>NW_028322237.1:16725000-17338182 GCF_059928025.1 Delphinapterus leucas | reverse complement strand
TAGGGTTAGGTTTAGTGTTAGGGTTAGGGGACGGGGACGGGGACGGTTCAGGGTACAGGTTAGAGTACGTCAACAGTTTACGGTGAGCGTACGTGTTATGGTACGGGTTAGTGTTAGCGTACGGGTTAGGATTAGGGGACGGCTGAGGGTAAGGCTTCGGGTAAGGTTTAGGGTTAGGGTTAGGTTTAGGGTTAGGGTTATGGGACGGGGACGGTTTAGGGTACAGTTTAGGGGACGACAACAGTTTAGGGTGAACGTACGTGTTAGGGTGCGGGTTAGTGTTAGCGCACGGTTTAGGATTAGGGGACGGGTGAGGGTAAGGCTTCGGGTAAGGGTAAGGGTTAGGGTTAGGGTTAGGGTTAGGGTTAGGGGACGGGAGACGGGGACGATTTAGGGTACAGGTTAGGGTACGACAACGGTTTAGGGTGAGTGTAGGTGTTAGGGTACGGGTTAGTGTTAGCGTACGGGTTAGGATTAGGGGACGGGTGAGGGTAAGGCTTCGGGTAAGGGTTAGGGTTAGGGTTAGGGTTAGGGTTAGGGGACGGTCACGGGGACGGTTTAGGGTACAGGTTAGGGTACGACAACGGTTTATGGTGAGCGTACGTGTTAGGGTACGGGTTAGTGTTAGCGTACGGTTTAGGATTAGGGGACGGGTGAGGGTAAGGCTTCGGGTAAGGGTTAGGGTTAGGGTTAGGGTTAGGGTTAGGGTTAGGGGACGGGGACGGTTTAGGGTACAGGTTAGGGTACGACAACGTTTTAGGGTGAGCGTACATGATAAGGTACTGGTTAGTGTTAGCGTACGGTTTAGGATTAGGGGACGGGTGAGGGTAAGGCTTCGGGTAAGGGTTAGGATTAGGGTTAGGGTTAGGGTTAGGGTTAGGGGATGGGGACGGTTTAGGGTACAGGTTAGTGTACGACAACGGTTTAGGGTGAGCGTACGTGTTAGGGTACGGGTTAGTGTTAGCGTACGGGTTAGGATTAGGGGACGGGTGAGGGTAAGGCTTCGGGTAAGGTTTAGGGTTAGGGTTAGGGTTAGGGTTAGGGTTAGGGGACGGGGACGGTTTAGGCTACAGGTTAGGGTACGACAACGATTTAGGGTGAGCGTACGTGTTAGGGTACGGGTTAGTGTTAGCGTACGGGTCAGGATTATGGGACGGGTTAGGGTAAGGCTTTGGGTAAGGGTTAGTTTTAGGGTTAGGGTTATGGTTAGTGTTACGGGAGGGGGACGGTTTGGGATACAGGTTAGCGTACGACCACGGTTCAGGGTGAGCGTACATGTTAGGGTACGGGTTAGTGTTAGCGTATGGGTTAGGAATAGGGGACGGGTCATGGTAAGGCTTCGGATAAGGGTTAGGGTTAGGGGACAGGGACGGTTTAGGTTACAGGTTAGGGTACGACAACGGTTTAGCATGAGCATACATGTTAGGGTATATTTGAGTGTTAGAGTACGGGTCAGGATTAGGGGACAGGTTTGTTTAAGGCTTCGGGTAAGTGTTACGGTTAGGTTTAGGGTTAGAGTTAGGGTTAGGGGACGGGGACGGTTTAGGGTACAGGTTAGGGTACGACAACGGTTTAGGGTGAACGTACGTGTTAGGGTACGGGTTAGGGTTAGTGTATGGGTTACGATTAGGGGACGGGTTAGGGTAAGCCTTCATTTCAGTGTTAGGATTAGGGTTAGGGTTAGTGTTAGTGTTTGGGTTAGGGTACGGGAACTGTTTAGGGTACAGGTTAGTGTACAACAATGGTTTAGGCTGAGCGTACGTATTAGGGTACGGGTTACTTTTAGCGTACGGGTTAGGATTAGGGGACGGGTGAGGGTAAGGCTTCGGGTAAGGGTTAGGGTTAGGGTTAGGGTTAGGGTTAGGGTTAGGGGACGGGGTTGGTTTAGGGTACAGGTTAGTGTACGAAAACGGTTTAGGCTGAGCGTACATATTAGGGTACGGGTTAGTGTTACCGTACGGGTTAGGATTAGGGGACGGGTTAGTGTAAGGCTTCGGGTAAGGGTTAGGGTTAGGGTTAGGTTTAGGGGACGGTTTAGGGTACAGGTTAGGGTACGACAACGGTTTAGGGTGAGCGTAGGTTTTAGGGTATGTGTTAGTGTTAGCGTACGGGTTAGGACTAAGGAACGGGTTAGGGTAAGGCTTCGGTTAAGTGTTAGGTTTAGGTTTATGGTTATGGTTAAGGTTAGGGTATGGGGACGGTTTAGGTGACAGGTTAGGGTACGACAACGGTTTAGCGTGAGCGTACATGTTAGCGTACGGGTCAGGATTAGGGGACCGTTTTGGTTAAGGGTTCGTGTAAGTGTTAGGCTTAGGGTTAGGGGACAGTTAAGGGTACAGGTTAGGGTACGACAAAGTTTTAGGGTAAGCGTATGTGTTAGGGTACGGGTTAGTGTCAGCTTACGGGTCAGGATTAGGGGACGGGTTAGGGTAAGGCTTCGGATAAGGGTTTGGGTTAGGTTTAGGGTTAGGATTAGGGTTACGGTACGGGGATGGTTTATGGTACAGTTTAGTGTACAATGGTTTAGGGTGAACGTACGTGTTAGGGTACGTGTTAGTGTTAGCGTACGCATTAGGATTATGTGACGGATTAATGTAAGGGTTCAGGTAAGGGTTAGGGTTAGGGCTAGGGTTAGGGTTAGGGGACGGTGATGGTTTAGCATAAAGGGTAGAGTATGAAAACGGTTTAGGGTGAGCGTACGTGTTAGGGTACAGGTTATTGTTAGCGTATGGGTTACTATTAGGGGACGGTTTATGGTCAGGCTTCGGGTAAGGGTTAGGGTTAGGGTTAGGACTAGGGTTTGGGTTAGGTGATGGGGAAGGTTTAGGGTACAGGTTAGGGTACGACAACTGTTTAGGGTGAGCGTACGTGTTAGGGTACGGGTTAGGGTTAGTGTACGGGTTAGGATTAGGGGACGGATTAGGGTAAGCTTTCGTTTAAGGGTTAGGGTTAGGGTTAGGGTTAGGGTTAGGGGACGGGGATGGTTTAGGCTACAGATTAGGGTACACCAACCGTTTAGGGTGAGCGTACGTGTTAGGGTATGGGTTAGTGTTATCGTACTGGTTAGGATTAGGGGACCGGTTAGGGTAAGCCTTCATTTAAGGGTTAGGGTTAGGGTTAAGGTTAGGGGATGGGGATGATTTAGGGTACAGGTTTGTGCACAACAATGGTTTAGGATGAGCGTACGTATTAGGGTACAAGTTAGGGTTAGCGTACGTGTTAACATTAGGGGACGGTTTATGGTAAGGCTTCGGGTAAGGTTTACGGTTTGGGTTAGGGTTAGGGTTAGGGTTAGGGTACGGGGACAGTTTAGGGTACAGGTTAGGGTACGAAAATTGTTGAGGGTTAGCGTACCTGTTAGGGTATGGTTTAGTGTTAGCGTACAGGTTAGGATTAGGGGACGGGTTAGGGTAAGGCTTCGGGTAAGGGTTAGGGTTAAGGTTGGGTTAGGGTTAGGGTTAGGGGACGGGGACGGTTTAGGGTACAGGTTAGGGTACGACAACGTTTTCAGGTGAGCGTATATGTTAGGGTACAGATTAGTTTTAGCATACGGGTTAGGATTGGGGACGGGTTAGGGTAAGGTTTCGGGTAAGTGTTAGGGTTAGGGTTAGGGTTCATGTTAAGTTTAGGGTTAGGGGACGGGGACCGTTTAGGGTACAGCTTAGCGTACGACAACAGTTTAGGGTGAGCGTACGTGTTACGTTACGGGTTAGTGTTAGCGTACGATTTAGGATTAGGAGACGGGTTAGGGTAATACTTCGGGTAAGGGTTAGGGTTAGGGTTAGGGTTAGGGGACGGACACGGTTTAGGGTACAGGTTAGTGTACGACAAGGTTTTAGGGTGAGCTTACGTGTTAGGATACGGGTTAGGGTTAGCGTACGGGTTAGGATTAGGGGACAGGTTAGGGTAGTGCTTCGGGTAAGTGTTAGGGTTAGGGTTAGGGTTAGGGTTAGGGGACGGGGATGGTTTAGGGTACAGGTTAGTGAAGACAATGGTTTATGGTGAGCGTACGTATTAGGGTACGGGTTAGTGTTAGCGTACGGGTTAGGAATAGGAGACGGGTTAGGATAGGGCTTCGGGTAAGGGTTAGGGTTAGGGTTAGGGTTAGGTTTAGGGTTAGGGGATGGGGACGGTTTAGGGTACAGGTTAGTGTACGACAATGGTTTAGGGTGAGCGTACGTGTTAGGGTACGTGTTAGTGTTAGCGTACGGGTTAGGATTAGGGGACGGGTTAGGGTAAGGCTTCGTGTAAGGGTTAGGTTTAGGGTTAGGGTTAGGGGACGGTTTCGATTACAGGTTAGGGTTCGACAACGGTTTAGAGTGAGCGTACATTTTCGGGTATGGTTTAGTGTTAGCGTACGGTTTAGGATTAAGGGAAGTATTAGAGTAAGGCATCGGGTAAGGTTTAGGGTTAGGTTTAGGGTTAGGGTTAGGGTTAGGGTTAGGGCACGGGGACGTTTAAGGGTACACGTTAGGGTACGACAAATGTTTAGGGTGATCGTACATGTTACGGTACGTGTTAGTGTTAGCGTACGGGTTAGGATTAGGGGACAGGTTTGGGTAAGGCTTTGGGTAAGGATTAGTGTAAGAGTTAGGGTTAGGGATAGTGTTAGGGGACGGGGAAGGTTTGGGCTACAGGTTAGTGTACGGCAACGGTTTAGGGTGAGCGTACGTGTTAGGGTATTGGTTAGTGTTAGCGTACGGGTTAGGATTAGGGGACGGATTAGTGTAAGGCTTCGGATAAGGGTTAGGGTTAGGGTTAGGGTTAGGGTTAGGGGACGGGGATGATTTAGGTAACAGGTTAGTGTACGACAACGGTTTAGCATGAGCGTACGTTTTAGGGTGCGGGTTAGTGTTAGCGTACGGGTTAGGATTAGGGGACGGGTTAGTGTAAGGCTTCAGATAAGGGTTAGGGTTAGGGTTAGGGTTAGGGTTAGGGGACAGGGATGATTTAGGTAACAGGTTAGTGTACGACAACGGTTTAGCGTGAGCGTACGTGTTAGGGTGCGGGTTAGTGTTAGCGTACGGGTTAGGATTAGGAGATGGGTTAGGGTAAGGCTTCGAGTAAGGGTTAGGGTTAGGCTTAGGGTTAGGATTAGGGTTAGGGGACGGGGATGGTTTACGTTACAGTTTAGGGTACGACAACGGTTTAGGGTGAACGTACGTGTCAGTGTATTTGTTAGTGTTAGCGTACGGTTTAGGATTATGTGACAGGTTAATGTAAGGGTTCGGGTAAGGGTTAGGGTTAGGGTTAGGGTTATGGTTAGGGTTAGGGGACAGGGATGGTTTAGCATACAGGGTAGGGTACGACAACGGTTTAGGGTGAGCGTACGTGTTAGGGTACGGTTTAGTGTTAGCGTACGGGTTAGGATTAGGGGACAGGTTAGTGTAAGGCTTCGGGTAAGGGTTAGGGTAGGGTTAGGGTTAGGCTTAGGGGATGGGGACGGTTTAGCTTACAGGTTAGGGTACGACAACCGTTTACGGTGAGCGTACGTTTTAGGGTATGGGTTAGTGTTAGCGTACGGGTTAGGATTAAAGGAAGGGTTAGGGTAAGGCTTCGGGTAAGGATTAGGGTTAGGGTTTGGGTTAGGGGACTGGGACACGGATGGTTTAGTGTACAGGTTAGGGTACAAAAACGGTTTAGGGTGAGCGTACGTGTTAGGGTACGGGTTTGTGTTAGCGTACGGTTTAGGATTAGGGGACGGGTTAGGTTAAGGTTTTGGATAAGGGTTATCATTAGGGTTAGGGTTAGGTTTAGAGTTACTGGATGGGGACGTTTTAGGGTACAGCTTAGGGTACGACCACGGTTTAGCGTGAGAGTACATGTTAGGGTATAGGTTAGTGTTAGCGTACGTGTTACAATTAGGGGACGGTTTAGGGTAAGGCTTTGGGTAAGAGTTAGTGTTAGGGTTTGTTAGGGTTTGGGGACGGGGACAGTTTAGGGTACAGGTTAGGGTACGACAACGGTTTAAGATGAGCGTACGTGTTAGGATACGGGTTAGTGTTAGCGTATGATTAGGGGACGGATAAGGGTAAGGCTTCGGGTAAGGGTTAGGTTGAGACATAAGGCTGGACACTTCGGGCTGATGGCATTGGTGAGGTTCGATGAGCAAATGCAGACCCTTTGAAGTCATACTGCATGGTACCCATTCCATGGGTCCGAACTCTCCAGGTTTAAGGGATTCTTCCTTCAGCTAAAACATGCATGGGAAACCCAGAGTATGTTCCACCGTGTCATTGGGAAACGTTTTCAAATGCATCTCAGTTTTCGTCCCCTGGTACTCGGGTTCACCAGTCCAGACGCTTTACTAACACTCTCCCCACTTGGAGAGTCAGTGCCTTTAACCTCCTGTTTGGCACACTTTGCAATTTCTGCGCAACATGAACAGGAATTTGGAGATCCAATGAGAGACTAGCTGTAGGTGTCTGCACGGGCAAATGGAACGCTTATTTCCCACCAGGAAGAGGAATTAACCAAAGGCTCAGCGTGCCCTGCCGGAAACAGATTAGGGCCTGAAGCAATCCTGCGGTTTTGCAGTCAGCTCACAAGAAAGCGAGTTGAAGAAAAGAGCTCAAGGGCACTGTAATCCACAAACCTGCAGAGTTATGAATGATAGCTATCGTCCAAAATATATTCAAGTAAGTCTGTGAAGAGGGCTTTAAAGTGGTGCAGAATTTCAGGAAAACGATTTCAGGGGGTAAACTGGAATTGCACTTAAAGCATAGGAAAAGAGGCAGAATGTCGACAATGATGCACTTGGACAAAAAGAGCATATGATTTTTTTCCTGAATATATTCAGGAAAAAACGCATACGCACTTTTTGGCCAACCAAGCAAGCGTTTAAAGGAAATCTGCACTACAATGAAGTCTCACTGTCCCCTGGTCAAAAGGGCCATGTGAAAAAAGTGTAAAAGAAGGCATCATTGAAGACTAATACAGAATACCAAGTCCTGGTCGTTGGTAGAATAACCAGCAGGGTATAGGATTTAGGAACTACTGGAGGTATATCCTCGGTGGCTTCACTGACTCTCCTGACATCCGTTACCTTGACTGATGCAGCCCATGGGGCTCTCAAAGTCAGGCCAATCCCAGGATATGGAGCTCACCCAGGCAGGTACCCCACCCCCACCCCAGCCCACAGGGCCCTCGTGTTCAGGCCCCTCCCAGGATATGGTGTTCCCTGGGCAGGTCACCTGCAGCCCATGGGGCTCTCGTTGTCACGTCCCTCCCAGGATACAGAGCTACACTTGCATGTTCCGTGGCAAGTCTGGGCAAACAGGAACCGTGCACATAGCGCACATTGCAAAGCACTCCCAGCTCACCTGTCACTCAGATCTGACACAGAGCACCTCAGAGCAGTACTTGAACTAACAAACAGCAGCTCCAAAAGGTCTGTGATCTTGGGGATCACTCTGTGCGGCCTCCCTCCACCTGGTCTTCCAGAGACTTCCACTGCACCCGGGGCACCAGGCCTCTGTCTCCACCCACCACCCTCCCCTCCCCTCCCTGACTCCTGGGTTCCTCTCATTAGGAGAGGGTTTTCTTGAAGTTGTCTCCCACTCATGGGCCAGATAAAATGATTAGAAAACAAGCCAGAACTACAGCCCCTTGTCTATCCTGACTCTCAAGAGCCCACACCTGTTCCTTGGACCTGGCCGATTCAGCAACTTCCATTTTCTGCAACTGTGAGACCCTGAGGTGTGATGATTGGCTGACCTGGGCAGCCTGACCGTGCCGGCCAGACCTCCCCAGGTGTGCCTGGGTTGAGATCGATATAAACACCGCTCCAGGCAGCAAGAGCCCCTGCAGCTGTGCCTGACGCCATTTTCTCTGCCCTGTCAACAGTCTCGGGGCTGGGCTGGTGGGAGGGAGTGAGAGGCCACGGCTTTGTGGGTGGTCCAGTGTGAGTGGGGCTCTGCTGGACTTTCTGCAGCAGTTGCCAAGATGCCACCTGCTAAGGAAGAGGATGTGTCACCCATACCTGCCGCTGGAATTTCTTCCTGGGGAGAGGTGAGGAAGGAAGAAAGCAGTGGGGGCCAGGACAGGAGGGGTATCTCAGGCAGGGGAATGGAAAGCTTCCAGAAGAGCACCCAGGGCCAGGACCATCCTGGCTGGCCTGCAGGCATCAAGTCGGCCGGCATGCTGTCGCTCGTGTGGCTCCATTGCCCTTCCTCTAGGCTTTCAAGTCCTTGTACATATTCAGGTGTTTTACCTGGGAAGGTTGGGAACATTTCAGCAGCAGCTGGCCTGGGGCTCGGCCCACGTTTACTCACAGATGCCTCGGCACGGTCCCCCAGCTTTGCAATGAGGACGCTTGTTGCGTGGGGCCTGCTGGCTGAATGGGAGATGATTCCCCACCACTGACCAACTTCAGAATTGTTTACAACTGGAGCAAGTGACCTGATAGGGTTTTCCTCTGTGTAACTGGTGGGTTCTGTTTTTCTTTTTCTTTTTTTCGTTTTTGGTTCAAGGTAGATTTTATTCTTCTCCTCTGTATTTACAGATATATGCATGGAAATAATTTATTCATATAAATACATGTATGTGAAGGGAAGAATATTTTTTCTGTTTTACTTTTTTTAATTTTATTTTTTTTAATTTTGAATTTTATTTTATGTTTTATACAGCAGGTTCTTTTTGGTTATCTGTTTTATACATATAAATGTATACATGCCAATCCCAATCTCTCAACACCTCCCACCACCATCCCCCCAACAGCTTTCCCCCCTTGGTGTCCATACGTTCGTTGTCTACATCTGTTGCTCTATTTCTGCCTTGCAAAACGGTTCATCTGTACAATTTTTCTAGGTTCCACATATATGCATTAATATACAAGATTTGTTTTGTTTTTCTCTTTCTGACTTACTTCACTGTGTATGACAGTCTCTAGATTCATCAACGTCTCTACAGGTGACCCAATTTCATTCCTTTTTATGGCTTAGTAATATTCCATTTTATATATGTACCACATCTTTATGCATTCGTCTGTCTGTGGGCATTTAGGTTGCTTCCATTACCTGGATATTGTAAATAGTGATGCAATGAACATTGCGCTGAATGTTGTTTTTTAATTTATGGTTTTGTCTGGGTATATGACCAGTAGTGGGATTGCTGTATCATATGGTAATTCTATTCTTAGTTTTATAAGAAACTCCATAATGTTCTCCACAGTGACTGTATCAATTTACATTCCCAACAATACTGGAAGAGGGTTCCATATCTCCACACCCTTTCCAGCATTTGTTGTTTGTAGATTTTTCTGATGATGCCCATTCTAACCAGTGTGAGGTGATACACCATGGATGAGCCTATTTCGTTGAGCAAGGAGTAGGTCTTGTCTATTACATTTTTGGCTTATGGAAAGGTATCTGTGCTAATTTCAATCTCTGGTTTTATACAGCACCCCAACTCAACTTTCCCCTTAAGCAAGCATAAGTTTTTTATCTAAATGTGAGACTCTGTTCGGTTTTGTAATCCAGTTCATGTGGAGCCAAGTTTACACTCCCTCTATTAGTGATATCTTATGAGAACTATCTTTCTCTGTGTGACATATTTCTCTTAGAATCATCGTGCTTAAATCCACTCAATTTGCTGCTACAGGCCTGATGACATTGATCTCATTGCTGAGTGATATTCCATTGTACATAAGTAGCACAACTTCTTTATCCATTTTTTTCTTTCTGGGATATTTAATGTGCACAGGACTCAAGGTTTTTGTAAACACAGCAGCCCTAAATTTTGTGTTGGCTGTGTCTTGTTGATTTTAATATTCCTAAGCTATAGGGCCATAAGTGGAAGTGACCTAGGCTCTGTAGCTTTGTTTTTTAGATGTTTCAGGATACATCATAAACATCTCCAGAGTGTCTGTTGGCAATTGACATCCCACCCATCAGCATAACAAGGCTCCCTGTTCTCCATGGCCTGTCCTGTGTTTCTTGTTTTTACACTTTTTTCAGATGGCCATTTTGACGAATGGGAAAAGAGACTTCATTGTAGTGCAGATTTCCATTGCTCGAGTGCTTGGTTGACAAAAAAGAGCGTATGCGTTTTTTCCTGAATGTATTCAGGAAAAAATGTATATGCACTTTTTGTCCAAGTGCATCACTGTCAAAGATCTGCTGCTTTTCATATGCTTTAAATGCAATTCAAATCTACCTCCTGAAATCTGATTCCTGCAATTCTGCCTCGTTTTCAAGTCCTCTTTGCAGCCTTACTTCAATATATTTTTGACAATAGCTGTCATTTATAACTCTGCAGGTTTGAGAATTACAGTGCCCCTGATTTCCTTTCTTAACTCGCTTCCTTGTGAGCTGGCCACAAAACCGCAGGTTTGCTTCAGGCTGTAATCTGGTTCCGGCATGGCATGCTCAGCGTTTGGTTAATTCCTCTTCCTGGTGGGAAATGAGAGTTAAATGTGCCCGTCCAGACACCTGCCTCATTCCCAGCCCCTTGGTGATGTGTGTCCTCTGGTTCGAGACCACATGTGCTGGGTTCCTCACCTTTCAATGATGTGGCCCCAATGGTGTGAGGAAACACCTGCCTGGTTCCCATCCCCTTGGTGATGTGGGCCCTCTGGTGAGAGTCTGACACTGGCTGCGTTCCTCACCCTTCTGTGTGGTGGGCCCTCTGCTCTTAGGTAAATCCTGCCTGGCTTGCTCCCATTGCCTTGGAGACGTAGGCCCTCTGGTGGCAGTTGGAGCCTGCTGGGAGCCTCCTCTCCTCAGTGATGAGTGCCCTCTGGCGTCAGGTTCTAACTGCTGTGCTCCCCACGTTTTCTGATGTGAGCCCAGTGATGCCAGGACACTCCTGCCAGGTTCCCATCCCCATTGGGATGTGGGCCTTCTGCTCTGAGGTCCCAACGCCTTGGTTCCTTACAGTTTCATGGTGTTGGCTCTGTGATGTTAGTTCACTCAGGCCTAGATCCCATAGCCCCTGTGTTCTGGGCCGCCTGCTGCGAGGTTCCAACTGCTGGATTCCTCACCTTTTTTATTCTTTGTGCCCTGTGTTGTGAGGCTCCTCCTCCCTTCCTCACTCCCCCCATTGGTGATGTAGGTCCTGTGGCTTGAGGCTACATGTGCCGGTTTCCTCACCTTTTATTGATGTGGCCCCACTGGTGTGAGGACACTCCTGCCTGGTTCCCATCCCCTTGGTGATGTGGGCCCTCTGGTGAGAGTCTGATCCTGGCTGGATACCTCACACTTCTGGGAGGTGGGCTCTCTGCTGTGAGGTCACTCGTGCCTGGATGTCACACGTCGCCTTGGCCAAGTGGGCCCTCTGGTTGCAGTTGGAGCGGGATGGGAGCCTCCTCCCCTCGGTGATGAGGGCCCTCTGGCATCAGGCCCTAACTGCTGGGCTCCCCACATTTTCTGATGTGTGCCCACTGGTGCGATGACACTCCTGCCAGTTTCCCATCCCCATGGGGATGTGGGCCTTCTGCTCTGAGGTCCCAATGGCTGGGTTGCTCACAGTATCATGATGTGGGCCCTCTGCTGTGAGGTCAATCGTGCCTGGCTGGCACACATCGCCTTGTTGACGTGGGCACTCTGGTGGCAGTTGGAGCGTGCTGGGGCCTCCTCCCCTCAGTGATGAGGGCCCTCTGGTGTCAGGCCCTAAGTGCTAGGCTCCACACATTTTCTGATGTGTGCCCAGTGGTGCGAGGACACTCCTGCCAGGTTCCCATCCCCATGGGCATGTGGGACTTCTGTTCTGTGGTCCCAACGGCTGGGTTGCTCACAGTTTCATGATGTGGGCCCTTTGCTGTGAGTTCACTCTGGCCTGTATTCCATAGCGTCGGTGCTCTGGGCCGCCTGCCTGGAGTTTCCAACTCCTGGATTCCTCACCTTTTTTATTCTATGTGCCCTCTGTTGTGAGTCTCCTCCTGCATGCCTCAGTCCCAGCCCCTTCGTGATGTGTGTCCCCTTGTTTGAGGCCACATGTGCTGTGTTCCTCATCTTTCGCTGATGTGGCCCCACTGGTGTGAGGGCACTCCTGCCTGGTTTCCATCCCCTTGGTGATGTGGACCTTCTGGTGAGAGTCTGATCCTGGTTGGGATCCTCACACTTCTGTGAGGTGGGCCCTCTGCTCTGTGGTCACTCCTGCCTGGCTTGCACACACTGCCTTGGCAACGTCGGCCGGCTGGTGGCAGTTGGAGCCTGCTGGGAGCCTCCTCCCCTTGGTGATGAGGGCCCTCTGGCGTCAGGCCCTAACTGCTGGGTTCCCACATTTTCTGATACATGCTAAGTGGTGCGAGGACACTCCTGCGAGGTTCCCATCACCATGGTGATGTGGGCCTTCTGCTCTGAGGTCCCACCGGCTGGGTTGCTCACAGTTTCATGATGTGGGCCCTCTGCTGTGAGTTCACTGTGGCCTGGATCCCATAGACTGGGTGCTCTGGGCCACCTGCTGGGAGGTTCAAACTGCTGGATTCCTCACCTTTTTTATTCTATGGGCCCTGTGTTGTTAGACAACTCCTGCCTGCCTCACTCTGAGCCCCTTGGTGATGTGGGTCCTCTGGTTTTAGGTCACATGTGCTGGGCTCCTCACCTGTTGCTGATGTGGCCCCACTGGTGTGAGGACACTCCTGCCTGGTTCCCATCCCCTTGGTGATGTGGGCCCTCTGGTGAGAGTCTGATCCTTGTTGAGTTTCTTCACACTTCTTTGAGGTGGGCCCTCTGCTCTGAGGTCATTCCTGTCTGGCTGGAACACCCCTCCTTGGCGACGTCAGCCCTATGGTGGCAATTGGAGCCTGCTGGGAGCCTCCTCCCCTCAGTGATGAGGGCCCTCTGCCCTCAGGCCTTAACTGCTGGGTTCCCACATTTTCTGATTCGTGCTAAGTGGTGCGAGGACACTCCTGCCAGGTTCCCATCCCTATGGGGATGTGGGCCTTCTGTTCTGAAGTCCCAACGGCTCAGTTGCTCACAGTTTCATGATGTGGGCCCTCTGTTGTGAGTTCTCTGTGACCTGGATCCCATAGACTCCATGCTGTGGGCCGCCTGCTGGCAGGTTCCAACTGCTGGATTCCTCACATTTTTTATTCTATGGGCTCTGTGTTGTGAGGCTACTCCTGCCTGCCTCACTCCTAGCCCCTTGGAGATGTGGGTCCTCTGATTTAGGCCACACGTTCTGGGTTCCTCACCTTTCTATGATGTGGCCACCCTGGCGTGAGGACTCTTCTGCCTGGTTCTGATCCCCTTGGTGAGGTGGACAATCTGGTGAGAGTCTTATCCTGGCTAGTTTCCTCACCCTTCTGTGAGGTAGGCCCTCTGCGGTGAGGTCACTCCTGCCTGGTTGGCACACGTTACCTTGGCGACGTGGGCCCTCAGTTGGGAGTTGGTGCCTGCTGGGAGTCTCCGCCCCTGGGTAATGAGGGCCCTCTGGCGTCAGGCCCTAACTCCTGGGCTCCCAAAATTTTCTGATGTGCGCCCTGTGGTGCGAGTACACTCCTGCCAGGTTCCCAACCCCATGGGAATGTGGGCCTTCTGCTCTGAGGTCCCATCGTCTGGGTTGCTCACAGTTTCATGATGAGGGTCCTCTGTTGTAAGTTCAGTCAGGCCTAGATCCCATAGCCTCACTGCTTCTGGCCGCCTGCTGGGAGGTTCCAACTGCGGGATTCCTCACATTTTTTATTCTATGGGCCCTGTGTTGTGAGGCTACTCCTGCCTGCCTCACTCTAAGCACCTTGGACATGTGGGTCCTCTGGTTTAGGCCACATGTGCTGGGTTCCTCACCTTTCTATAATGTGGCCACACTGGTGTGAGGACACTCCTGCCTTCTTCCGATCCCCTTGGTGATGTGGGCTCTCTGGTGAGAGTCTTATCCTGGCTGGGTTCCTCACCCTTCTTTGAGGTAGGCCCTCTGCTGTGAGGTAACTCCTGCCTGCCTTTCTCCCATTGCCTGGTGACTTTGGCCCTCTGGTGGCAGTTGGAGCCTGCCTGGAGCCTCCTCTCCTCGGTGATGAGGGCCCTCTGGCGTCAGGCTCTAACTTCTGGGCTCTCCACGTTTTCTGATGTGAGTCCAGTGATGCCAGGACACTCCTGTAAGGTTCCCATCCCCATGCGGATGTGGGTCTTCTGGTCTGAGGTCCCAACGCCTGGGTTACTCACAGTTTCCTGATGTTGGCTCTCTGGTGTTAGTTAACTCAGGCCTAGATCCCATAGCCTCTGTGCTGTGGGCTGCCTGCTGGGAGGTTCCAACTGCTGGATTCCTCACCTTTTTTATTCTTTGGACCCTGTGTTGTGAGGCTCATCCTGCCTGCCTCACTCCCAGCCCCTTTGTGATGTAGGTCCTCTGGTTTGAGGCCACATGTGCCGGTTTCCTCACATTTTATTGATGTGGCCCCACTGGTGTGAGGACACTCCTGCCTGGTTCCCATCCCCTTGGTGATGTGGGCCCTCTGCTGAGAGTCTGATCCTGGCTGGATTCCTCACACTTCTGGGAGGAAGGCCCTGTGCTGTGAGGTCACTCCTGCCTGGCTGACACACATGGCCTTGGCCACATGGGGCCTCTGGTTGCAGTTGGAGCATGCTGGGAGCCTCCTCCCCTCTGTGATGAGGGCCGTCTGGCATTAGGCCCTAACTGCTGGTATCCCCACATTTTCTGATGTGTGCCCACTGGTGCGATGACACTCCTGCCAGGTTCCCATCCCCATGGGGATTTGGGCCTTCTACTCTGAAGTCCCAACGCCTGGGTTGCTCACAGTGTCAGGATGTGGGCCCTCAGCTGTGAGTTCACTCCGGCATTGATCCCATAGCCTCGGTGCTCTGGGCCACCTGCTTGGAGCTTCCAACTGCTGGATTCCTCACCTTTTTTATTCTATGGGCCCTGTGTTGTGAGACAACTCCTGTCTGCCTCACTCTGAGCCTCTTGGTGATGTGGGTCCTCTGCTTTGAGGCCACGTGTTCTGGGTTCCTCACCTTTCGCTGATGTGGCCCCACTGGTGTGAGGACACTCCTGCCTGGTTCCCATCCCCTTGGTGATGTGGGCCCTCTGGTGAGAGTCTGATCCTTGTTGGGTTCCTCACACTTCTTTGAGGTGGGCCCTCTGCTCTGAGGTCACTCCTGCCCAGCTGGCACACCCCGCCTTGGCGACGTCGGCACTTTTGTGGCAGTTGGAGCCTGCTGTGAGCCTCCTCCCCTTGGTGATGAGGGCCCTCTGGTGTCAGGCCCTAACTGCTGGGTATCCACATTTTCTGATACGTTCTAAGTGGTGCGAGGACACTCTTACCCTGTTCCCAACCCCATGAGGATGTGGGCCTTCTGCTCTGAGGTCCCAACGTCTGGGTTGCTCACAGTTTCATGATATGGGTCCTCTGCTGTGAGTTCACTGAGGCCTGGATCGCATAGACTGGGTGCTCTGGGCCGTCTGTTGGGAGGTTCCCACTGCTGGATTCCTCAGCTTTTTTATTCTATGGGCCCTGTGTTGTGAGGCTACTCCTGCCTGCCTCACTCCGAGCCCCTTGGAGATGTGGGTTCTCTGGTTTAGGCCACATTTGCTGGGTTCCTCACCTTTCTATGATATTGCCACACTGGCGTGAGGACACTCCTGCCTGGTTCTGATTCCCTTGGTAATGTGGGCCCTCTGGTGAGAGTCTTATCCTGGCTTTGTTCCTCACCCTTCTGTGAGGTAGGCCCTGTGCTGTGAGCTCACTCCTGCCTGGCTGTCACACGTTACCTTGGTGACCTGGGCCCTCAATTGGGAGTTGGTGCCTTCTTGGAGTCTCCTCCCCTCGGTAATGAGGGCCCTCTGGCGTCAGGCCCTAACTTCTGGGCTCCCAAAATTCTCTGATGTGTGCGCTGTGGTGTGAGTACACTGCTGACAGGTTCCCAACCCCATGGAAATGTGGGCCTTCTGCTCTGAGGTCCTAACGGCTGGGTTGCTCACAGTTTCATGATAAGGACCCTCTGTTGTGAGTTCAGTCAGGACTGGATCCCATAGCCTCGCTGCTGCTGGCTGCCTGCTGGGAGGTTCCAACTCTGGGATTCCTCACCTTTTTTATTCTATGGTCCCGCTGTTTTGAGGCTCCTCCTGCCTGCCTCACTCCCAGCTCCTTTGTGATGTGTGTCCTCTGGTTTGAGGCCACATGTGCTGGGTCCCTCACATTTTGGTGATGTGGCCCCACTGGTGTGAGGACACTCCTGCCCTGTTCCCATTCCCTTGGTGATGTGGGCCCTCTGGTGAGTGTCTGATCATCTTTGGTTTCCTCACACTTCTGTGAGGTTGGCCCTCTGCTCTGAGGTCACTCCTGCCTGGCTGGCACACCCCGCATTGGTGACATCGGGCCTCTGGTAGCAGTTGGAGCCTTCTGGGAGCTACGTCCCCTCAGTGATGAGGGCTCTCTGGCATCAGGCTCTAACTGCTGTGCTCCCCACCATTTCTGATGTGTGCCCACTGGTGCGATGACACTCCTGCTTGGTTCCCTTCCCCATGGGGATGTGGGCCTTGTGCTCTGAGGTCACAACGGCTGGGTTGCTTACAGTATCACGATGAGGGCCCTCTGCTGTGAGTTCACTGTGGCCTGGATCTCATACCCTCGGTGCTCTGGGCCGCCTGCTGGGAAGTTCCAACTGCTGGATTCCTCACCTTTTTTATACAGTGGGCCATGTGTTGTGAGGTTAATCCTGCCTGCCTCACTCCGAGACCCATGGTGATGTGGGTCCTCTGGTTTGAGGCTACATGTGCTGGGTACCTCAACTTTCGATGATGTGGCCCCACGGGTGTGAGGACACTCCTGCCTGGTTCCCATCCCCTTGGTGATGTGGGCCCTCTGGTGAGAGTCTGATCCTGGCTGGGTTCCTTACCCTTCTGTGAGGTGGGCCCTCTGATGTGAGGTCACACGTGGCTGGCTGGCTCACGTCACCTTGGCAACGTGGGGTCTCTGTTGACCCCTGGAGCATGCTGGGAGCCTCCTACCCTCGTAAATGAGGGCCCTGGAAAAAAACGCATATGCACTTTTTGGTCAAGTGCATCATTGTCGAGGTTTTGCCTCTTTTCCTATGCTTTCAGAGCAATTCCCGTCTACCTCCTGAAATCGCATTCCGGCAATTCTGCCCCGTTTTCAAGTCCTCTTTGCAGCCTTACTTGAATACATTTTTGGACGATAGCTGTCATTCATAACTCTGCAGGTTTGTGAATTACAGTGCCCCTGAGCCTCTTACTTCAACTCGTTTTCTTGTGAATTGGCCGCAAAACCGCAGGATTGCTTCAGGCCTTAATCTGGTTCCGGCATGGAACGCTGAGCCTGTGGTTAGTTCCTCTTCCTGGAGGGAAATGAGAGTTAAATGTGCCTGTCCACAAACCCACAGCTAGTCTCTCATTGGTTCTCCCTATTCCTGTTCATCTTCCGCAGAAATTGCAAACTGTACCAAACAGGAGGTTAAAGGCACTGACTCTCCAAGTGGGGAGAGTGTTAGTAAAGTGTCTTGAATGGTGAACCCGAGGACCAGGGGACGAAAACTGAGATGCATTTAAAAACGTTTTCTGATCACACGGTGGACCATACTCTGCATTCCCTATGCATGTTTGAGCTGAAGGACGAATCCCTTAAACCTGGAAAGCTGGGACCCTTGGAATAGGTACCATGCAGTATTACTTCTAATGGTCTGCATTTGCTGACCGAACCTCACCAATCCTATCAGTCCCAAGTGTCCAGCCTTATGTCTAACCCAGCTGTGGGTGTGGATGTGGTAAACCCAGGTCTCATCACAAGCCATGAATGAATTATTTAAGAATTGCTCTCTATTTCACAGTCTTTGTGATAGTTTATAAAATTTATTGTATAATGGGATTTAGCTGATTTTCAATGCTGCGTTTATGCCACTGTACACACACTGGATACCCTTATGGAGACATATAAATACATAGGTTTTAAGACTCGTTCTAGTCACGTATATTCTTGGGGTTGAATATGTGATGTTGAGTCCATTTCATTGAGCAAGGAGTAGATCATGTATACTACATATATGGCTAATGGAATGGTATCTGTGCTAATTTCATTCTCTGGTTTTATGCGGCACCTCAACTCACCTTTCCCCATAAGCAAACGTAAGTTGGTTTTCTGAATGTGAGACCCTGTTGTGTTTTGTAATTCACTTCATGTGTAGCCAAGCTTACATTCCGTGTATTAGTGATATCTTATGATGTTTCTTTTTCTGTGTGACTTATTTCACGTAGAATCATCGTACCTGAATCCACTCATTATGCCGCTACGGGCCTGATGACATAGATTTCATTGCTGAGTGATATACCATTGTACGTACGTACCACAACTTTTTTATCCATTTTTCGCTTTCTGAGATATTTAGCTTGTACCATAGACGAGGTTCTTGTAAACAGAGCTGTCCGAAATTTGGAGTGGCTGTGTGTTTTTGATTTTATTTCCCTAAGCTATTGGACCATAAGTGGAAGTGCCATAGGCTGTGTTGCTTTGTTTTCTACGTGTTTCAGAAAACACCATACACTTCTCCAGAGTGGCTGTTGGCAATTTACATCCCGCTCATCAGCATAACAAGGCTCCCTGTTCTCCATGACCTGTCCTGCCTTTCTGGATTTTACACTTTTTTCAGATGGCCCTTTTGACCGGGGGAAGTTAGACTTCATTGTAGTGGAGATTTAATTAGCACGCTTGCATGGTTGGCCAAAAAGTGCTATGCGATTTTTCCTGAATATATTCAGGAAAAAACACATACGCACTTTTTGGCCAAGTGCATCATTGTGGACATTCTGCCTCTTTTCCTATGCTTTAAGTGCAATTCCAGTCTACCCCCTGAAATCGTTTTCCTGAAATTCTGCCCCGATTTCAAGTCCTCTTCGAAGACTTACTTCAATACCTTTTTGGACGAAAGCTGTCATTCATAACTCTGCAGGTGTGTGAATTATAGTGCCCCTGAGCTCGTTTCTTCAACTCGCTTTCTTGTGAGCTGGACGCAAAACCTCAGAATTGCTTCAAGCCCTCATCTGGTTCCGGCAGGGCACGCTGAGCCTTTGGTTAATTCCTCTTCCTGGTGGGAAATGAGCGTTCCATTTGCCCGTGCAGACACCTACAGCTAGTCTCTCATTGGTTCTCCCTATTCCTGTTCATCTCACGCAGAAATTGCAAACTGTGCCAAACAGGAGGTTAAAGGCACTGACTCTCCAAGTGGGGAGAGTGTTAGTAAAGCGTCTGGAACGGTGAACCCGAGTACCAGGGGACGAAACCTGAGATGCATTTGAAAACGTTTCCTAATCACACGGTGGACCATACTCTGGGTTTCCCATGCATGTTTTAGCTGAAGGAAGAATCCCTTAAAGCTGAAGAGTTGGGACCCATGGAATGGGTACCATGCAGTATGACTTCAAAGGGTCTGCATTTGCTCACCAAACCTCACCAATGCTATCAGCCCGAAGTGTCCAGCCTTATGTCTCACCCAGCTCTGGGTGTAGATGTGGTAAATCCAGGTTGCATCACAAGCCCTGAATGAATTATTTAAGAATTGCTCTCTATTTCACTGTCATTGTGATTTGTTTTCGAAATTTATTTTGTTAATGGGATTTATCGGATTTTCACTGGTGCATTTAGGCCGCTGTACACACGCTTGACATCCTTATGGAGACATATAAATCCATGGGTCTTAAGATTCTTACTCTTCAGGTATATTCCCAGGCGTTGAATATGGGGTGTTGAGTCCATTTCGTTGAGCAAGGAGTAGGTCTTGTCTATTATATATTTGGCTTATGGAACGGTATCTGTGCTAATTTCAATCTCTGGTTTTATGCAGCACCCCAACTCACCTTTCCCCATAAGCAAGCATAAGTTGGTTTTCTAAATTTGAGACCCTCTTCTGTTTTGTAATTCAGTTCATGTGTAGCCAAGTTTACGTTCCGTGTATTAGTGATATCTTATGATGTTTCTTTTTCTGTGTGAATTATTTCTCATAGAATCGTCGTACCTGAATCCACTCATTATACCGCTATGGGCCTGATGACGTAGATCACATTGCTGAGTGATATTCCATTGTACGTACGTACCACAACTTCTTTATCCATTTTTTGCTTTCTCGGATATTTAACTTGTACCGTAGACGAGGTTCTTGTAAACAGAGCCGTCTCAAACTTTGGGGTGGCTGTGTGTTTTTGATTTTAATTTCCCTAAGCTATAGGACCATAAGTGGAAGTGCCATAGGCTGTGTTGCTTTGTTTCCTACGTGTTTCAGGAAACACCATACACTTCTCGAGAGTGGCTGTTGGCAATTTACATCCCGCCCATCAGCATAACAAGGCTCCCTGTTCTCCATGACCTGTCCTGCCTTTCTGGATTTTACACTTTTTTCAGATGGCCCTTTTGACCGGGGGCTGTGAGATTTCATTGTAGTGGAGATTTCATTAACACGCTTGCTTGGTTGGCCAAAAAGGGCGTATGCGTTTTTACCTGAATATATTCAGGAAAAAACGCATACGCCCTTTTTGGCCAAGTGCATCATTGTGGACATTCTGCCTCTTTTCCTATGCTTTAAGTGCAATTCCAGTCTACCCCCTGAAATCGTTTTCCTGAAATTCTGCCCCGATTTCAAGTCCTCTTCGAAGACTTATTTCAATACATTTTTGGACGATAGCTGTCATTCATAACTCTGCAGGTGTGTGAATTACAGTGCCCCTGAGCTCATTTCTTCAACTCGCTTTCTTGTGAGCTGGCTTCAAAACCGCAGGATTGCTTCAGGCATTAATCTGGTTCCGGCAGGGCACGCTGAGCCTTTGGTTAATTCCTCTTCCTGGTGGGAAATGAGCGTTCCATTTGCCCGTGCAGACACCTACAGCTAGTCTCTCATTGGTTCTCCCTATTCCTGTTCATCTCGCGCAGAAATTGCAAACTGTGCCAAACAGGAGGTTAAAGGCATTGACTCTCCAAGTGGGGAGAGTGTTAGTAAAGCGTCTGGAATGGTGAACCCGAGTACCAGGGGACGAAACCTGAGATGCATTTGAAAACGTTTCCCAATCACACGGTGGACCATACTCTGGGTTTCCCATGCATGTTTTAGCTGAAGGAAGAATCCCTTACACCTGGAGAGTTGGGACCCATGGAATGGGTACCATGCAGTATGACTTCAAATGTCTGCGTTTGCTCACCGAACCTCACGAATGCTATCAGCTCGAAGGGTCCAGCCTTATGTCTCACCCAGCTCTGGGTGTAGATGTGGTAAATCCAGGTTGCATCACAAGCCCTGAATGAATTATTTAAGAATTGCTCTCTATTTCAATGTCATTGTGATTTGTTTTTGAAATTTATTTTGTTAATGGGATTTATCGGATTTTCACTGCTGCGTTTAGGCCACTGTACACACGCTTGACTTCCTTATGGAGACATATAAATCCATGGGTCTTAAGATTCTTACTTTTCACGTATATTCCCAGGCGTTGAATATGGGGTGTTGAGTCCATTTCGTTGAGCAAGGAGTAGGTCTTGTCTATTATATATTTGGCTTATGGAACGGTATCTGTGCTAATTTCAATCTCTGGTTTTATGCAGCACCCCAACTCACCTTTCCCCATAAGCAAGCATAAGTTGGTTTTCTAAATTTGAGACCCTGTTCTGTTTTGTAATTCAGTTCATGTGTAGCCAAGTTTACGTTCCGTGTATTAGTGATATCTTATGATGTTTCTTTTTCTGTGTGACTTATTTCTCGTAGAATCGTCGTACCTGAATCCACTCATTATGCCACTACGGGCCTGATGACGTAGATCACATTGCTGAGTGATATTCCATTGTACGTACGTACCACAACTTCTTTATCCATTTTTTGCTTTCTCGGATATTTAACTTGTACCGTAGACGAGGTTCTTGTAAACAGAGCCGTCCCAAATTTCGCGGTGGCTCTGTGTTTCTGATTTTAATTTCCTAAATTATAGGACCATAAAGGGAAGTGCCATAGGCTGTGTTGCTTTGTTTCCTACGTGTTTCAGGAAACACCGTACACTTATACAGTGTGGCTGTTGGCAATTTATATCCCGCCCATCAGCATAACAAGGCTCCCTGTTCTCCATGACCTATCCTGCCTTTCTGGATTTTACACTTGTTTCAGATGGCCCTTTGGACCGGGGGGCAGTGAGACTTCATTGTAGTGCAGATTTCCTTTACACGCTTGCTTGGTTGGCCAAAAAGTGCGTATGCGTTTTTTCCTGAATATATTCAGAAAAAAACGCATACGCCCTTTTTGGCCAAGTGCATCATTGTTGATATTCTGCCTCTTTTCCTATGCTTTAAGTGCAATTCCAGTCTACCCCCTGAAATCATTTTCCTGAAATTCTGCCCCGCTTTCAAGTCCTCTTCGAAGACTTACTTCAATACATTTTTGGACGATGGCTGTCATTCATAACTCTGCAGGTTTGTGAATTACAGTGCCCCTGAACCCCTTTCTTCAACTCGCTTTGTTGTGAGCTGGTCGCAAAACCGCAGGATTGCTTCAGGCCCTAATCTGGTTCCGGCAGGGCACGCTGAGCCTTTGGTTAATTCCTCTTCCTGGTGGGAAATGAGCGTTCTGTTTGCCCGTGCAGACACCTACAGCTAGTCTCTCATTGGTTCTCACTATTCCTGTTCATCTTGCGCAGAAATTGCAAACTGTGCCAAACAGGAGGTTAAAGGCACTGACTCTCCAAGTGGGGAGAGTGTTAGTAAAGCGTCTGGAACGGTGAACCCGAGTACCAGGGGACGAAACCTGAGATGCATTTGAAAACGTTTCCTAATCACACGGTGGACCATACTCTGGGTTTCCCATGCATGTTTTAGCTGAAGGAAGAATCCCTTAAAGCTGAAGAGTTGGGACCCATGGAATGGGTACCATGCAGTATGACTTCAAAGGGTCTGCATTTGCTCACCAAACCTCACCAATGCTATCAGCCCGAAGTGTCCAGCCTTATGTCTCACCCAGCTCTGGGTGTAGATGTGGTAAATCCAGGTTGCATCACAAGCCCTGAATGAATTATTTAAAAATTGCTCTCTATTTCACTGTCATTGTGATTTGTTTTCGAAATTTATTTTGTTAATGGGATTTATCGGATTTTCATTGGTGCATTTAGGCCGCTGTACACACGCTTGACATCCTTATGGAGACATATAAATCCATGGGTCTTAAGATTCTTACTCTTCAGGTATATTCCCAGGCGTTGAATATGGGGTGTTGAGTCCATTTCGTTGAGCAAGGAGTAGGTCTTGTCTATTATATATTTGGCTTATGGAACGGTATCTGTGCTAATTTCAATCTCTGGTTTTATGCAGCACCCCAACTCACCTTTCCCCATAAGCAAGCATAAGTTGGTTTTCTAAATTTGAGACCCTCTTCTGTTTTGTAATTCAGTTCATGTGTAGCCAAGTTTACGTTCCGTGTATTAGTGATATCTTATGATGTTTCTTTTTCTGTGTGACTTATTTCACGTAGAATCGTCGTACCTGAATCCACTCATTATGCCGCTATGGGCCTGATGACGTAGATCACATTGCTGAGTGATATTCCATTGTACGTACGTACCACAACTTCTTTATCCATTTTTTGCTTTCTCGGATATTTAACTTGTACCGTAGACGAGGTTCTTGTAAACAGAGCCGTCTCAAACTTTGGGGTGGCTGTGTGTTTTTGATTTTAATTTCCCTAAGCTATAGGACCATAAGTGGAAGTGCCATAGGCTGTGTTGCTTTGTTTCCTACGTGTTTCAGGAAACACCATACACTTCTCGAGAGTGGCTGTTGGCAATTTACATCCCGCCCATCAGCATAACAAGGCTCCCTGTTCTCCATGACCTGTCCTGCCTTTCTGGATTTTACACTTTTTTCAGATGGCCCTTTTGACCGGGGGCTGTGAGATTTCATTGTAGTGGAGATTTCATTAACACGCTTGCTTGGTTGGCCAAAAAGGGCGTATGCGTTTTTACCTGAATATATTCAGGAAAAAACGCATACGCCCTTTTTGGCCAAGTGCATCATTGTGGACATTCTGCCTCTTTTCCTATGCTTTAAGTGCAATTCCAGTCTACCCCCTGAAATCGTTTTCCTGAAATTCTGCCCCGATTTCAAGTCCTCTTCGAAGACTTATTTCAATACATTTTTGGACGATAGCTGTCATTCATAACTCTGCAGGTGTGTGAATTACAGTGCCCCTGAGCTCATTTCTTCAACTCGCTTTCTTGTGAGCTGGCTTCAAAACCGCAGGATTGCTTCAGGCATTAATCTGGTTCTGGCAGGGCACGCTGAGCCTTTGGTTAATTCCTCTTCCTGGTGGGAAATGAGCGTTCCATTTGCCCGTGCAGACACCTACAGCTAGTCTCTCATTGGTTCTCCCTATTCCTGTTCATCTTGCGCAGAAATTGCAAACTGTGCCAAACAGGAGGTTAAAGGCATTGACTCTCCAAGTGGGGAGAGTGTTAGTAAAGCGTCTGGAACGGTGAACCCGAGTACCAGGGGACGAAACCTGAGATGCATTTGAAAACGTTTCCCAATCACACGGTGGACCGTACTCTGGGTTTCCCATGCATGTTTTAGCTGAAGGAAGAATCCCTTACACCTGGAGAGTTGGGACCCATGGAATGGGTACCATGCAGTATGACTTCAAATGTCTGCGTTTGCTCACCGAACCTCACGAATGCTATCAGCTCGAAGGGTCCAGCCTTATGTCTCACCCAGCTCTGGGTGTAGATGTGGTAAATCCAGGTTGCATCACAAGCCCTGAATGAATTATTTAAGAATTGCTCTCTATTTCAATGTCATTGTGATTTGTTTTTGAAATTTATTTTGTTAATGGGATTTATCGGATTTTCACTGCTGCATTTAGGCCACTGTACACACGCTTGACTTCCTTATGGAGACATATAAATCCATGGGTCTTAAGATTCTTACTTTTCACGTATATTCCCAGGCGTTGAATATGGGGTGTTGAGTCCATTTCGTTGAGCAAGGAGTAGGTCTTGTCTATTATATATTTGGCTTATGGAACGGTATCTGTGCTAATTTCAATCTCTGGTTTTATGCAGCACCCCAACTCACCTTTCCCCATAAGCAAGCATAAGTTGGTTTTCTAAATTTGAGACCCTGTTCTGTTTTGTAATTCAGTTCATGTGTAGCCAAGTTTACGTTCCGTGTATTAGTGATATCTTATGATGTTTCTTTTTCTGTGTGACTTATTTCTCGTAGAATCGTCGTACCTGAATCCACTCATTATGCCACTACGGGCCTGATGACGTAGATCACATTGCTGAGTGATATTCCATTGTACGTACGTACCACAACTTCTTTATCCATTTTTTGCTTTCTCGGATATTTAACTTGTACCGTAGACGAGGTTCTTGTAAACAGAGCCGTCCCAAATTTCGCGGTGGCTCTGTGTTTCTGATTTTAATTTCCTAAATTATAGGACCATAAAGGGAAGTGCCATAGGCTGTGTTGCTTTGTTTCCTACGTGTTTCAGGAAACACCGTACACTTATACAGTGTGGCTGTTGGCAATTTATATCCCGCCCATCAGCATAACAAGGCTCCCTGTTCTCCATGACCTATCCTGCCTTTCTGGATTTTACACTTGTTTCAGATGGCCCTTTGGACCGGGGGGCAGTGAGACTTCATTGTAGTGCAGATTTCCTTTACACGCTTGCTTGGTTGGCCAAAAAGTGCGTATGCGTTTTTTCCTGAATATATTCAGAAAAAAACGCATACGCCCTTTTTGGCCAAGTGCATCATTGTTGATATTCTGCCTCTTTTCCTATGCTTTAAGTGCAATTCCAGTCTACCCCCTGAAATCATTTTCCTGAAATTCTGCCCCGCTTTCAAGTCCTCTTCGAAGACTTACTTCAATACATTTTTGGACGATGGCTGTCATTCATAACTCTGCAGGTTTGTGAATTACAGTGCCCCTGAACCCCTTTCTTCAACTCGCTTTGTTGTGAGCTGGTCGCAAAACCGCAGGATTGCTTCAGGCCCTAATCTGGTTCCGGCAGGGCACGCTGAGCCTTTGGTTAATTCCTCTTCCTGGTGGGAAATGAGCGTTCTGTTTGCCCGTGCAGACACCTACAGCTAGTCTCTCATTGGTTCTCACTATTCCTGTTCATCTTGCGCAGAAATTGCAAACTGTGCCAAACAGGAGGTTAAAGGCACTGACTCTCCAAGTGGGGAGAGTGTTAGTAAAGCGTCTGGAACGGTGAACCCGAGTACCAGGGGACGAAACCTGAGATGCATTTGAAAACGTTTCCTAATCACACGGTGGACCATACTCTGGGTTTCCCATGCATGTTTTAGCTGAAGGAAGAATCCCTTAAAGCTGAAGAGTTGGGACCCATGGAATGGGTACCATGCAGTATGACTTCAAAGGGTCTGCATTTGCTCACCAAACCTCACCAATGCTATCAGCCCGAAGTGTCCAGCCTTATGTCTCACCCAGCTCTGGGTGTAGATGTGGTAAATCCAGGTTGCATCACAAGCCCTGAATGAATTATTTAAAAATTGCTCTCTATTTCACTGTCATTGTGATTTGTTTTCGAAATTTATTTTGTTAATGGGATTTATCGGATTTTCATTGGTGCATTTAGGCCGCTGTACACACGCTTGACATCCTTATGGAGACATATAAATCCATGGGTCTTAAGATTCTTACTCTTCAGGTATATTCCCAGGCGTTGAATATGGGGTGTTGAGTCCATTTCGTTGAGCAAGGAGTAGGTCTTGTCTATTATATATTTGGCTTATGGAACGGTATCTGTGCTAATTTCAATCTCTGGTTTTATGCAGCACCCCAACTCACCTTTCCCCATAAGCAAGCATAAGTTGGTTTTCTAAATTTGAGACCCTGTTCTGTTTTGTAATTCAGTTCATGTGTAGCCAAGTTTACGTTCCGTGTATTAGTGATATCTTATGATGTTTCTTTTTCTGTGTGACTTATTTCTCGTAGAATCGTCGTACCTGAATCCACTCATTATGCCACTACGGGCCTGATGACGTAGATCACATTGCTGAGTGATATTCCATTGTACGTACGTACCACAACTTCTTTATCCATTTTTTGCTTTCTCGGATATTTATCTTGTACCGTAGACGAGGTTCTTGTAAACAGAGCCGTCCCAAACTTTGGGGTGGCTGTGTGTTTTTGATTTTAATTTCCTAAATTATAGGACCATAAGGGGAAGTGCCATAGGCTGTGTTGCTTTGTTTCCTACGTGTTTCAGGGAACACCGTACACTTCTCCAGAGTGGTTGTTGGCAATTTATATCCCGCCCATCAGCATAACAAGGCTCCCTGTTCTCCATGTCCTGTCCTGCCTTTCTGGATTTTACACTTTTTTCAGATGGCCCTTTTGACCGGGGGGCAGTGAGACTTCATTGTAGTGCAGATTTCCTTTACACGCTAGCTTGGTTGGCCAAAAAGGGCGTATGCGTTTTTTCCTGAATATATTCAGAAAAAAATGCATACGCCCTTTTTGGCCAAGTGCATCATTGTCGACATTCTGCCTCTTTTCCTATGCTTTAAGTGCAATTCCAGTCTACCCCCTGAAATCGTTTTCCTGAAATTCTGCCCCGCTTTCAAGTCCTCTTCGAAGACTTACTTCAATACATTTTTGGACGATAGCTGTCATTCATAACTCTGCTGGTGTGTGAATTACAGTGCCCCTGAGCTCCTTTCTTCAAATCGCTTTCTTGTGAGCTGGCCGCAAAATCGCAGGATTGCTTCAGGCCCTAATCTGATTCCGGCAGGGCACGCTGAGCCTTTGGTTAATTCCTCTTCCTGGTGGGAAATGAGCGTTCCATTTGCCCGTGCAGACACCTACAGCTAGTCTCTCATTTGTTCTCCCTATTCCTGTTCATCTTGCGCAGAAATTGCAAACTGTGCCAAACAGGAGGTTAAAGGCACGGACTCTCCAAGTGGGGAGAGTGTTAGTAAAGCGTCTGGAATGGTGAACCCGAGTACCAGGGGACGAAACCTGAGATGCATTTGAAAACGTTTCCCAATCACACGGTGGACCATACTCTGGGTTTCCCATGCATGTTTTAGCTGAAGGAAGAATCCCTTAAACCTGAAGAGTTGGGACGCATGGAATGGGTACCATGCAGTATGACTTCAAAGGGTCTGCGTTTGCTCACCGAACCTCACCAATGCTATCAGCCCGAAGTGTCCAGCCTTATGTCTCACCCAGCTCTGGGTGTAGATGTGGTAAATCCAGGTTGCATCACAAGCCCTGAATGAATTGTTTAAGAATTGCTCTCTATTTCACTGTCATGGTGTTTTGTTTTTGAAATTTATATTGATAATGGGATTTACCGGATTTTCACTGCTGCGTTTAGGCCACTGTACATATGCTTGATTTCCTTATGGAGACATATAAATCCATGGGTCTTAAGATTCTTACTCTTCAGGTATATTCCCCGGCGTTGAATATGCGGTGTTGAGTCCATTTCGTTGTGCAAGGAGTAGGTCTTGTCTATTATATATTTGGCTTATGGAACGGTATCTGTGCTAATTTCTATCTCTGGTTTTATGCAGCACCCCAACTCACATTTCCCCATAAGCAAGCATAAGTTGGTGTTCTAAATTTGAGACCCTGTTCTATTTTTTAATTCAGTTCATGTGTAGCCAAGTTTACGTTCCGTGTATTAGTGATATCTTATGATGTTTCTTTTTCTGTGTGAATTATTTCTCGTAGAATCGCTGAACCTGAATCCACTCATTATGCCTCTATGGGCCTGATGACATAGATCTCATTGCTGAGTGCTATTCCATTGTACGTACGTACCACAACTTCTTTATCCATTTTTTGCTTTCTCGGATATTTAACTTGTACCGTAGACGAGGTTCTTATAAACAGAGCCGTCCCAAATTTTGGGGTGGCTGTGTGTTTTTGATTTTAATTTCCCTAAGCTATAGGAGCATAAGTGGAAGTGCAATAGGCTGTGTTGCTTTGTTTCCTACGTGTTTCAGGAAACACCATACACTTCTCCAGAGTGGCTGTTGGCAATTTACATTCCGTCCATCAGCATAACAAGGCTCCCTGTTCTCCATGACCTGTCCTGCCTTTCTGGATTTTACACTTTTTTCAGATGGCCCTTTTGACCGGGGGAAGTGAGATTTCATTGTAGTGGAGATTTCATTAACACGCTTGCTTGGTTGGCCAAAAAGGGCGTATGCGTTTTTACCTGAATATATTCAGGAAAAAACGCATACGCCCTTTTTGGCCAAGTGCATCATTGTGGACATTCTGCCTCTTTTCCTATGCTTTAAGTGCAATTCCAGTCTACCCCCTGAAATCGTTTTCCTGAAATTCTGCCCTGATTTCAAGTCCTCTTCGAAGACTTATTTCAATACATTTTTGGACGATAGCTGTCATTCATAACTCTGCAGGTGTGTGAATTACAGTGCCCCTGAGCTCATTTCTTCAACTCGCTTTCTTGTGAGCTGGCTTCAAAACCGCAGGATTGCTTCAGGCATTAATCTGGTTCCGGCAGGGCACGCTGAGCCTTTGGTTAATTCCTCTTCCCTCTTCCTGGTGGGAAATGAGCGTTCCATTTGCCCGTGCAGACACCTACAGCTAGTCTCTCATTGGTTCTCCCTATTCCTGTTCATCTCGCGCAGAAATTGCAAACTGTGCCAAACAGGAGGTTAAAGGCATTGACTCTCCAAGTGGGGAGAGTGTTAGTAAAGCGTCTGGAACGGTGAACCCAAGTACCAGGGGACGAAACCTGAGATGCATTTGAAAACGTTTCCCAATCACACGGTGGACCATACTCTGGGTTTCCCATGCATGTTTTAGCTGAAGGAAGAATCCCTTACACCTGGAGAGTTGGGACCCATGGAATGGGTACCATGCAGTATGACTTCAAATGTCTGCGTTTGCTCACCGAACCTCACGAATGCTATCAGCTCGAAGGGTCCAGCCTTATGTCTCACCCAGCTCTGGGTGTAGATGTGGTAAATCCAGGTTGCATCACAAGCCCTGAATGAATTATTTAAGAATTGCTCTCTATTTCAATGTCATTGTGATTTGTTTTTGAAATTTATTTTGTTAATGGGATTTATCGGATTTTCACTGCTGCGTTTAGGCCACTGTACACACGCTTGACTTCCTTATGGAGACATATAAATCCATGGGTCTTAAGATTCTTACTTTTCACGTATATTCCCAGGCGTTGAATATGGGGTGTTGAGTCCATTTCGTTGAGCAAGGAGTAGGTCTTGTCTATTATATATTTGGCTTATGGAACGGTATCTGTGCTAATTTCAATCTCTGGTTTTATGCAGCACCCCAACTCACCTTTCCCCATAAGCAAGCATAAGTTGGTTTTCTAAATTTGAGACCCTGTTCTGTTTTGTAATTCAGTTCATGTGTAGCCAAGTTTACGTTCCGTGTATTAGTGATATCTTATGATGTTTCTTTTTCTGTGTGACTTATTTCTCGTAGAATCGTCGTACCTGAATCCACTCATTATGCCACTATGGGCCTGATGACGTAGATCACATTGCTGAGTGATATTCCATTGTACATACGTACCACAACTTCTTTATCCATTTTTTGCTTTCTCGGATATTTAACTTGTACCGTAGACGAGGTTCTTGTAAACAGAGCCGTCCCAAATTTCGCGGTGGCTCTGTGTTTCTGATTTTAATTTCCTAAATTATAGGACCATAAAGGGAAGTGCCATAGGCTGTGTTGCTTTGTTTCCTACGTGTTTCAGGAAACACCGTACACTTATACAGTGTGGCTGTTGGCAATTTATATCCCGCCCATCAGCATAACAAGGCTCCCTGTTCTCCATGACCTATCCTGCCTTTCTGGATTTTACACTTGTTTCAGATGGCCCTTTGGACCGGGGGGCAGTGAGACTTCATTGTAGTGCAGATTTCCTTTACACGCTTGCTTGGTTGGCCAAAAAGTGCGTATGCGTTTTTTCCTGAATATATTCAGAAAAAAACGCATACGCCCTTTTTGGCCAAGTGCATCATTGTCGATATTCTGCCTCTTTTCCTATGCTTTAAGTGCAATTCCAGTCTACCCCCTGAAATCATTTTCCTGAAATTCTGCCCCGCTTTCAAGTCCTCTTCGAAGACTTACTTCAATACATTTTTGGACGATGGCTGTCATTCATAACTCTGCAGGTTTGTGAATTACAGTGCCCCTGAACCCCTTTCTTCAACTCGCTTTGTTGTGAGCTGGTCGCAAAACCGCAGGATTGCTTCAGGCCCTAATCTGGTTCCGGCAGGGCACGCTGAGCCTTTGGTTAATCCCTCTTCCTGGTGGGAAATGAGCGTTCCATTTGCCCGTGCAGACACCTACAGCTAGTCTCTCATTGGTTCTCCCTATTCCTGTACATCTTGCGCAGAAATTGCAAACTGTGCCAAACAGGAGGTTAAAGGCACTGACTCTCCAAGTGGGGAGAGTGTTAGTAAAGCGTCTGGAATGGTGAACCCGACTACCAGGGGACGAAACCTGAGATGTATTTGAAAACGTTTCCCAGTCACACGGTGGACCATACTCTGGGTTTCCCATGCATGTTTTACTGAAGGAAGAATCCCTTAAACCTGGAGAGTTGGGACCCATGGAATGGCTACCATGCAGTATGACTTCAAAGGGTCTGCGTTTGCTCACCGAACCTCATCAATGCTATCAGCCCGAAGTGTCCAGCCTTATGTCTCACCCAGCTCTGGGTGTAGATGTGGTAAATCCAGGTTGCATCACAAGCCCTGAATGAATTATTTAAGAATTGCTCTCTATTTCACTGTCATGGTGTTTTGTTTTTGAAATTTATTTTGATAATGGGTTTTATTGGATTTTCACTGCTGCGTTTAGGCCGCTGTACACACGCTTGATTTCCTTATGGAGACATATAAATCCATGGGTCTTAAGATTCTTACTTGTCAGGTATATTCCTAGACGTTGAATATGGGGTGTTGAGTCCATTTCGTTGAGCAAGGAGTAGGTCTTGTCTATTATATATTTGGCTTATGGAATGGTATCTGTGCTAATTTCAATCTCTGGTTTGATGCAGCACCCAAACTCACCTTTCCCCTTAAGCAAGCATAAGTTGCTTTTCTAAATTTGAGCCCCTGTTCTGTTTTGTAATTCAGTTCATGTGTAGCCAAGTTTACGTTCCGTGTATTAGTGATATCTTATGATGTTTCTTTTTCTGTGTGACTTATTTCTCATAGAATCGTCGTACCTGAATCCACTCATTATGCCGCTACGGGCCTGATGACGTAGATCACATTGCTGAGTGATATTCCATTGTACGTACGTACCACAACTTCTTTATCCATTTTTTGCTTTCTCGGATATTTATCTTGTACCGTAGACGAGGTTCTTGTAAACAGAGCCGTCCCAAACTTTGGGGTGGCTGTGTGTTTTTGATTTTAATTTCCTAAATTATAGGACCATAAGGGGAAGTGCCATAGGCTGTGTTGCTTTGTTTCCTACGTGTTTCAGGGAACACCGTACACTTCTCCAGATTGGCTGTTGGCAATTTATATCCCGCCCATCAGCATAACAAGGCTCACTGTTCTCCATGTCCTGTCCTGCCATTCTGGATTTTACACTTTTTTCAGATGGCCCTTTTGACCGGGGGGCAGTGAGACTTCATTGTAGTGCAGATTTCCTTTACACGCTAGCTTGGTTGGCCAAAAAGGGCGTATGCGTTTTTTCCTGAATATATTCAGAAAAAAATGCATACGCCCTTTTTGGCCAAGTGCATCATTGTCGACATTCTGCCTCTTTTCCTATGCTTTAAGTGCAATTCCAGTCTACCCCCTGAAATCGTTTTCCTGAAATTCTGCCCCGCTTTCAAGTCCTCTTCGAAGACTTACTTCAATACATTTTTGGACGATAGCTGTCATTCATAACTCTGCTGGTGTGTGAATTACAGTGCCCCTGAGCTCCTTTCTTCAAATCGCTTTCTTGTGAGCTGGCCGCAAAATCGCAGGATTGCTTCAGGCCCTAATCTGATTCCGGCAGGGCACGCTGAGCCTTTGGTTAATTCCTCTTCCTGGTGGGAAATGAGCGTTCCATTTGCCCGTGCAGACACCTACAGCTAGTCTCTCATTGGTTCTCCCTATTCCTGTTCATCTTGCGCAGAAATTGCAAACTGTGCCAAACAGGAGGTTAAAGGCACTGACTCTCCAAGTGGGGAGAGTGTTAGTAAAGCGTCTGGAATGGTGAACCCGAGTACCAGGGGACGAAACCTGAGATGCATTTGAAAACGTTTCCCAATCACACGGTGGACCATACTCTGGGTTTCCCATGCATGTTTTAGCTGAAGGAAGAATCCCTTAAACCTGAAGAGTTGGGACGCATGGAATGGGTACCATGCAGTATGACTTCAAAGGGTCTGCGTTTGCTCACCGAACCTCACCAATGCTATCAGCCCGAAGTGTCCAGCCTTATGTCTCACCCAGCTCTGGGTGTAGATGTGGTAAATCCAGGTTGCATCACAAGCCCTGAATGAATTGTTTAAGAATTGCTCTCTATTTCACTGTCATGGTGTTTTGTTTTTGAAATTTATATTGATAATGGGATTTACCGGATTTTCACTGCTGCGTTTAGGCCGCTGTACATATGCTTGATTTCCTTATGGAGACATATAAATCCATGGGTCTTAAGATTCTTACTTGTCAGGTATATTCCCCGGCGTTGAATATGCGGTGTTGAGTCCATTTCGTTGTGCAAGGAGTAGGTCTTGTCTATTATATATTTGGCTTATGGAACGGTATCTGTGCTAATTTCTATCTCTGGTTTTATGCAGCACCCCAACTCACATTTCCCCATAAGCAAGCATAAGTTGGTGTTCTAAATTTGAGACCCTGTTCTATTTTTTAATTCAGTTCATGTGTAGCCAAGTTTACGTTCCGTGTATTAGTGATATCTTATGATGTTTCTTTTTCTCTGTGAATTATTTCTCGTAGAATCGCTGAACCTGAATCCACTCATTATGCCTCTATGGGCCTGATGACATAGATCTCATTGCTGAGTGCTATTCCATTGTACGTACGTACCACAACTTCTTTATCCATTTTTTGCTTTCTCGGATATTTAACTTGTACCGTAGACGAGGTTCTTATAAACAGAGCCGTCCCAAATTTTGGGGTGGCTGTGTGTTTTTGATTTTAATTTCCCTAAGCTATAGGAGCATAAGTGGAAGTGCAATAGGCTGTGTTGCTTTGTTTCCTACGTGTTTCAGGAAACACCATACACTTCTCCAGAGTGGCTGTTGGCAATTTACATTCCGTCCATCAGCATAACAAGGCTCCCTGTTCTCCATGACCTGTCCTGCCTTTCTGGATTTTACACTTTTTTCAGATGGCCCTTTTGACCGGGGGAAGTGAGATTTCATTGTAGTGGAGATTTCATTAACACGCTTGCTTGGTTGGCCAAAAAGGGCGTATGCGTTTTTACCTGAATATATTCAGGAAAAAACGCATACGCCCTTTTTGGCCAAGTGCATCATTGTGGACATTCTGCCTCTTTTCCTATGCTTTAAGTGCAATTCCAGTCTACCCCCTGAAATCGTTTTCCTGAAATTCTGCCCCGATTTCAAGTCCTCTTCGAAGACTTATTTCAATACATTTTTGGACGATAGCTGTCATTCATAACTCTGCAGGTGTGTGAATTACAGTGCCCCTGAGCTCATTTCTTCAACTCGCTTTCTTGTGAGCTGGCTTCAAAACCGCAGGATTGCTTCAGGCATTAATCTGGTTCCGGCAGGGCACGCTGAGCCTTTGGTTAATTCCTCTTCCTGGTGGGAAATGAGCGTTCTGTTTGCCCGTGCAGACACCTACAGCTAGTCTCTCATTGGTTCTCACTATTCCTGTTCATCTTGCGCAGAAATTGCAAACTGTGCCAAACAGGAGGTTAAAGGCACTGACTCTCCAAGTGGGGAGAGTCTTAGTAAAGCGTCTGGAACGGTGAACCCGAGTACCAGGGGACGAAACCTGAGATGCATTTGAAAACGTTTCCTAATCACACGGTGGACCATACTCTGGGTTTCCCATGCATGTTTTAGCTGAAGGAAGAATCCCTTAAAGCTGAAGAGTTGGGACCCATGGAATGGGTACCATGCAGTATGACTTCAAAGGGTCTGCATTTGCTCACCAAACCTCACCAATGCTATCAGCCCGAAGTGTCCAGCCTTATGTCTCACCCAGCTCTGGGTGTAGATGTGGTAAATCCAGGTTGCATCACAAGCCCTGAATGAATTATTTAAGAATTGCTCTCTATTTCACTGTCATTGTGATTTGTTTTCGAAATTTATTTTGTTAATGAGATTTATCGGATTTTCACTGGTGCATTTAGGCCGCTGTACACACGCTTGACATCCTTATGGAGACATATAAATCCATGGGTCTTAAGATTCTTACTCTTCAGGTATATTCCCAGGCGTTGAATATGGGGTGTTGAGTCCATTTCGTTGAGCAAGGAGTAGGTCTTGTCTATTATATATTTGGCTTATGGAACGGTATCTGTGCTAATTTCAATCTCTGGTTTTATGCAGCACCCCAACTCACCTTTCCCCATAAGCAAGCATAAGTTGGTTTTCTAAATTTGAGACCCTCTTCTGTTTTGTAATTCAGTTCATGTGTAGCCAAGTTTACGTTCCGTGTATTAGTGATATCTTATGATGTTTCTTTTTCTGTGTGAATTATTTCTCATAGAATCGTCGTACCTGAATCCACTCATTATGCCGCTATGGGCCTGATGACGTAGATCACATTGCTGAGTGATATTCCATTGTACGTACGTACCACAACTTCTTTATCCATTTTTTGCTTTCTCAGATATTTAACTTGTACCGTAGACGAGGTTCTTGTAAACAGAGCCGTCTCAAACTTTGGGGTGGCTGTGTGTTTTTGATTTTAATTTCCCTAAGCTATAGGACCATAAGTGGAAGTGCCATAGGCTGTGTTGCTTTGTTTCCTACGTGTTTCAGGAAACACCATACACTTCTCGAGAGTGGCTGTTGGCAATTTACATCCCGCCCATCAGCATAACAAGGCTCCCTGTTCTCCATGACCTGTCCTGCCTTTCTGGATTTTACACTTTTTTCAGATGGCCCTTTTGACCGGGGGCTGTGAGATTTCATTGTAGTGGAGATTTCATTAACACGCTTGCTTGGTTGGCCAAAAAGGGCGTATGCGTTTTTACCTGAATATATTCAGGAAAAAACGCATACGCCCTTTTTGGCCAAGTGCATCATTGTGGACATTCTGCCTCTTTTCCTATGCTTTAAGTGCAATTCCAGTCTACCCCCTGAAATCGTTTTCCTGAAATTCTGCCCCGATTTCAAGTCCTCTTCGAAGACTTATTTCAATACATTTTTGGACGATAGCTGTCATTCATAACTCTGCAGGTGTGTGAATTACAGTGCCCCTGAGCTCATTTCTTTAACTCGCTTTCTTGTGAGCTGGCTTCAAAACCGCAGGATTGCTTCAGGCATTAATCTGGTTCCGGCAGGGCACGCTGAGCCTTTGGTTAATTCCTCTTCCCTCTTCCTGGTGGGAAATGAGCGTTCCATTTGCCCGTGCAGACACCTACAGCTAGTCTCTCATTGGTTCTCCCTATTCCTGTTCATCTCGCGCAGAAATTGCAAACTGTGCCAAACAGGAGGTTAAAGGCATTGACTCTCCAAGTGGGGAGAGTGTTAGTAAAGCGTCTGGAACGGTGAACCCAAGTACCAGGGGACGAAACCTGAGATGCATTTGAAAACGTTTCCCAATCACACGGTGGACCATACTCTGGGTTTCCCATGCATGTTTTAGCTGAAGGAAGAATCCCTTACACCTGGAGAGTTGGGACCCATGGAATGGGTACCATGCAGTATGACTTCAAATGTCTGCGTTTGCTCACCGAACCTCACGAATGCTATCAGCTCGAAGGGTCCAGCCTTATGTCTCACCCAGCTCTGGGTGTAGATGTGGTAAATCCAGGTTGCATCACAAGCCCTGAATGAATTATTTAAGAATTGCTCTCTATTTCAATGTCATTGTGATTTGTTTTTGAAATTTATTTTGTTAATGGGATTTATCGGATTTTCACTGCTGCGTTTAGGCCACTGTACACACGCTTGACTTCCTTATGGAGACATATAAATCCATGGGTCTTAAGATTCTTACTTTTCACGTATATTCCCAGGCGTTGAATATGGGGTGTTGAGTCCATTTCGTTGAGCAAGGAGTAGGTCTTGTCTATTATATATTTGGCTTATGGAACGGTATCTGTGCTAATTTCAATCTCTGGTTTTATGCAGCACCCCAACTCACCTTTCCCCATAAGCAAGCATAAGTTGGTTTTCTAAATTTGAGACCCTGTTCTGTTTTGTAATTCAGTTCATGTGTAGCCAAGTTTACGTTCCGTGTATTAGTGATATCTTATGATGTTTCTTTTTCTGTGTGACTTATTTCTCGTAGAATCGTCGTACCTGAATCCACTCATTATGCCACTATGGGCCTGATGACGTAGATCACATTGCTGAGTGATATTCCATTGTACATACGTACCACAACTTCTTTATCCATTTTTTGCTTTCTCGGATATTTAACTTGTACCGTAGACGAGGTTCTTGTAAACAGAGCCGTCCCAAATTTCGCGGTGGCTCTGTGTTTCTGATTTTAATTTCCTAAATTATAGGACCATAAAGGGAAGTGCCATAGGCTGTGTTGCTTTGTTTCCTACGTGTTTCAGGAAACACCGTACACTTATACAGTGTGGCTGTTGGCAATTTATATCCCGCCCATCAGCATAACAAGGCTCCCTGTTCTCCATGACCTATCCTGCCTTTCTGGATTTTACACTTGTTTCAGATGGCCCTTTGGACCGGGGGGCAGTGAGACTTCATTGTAGTGCAGATTTCCTTTACACGCTTGCTTGGTTGGCCAAAAAGTGCGTATGCGTTTTTTCCTGAATATATTCAGAAAAAAACGCATACGCCCTTTTTGGCCAAGTGCATCATTGTCGATATTCTGCCTCTTTTCCTATGCTTTAAGTGCAATTCCAGTCTACCCCCTGAAATCATTTTCCTGAAATTCTGCCCCGCTTTCAAGTCCTCTTCGAAGACTTACTTCAATACATTTTTGGACGATGGCTGTCATTCATAACTCTGCAGGTTTGTGAATTACAGTGCCCCTGAACCCCTTTCTTCAACTCGCTTTGTTGTGAGCTGGTCGCAAAACCGCAGGATTGCTTCAGGCCCTAATCTGGTTCCGGCAGGGCACGCTGAGCCTTTGGTTAATCCCTCTTCCTGGTGGGAAATGAGCGTTCCATTTGCCCGTGCAGACACCTACAGCTAGTCTCTCATTGGTTCTCCCTATTCCTGTACATCTTGCGCAGAAATTGCAAACTGTGCCAAACAGGAGGTTAAAGGCACTGACTCTCCAAGTGGGGAGAGTGTTAGTAAAGCGTCTGGAATGGTGAACCCGACTACCAGGGGACGAAACCTGAGATGTATTTGAAAACGTTTCCCAGTCACACGGTGGACCATACTCTGGGTTTCCCATGCATGTTTTACTGAAGGAAGAATCCCTTAAACCTGGAGAGTTGGGACCCATGGAATGGCTACCATGCAGTATGACTTCAAAGGGTCTGCGTTTGCTCACCGAACCTCATCAATGCTATCAGCCCGAAGTGTCCAGCCTTATGTCTCACCCAGCTCTGGGTGTAGATGTGGTAAATCCAGGTTGCATCACAAGCCCTGAATGAATTATTTAAGAATTGCTCTCTATTTCACTGTCATGGTGTTTTGTTTTTGAAATTTATTTTGATAATGGGTTTTATTGGATTTTCACTGCTGCGTTTAGGCCGCTGTACACACGCTTGATTTCCTTATGGAGACATATAAATCCATGGGTCTTAAGATTCTTACTTGTCAGGTATATTCCTAGACGTTGAATATGGGGTGTTGAGTCCATTTCGTTGAGCAAGGAGTAGGTCTTGTCTATTATATATTTGGCTTATGGAATGGTATCTGTGCTAATTTCAATCTCTGGTTTGATGCAGCACCCAAACTCACCTTTCCCCTTAAGCAAGCATAAGTTGCTTTTCTAAATTTGAGCCCCTGTTCTGTTTTGTAATTCAGTTCATGTGTAGCCAAGTTTACGTTCCGTGTATTAGTGATATCTTATGATGTTTCTTTTTCTGTGTGACTTATTTCTCATAGAATCGTCGTACCTGAATCCACTCATTATGCCGCTACGGGCCTGATGACGTAGATCACATTGCTGAGTGATATTCCATTGTACGTACGTACCACAACTTCTTTATCCATTTTTTGCTTTCTCGGATATTTATCTTGTACCGTAGACGAGGTTCTTGTAAACAGAGCCGTCCCAAACTTTGGGGTGGCTGTGTGTTTTTGATTTTAATTTCCTAAATTATAGGACCATAAGGGGAAGTGCCATAGGCTGTGTTGCTTTGTTTCCTACGTGTTTCAGGGAACACCGTACACTTCTCCAGATTGGCTGTTGGCAATTTATATCCCGCCCATCAGCATAACAAGGCTCACTGTTCTCCATGTCCTGTCCTGCCATTCTGGATTTTACACTTTTTTCAGATGGCCCTTTTGACCGGGGGGCAGTGAGACTTCATTGTAGTGCAGATTTCCTTTACACGCTAGCTTGGTTGGCCAAAAAGGGCGTATGCGTTTTTTCCTGAATATATTCAGAAAAAAATGCATACGCCCTTTTTGGCCAAGTGCATCATTGTCGACATTCTGCCTCTTTTCCTATGCTTTAAGTGCAATTCCAGTCTACCCCCTGAAATCGTTTTCCTGAAATTCTGCCCCGCTTTCAAGTCCTCTTCGAAGACTTACTTCAATACATTTTTGGACGATAGCTGTCATTCATAACTCTGCTGGTGTGTGAATTACAGTGCCCCTGAGCTCCTTTCTTCAAATCGCTTTCTTGTGAGCTGGCCGCAAAATCGCAGGATTGCTTCAGGCCCTAATCTGATTCCGGCAGGGCACGCTGAGCCTTTGGTTAATTCCTCTTCCTGGTGGGAAATGAGCGTTCCATTTGCCCGTGCAGACACCTACAGCTAGTCTCTCATTGGTTCTCCCTATTCCTGTTCATCTTGCGCAGAAATTGCAAACTGTGCCAAACAGGAGGTTAAAGGCACTGACTCTCCAAGTGGGGAGAGTGTTAGTAAAGCGTCTGGAATGGTGAACCCGAGTACCAGGGGACGAAACCTGAGATGCATTTGAAAACGTTTCCCAATCACACGGTGGACCATACTCTGGGTTTCCCATGCATGTTTTAGCTGAAGGAAGAATCCCTTAAACCTGAAGAGTTGGGACGCATGGAATGGGTACCATGCAGTATGACTTCAAAGGGTCTGCGTTTGCTCACCGAACCTCACCAATGCTATCAGCCCGAAGTGTCCAGCCTTATGTCTCACCCAGCTCTGGGTGTAGATGTGGTAAATCCAGGTTGCATCACAAGCCCTGAATGAATTGTTTAAGAATTGCTCTCTATTTCACTGTCATGGTGTTTTGTTTTTGAAATTTATATTGATAATGGGATTTACCGGATTTTCACTGCTGCGTTTAGGCCGCTGTACATATGCTTGATTTCCTTATGGAGACATATAAATCCATGGGTCTTAAGATTCTTACTTGTCAGGTATATTCCCCGGCGTTGAATATGCGGTGTTGAGTCCATTTCGTTGTGCAAGGAGTAGGTCTTGTCTATTATATATTTGGCTTATGGAACGGTATCTGTGCTAATTTCTATCTCTGGTTTTATGCAGCACCCCAACTCACATTTCCCCATAAGCAAGCATAAGTTGGTGTTCTAAATTTGAGACCCTGTTCTATTTTTTAATTCAGTTCATGTGTAGCCAAGTTTACGTTCCGTGTATTAGTGATATCTTATGATGTTTCTTTTTCTGTGTGAATTATTTCTCGTAGAATCGCTGAACCTGAATCCACTCATTATGCCTCTATGGGCCTGATGACATAGATCTCATTGCTGAGTGCTATTCCATTGTACGTACGTACCACAACTTCTTTATCCATTTTTTGCTTTCTCGGATATTTAACTTGTACCGTAGACGAGGTTCTTATAAACAGAGCCGTCCCAAATTTTGGGGTGGCTGTGTGTTTTTGATTTTAATTTCCCTAAGCTATAGGAGCATAAGTGGAAGTGCAATAGGCTGTGTTGCTTTGTTTCCTACGTGTTTCAGGAAACACCATACACTTCTCCAGAGTGGCTGTTGGCAATTTACATTCCGTCCATCAGCATAACAAGGCTCCCTGTTCTCCATGACCTGTCCTGCCTTTCTGGATTTTACACTTTTTTCAGATGGCCCTTTTGACCGGGGGAAGTGAGATTTCATTGTAGTGGAGATTTCATTAACACGCTTGCTTGGTTGGCCAAAAAGGGCGTATGCGTTTTTACCTGAATATATTCAGGAAAAAACGCATACGCCCTTTTTGGCCAAGTGCATCATTGTGGACATTCTGCCTCTTTTCCTATGCTTTAAGTGCAATTCCAGTCTACCCCCTGAAATCGTTTTCCTGAAATTCTGCCCCGATTTCAAGTCCTCTTCGAAGACTTATTTCAATACATTTTTGGACGATAGCTGTCATTCATAACTCTGCAGGTGTGTGAATTACAGTGCCCCTGAGCTCATTTCTTCAACTCGCTTTCTTGTGAGCTGGCTTCAAAACCGCAGGATTGCTTCAGGCATTAATCTGGTTCCGGCAGGGCACGCTGAGCCTTTGGTTAATTCCTCTTCCTGGTGGGAAATGAGCGTTCTGTTTGCCCGTGCAGACACCTACAGCTAGTCTCTCATTGGTTCTCACTATTCCTGTTCATCTTGCGCAGAAATTGCAAACTGTGCCAAACAGGAGGTTAAAGGCACTGACTCTCCAAGTGGGGAGAGTCTTAGTAAAGCGTCTGGAACGGTGAACCCGAGTACCAGGGGACGAAACCTGAGATGCATTTGAAAACGTTTCCTAATCACACGGTGGACCATACTCTGGGTTTCCCATGCATGTTTTAGCTGAAGGAAGAATCCCTTAAAGCTGAAGAGTTGGGACCCATGGAATGGGTACCATGCAGTATGACTTCAAAGGGTCTGCATTTGCTCACCAAACCTCACCAATGCTATCAGCCCGAAGTGTCCAGCCTTATGTCTCACCCAGCTCTGGGTGTAGATGTGGTAAATCCAGGTTGCATCACAAGCCCTGAATGAATTATTTAAGAATTGCTCTCTATTTCACTGTCATTGTGATTTGTTTTCGAAATTTATTTTGTTAATGAGATTTATCGGATTTTCACTGGTGCATTTAGGCCGCTGTACACACGCTTGACATCCTTATGGAGACATATAAATCCATGGGTCTTAAGATTCTTACTCTTCAGGTATATTCCCAGGCGTTGAATATGGGGTGTTGAGTCCATTTCGTTGAGCAAGGAGTAGGTCTTGTCTATTATATATTTGGCTTATGGAACGGTATCTGTGCTAATTTCAATCTCTGGTTTTATGCAGCACCCCAACTCACCTTTCCCCATAAGCAAGCATAAGTTGGTTTTCTAAATTTGAGACCCTCTTCTGTTTTGTAATTCAGTTCATGTGTAGCCAAGTTTACGTTCCGTGTATTAGTGATATCTTATGATGTTTCTTTTTCTGTGTGAATTATTTCTCATAGAATCGTCGTACCTGAATCCACTCATTATGCCGCTATGGGCCTGATGACGTAGATCACATTGCTGAGTGATATTCCATTGTACGTACGTACCACAACTTCTTTATCCATTTTTTGCTTTCTCAGATATTTAACTTGTACCGTAGACGAGGTTCTTGTAAACAGAGCCGTCTCAAACTTTGGGGTGGCTGTGTGTTTTTGATTTTAATTTCCCTAAGCTATAGGACCATAAGTGGAAGTGCCATAGGCTGTGTTGCTTTGTTTCCTACGTGTTTCAGGAAACACCATACACTTCTCGAGAGTGGCTGTTGGCAATTTACATCCCGCCCATCAGCATAACAAGGCTCCCTGTTCTCCATGACCTGTCCTGCCTTTCTGGATTTTACACTTTTTTCAGATGGCCCTTTTGACCGGGGGCTGTGAGATTTCATTGTAGTGGAGATTTCATTAACACGCTTGCTTGGTTGGCCAAAAAGGGCGTATGCGTTTTTACCTGAATATATTCAGGAAAAAACGCATACGCCCTTTTTGGCCAAGTGCATCATTGTGGACATTCTGCCTCTTTTCCTATGCTTTAAGTGCAATTCCAGTCTACCCCCTGAAATCGTTTTCCTGAAATTCTGCCCCGATTTCAAGTCCTCTTCGAAGACTTATTTCAATACATTTTTGGACGATAGCTGTCATTCATAACTCTGCAGGTGTGTGAATTACAGTGCCCCTGAGCTCATTTCTTTAACTCGCTTTCTTGTGAGCTGGCTTCAAAACCGCAGGATTGCTTCAGGCATTAATCTGGTTCCGGCAGGGCACGCTGAGCCTTTGGTTAATTCCTCTTCCTGGTGGGAAATGAGCGTTCCATTTGCCCGTGCAGACACCTACAGCTAGTCTCTCATTGGTTCTCCCTATTCCTGTTCATCTCGCGCAGAAATTGCAAACTGTGCCAAACAGGAGGTTAAAGGCATTGACTCTCCAAGTGGGGAGAGTGTTAGTAAAGCGTCTGGAACGGTGAACCCGAGTACCAGGGGACGAAACCTGAGATGCATTTGAAAACGTTTCCCAATCACACGGTGGACCATACTCTGGGTTTCCCATGCATGTTTTAGCTGAAGGAAGAATCCCTTACACCTGGAGAGTTGGGACCCATGGAATGGGTACCATGCAGTATGACTTCAAATGTCTGCGTTTGCTCACCGAACCTCACGAATGCTATCAGCTCGAAGGGTCCAGCCTTATGTCTCACCCAGCTCTGGGTGTAGATGTGGTAAATCCAGGTTGCATCACAAGCCCTGAATGAATTATTTAAGAATTGCTCTCTATTTCAATGTCATTGTGATTTGTTTTTGAAATTTATTTTGTTAATGGGATTTATCGGATTTTCACTGCTGCGTTTAGGCCACTGTACACACGCTTGACTTCCTTATGGAGACATATAAATCCATGGGTCTTAAGATTCTTACTTTTCACGTATATTCCCAGGCGTTGAATATGGGGTGTTGAGTCCATTTCGTTGAGCAAGGAGTAGGTCTTGTCTATTATATATTTGGCTTATGGAACGGTATCTGTGCTAATTTCAATCTCTGGTTTTATGCAGCACCCCAACTCACCTTTCCCCATAAGCAAGCATAAGTTGGTTTTCTAAATTTGAGACCCTGTTCTGTTTTGTAATTCAGTTCATGTGTAGCCAAGTTTACGTTCCGTGTATTAGTGATATCTTATGATGTTTCTTTTTCTGTGTGACTTATTTCTCGTAGAATCGTCGTACCTGAATCCACTCATTATGCCACTACGGGCCTGATGACGTAGATCACATTGCTGAGTGATATTCCATTGTACGTACGTACCACAACTTCTTTATCCATTTTTTGCTTTCTCGGATATTTAACTTGTACCGTAGACGAGGTTCTTGTAAACAGAGCCGTCCCAAATTTCGCGGTGGCTCTGTGTTTCTGATTTTAATTTCCTAAATTATAGGACCATAAAGGGAAGTGCCATAGGCTGTGTTGCTTTGTTTCCTACGTGTTTCAGGAAACACCGTACACTTATACAGTGTGGCTGTTGGTAATTTATATCCCGCCCATCAGCATAACAAGGCTCCCTGTTCTCCATGACCTATCCTGCCTTTCTGGATTTTACACTTGTTTCAGATGGCCCTTTGGACCGGGGGGCAGTGAGACTTCATTGTAGTGCAGATTTCCTTTACACGCTTGCTTGGTTGGCCAAAAAGTGCGTATGCGTTTTTTCCTGAATATATTCAGAAAAAAACGCATACGCCCTTTTTGGCCAAGTGCATCATTGTCGATATTCTGCCTCTTTTCCTATGCTTTAAGTGCAATTCCAGTCTACCCCCTGAAATCATTTTCCTGAAATTCTGCCCCGCTTTCAAGTCCTCTTCGAAGACTTACTTCAATACATTTTTGGACGATGGCTGTCATTCATAACTCTGCAGGTTTGTGAATTACAGTGCCCCTGAACCCCTTTCTTCAACTCGCTTTGTTGTGAGCTGGTCGCAAAACCGCAGGATTGCTTCAGGCCCTAATCTGGTTCCGGCAGGGCATGCTGAGCCTTTGGTTAATTCCTCTTCCTGGTGGGAAATGAGCGTTCTGTTTGCCCGTGCAGACACCTACAGCTAGTCTCTCATTGGTTCTCACTATTCCTGTTCATCTTGCGCAGAAATTGCAAACTGTGCCAAACAGGAGGTTAAAGGCACTGACTCTCCTAGTGGGGAAAGTGTTAGTAAAGCGTCTGGAACGGTGAACCCGAGTACCAGGGGACGAAACCTGAGATGCATTTGAAAACGTTTCCTAATCACACGGTGGACCATACTCTGGGTTTCCCATGCATGTTTTAGCTGAAGGAAGAATCCCTTAAAGCTGAAGAGTTGGGACCCATGGAATGGGTACCATGCAGTATGACTTCAAAGGGTCTGCATTTGCTCAACAAACCTCACCAATGCTATCAGCCCGAAGTGTCCAGCCTTATGTCTCACCCAGCTCTGGGTGTAGATGTGGTAAATCCAGGTTGCATCACAAGCCCTGAATGAATTATTTAAGAATTGCTCTCTATTTCACTGTCATTGTGATTTGTTTTCGAAATTTATTTTGTTAATGGGATTTATCGGATTTTCACTGGTGCATTTAGGCCGCTGTACACACGCTTGACATCCTTATGGAGACATATAAATCCATGGGTCTTAAGATTCTTACTCTTCAGGTATATTCCCAGGCGTTGAATATGGGGTGTTGAGTCCATTTCGTTGAGCAAGGAGTAGGTCTTGTCTATTATATATTTGGCTTCTGGAACGGTATCTGTGCTAATTTCAATCTCTGGTTTTATGCAGCACCCCAACTCACCTTTCCCCTTAAGCAAGCATAAGTTGCTTTTCTAAATTTGAGCCCCTGTTCTGTTTTGTAATTCAGTTCATGTGTAGCCAAGTTTACGTTCCGTGTATTAGTGATATCTTATGATGTTTCTTTTTCTGTGTGACTTATTTCTCGTAGAATCGTCGTACCTGAATCCACTCATTATGCCGCTACGGGCCTGATGACGTAGATCACATTGCTGAGTGATATTCCATTGTACGTACGTACCACAACGTCTTTATCCATTTTTTGCTTTCTCGGATATTTATCTTGTACCGTAGACGAGGTTCTTGTAAACAGAGCCGTCCCAAACTTTGGGGTGGCTGTGTGTTTTTGATTTTAATTTCCTAAATTATAGGACCATAAGGGGAAGTGCCATAGGCTGTGTTGCTTTGTTTCCTACGTGTTTCAGGGAACACCGTACACTTCTCCAGAGTGGTTGTTGGCAATTTATATCCCGCCCATCAGCATAACAAGGCTCCCTGTTCTCCATGTCCTGTCCTGCCTTTCTGGATTTTACACTTTTTTCAGATGGCCCTTTTGACCGGGGGGCAGTGAGACTTCATTGTAGTGCAGATTTCCTTTACACGCTAGCTTGGTTGGCCAAAAAGGGCGTATGCGTTTTTTCCTGAATATATTCAGAAAAAAATGCATACGCCCTTTTTGGCCAAGTGCATCATTGTCGACATTCTGCCTCTTTTCCTATGCTTTAAGTGCAATTCCAGTCTACCCCCTGAAATCGTTTTCCTGAAATTCTGCCCCGCTTTCAAGTCCTCTTCGAAGACTTACTTCAATACATTTTTGGACGATAGCTGTCATTCATAACTCTGCTGGTGTGTGAATTACAGTGCCCCTGAGCTCCTTTCTTCAAATCGCTTTCTTGTGAGCTGGCCGCAAAATCGCAGGATTGCTTCAGGCCCTAATCTGATTCCGGCAGGGCACGCTGAGCCTTTGGTTAATTCCTCTTCCTGGTGGGAAATGAGCGTTCCATTTGCCCGTGCAGACACCTACAGCTAGTCTCTCATTTGTTCTCCCTATTCCTGTTCATCTTGCGCAGAAATTGCAAACTGTGCCAAACAGGAGGTTAAAGGCACGGACTCTCCAAGTGGGGAGAGTGTTAGTAAAGCGTCTGGAATGGTGAACCCGAGTACCAGGGGACGAAACCTGAGATGCATTTGAAAACGTTTCCCAATCACACGGTGGACCATACTCTGGGTTTCCCATGCATGTTTTAGCTGAAGGAAGAATCCCTTAAACCTGAAGAGTTGGGACGCATGGAATGGGTACCATGCAGTATGACTTCAAAGGGTCTGCGTTTGCTCACCGAACCTCACCAATGCTATCAGCCCGAAGTGTCCAGCCTTATGTCTCACCCAGCTCTGGGTGTAGATGTGGTAAATCCAGGTTGCATCACAAGCCCTGAATGAATTGTTTAAGAATTGCTCTCTATTTCACTGTCATGGTGTTTTGTTTTTGAAATTTATATTGATAATGGGATTTACCGGATTTTCACTGCTGCGTTTAGGCCACTGTACATATGCTTGATTTCCTTATGGAGACATATAAATCCATGGGTCTTAAGATTCTTACTTGTCAGGTATATTCCCCGGCGTTGAATATGCGGTGTTGAGTCCATTTCGTTGTGCAAGGAGTAGGTCTTGTCTATTATATATTTGGCTTATGGAACGGTATCTGTGCTAATTTCTATCTCTGGTTTTATGCAGCACCCCAACTCACATTTCCCCATAAGCAAGCATAAGTTGGTGTTCTAAATTTGAGACCCTGTTCTATTTTTTAATTCAGTTCATGTGTAGCCAAGTTTACGTTCCGTGTATTAGTGATATCTTATGATGTTTCTTTTTCTGTGTGAATTATTTCTCGTAGAATCGCTGAACCTGAATCCACTCATTATGCCTCTATGGGCCTGATGACATAGATCTCATTGCTGAGTGCTATTCCATTGTACGTACGTACCACAACTTCTTTATCCATTTTTTGCTTTCTCGGATATTTAACTTGTACCGTAGACGAGGTTCTTATAAACAGAGCCGTCCCAAATTTTGGGGTGGCTGTGTGTTTTTGATTTTAATTTCCCTAAGCTATAGGAGCATAAGTGGAAGTGCAATAGGCTGTGTTGCTTTGTTTCCTACGTGTTTCAGGAAACACCATACACTTCTCCAGAGTGGCTGTTGGCAATTTACATTCCGTCCATCAGCATAACAAGGCTCCCTGTTCTCCATGACCTGTCCTGCCTTTCTGGATTTTACACTTTTTTCAGATGGCCCTTTTGACCGGGGGAAGTGAGATTTCATTGTAGTGGAGATTTCATTAACACGCTTGCTTGGTTGGCCAAAAAGGGCGTATGCGTTTTTACCTGAATATATTCAGGAAAAAACGCATACGCCCTTTTTGGCCAAGTGCATCATTGTGGACATTCTGCCTCTTTTCCTATGCTTTAAGTGCAATTCCAGTCTACCCCCTGAAATCGTTTTCCTGAAATTCTGCCCCGATTTCAAGTCCTCTTCGAAGACTTATTTCAATACATTTTTGGACGATAGCTGTCATTCATAACTCTGCAGGTGTGTGAATTACAGTGCCCCTGAGCTCATTTCTTCAACTCGCTTTCTTGTGAGCTGGCTTCAAAACCGCAGGATTGCTTCAGGCATTAATCTGGTTCCGGCAGGGCACGCTGAGCCTTTGGTTAATTCCTCTTCCTGGTGGGAAATGAGCGTTCTGTTTGCCCGTGCAGACACCTACAGCTAGTCTCTCATTGGTTCTCACTATTCCTGTTCATCTTGCGCAGAAATTGCAAACTGTGCCAAACAGGAGGTTAAAGGCACTGACTCTCCAAGTGGGGAGAGTCTTAGTAAAGCGTCTGGAACGGTGAACCCGAGTACCAGGGGACGAAACCTGAGATGCATTTGAAAACGTTTCCTAATCACACGGTGGACCATACTCTGGGTTTCCCATGCATGTTTTAGCTGAAGGAAGAATCCCTTAAAGCTGAAGAGTTGGGACCCATGGAATGGGTACCATGCAGTATGACTTCAAAGGGTCTGCATTTGCTCAACAAACCTCACCAATGCTATCAGCCCGAAGTGTCCAGCCTTATGTCTCACCCAGCTCTGGGTGTAGATGTGGTAAATCCAGGTTGCATCACAAGCCCTGAATGAATTATTTAAGAATTGCTCTCTATTTCACTGTCATTGTGATTTGTTTTCGAAATTTATTTTGTTAATGAGATTTATCGGATTTTCACTGGTGCATTTAGGCCGCTGTACACACGCTTGACATCCTTATGGAGACATATAAATCCATGGGTCTTAAGATTCTTACTCTTCAGGTATATTCCCAGGCGTTGAATATGGGGTGTTGAGTCCATTTCGTTGAGCAAGGAGTAGGTCTTGTCTATTATATATTTGGCTTATGGAACGGTATCTGTGCTAATTTCAATCTCTGGTTTTATGCAGCACCCCAACTCACCTTTCCCCATAAGCAAGCATAAGTTGGTTTTCTAAATTTGAGACCCTCTTCTGTTTTGTAATTCAGTTCATGTGTAGCCAAGTTTACGTTCCGTGTATTAGTGATATCTTATGATGTTTCTTTTTCTGTGTGAATTATTTCTCATAGAATCGTCGTACCTGAATCCACTCATTATGCCGCTATGGGCCTGATGACGTAGATCACATTGCTGAGTGATATTCCATTGTACGTACGTACCACAACTTCTTTATCCATTTTTTGCTTTCTCAGATATTTAACTTGTACCGTAGACGAGGTTCTTGTAAACAGAGCCGTCTCAAACTTTGGGGTGGCTGTGTGTTTTTGATTTTAATTTCCCTAAGCTATAGGACCATAAGTGGAAGTGCCATAGGCTGTGTTGCTTTGTTTCCTACGTGTTTCAGGAAACACCATACACTTCTCGAGAGTGGCTGTTGGCAATTTACATCCCGCCCATCAGCATAACAAGGCTCCCTGTTCTCCATGACCTGTCCTGCCTTTCTGGATTTTACACTTTTTTCAGATGGCCCTTTTGACCGGGGGCTGTGAGATTTCATTGTAGTGGAGATTTCATTAACACGCTTGCTTGGTTGGCCAAAAAGGGCGTATGCGTTTTTACCTGAATATATTCAGGAAAAAACGCATACGCCCTTTTTGGCCAAGTGCATCATTGTGGACATTCTGCCTCTTTTCCTATGCTTTAAGTGCAATTCCAGTCTACCCCCTGAAATCGTTTTCCTGAAATTCTGCCCCGATTTCAAGTCCTCTTCGAAGACTTATTTCAATACATTTTTGGACGATAGCTGTCATTCATAACTCTGCAGGTGTGTGAATTACAGTGCCCCTGAGCTCATTTCTTTAACTCGCTTTCTTGTGAGCTGGCTTCAAAACCGCAGGATTGCTTCAGGCATTAATCTGGTTCCGGCAGGGCACGCTGAGCCTTTGGTTAATTCCTCTTCCTGGTGGGAAATGAGCGTTCCATTTGCCCGTGCAGACACCTACAGCTAGTCTCTCATTGGTTCTCCCTATTCCTGTTCATCTCGCGCAGAAATTGCAAACTGTGCCAAACAGGAGGTTAAAGGCATTGACTCTCCAAGTGGGGAGAGTGTTAGTAAAGCGTCTGGAACGGTGAACCCGAGTACCAGGGGACGAAACCTGAGATGCATTTGAAAACGTTTCCCAATCACACGGTGGACCATACTCTGGGTTTCCCATGCATGTTTTAGCTGAAGGAAGAATCCCTTACACCTGGAGAGTTGGGACCCATGGAATGGGTACCATGCAGTATGACTTCAAATGTCTGCGTTTGCTCACCGAACCTCACGAATGCTATCAGCTCGAAGGGTCCAGCCTTATGTCTCACCCAGCTCTGGGTGTAGATGTGGTAAATCCAGGTTGCATCACAAGCCCTGAATGAATTATTTAAGAATTGCTCTCTATTTCAATGTCATTGTGATTTGTTTTTGAAATTTATTTTGTTAATGGGATTTATCGGATTTTCACTGCTGCGTTTAGGCCACTGTACACACGCTTGACTTCCTTATGGAGACATATAAATCCATGGGTCTTAAGATTCTTACTTTTCACGTATATTCCCAGGCGTTGAATATGGGGTGTTGAGTCCATTTCGTTGAGCAAGGAGTAGGTCTTGTCTATTATATATTTGGCTTATGGAACGGTATCTGTGCTAATTTCAATCTCTGGTTTTATGCAGCACCCCAACTCACCTTTCCCCATAAGCAAGCATAAGTTGGTTTTCTAAATTTGAGACCCTGTTCTGTTTTGTAATTCAGTTCATGTGTAGCCAAGTTTACGTTCCGTGTATTAGTGATATCTTATGATGTTTCTTTTTCTGTGTGACTTATTTCTCGTAGAATCGTCGTACCTGAATCCACTCATTATGCCACTACGGGCCTGATGACGTAGATCACATTGCTGAGTGATATTCCATTGTACGTACGTACCACAACTTCTTTATCCATTTTTTGCTTTCTCGGATATTTAACTTGTACCGTAGACGAGGTTCTTGTAAACAGAGCCGTCCCAAATTTCGCGGTGGCTCTGTGTTTCTGATTTTAATTTCCTAAATTATAGGACCATAAAGGGAAGTGCCATAGGCTGTGTTGCTTTGTTTCCTACGTGTTTCAGGAAACACCGTACACTTATACAGTGTGGCTGTTGGTAATTTATATCCCGCCCATCAGCATAACAAGGCTCCCTGTTCTCCATGACCTATCCTGCCTTTCTGGATTTTACACTTGTTTCAGATGGCCCTTTGGACCGGGGGGCAGTGAGACTTCATTGTAGTGCAGATTTCCTTTACACGCTTGCTTGGTTGGCCAAAAAGTGCGTATGCGTTTTTTCCTGAATATATTCAGAAAAAAACGCATACGCCCTTTTTGGCCAAGTGCATCATTGTCGATATTCTGCCTCTTTTCCTATGCTTTAAGTGCAATTCCAGTCTACCCCCTGAAATCATTTTCCTGAAATTCTGCCCCGCTTTCAAGTCCTCTTCGAAGACTTACTTCAATACATTTTTGGACGATGGCTGTCATTCATAACTCTGCAGGTTTGTGAATTACAGTGCCCCTGAACCCCTTTCTTCAACTCGCTTTGTTGTGAGCTGGTCGCAAAACCGCAGGATTGCTTCAGGCCCTAATCTGGTTCCGGCAGGGCATGCTGAGCCTTTGGTTAATTCCTCTTCCTGGTGGGAAATGAGCGTTCTGTTTGCCCGTGCAGACACCTACAGCTAGTCTCTCATTGGTTCTCACTATTCCTGTTCATCTTGCGCAGAAATTGCAAACTGTGCCAAACAGGAGGTTAAAGGCACTGACTCTCCAAGTGGGGAAAGTGTTAGTAAAGCGTCTGGAACGGTGAACCCGAGTACCAGGGGACGAAACCTGAGATGCATTTGAAAACGTTTCCTAATCACACGGTGGACCATACTCTGGGTTTCCCATGCATGTTTTAGCTGAAGGAAGAATCCCTTAAAGCTGAAGAGTTGGGACCCATGGAATGGGTACCATGCAGTATGACTTCAAAGGGTCTGCATTTGCTCAACAAACCTCACCAATGCTATCAGCCCGAAGTGTCCAGCCTTATGTCTCACCCAGCTCTGGGTGTAGATGTGGTAAATCCAGGTTGCATCACAAGCCCTGAATGAATTATTTAAGAATTGCTCTCTATTTCACTGTCATTGTGATTTGTTTTCGAAATTTATTTTGTTAATGGGATTTATCGGATTTTCACTGGTGCATTTAGGCCGCTGTACACACGCTTGACATCCTTATGGAGACATATAAATCCATGGGTCTTAAGATTCTTACTCTTCAGGTATATTCCCAGGCGTTGAATATGGGGTGTTGAGTCCATTTCGTTGAGCAAGGAGTAGGTCTTGTCTATTATATATTTGGCTTATGGAACGGTATCTGTGCTAATTTCAATCTCTGGTTTTATGCAGCACCCCAACTCACCTTTCCCCTTAAGCAAGCATAAGTTGCTTTTCTAAATTTGAGCCCCTGTTCTGTTTTGTAATTCAGTTCATGTGTAGCCAAGTTTACGTTCCGTGTATTAGTGATATCTTATGATGTTTCTTTTTCTGTGTGACTTATTTCTCGTACAATCGTCGTACCTGAATCCACTCATTATGCCGCTACGGGCCTGATGACGTAGATCACATTGCTGAGTGATATTCCATTGTACGTACGTACCACAACGTCTTTATCCATTTTTTGCTTTCTCGGATATTTATCTTGTACCGTAGACGAGGTTCTTGTAAACAGAGCCGTCCCAAACTTTGGGGTGGCTGTGTGTTTTTGATTTTAATTTCCTAAATTATAGGACCATAAGGGGAAGTGCCATAGGCTGTGTTGCTTTGTTTCCTACGTGTTTCAGGGAACACCGTACACTTCTCCAGAGTGGTTGTTGGCAATTTATATCCCGCCCATCAGCATAACAAGGCTCCCTGTTCTCCATGTCCTGTCCTGCCTTTCTGGATTTTACACTTTTTTCAGATGGCCCTTTTGACCGGGGGGCAGTGAGACTTCATTGTAGTGCAGATTTCCTTTACACGCTAGCTTGGTTGGCCAAAAAGTGCGTATGCGTTTTTTCCTGAATATATTCAGAAAAAAATGCATACGCCCTTTTTGGCCAAGTGCATCATTGTCGACATTCTGCCTCTTTTCCTATGCTTTAAGTGCAATTCCAGTCTACCCCCTGAAATCGTTTTCCTGAAATTCTGCCCCGCTTTCAAGTCCTCTTCGAAGACTTACTTCAATACATTTTTGGACGATAGCTGTCATTCATAACTCTGCTGGTGTGTGAATTACAGTGCCCCTGAGCTCCTTTCTTCAAATCGCTTTCTTGTGAGCTGGCCGCAAAATCGCAGGATTGCTTCAGGCCCTAATCTGATTCCGGCAGGGCACGCTGAGCCTTTGGTTAATTCCTCTTCCTGGTGGGAAATGAGCGTTCCATTTGCCCGTGCAGACACCTACAGCTAGTCTCTCATTTGTTCTCCCTATTCCTGTTCATCTTGCGCAGAAATTGCAAACTGTGCCAAACAGGAGGTTAAAGGCACGGACTCTCCAAGTGGGGAGAGTGTTAGTAAAGCGTCTGGAATGGTGAACCCGAGTACCAGGGGACGAAACCTGAGATGCATTTGAAAACGTTTCCCAATCACACGGTGGACCATACTCTGGGTTTCCCATGCATGTTTTAGCTGAAGGAAGAATCCCTTAAACCTGAAGAGTTGGGACGCATGGAATGGGTACCATGCAGTATGACTTCAAAGGGTCTGCGTTTGCTCACCGAACCTCACCAATGCTATCAGCCCGAAGTGTCCAGCCTTATGTCTCACCCAGCTCTGGGTGTAGATGTGGTAAATCCAGGTTGCATCACAAGCCCTGAATGAATTGTTTAAGAATTGCTCTCTATTTCACTGTCATGGTGTTTTGTTTTTGAAATTTATATTGATAATGGGATTTACCGGATTTTCACTGCTGCGTTTAGGCCACTGTACATATGCTTGATTTCCTTATGGAGACATATAAATCCATGGGTCTTAAGATTCTTACTTGTCAGGTATATTCCCCGGCGTTGAATATGCGGTGTTGAGTCCATTTCGTTGTGCAAGGAGTAGGTCTTGTCTATTATATATTTGGCTTATGGAACGGTATCTGTGCTAATTTCTATCTCTGGTTTTATGCAGCACCCCAACTCACATTTCCCCATAAGCAAGCATAAGTTGGTGTTCTAAATTTGAGACCCTGTTCTATTTTTTAATTCAGTTCATGTGTAGCCAAGTTTACGTTCCGTGTATTAGTGATATCTTATGATGTTTCTTTTTCTGTGTGAATTATTTCTCGTAGAATCGCTGAACCTGAATCCACTCATTATGCCTCTATGGGCCTGATGACATAGATCTCATTGCTGAGTGCTATTCCATTGTACGTACGTACCACAACTTCTTTATCCATTTTTTGCTTTCTCGGATATTTAACTTGTACCGTAGACGAGGTTCTTATAAACAGAGCCGTCCCAAATTTTGGGGTGGCTGTGTGTTTTTGATTTTAATTTCCCTAAGCTATAGGAGCATAAGTGGAAGTGCAATAGGCTGTGTTGCTTTGTTTCCTACGTGTTTCAGGAAACACCATACACTTCTCCAGAGTGGCTGTTGGCAATTTACATTCCGTCCATCAGCATAACAAGGCTCCCTGTTCTCCATGACCTGTCCTGCCTTTCTGGATTTTACACTTTTTTCAGATGGCCCTTTTGACCGGGGGAAGTGAGATTTCATTGTAGTGGAGATTTCATTAACACGCTTGCTTGGTTGGCCAAAAAGGGCGTATGCGTTTTTACCTGAATATATTCAGGAAAAAACGCATACGCCCTTTTTGGCCAAGTGCATCATTGTGGACATTCTGCCTCTTTTCCTATGCTTTAAGTGCAATTCTAGTCTACCCCCTGAAATCGTTTTCCTGAAATTCTGCCCCGATTTCAAGTCCTCTTCGAAGACTTATTTCAATACATTTTTGGACGATAGCTGTCATTCATAACTCTGCAGGTGTGTGAATTACAGTGCCCCTGAGCTCATTTCTTCAACTCGCTTTCTTGTGAGCTGGCTTCAAAACCGCAGGATTGCTTCAGGCATTAATCTGGTTCCGGCAGGGCACGCTGAGCCTTTGGTTAATTCCTCTTCCCTCTTCCTGGTGGGAAATGAGCGTTCCATTTGCCCGTGCAGACACCTACAGCTAGTCTCTCATTGGTTCTCCCTATTCCTGTTCATCTCGCGCAGAAATTGCAAACTGTGCCAAACAGGAGGTTAAAGGCATTGACTCTCCAAGTGGGGAGAGTGTTAGTAAAGCGTCTGGAACGGTGAACCCGAGTACCAGGGGACGAAACCTGAGATGCATTTGAAAACGTTTCCCAATCACACGGTGGACCATACTCTGGGTTTCCCATGCATGTTTTAGCTGAAGGAAGAATCCCTTACACCTGGAGAGTTGGGACCCATGGAATGGGTACCATGCAGTATGACTTCAAATGTCTGCGTTTGCTCACCGAACCTCACGAATGCTATCAGCTCGAAGGGTCCAGCCTTATGTCTCACCCAGCTCTGGGTGTAGATGTGGTAAATCCAGGTTGCATCACAAGCCCTGAATGAATTATTTAAGAATTGCTCTCTATTTCAATGTCATTGTGATTTGTTTTTGAAATTTATTTTGTTAATGGGATTTATCGGATTTTCACTGCTGCGTTTAGGCCACTGTACACACGCTTGACTTCCTTATGGAGACATATAAATCCATGGGTCTTAAGATTCTTACTTTTCACGTATATTCCCAGGCGTTGAATATGGGGTGTTGAGTCCATTTCGTTGAGCAAGGAGTAGGTCTTGTCTATTATATATTTGGCTTATGGAACGGTATCTGTGCTAATTTCAATCTCTGGTTTTATGCAGCACCCCAACTCACCTTTCCCTATAAGCAAGCATAAGTTGGTTTTCTAAATTTGAGCCCCTGTTCTGTTTTGTAATTCAGTTCATGTGTAGCCAAGTTTACGTTCCGTGTATTAGTGCTATCTTATGATGTTTCTTTTTCTGTGTGACTTATTTCTCGTAGAATCGTCGTACCTGAATCCACTCATTATGCCACTACGGGCCTGATGACGTAGGTCACATTGCTGAGTGATATTCCATTTTACATACGTACCACAACTTCTTTATCCATTTTTTGCTTTCTCGGATATTTAACTTGTACCGTAGACGAGGTTCTTGTAAACAGAGCCGTCCCAAATTTCGCGGTGGCTCTGTGTTTCTGATTTTAATTTCCTAAATTATAGGACCATAAAGGGAAGTGCCATAGGCTGTGTTGCTTTGTTTCCTACGTGTTTCAGGAAACACCGTACACTTATACAGTGTGGCTGTTGGCAATTTATATCCCGCCCATCAGCATAACAAGGCTCCCTGTTCTCCATGACCTATCCTGCCTTTCTGGATTTTACACTTGTTTCAGATGGCCCTTTGGACCGGGGGGCAGTGAGACTTCATTGTAGTGCAGATTTCCTTTACACGCTTGCTTGGTTGGCCAAAAAGTGCGTATGCGTTTTTTCCTGAATATATTCAGAAAAAAACGCATACGCCCTTTTTGGCCAAGTGCATCATTGTCGATATTCTGCCTCTTTTCCTATGCTTTAAGTGCAATTCCAGTCTACCCCCTGAAATCATTTTCCTGAAATTCTGCCCCGCTTTCAAGTCCTCTTCGAAGACTTACTTCAATACATTTTTGGACGATGGCTGTCATTCATAACTCTGCAGGTTTGTGAATTACAGTGCCCCTGAACCCCTTTCTTCAACTCGCTTTGTTGTGAGCTGGTCGCAAAACCGCAGGATTGCTTCAGGCCCTAATCTGGTTCCGGCAGGGCACGCTGAGCCTTTGGTTAATTCCTCTTCCTGGTGGGAAATGAGCGTTCTGTTTGCCCGTGCAGACACCTACAGCTAGTCTCTCATTGGTTCTCACTATTCCTGTTCATCTTGCGCAGAAATTGCAAACTGTGCCAAACAGGAGGTTAAAGGCACTGACTCTCCAAGTGGGGAGAGTGTTAGTAAAGCGTCTGGAACGGTGAACCCGAGTACCAGGGGACGAAACCTGAGATGCATTTGAAAACGTTTCCTAATCACACGGTGGACCATACTCTGGGTTTCCCATGCATGTTTTAGCTGAAGGAAGAATCCCTTAAAGCTGAAGAGTTGGGACCCATGGAATGTGTACCATGCAGTATGACTTCAAAGGGTCTGCATTTGCTCACCGAACCGCACCAATGCTATCAGCCCGAAGTGTCCAGCCTTATGTCTCACCCAGCTCTGGGTGTAGATGTGGTAAATCCAGGTTGCATCACAAGCCCTGAATGAATTATTTAAGAATTGCTCTCTATTTCACTGTCATTGTGATTTGTTTTCGAAATTTATTTTGTTAATGGGATTTATCGGATTTTCACTGGTGCATTTAGGCCGCTGTACACACGCTTGACATCCTTATGGAGACATATAAATCCATGGGTCTTAAGATTCTTACTCTTCAGGTATATTCCCAGGCGTTGAATATGGGGTGTTGAGTCCATTTCGTTGAGCAAGGAGTAGGTCTTGTCTATTATATATTTGGCTTATGGAACGGTATCTGTGCTAATTTCAATCTCTGGTTTTATGCAGCACCCCAACTCACCTTTCCCCATAAGCAAGCATAAGTTGGTTTTCTAAATTTGAGACCCTCTTCTGTTTTGTAATTCAGTTCATGTGTAGCCAAGTTTACGTTCCGTGTATTAGTGATATCTTATGATGTTTCTTTTTCTGTGTGAATTATTTCTCATAGAATCGTTGTACCTGAATCCACTCATTATGCCGCTATGGGCCTGATGACGTAGATCACATTGCTGAGTGATATTCCATTGTACGTACGTACCACAACTTCTTTATCCATTTTTTGCTTTCTCGGATATTTAACTTGTACCGTAGACGAGGTTCTTGTAAACAGAGCCGTCTCAAACTTTGGGGTGGCTGTGTGTTTTTGATTTTAATTTCCCTAAGCTATAGGACCATAAGTGGAAATGCCATAGGCTGTGTTGCTTTGTTTCCTACGTGTTTCAGGAAACACCATACACTTCTCGAGAGTGGCTGTTGGCAATTTACATCCCGCCCATCAGCATAACAAGGCTCCCTGTTCTCCATGACCTGTCCTGCCTTTCTGGATTTTACACTTTTTTCAGATGGCCCTTTTGACCGGGGGCTGTGAGATTTCATTGTAGTGGAGATTTCATTAACACGCTTGCTTGTTTGGCCAAAAAGGGCGTATGCGTTTTTACCTGAATATATTCAGGAAAAAACGCATACGCCCTTTTTGGCCAAGTGCATCATTGTGGACATTCTGCCTCTTTTCCTATGCTTTAAGTGCAATTCCAGTCTACCCCCTGAAATCGTTTTCCTGAAATTCTGCCCCGATTTCAAGTCCTCTTCGAAGACTTATTTCAATACATTTTTGGACGATAGCTGTCATTCATAACTCTGCAGGTGTGTGAATTACAGTGCCCCTGAGCTCATTTCTTCAACTCGCTTTCTTGTGAGCTGGCTTCAAAAACGCAGGATTGCTTCAGGCATTAATCTGGTTCCGGCAGGGCACGCTGAGCCTTTGGTTAATTCCTCTTCCTGGTGGGAAATGAGCGTTCCATTGGCCCGTGCAGACACCTACAGCTAGTCTCTCATTGGTTCTCCCTATTCCTGTTCATCTCGCGCAGAAATTGCAAACTGTGCCAAACAGGAGGTTAAAGGCATTGACTCTCCAAGTGGGGAGAGTGTTAGTAAAGCGTCTGGAACGGTGAACCCGAGTACCAGGGGACGAAACCTGAGATGCATTTGAAAACGTTTCCCAATCACACGGTGGAACATACTCTGGGTTTCCCATGCATGTTTTAGCTGAAGGAAGAATCCCTTACACCTGGAGAGTTGGGACCCATGGAATGGGTACCATGCAGTATGACTTCAAATGTCTGCGTTTGCTCACCGAACCTCACGAATGCTATCAGCTCGAAGGGTCCAGCCTTATGTCTCACCCAGCTCTGGGTGTAGATGTGGTAAATCCAGGTTGCATCACAAGCCCTGAATGAATTATTTAAGAATTGCTCTCTATTTCAATGTCATTGTGATTTGTTTTTGAAATTTATTTTGTTAATGGGATTTATCGGATTTTCACTGCTGCGTTTAGGCCACTGTACACACGCTTGACTTCCTTATGGAGACATATAAATCCATGGGTCTTAAGATTCTTACTTTTCACGTATATTCCCAGGCGTTGAATATGGGGTGTTGAGTCCATTTCGTTGAGCAAGGAGTAGGTCTTGTCTATTATATATTTGGCTTATGGGACGGTATCTGTGCTAATTTCAATCTCTGGATTTATGCAGCACCCCAACTCACCTTTCCCCATAAGCAAGCATAAGTTGGTTTTCTAAATTTGAGACCCTGTTCTGTTTTGTAATTCAGTTCATGTGTAGCCAAGTTTACGTTCCGTGTATTAGTGATATCTTATGATGTTTCTTTTTCTGTGTGACTTATTTCTCGTAGAATCGTCGTACCTGAATCCACTCATTATGCCACTACGGGCCTGATGACGTAGATCACATTGCTGAGTGATATTCCATTGTACGTACGTACCACAACTTCTTTATCCATTTTTTGCTTTCTCGGATATTTAACTTGTACCGTAGACGAGGTTCTTGTAAACAGAGCCGTCCCAAATTTCGCGGTGGCTCTGTGTTTCTGATTTTAATTTCCTAAATTATAGGACCATAAAGGGAAGTGCCATAGGCTGTGTTGCTTTGTTTCCTACGTGTTTCAGGAAACACCGTACACTTATACAGTGTGGCTGTTGGTAATTTATATCCCGCCCATCAGCATAACAAGGCTCCCTGTTCTCCATGACCTATCCTGCCTTTCTGGATTTTACACTTGTTTCAGATGGCCCTTTGGACCGGGGGGCAGTGAGACTTCATTGTAGTGCAGATTTCCTTTACACGCTTGCTTGGTTGGCCAAAAAGTGCGTATGCGTTTTTTCCTGAATATATTCAGAATAAAACGCATACGCCCTTTTTGGCCAAGTGCATCATTGTCGATATTCTGCCTCTTTTCCTATGCTTTAAGTGCAATTCCAGTCTACCCCCTGAAATCATTTTCCTGAAATTCTGCCCCGCTTTCAAGTCCTCTTCGAAGACTTACTTCAATACATTTTTGGACGATGGCTGTCATTCATAACTCTGCAGGTTTGTGAATTACAGTGCCCCTGAACCCCTTTCTTCAACTCGCTTTGTTGTGAGCTGGCCGCAAAACCGCAGGATTGCTTCAGGCCCTAATCTGGTTCCGGCAGGGCACGCTGAGACTTTGGTTAATTCCTCTTCCTGGTGGGAAATGAGCGTTCTGTTTGCCCGTGCAGACACCTACAGCTAGTCTCTCATTGGTTCTCACTATTCCTGTTCATCTTGCGCAGAAATTGCAAACTGTGCCAAACAGGAGGTTAAAGGCACTGACTCTCCAAGTGGGGAGAGTGTTAGTAAAGCGTCTGGAACGGTGAACCCGAGTACCAGGGGACGAAACCTGAGATGCATTTGAAAACGTTTCCTAATCACACGGTGGACCATACTCTGGGTTTCCCATGCATGTTTTAGCTGAAGGAAGAATCCCTTAAACCTGGAGAGTTGGGACCCATGGAATGGCTACCATGCAGTATGACTTCAAAGGGTCTGCGTTTGCTCACCGAACCTCATCAATGCTATCAGCCCGAAGTGTCCAGCCTTATGTCTCACCCAGCTCTGGGTGTAGATGTGGTAAATCCAGGTTGCATCACAAGCCCTGAATGAATTATTTAAGAATTGCTCTCTATTTCACTGTCATGGTGTTTTGTTTTTGAAATTTATTTTGATAATGGGTTTTATTGGATTTTCACTGCTGCGTTTAGGCCGCTGTACACACGCTTGATTTCCTTATGGAGACATATAAATCCATGGGTCTTAAGATTCTTACTTGTCAGGTATATTCCTAGACGTTGAATATGGGGTGTTGAGTCCATTTCGTTGAGCAAGGAGTAGGTCTTGTCTATTATATATTTGGCTTATGGAACGGTATCTGTGCTAATTTCAATCTCTGGTTTGATGCAGCACCCAAACTCACCTTTCCCCTTAAGCAAGCATAAGTTGCTTTTCTAAATTTGAGCCCCTGTTCTGTTTTGTAATTCAGTTCATGTGTAGCCAAGTTTACGTTCCGTGTATTAGTGATATCTTATGATGTTTCTTTTTCTGTGTGACTTATTTCTCGTAGAATCATCGTACCTGAATCCACTCATTATGCCGCTATGGGCCTGATGACGTAGATCACATTGCTGAGTGATATTCCATTGTACGTACGTACCACAACTTCTTTATCCATTTTTTGCTTTCTCGGATATTTATCTTGTACCGTAGACGAGGTTCTTGTAAACAGAGCCGTCCCAAACTTTGGGGTGGCTGTGTGTTTTTGATTTTAATTTCCTAAATTATAGGACCATAAGGGGAAGTGCCATAGGCTGTGTTGCTTTGTTTCCTACGTGTTTCAGGGAACACCGTACACTTCTCCAGAGTGGCTGTTGGCAATTTATATCCCGCCCATCAGCATAACAAGGCTCCCTGTTCTCCATGAAATGTCCTGCCTTTCTGGATTTTACACTTTTTTCAGATGGCCCTTTTGACCGGGGGGCAGTGAGACTTCATTGTAGTGCAGATATCCTTTACACGCTTGCTTGGTTGGCCAAAAAGGGCGTATTTGTTTTTTCCTGAATATATTCAGAAAAAAACTCATACGCCCTTTTTGGCCAAGTGCATCATTTTCGACATTCTGCCTCTTTTCCTATGCTTTAAGTGCAATTCCAGTCTACCCCCTGAAATCGTTTTCCTGAAATTCTGGCCCGCTTTCAAGTCCTCTTCGAAGACTTACTTCAATACATTTTTGGACGATAGCTGTCATTCATAACTCTGCAGGTGTGTGAATTAAAGTGCCCCTGACCTCATTTCTTCAACTCGCTTTCTTGTGAGCTGGCCGCAAAACCGCAGGATTGCTTCAGGCCCTAATCTGGTTCCGGCAGGGCATGCTGAGCCTTTGGTTAATTCCTCTTCCTGGTGGGAAATGAGCATTCCATTTGCCCGTGCAGACACCTACAGCTAGTCTCTCATTGGTTGTCCGTATTCCTGTTCATCTTGCGCAGAAATTGCAAAGTGTGCCAAACAGGAGGGTAAAGGCACTGACTCTCCAAGTGGGGAGAGTGTTACTAAAACGTCTGGAACGGTGAACCCGAGTACCAGGGGACGAAACCTGAGATGCATTTGAAAACGTTTCCCAAGGACACGGTGGACCATACTCTGGGATTCCCATGCATGTTTTAGCTGAAGGAAGAATCCCTTACACCTGGAGAGTTGGGACCCATGGAATGGGTACCATGCAGTATGACTTCAAATGTCTGCGTTTGCTCACCGAACCTCACGAATGCTATCAGCTCGAAGGGTCCAGCCTTATGTCTCACACAGCTCCGGGTGTAGATGTGGTAATTCCAGGTTGCATCACAAGCCCTGAATGAATTATTTAAGAATTACTCTCTATTTCACTGTCATTGTGTTTTGTTTGTGAAATTTATTTAGATAATGGGATTTATCGGATTTTCACTGCTACGTTTCGGCCGCTGTACACACGCTTGATTTCCTTATGGAGACATATAAATCCATGGGTCTTTAGATTCTTACTTGTCAGGTATATTCCCAGGGGTTGAATATGGGGTGTTGAGTCCATTTCGTTGAGCAAGGAGTAGGTCTTGTCTATTATATATTTGGCTTATGGAATGGTGTCTGTGCTAATTTCAATCTCTGGTTGGATGCAGCACCCCAACTCACCTTTCCCCATAAGCAAGCATAAGTTGGTTTTCTAAATTTGAGACCCTGTTCTGTTTTGTAATTCAGTTCATGTGTAGCCAAGTTTACGTTCCGTGTATTAGTGATATCTTATGATGTTTCATTTTCTGTGTGACTTATTTCTCGTAGAATCGTCGTACCGGAATCCACTCATTATGCCGCTACGGGCCTGATGACATAGATCTAATTGCTGAGTGATATTCCATTGTACGTACGTACCACAACTTCTTTATCCATTTTTTGCTTTCTCAGATTTTTAACTTGTACCGTAGATGAGGTTCTTGTAAACAGAGCCGTCCCAAACTTTGGGGTGGCTGTGTGTTTTTGATTTTAATTTCCCAAAGCTATAGGACCCTAAGTGGAAGTGCCATAGGCTGTGTTGCTTTGTTTCCTACGTGTTTCAGTAAACACCATACACTTCCCCAGAGTGGCTGTTGGCAATTTACATCCCGCCCATCAGCAAAACAAGGCTCCCTGTTCTCCATGAGCTGTCCTGCCTTTCTGGATTTTACACTTGTTTCAGATGGCCCTTTGGACCGGGGGGCAGTGAGACTTCATTGTAGTGCAGATTTCCTTTACACGCTTGCTTGGTTGGCCAAAAAGGGCGTATGCGTTTTTTCCTGACTATATTCAGGAAAAAACGCATACGCCCTTTTTGGCCAAGTGCATCATTGTCGACATTCTGCCTCTTTTCCTATGCTTTAAGTGCAATTCCAGTCTACCCCCTGAAATCGTTTTCCTGAAATTCTGCCCCGCTTTCAAGTCCTCTTCGAAGACTTACTTCAATACATTTTTGGACGATAGCTGTCATTCATAACTCTGCTGGTGTGTGAATTACAGTGCCCCTGAGCTCCTTTCTTCAACTCGCTTTCTTATGAGCTGGCTTCAAAACCGCAGGATTGCTTCAGGCCATAATCTGGTTCTGGCCTGGCATGCTGAGCGTTTGGTTAATTCCTCTTCCTTGTGGGAAATGAGCATTCCATTTGCCCGTGCAGACACCTACAGCTAGTCTCTCATTGGTTCTCCCTATTCCTGTTCATCTTGCGCAGAAATTGCAAACTGTGCCAAACAGGAGGTTATATGTACTGACTCTCCCATTGGGGAGAGTGTTACTAAAGCATCTAAAACGGTGAACCCGAGTACCAGGGGATGAAACCTGAGATGCATTTGAAAACGTTTCCCAATCACACGGTGGACCATACTCTGGGTTTCCCATGCATGTTTTAGCTGAAGGAAGAATCCCTTAAACCTGGAGAGTTGGGAACCATGCAATGGGTACCATGCTGTATGACTTCAAAGGATCTGCGTTTGCTCACCCAACCTCACCAATGCTATCAACCCAAAGTGTCCAGCCTTCTGTCTCAACCAGCTCTGTGTGTAGATGTGGTAAATCCAGGTTGCATCACAAGCCCTGAATGAATTATCAAAGAATTGCTCTCTATTTCACTGTCATTGTGTTTTGTTTGTGAAATTTATTTTGATAATGGGATTTATCGGATTTTCACTGCTGCGTTTAGGCCGCTGTACACACGCTTGATTTCCTTATGGAGACATATAAATCCATGGGTCTTAAGATTCTTACTTGTCAGGTATATTCCCAGGGGTTGAATATGGGGTGTTGAGTCCATTTCGTTGAGCAAGGAGTAGGTCTTGTCTATTATATATTTGGCTTATGGAACGGTATCTTTGCTAATTTCAATCTCTGGTTTGATGCAGCACCCCAACTCACCTTTCCCCATAAGCAAGCATAAGTTGGTTTTCTAAATTTGAGACCCTCTTCTGTTTTGTAATTCAGTTCATGTGTAGCCAAGTTTACGTTCCGTGTATTAGTGATATCTTATGATATTTCTTTTTCTGTGTGACTTATTTCTCGTAGAATCGCTGAACCTGATTCCACTCATTATGCCTCTATGGGCCTGATGACATAGATCTCATTGCTGAGTGCTATTCCATTGTACGTACGTACCACAATTCTTTATCCATTTTTTGCTTTCTCGGATATTTAACTTGTACCGTAGACGAGGTTCTTGTAAACAGAGCCGTCCCAAACTTTGGGGTGGCTGTGTGTTTTTGATTTTAATTTCCCTAAGCTATAGGAGCATATGTGGAAGTGCCATAGGCTGTGTTGCTTTGTTTCCTACGTGTTTCAGGAAACACCATACACTTCTCGCGAGTGGCTCTTGGCAATTTACATCCCGCCCATCAGCATAACAAGGCTCCCTGTTCTCCATGACCTGTCCTGCCTTTCTGGATTTTACACTTTTTTCAGATGGACCTTTTGACCGGGGGAAGTGAGACTTCATTGTAGTGGAGATTTCATTAGCACGCTTGCATGGTTGGCGAAAAAGTGCTATGCGATTTTTCCTGAATATATTCAGGAAAAAACGCATACGCACTTTTTGGCCAAGTGCATCATTGTCAACATTCTGCCTCTTTTCCTATGCTTTAAGTGCAATTCCTGTCTCCCCCCTGAAATCGTTTTCCTGAAATTCTGCCGCGCTTTCAAGTCCTCTTCGAAGACTTACTTCAATACATTTTTGGACGATAGCTGTCATTCATAACTCTGCAGGTTTGTGAATTACAGTGGCCCAGAGCTCCTTTCTTCAACTCGCTTTCTTGTGAGCTGGCCGCAAAATCGCAGGATTGCTTTAGGCCCTAATCTGGTACCGGCAGGGCACGCTGAGCCTTTGGTTAATTCCTCTTCCTGGTGGGAAATGAGCGTTCCGTTTGCCCGTGCAGACACCTACAGCTAGTCTCTCATTGGTTCTCCCTATTCCTGTTCATCTTGCGCAGAAATTGCAAACTGTGCCAAACAGGAGGTTAAAGGCAGTGACTCTCCAAGGGGGAGAGTGTTAGTAAAGCATCTGGAATGGTGAACCCGAGTACCAGGGGACGAAACCTGAGATGCATTTGAAAACGTTTCCCAATCACACGGTGGACCATACTCTGGGTTTCCCATGCATGTTTTAGCTGAAGGAAGAATCCCTTAAACCTGGAGAGTTGGGACCCATGGAATGGGTACCATGCAGTATGACTTCAAAGGGTCTGCGCTTGCTCACCGAACCTCACCAATGCTATCAGCCCGAAGTGTCCAGCCTTATGTCTCACCGAGCTCTGGGTGTAGATGTGGTAAATGCAGGTTGCATCACAAGCCCTGAATGAATTATTTAAGAATTGCTCTCTATTTCACTGTCATTGTGATTTGTTTTTGAAATTTATTTTGTTAATGGGATTTATCGGATTTTCACTGCTGCGTTTAGGCCACTGTACACACGCTTGACTTCCTCATGGAGACATATAAATCCATGGGTCTTAAGATTCTTACTTTTCAGGTATATTCCCAGGCGTTGAATATGGGGTGTTGAGTCCATTTCGCTGAGCAAGGAGTAGGTCTTGTCTATTATATATTTGGCTTATGGAACGGTATCTGTGCTAATTTCAATCTCTGGTTTTATGCAGCACCCCAAATCACCTTTCCCCATAAGCAAGCATAAGTTGGTTTTCTAAATTTGAGACCCTCTTCTGTTTTGTAATTCAGTTCACGTGTAGCCAAGTTTACGTTCCGTGTATTAGTGATATCTTATGATGTTTCTTTTTCTGTGTGAATTATTTCTCGTAGAATCGTCATACCTGAATCCACTCATTATGCCGCTATGGGCCTGATGACGTAGATCACATTGCTGAGTGATATTCCATTGTACGTACGTACCACAACTACTTTATCCATTTTTTGCTTTCTCGGATATTTAACTTGTACCGTAGACGAGGTTCTTGTAAACAGAGCCGTCCCAAACTTTGGGGTGGCTGTGTGTTTTTCATTTTAATTTCCTAAATTATAGGACCATAAGGGGAAGTGCCATAGGCTGTGTTGCTTTGTTTCCTACGTGTTTCAGGGAACACCGTACACTTCTCCAGAGTGGCTGTTGGCAATTTACATCCCGCCCATCAGCATAACAAGGCTCCCTGTTCTCCATGACCTGTCCTGACTTTCTGGATTTTACACTTTTTTCAGATGGCCCTTTTGACCGGGGGGCAGAGAGACTTCATTGTAGTGCAGATTTCCTTTACAAGCTTGCTTGGTTTGCCAAAAAGTGCGTATTTGTTTTTTCCTGAATATATTCAGAAAAAAACTCATACGCCCTTTTTGGCCAAGTGCATCATTGTCGACATTCTGCCTCTTTTCCTATGCTTTAAGTGCAATTCCAGTCTACCCCCTGAAATCGTTTTCCTGAAATTCTGGCCCGCTTTCAAGTCCTCTTCGAAGACTTACTTCAATACATTTTTGGACGATAGCTGTCATTCATAACTCTGCAGGTGTGTGAATTAAAGTGCCCCTGAGCTCATTTCTTCAACTCGCTTTCTTGTGAGCTGGCCGCAAAACCGCAGGATTGCTTCAGGCCCTAATCTGGTTCTGGCAGGGCACGCTGAGCCTTTGGTTAATTCCTCTTCCTGGTGGGAAATGAGCATTCCATTTGCGCGTACAGACACCTACAGCTAGTCTCTCATTGGTTGTCCGTATTCCTGTTCATCTTGCACAGAAATTGCAAACTGTGCCAAACAGGAGGGTAAAGGCACTGACTCTCCAAGTGGGGAGAGTGTTAGTAAAACGTCTGGAACGGTGAACCCGAGTACAGGGGACGAAACCTGAGATGCATTTGAAAACGTTTCCCAATCACACGGTGGACCATACTCTGGGTTTCCCATGCATGTTTTAGCTGAAGGAAGAATCCCTTAAACCTGGAGAGTTGGGAACCATGCAATGGGTACCATGCTGTATGACTTCAAAGGATCTGCGTTTGCTCACCCAACCTCACCAATGCTATCAACCCAAAGTGTCCAGCCTTCTGTCTCAACCAGCTCTGTGTGTAGATGTGGTAAATCCAGGTTGAATCACAATCCCTGAATGAATTATTTAAGAATTGCTCTCTATTTCACTGTCATTGTGTTTTGTTTGTGAAATTTATTTTGATAATGGGATTTATCGGATTTTCACTGCTGCGTTTAGGCCGCTGTACACACGCTTGATTTCCTTATGGAGACATATAAATCCATGGGTCTTAAGATTCTTACTTGTCATGTATATTCCCAGGGGTTGAATATGGGGTGTTGAGTCCATTTCGTTGAGCAAGGAGTAGGTCTTGTCTATTATATATTTGGCTTATGGAACGGTATCTTTGCTAATTTCAATCTCTGGTTTGATGCAGCACCCCAACTCACCTTTCCCCATAAGCAAGCATAAGTTGGTTTTCTAAATTTGAGACCCTCTTCTGTTTTGTAATTCAGTTCATGTGTAGCCAAGTTTACGTTCCGTGTATTAGTGATATCTTATGATGTTTCTTTTTCTGTGTGACTTATTTCTCGTAGAATCGTCGTACCTGAATGCACTCATTATGCCGCTACGGGCCTGATAACGTACATCTCATTGCTGAGTGATACTCCATTGTACATACGTACCACAACTTCTTTATCCATTTTTTGCTTTCACGGATATTTCACTTGTACCGTAGACGAGGTTCTTGTAAACAGAGCCGTCTCAAACTTTGGAGTGGCTGTGTGTTTTTGATTTTAATTTCCCTAAGCTATAGGACCCTAAGTGGAAGTGCCATAGGCTGTGTTGCTTTGTTTCCTACATGTATCAGGAAACACCGTACACTTCTCCAGAGTGGCTGTTGGAAATTTACATCCCGCCCATCAGCATAACAAGGCTCCCTGTTCTCCATGACCTGTCGTGCCTTTCTGGATTTTACACTTTTTTCAGATGGCCCTTTTGACCGGGGGGCAGTGAGACTTCATTGTAGTGCAGATTTCCTTTACACGCTTGCTTGGTTGGCCAAAAAGTGCGTATGCATTTTTTCCTGAATATATTCAGGAAAAAACGCATACGCCCTTTTTGGCCAAGTGCATCATTGTGGACATTCTGCCTCTTTTCCTATGCTTTAAGTGCAATTCCTGTCTACCCCCTGAAATCGTTTTCCTGAAATTCTGCCGCGCTTTCAAGTCCTCTTCGAAGACTTACTTCAATACATTTTTGGACGATAGCTGTCATTCATAACTCTGCAGGTTTGTGAATTACAGTGGCCCAGAGCTCCTTTCTTCAACTCGCTTTCTTGTGAGCTGGCCGCAAAATCGCAGGATTGCTTCAGGCGCTAATCTGGTACTGGCAGGGCACGCTGAGCCTTTGGTTAATTCCTCTTCCTGGTGGGAAATGAGCGTTCTGTTTGCCCGTGCAGACACCTACAGCTAGCCTCTCATTGGTTCTCCCTATTCCTGTTCATCTTGCGCAGAAATTGCAAACTGTGCCAAACAGGAGGTTAAAGGCACTGACTCTCCAAGTGGGGAGAGTGTTAGTAAAGCGTCTGGAACGCTGAACCCGAGTACCAGGGGACGAAACCTGAGATGCATTTGAAAACGTTTCCCAATCACACGGTGGACCATACTCTGGGTTTCCCATGCATGTTTTAGCTGAAGGAAGAAGCCCTTAAACCTGGAGAGTTGGGACCCATGGAATGGGTACCATGCAGTATGATTTCAAAGGGTCTGCGCTTGCTCACCGAACCTCACCAATGCTATCAGCCCGAAGTGTCCAGCCTTATGTCTCACCCAGCTCTGGGTGTAGATGTGGTAAATCCAGGTTGCATCACAAGCCCTGAATGAATTATTTAAGAATTGCTCTCTATTTCACTGTCATTGTGATTTGTTTTTGTAATTTATTTTGTTAATGGGATTTATCGGATTTTCACTGCTGCTTTTAGGCCACTGTACACACGCTTGACTTCCTTATGGAGACATATAAATCCATGGGTCTTAAGATTCTTACTTTTCAGGTATATTCCCAGGTGTTGAATATGGGGTGTTGAGTCCATTTCGTTGAGCAAGGAGTAGGTCTTGTCTATTATAAATTTAGCTTATGGAACGGTATCTGTGCTAATTTCAATCTCTGGTTTGATGTAGCACCCCAACTCACCTTTCCCCATAAGCAAGCATAAGTTGGTTTTCTAAATTTGAGACCCACTTCTGTTTTGTAATTCAGTTCATGTGTAGCCAAGTTTACGTTCCGTGTATTAGTGATATCTTATGATGTTTCATTTTCTGTGTGAATTATTTCTCGTAGAATCGTCGTACCTGAATCCACTCATTATGCCGCTACGGGCCTCATGACGTAGATCACATTGCTGAGTGATATTCCATTGTACGTACGTACCACAACTTCTTTATCCATTTTTTGCTTCCTAGGATATTTAACATGTACCGTAGACGAGGTTCTTGTAAACAGAGGCGTCCCAAATTTCGCGGTGGCTGTGTGTTTTTGATTTTAATTTCCTAAATTATAGGACCATAAGGGGAAGTGCCGTAGTCTGTGTTGCTTTGTTTCCTACGTGTTTCAGGAAACACCGTACACTTCTCCAGTGTGGCTGTTGGCAATTTATATCCTGCCCATCAGCATAACAAGGCTCCCTGTTCTCCATGACCTGTCCTGCCTTTCTGGATTTTACACTTTTTTCAGATGGCCCTTTTGGCCGGGGGGCAGTGAGACTTCATTGTAGTGCAGATTTCCTTTACACGCTAGCTTGGTTGGCCAAAAAGGGCGTATGCGTTTTTTCCTGAATATATTCAGAAAAAAACGCATACGCACTTTTTGGCCAAGTGCATCATTGTCGACATTCTGCCTCTTTTCCTATGCTTTAAGTGCAATTCCAGTCTACCCCCTGAAATCGTTTTCCTGAAATTCTGCCCCGCTTTCAAGTCCTCTTCGAAGACTTACTTCAATACATTTTTGGACGATAGCTGTCATTCATAACTCTGCTGGTGTGTGAATTACAGTGCCCCTGAGCTCCTTTCTTCAAATCGCTTTCTTGTGAGCTGGCCGCAAAATCGCAGGATGGCTTCAGGCCCTAATCTGATTCCGGCAGGGCACGCTGAGCCTTTGGTTAATTCCTCTTCCTGGTTGGAAATGAGCGTTCCATTTGCCCGTGCAGACACCTACAGCTAGTCTCTCATTGGTTCTCCCTATTCCTGTTCATCTTGCGCAGAAATTGCAAACTGTGCCAAACAGGAGGTTAAAGGCACTGACTCTCCATGTGGGGAGAGTGTTAATAAAGCGTCTGGAATGGTGAACCCGAGTACCAGGGGACGAAACCTGAGATGCATTTGAAAACGTTTCCCAATCACACGGTGGACCATACTCTGGGTTTCCCATGCATGTTTTAGCTGAAGGAAGAATCCCTTAAACCTGGAGAGTTGGGACCCATGGAATGGGTACCATGCAGTATGACTTCAAAGGGTCTGCGTTTGCTCTCCGAACCTCACCAATGCTATCAGCCCGAAGTGTCCAGCCTTATGTCTCACCCAGCTCTGGGTGTAGTTGTGGTAAATCCAGGTTGCATCACAAGCCCTGAATGAATTATTTAAGAATTGCTCTCTATTTCACTGTCATGGTGTTTTGTTTTTGAAATTTATTTTGATAATGGGATTTACCGGATTTTCACTGCTGCATTTAGGCCGCTGTACACACACTTGATTTCCTTATGGAGACATATAAATCCATGGGTCTTAAGATTCTTACTTGTCAGGTATATTCCCTGGCGTTGAATATGGGGTGTTGAGTCCATTTCATTGAGCAAGGAGTAGGTCTTGTCTATTATATATTTGGCTTATGGAACGGTATCTTTGCTAATTTCCATCTCTGGTTTGATGCAGCACCCCAACTCACCTTTCCCCATAAGCAAGCATAAGTTGGTTTTCGAAATTTGAGACCCTCTTCTGTTTTGTTATTCAGTTCATGTGTAGCCAAGTTTACGTTCCGTGTATTACTGATATCTTATGATGTTTCTTTTTCTGTGTGACTTATTTCTCGTAGAATCGTCGTACCTGAATGCACTCATTATGCCGCTACGGGCCTGATGACGTAGATCTCATTGCTGAGTGATATTCCATTGTACGTACGTACCACAACTTCTTTATCCATTTTGTGCTTTCACGGATATTTAACTTGTACCGTAGACGAGATTCTTGTAAACAGAACCGTCCCAAACTTTGGGGTGGCTGTGTGTTTTTGATTTTAATTTCCCTAAGCTATAGGACCCTAAGTGGAAGTGCCATAGGCTGTGTTGCTTTGTTTCCTACGTGTTTCAGTAAACACCATACACTTCCCCAGAGTGGCTGTTGGCAATTTACATCCCGCCCATCAGCAAAACAAGGCTCCCTGTTCTCCATGACCTGTCCTGCCTTTCTGGATTTTACACTTTTTTCAGATGGCCCTTTTGACCGGGGGGCAGTGAGACTTCATTGTAGTGCAGATTTCCTTTACACGCTAGCTTGGTTGGCCAAAAAGTGCGTATGCGTTTTTTCCTGAATATATTCAGAAAAAAAAGCATACGCCCTTTTTGGCCAAGTGCATCATTGTGGACATTCTGCCTCTTTTCCTATGCTTTAAGTGCAATTCCTGTCGCCCCCCTGAAATCGTTTTCCTGCAATTCTGCCCCGCTTTCAAGTCCTCTTCAAAGACTTACTTCAATATATTTTTGGACGATAGCTGTCATCCATAACTGTGCAGGTTTGTGAATGACAGTGCCCCTGAGCTCCATTCTTCAACTCGCTTTCTTGTGAGCTGGCCGCAAAACCGCAGGATTGCTTCAGGCCCTTATCTGGTTCCGGCAGGGCACGCTGATCCTTTGGTTAATTCCTCTTCCTGGTGGGAAATGAGCGTTCCATTTGCCCGTGCAGACACCTACAGCTAGTCTCTCATTGGTTCTCCCTATTCCTGTTCATCTTGCGCAGAAATTGCAAACTGTGCCAAACAGGAGGTTAAAGGCACTGACTCTCCAAGTGGGGAGAGTGTTAGTAAAGCGTCTGGAACGGTGCACCCGAGTACCAGGGGACGAAACCTGAGATGCATTTGAAAACGTTTCCCAATCACACGGTGGACCATACTCTGGGTTTCCCATGCATGTTTTAGCTGAGGGAAGAATCCCATAATCCTGGAGAGTTGGGACCCATGGAATGGGTACAATGCAGTACGACTTCAAAGGGTCTGCGCTTGCTCACCGAACCTCACCAATGCTATCAGCCCGAAGTGTCCAGCCTTATCTCTCACACAGCTCTGGGTGCAGATTTGGTAAATCCAGGTTGCATCACAAGCCCTGAATGAATTATTTAAGAATTGCTCTCTATTTCACTGTCATTGTGTTTTGTTTTTGAAATTTATTTTGATAATGGGATTTATCGGATTTTCACTGCTGCGTAAAGGCCGCTGTACACACGCTTGATTCCCTTATGCAGACATATAAATCCATGGGTTTTAAGATTCTTACTTGTCAGGTATAATCCCAGCCGTTGAATATGGGGTGTTGAGTCCATTTCGTTGAGCAAGGAGTAGGTCGTGTCTATTATATATTTGGCTTATGGAACGGTATCTGTGCTAATTTCAATCTCTGGTTTGATGCAGCACCCCAACTCACCTTTCCCCATAAGCAAGCATAAGTTGGTTTTCTAAATTTGAGACCCTCTTCTGTTTTGTAATTCAGTTCACGTGTAGCCAAGTTTACGTTCCGTGTATTAGTGATATCTTATGATGTTTCTTTTTCTGTGTGAATTATTTCTCGTAGAATCGTCATACCTGAATCCACTCATTATGCCGCTATGGGCCTGATGACGTAGATCACATTGCTGAGTGATATTCCATTGTACGTACGTACCACAACTACTTTATCCATTTTTTGCTTTCTCGGATATTTAACTTGTACCGTAGACGAGGTTCTTGTAAACAGAGCCGTCCCAAACTTTGGGGTGGCTGTGTGTTTTTCATTTTAATTTCCTAAATTATAGGACCATAAGGGGAAGTGCCATAGGCTGTGTTGCTTTGTTTCCTACGTGTTTCAGGGAACACCGTACACTTCTCCAGAGTGGCTGTTGGCAATTTACATCCCGCCCATCAGCATAACAAGGCTCCCTGTTCTCCATGACCTGTCCTGACTTTCTGGATTTTACACTTTTTTCAGATGGCCCTTTTGACCGGGGGGCAGAGAGACTTCATTGTAGTGCAGATTTCCTTTACAAGCTTGCTTGGTTTGCCAAAAAGTGCGTATTTGTTTTTTCCTGAATATATTCAGAAAAAAACTCATACGCCCTTTTTGGCCAAGTGCATCATTGTCGACATTCTGCCTCTTTTCCTATGCTTTAAGTGCAATTCCAGTCTACCCCCTGAAATCGTTTTCCTGAAATTCTGGCCCGCTTTCAAGTCCTCTTCGAAGACTTACTTCAATACATTTTTGGACGATAGCTGTCATTCATAACTCTGCAGGTGTGTGAATTAAAGTGCCCCTGAGCTCATTTCTTCAACTCGCTTTCTTGTGAGCTGGCCGCAAAACCGCAGGATTGCTTCAGGCCCTAATCTGGTTCTGGCAGGGCACGCTGAGCCTTTGGTTAATTCCTCTTCCTGGTGGGAAATGAGCATTCCATTTGCGCGTACAGACACCTACAGCTAGTCTCTCATTGGTTGTCCGTATTCCTGTTCATCTTGCACAGAAATTGCAAACTGTGCCAAACAGGAGGGTAAAGGCACTGACTCTCCAAGTGGGGAGAGTGTTAGTAAAACGTCTGGAACGGTGAACCCGAGTACAGGGGACGAAACCTGAGATGCATTTGAAAACGTTTCCCAATCACACGGTGGACCATACTCTGGGTTTCCCATGCATGTTTTAGCTGAAGGAAGAATCCCTTAAACCTGGAGAGTTGGGAACCATGCAATGGGTACCATGCTGTATGACTTCAAAGGATCTGCGTTTGCTCACCCAACCTCACCAATGCTATCAACCCAAAGTGTCCAGCCTTCTGTCTCAACCAGCTCTGTGTGTAGATGTGGTAAATCCAGGTTGAATCACAATCCCTGAATGAATTATTTAAGAATTGCTCTCTATTTCACTGTCATTGTGTTTTGTTTGTGAAATTTATTTTGATAATGGGATTTATCGGATTTTCACTGCTGCGTTTAGGCCGCTGTACACACGCTTGATTTCCTTATGGAGACATATAAATCCATGGGTCTTAAGATTCTTACTTGTCATGTATATTCCCAGGGGTTGAATATGGGGTGTTGAGTCCATTTCGTTGAGCAAGGAGTAGGTCTTGTCTATTATATATTTGGCTTATGGAACGGTATCTTTGCTAATTTCAATCTCTGGTTTGATGCAGCACCCCAACTCACCTTTCCCCATAAGCAAGCATAAGTTGGTTTTCTAAATTTGAGACCCTCTTCTGTTTTGTAATTCAGTTCATGTGTAGCCAAGTTTACGTTCCGTGTATTAGTGATATCTTATGATGTTTCTTTTTCTGTGTGACTTATTTCTCGTAGAATCGTCGTACCTGAATGCACTCATTATGCCGCTACGGGCCTGATAACGTACATCTCATTGCTGAGTGATACTCCATTGTACATACGTACCACAACTTCTTTATCCATTTTTTGCTTTCACGGATATTTCACTTGTACCGTAGACGAGGTTCTTGTAAACAGAGCCGTCTCAAACTTTGGAGTGGCTGTGTGTTTTTGATTTTAATTTCCCTAAGCTATAGGACCCTAAGTGGAAGTGCCATAGGCTGTGTTGCTTTGTTTCCTACATGTATCAGGAAACACCGTACACTTCTCCAGAGTGGCTGTTGGAAATTTACATCCCGCCCATCAGCATAACAAGGCTCCCTGTTCTCCATGACCTGTCGTGCCTTTCTGGATTTTACACTTTTTTCAGATGGCCCTTTTGACCGGGGGGCAGTGAGACTTCATTGTAGTGCAGATTTCCTTTACACGCTTGCTTGGTTGGCCAAAAAGTGCGTATGCATTTTTTCCTGAATATATTCAGGAAAAAACGCATACGCCCTTTTTGGCCAAGTGCATCATTGTGGACATTCTGCCTCTTTTCCTATGCTTTAAGTGCAATTCCTGTCTACCCCCTGAAATCGTTTTCCTGAAATTCTGCCGCGCTTTCAAGTCCTCTTCGAAGACTTACTTCAATACATTTTTGGACGATAGCTGTCATTCATAACTCTGCAGGTTTGTGAATTACAGTGGCCCAGAGCTCCTTTCTTCAACTCGCTTTCTTGTGAGCTGGCCGCAAAATCGCAGGATTGCTTCAGGCGCTAATCTGGTACTGGCAGGGCACGCTGAGCCTTTGGTTAATTCCTCTTCCTGGTGGGAAATGAGCGTTCTGTTTGCCCGTGCAGACACCTACAGCTAGCCTCTCATTGGTTCTCCCTATTCCTGTTCATCTTGCGCAGAAATTGCAAACTGTGCCAAACAGGAGGTTAAAGGCACTGACTCTCCAAGTGGGGAGAGTGTTAGTAAAGCGTCTGGAACGCTGAACCCGAGTACCAGGGGACGAAACCTGAGATGCATTTGAAAACGTTTCCCAATCACACGGTGGACCATACTCTGGGTTTCCCATGCATGTTTTAGCTGAAGGAAGAAGCCCTTAAACCTGGAGAGTTGGGACCCATGGAATGGGTACCATGCAGTATGATTTCAAAGGGTCTGCGCTTGCTCACCGAACCTCACCAATGCTATCAGCCCGAAGTGTCCAGCCTTATGTCTCACCCAGCTCTGGGTGTAGATGTGGTAAATCCAGGTTGCATCACAAGCCCTGAATGAATTATTTAAGAATTGCTCTCTATTTCACTGTCATTGTGATTTGTTTTTGTAATTTATTTTGTTAATGGGATTTATCGGATTTTCACTGCTGCTTTTAGGCCACTGTACACACGCTTGACTTCCTTATGGAGACATATAAATCCATGGGTCTTAAGATTCTTACTTTTCAGGTATATTCCCAGGTGTTGAATATGGGGTGTTGAGTCCATTTCGTTGAGCAAGGAGTAGGTCTTGTCTATTATAAATTTAGCTTATGGAACGGTATCTGTGCTAATTTCAATCTCTGGTTTGATGTAGCACCCCAACTCACCTTTCCCCATAAGCAAGCATAAGTTGGTTTTCTAAATTTGAGACCCACTTCTGTTTTGTAATTCAGTTCATGTGTAGCCAAGTTTACGTTCCGTGTATTAGTGATATCTTATGATGTTTCATTTTCTGTGTGAATTATTTCTCGTAGAATCGTCGTACCTGAATCCACTCATTATGCCGCTACGGGCCTCATGACGTAGATCACATTGCTGAGTGATATTCCATTGTACGTACGTACCACAACTTCTTTATCCATTTTTTGCTTCCTAGGATATTTAACATGTACCGTAGACGAGGTTCTTGTAAACAGAGGCGTCCCAAATTTCGCGGTGGCTGTGTGTTTTTGATTTTAATTTCCTAAATTATAGGACCATAAGGGGAAGTGCCGTAGTCTGTGTTGCTTTGTTTCCTACGTGTTTCAGGAAACACCGTACACTTCTCCAGTGTGGCTGTTGGCAATTTATATCCTGCCCATCAGCATAACAAGGCTCCCTGTTCTCCATGACCTGTCCTGCCTTTCTGGATTTTACACTTTTTTCAGATGGCCCTTTTGGCCGGGGGGCAGTGAGACTTCATTGTAGTGCAGATTTCCTTTACACGCTAGCTTGGTTGGCCAAAAAGGGCGTATGCGTTTTTTCCTGAATATATTCAGAAAAAAACGCATACGCACTTTTTGGCCAAGTGCATCATTGTCGACATTCTGCCTCTTTTCCTATGCTTTAAGTGCAATTCCAGTCTACCCCCTGAAATCGTTTTCCTGAAATTCTGCCCCGCTTTCAAGTCCTCTTCGAAGACTTACTTCAATACATTTTTGGACGATAGCTGTCATTCATAACTCTGCTGGTGTGTGAATTACAGTGCCCCTGAGCTCCTTTCTTCAAATCGCTTTCTTGTGAGCTGGCCGCAAAATCGCAGGATGGCTTCAGGCCCTAATCTGATTCCGGCAGGGCACGCTGAGCCTTTGGTTAATTCCTCTTCCTGGTTGGAAATGAGCGTTCCATTTGCCCGTGCAGACACCTACAGCTAGTCTCTCATTGGTTCTCCCTATTCCTGTTCATCTTGCGCAGAAATTGCAAACTGTGCCAAACAGGAGGTTAAAGGCACTGACTCTCCATGTGGGGAGAGTGTTAATAAAGCGTCTGGAATGGTGAACCCGAGTACCAGGGGACGAAACCTGAGATGCATTTGAAAACGTTTCCCAATCACACGGTGGACCATACTCTGGGTTTCCCATGCATGTTTTAGCTGAAGGAAGAATCCCTTAAACCTGGAGAGTTGGGACCCATGGAATGGGTACCATGCAGTATGACTTCAAAGGGTCTGCGTTTGCTCTCCGAACCTCACCAATGCTATCAGCCCGAAGTGTCCAGCCTTATGTCTCACCCAGCTCTGGGTGTAGTTGTGGTAAATCCAGGTTGCATCACAAGCCCTGAATGAATTATTTAAGAATTGCTCTCTATTTCACTGTCATGGTGTTTTGTTTTTGAAATTTATTTTGATAATGGGATTTACCGGATTTTCACTGCTGCATTTAGGCCGCTGTACACACACTTGATTTCCTTATGGAGACATATAAATCCATGGGTCTTAAGATTCTTACTTGTCAGGTATATTCCCTGGCGTTGAATATGGGGTGTTGAGTCCATTTCATTGAGCAAGGAGTAGGTCTTGTCTATTATATATTTGGCTTATGGAACGGTATCTTTGCTAATTTCCATCTCTGGTTTGATGCAGCACCCCAACTCACCTTTCCCCATAAGCAAGCATAAGTTGGTTTTCGAAATTTGAGACCCTCTTCTGTTTTGTTATTCAGTTCATGTGTAGCCAAGTTTACGTTCCGTGTATTACTGATATCTTATGATGTTTCTTTTTCTGTGTGACTTATTTCTCGTAGAATCGTCGTACCTGAATGCACTCATTATGCCGCTACGGGCCTGATGACGTAGATCTCATTGCTGAGTGATATTCCATTGTACGTACGTACCACAACTTCTTTATCCATTTTGTGCTTTCACGGATATTTAACTTGTACCGTAGACGAGATTCTTGTAAACAGAACCGTCCCAAACTTTGGGGTGGCTGTGTGTTTTTGATTTTAATTTCCCTAAGCTATAGGACCCTAAGTGGAAGTGCCATAGGCTGTGTTGCTTTGTTTCCTACGTGTTTCAGTAAACACCATACACTTCCCCAGAGTGGCTGTTGGCAATTTACATCCCGCCCATCAGCAAAACAAGGCTCCCTGTTCTCCATGACCTGTCCTGCCTTTCTGGATTTTACACTTTTTTCAGATGGCCCTTTTGACCGGGGGGCAGTGAGACTTCATTGTAGTGCAGATTTCCTTTACACGCTAGCTTGGTTGGCCAAAAAGTGCGTATGCGTTTTTTCCTGAATATATTCAGAAAAAAAAGCATACGCCCTTTTTGGCCAAGTGCATCATTGTGGACATTCTGCCTCTTTTCCTATGCTTTAAGTGCAATTCCTGTCGCCCCCCTGAAATCGTTTTCCTGCAATTCTGCCCCGCTTTCAAGTCCTCTTCAAAGACTTACTTCAATATATTTTTGGACGATAGCTGTCATCCATAACTGTGCAGGTTTGTGAATGACAGTGCCCCTGAGCTCCATTCTTCAACTCGCTTTCTTGTGAGCTGGCCGCAAAACCGCAGGATTGCTTCAGGCCCTTATCTGGTTCCGGCAGGGCACGCTGATCCTTTGGTTAATTCCTCTTCCTGGTGGGAAATGAGCGTTCCATTTGCCCGTGCAGACACCTACAGCTAGTCTCTCATTGGTTCTCCCTATTCCTGTTCATCTTGCGCAGAAATTGCAAACTGTGCCAAACAGGAGGTTAAAGGCACTGACTCTCCAAGTGGGGAGAGTGTTAGTAAAGCGTCTGGAACGGTGCACCCGAGTACCAGGGGACGAAACCTGAGATGCATTTGAAAACGTTTCCCAATCACACGGTGGACCATACTCTGGGTTTCCCATGCATGTTTTAGCTGAGGGAAGAATCCCATAATCCTGGAGAGTTGGGACCCATGGAATGGGTACAATGCAGTACGACTTCAAAGGGTCTGCGCTTGCTCACCGAACCTCACCAATGCTATCAGCCCGAAGTGTCCAGCCTTATCTCTCACACAGCTCTGGGTGCAGATTTGGTAAATCCAGGTTGCATCACAAGCCCTGAATGAATTATTTAAGAATTGCTCTCTATTTCACTGTCATTGTGTTTTGTTTTTGAAATTTATTTTGATAATGGGATTTATCGGATTTTCACTGCTGCGTAAAGGCCGCTGTACACACGCTTGATTCCCTTATGCAGACATATAAATCCATGGGTTTTAAGATTCTTACTTGTCAGGTATAATCCCAGCCGTTGAATATGGGGTGTTGAGTCCATTTCGTTGAGCAAGGAGTAGGTCGTGTCTATTATATATTTGGCTTATGGAACGGTATCTGTGCTAATTTCAATCTCTGGTTTGATGCAGCACCCCAACTCACCTTTCCCCATAAGCAAGCATAAGTTGGTTTTCTAAATTTGAGACCCTCTTCTGTTTTGTAATTCAGTTCACGTGTAGCCAAGTTTACGTTCCGTGTATTAGTGATATCTTATGATGTTTCTTTTTCTGTGTGAATTATTTCTCGTAGAATCGTCATACCTGAATCCACTCATTATGCCGCTATGGGCCTGATGACGTAGATCACATTGCTGAGTGATATTCCATTGTACGTACGTACCACAACTACTTTATCCATTTTTTGCTTTCTCGGATATTTAACTTGTACCGTAGACGAGGTTCTTGTAAACAGAGCCGTCCCAAACTTTGGGGTGGCTGTGTGTTTTTCATTTTAATTTCCTAAATTATAGGACCATAAGGGGAAGTGCCATAGGCTGTGTTGCTTTGTTTCCTACGTGTTTCAGGGAACACCGTACACTTCTCCAGAGTGGCTGTTGGCAATTTACATCCCGCCCATCAGCATAACAAGGCTCCCTGTTCTCCATGACCTGTCCTGACTTTCTGGATTTTACACTTTTTTCAGATGGCCCTTTTGACCGGGGGGCAGAGAGACTTCATTGTAGTGCAGATTTCCTTTACAAGCTTGCTTGGTTTGCCAAAAAGTGCGTATTTGTTTTTTCCTGAATATATTCAGAAAAAAACTCATACGCCCTTTTTGGCCAAGTGCATCATTGTCGACATTCTGCCTCTTTTCCTATGCTTTAAGTGCAATTCCAGTCTACCCCCTGAAATCGTTTTCCTGAAATTCTGGCCCGCTTTCAAGTCCTCTTCGAAGACTTACTTCAATACATTTTTGGACGATAGCTGTCATTCATAACTCTGCAGGTGTGTGAATTAAAGTGCCCCTGAGCTCATTTCTTCAACTCGCTTTCTTGTGAGCTGGCCGCAAAACCGCAGGATTGCTTCAGGCCCTAATCTGGTTCTGGCAGGGCACGCTGAGCCTTTGGTTAATTCCTCTTCCTGGTGGGAAATGAGCATTCCATTTGCGCGTACAGACACCTACAGCTAGTCTCTCATTGGTTGTCCGTATTCCTGTTCATCTTGCGCAGAAATTGCAAACTGTGCCAAACAGGAGGTTAAAGGCACTGACTCTCCAAGTGGGGAGAGTCTTAGTAAAGCGTCTGGAACGGTGAACCCGAGTACCAGGGGACGAAACCTGAGATGCATTTGAAAACGTTTCCCAATCACACGGTGGACCATACTCTGGGTTTCCCATGCATGTTTTAGCTGAAGGAAGAATCCCTTAAACCTGGAGAGTTGGGACCCATGGAATGGGTACCATGCAGTATGACTTCAAAGGGTCTGCGCTTGCTCACCGAACCTCACCAATGCTATCAGCCCGAAGTGTCCAGCCTTATGTCTCACCCAGCTCTGGGTGTAGATGTGGTAAATCCAGGTTGCATCACAAGCCCTGAATGAATTATTTAAGAATTGCTCTCTATTTCACTGTCATTGTGATTTGTTTATGATATTTATTTTGTTAATGGGATTTATCGGATTTTCACTGCTGCGTTTAGGCCACTGTACACACGCTTGACTTCCTTATGGAGACATATAAATCCATGGGTCTTAAGATTCTTTCTTTTCAGGTATATTCCCAGGCGTTGAATATGGGGTGTTGAGTCCATTTCGCTGAGCAAGGAGTAGGTCTTGTCTATTATATATTTGGCTTATGGAACGGTATCTGTGCTAATTTCAATCTCTGGTTTTATGCAGCACCCCAACTCACCTTTCCCCATAAGCAAGCATAAGTTGGTTTTCTAAATTTGAGACCCTCTTCTGTTTTGTAATTCAGTTCATGTGTAGCCAAGTTTACGTTCCGTGTATTAGTGATATCTTATGATGTTTCTTTTTCTGTGTGACTTATTTCTCGTAGAATCGTCGTACCTGAATCCACTCATTATGCCACTATGAGCCTGATGACGTAGATCACATTGCTGAGTGATATTCCATTGTACGTACGTACCACAACTTCTTTATCCATTTTTTGCTTCCTCGGATATTTAACACGTACCGTAGACGAGGTTCTTGTAAACAGAGCCATCCCAAATTTCGCGGTGGCTGTGTGTTTTTGATTTTAATTTCCCTAAGCTATAGGAACATAAGTGGAAGTGCCATAGGCTGTGTTGCTTTGTTTCCTACGGTCTCAGGAAACACCATACACTTCTCCAGAGTGGCTGTTGGCAATTTACATCTCGCCCATCAGCATAACAAGGCTCCCTCTTCTCCATGACCTATCCTGCCTTTCTGGATTTTACACTTTTTTCAGATGGTCCTTTTGACCGGGGGGCAGTGAGACTTCATTATAGTGCAGATTTCCTTTTCATGCTTGCTTGGTTGTCCAAAAAGGGCGTATGCGTTTTTTTCCTGAATATATTCAGGAAAAAACGCATACGCCCTTTTTGGCCAAGTGCATCATTGTCGACATTCTGCCTCGTTTCCTATGCTTTAAGTGCAATTCCAGTCTACCCCCTGAAATCGTTTTCCTGAAATTCTGCCCCGCTTTCAAGTCCTCTTCGAAGACTTACTTCAATACATTTTTGGACGATAGCTGTCATTCATAACTCTGCAGGTTTTTGAATTACAGTGCCCCTGAGCTCCTTTCTTCAACTCGCTTTCTTGTGAGCTGGCCGCAAAAGCGATGGATTGCTTCAGGCCCTCATCTGGTTCCGGCAGGGCACGCTGAGCCTTTGGTTAATTCCTCTTCCTGGTGGGAAATGAGCGTTCCATTTGCCCGTGCAGACACCTACAGCTAGTCTCTCATTGGTTCTCCCTATTCCTGTTCATCTTGCGCAGAAATTGCAAACTGTGCCAAACAGGAGGTTAAAGGCACTGACTCTCCAAGTGGGGAGAGTGTTAGTAAAGCGTCTGGAACGGTGAACCCGAGTACCAGGGGACGAAACCTGAGATGCATTTGAAAACGTTTCCCAATCACACGGTGGACCATACTCTGGGTTTCCCATGCATGTTTTAGCTGAAGGAAGAATCCCTTAAACCTGGAGAGTTGGGACCCATGGAATGGGTACCATGCAGTATGACTTCAAAGGGTCTGCGCTTGCTCACCGAACCTCACCAATGCTATCAGCCCGAAGTGTCCAGCCTTATGTCTCACCCAGCTCTGGGTGTAGATGTGGTAAATCCAGGTTGCATCACAAGCCCTGAATGAATTATTTAAGAATTGCTCTCTATTTCACTGTCATTGTGATTTGTTTATGATATTTATTTTGTTAATGGGATTTATCGGATTTTCACTGCTGCGTTTAGGCCACTGTACACACGCTTGACTTCCTTATGGAGACATATAAATCCATGGGTCTTAAGATTCTTTCTTTTCAGGTATATTCCCAGGCGTTGAATATGGGGTGTTGAGTCCATTTCGCTGAGCAAGGAGTAGGTCTTGTCTATTATATATTTGGCTTATGGAACGGTATCTGTGCTAATTTCAATCTCTGGTTTTATGCAGCACCCCAACTCACCTTTCCCCATAAGCAAGCATAAGTTGGTTTTCTAAATTTGAGACCCTCTTCTGTTTTGTAATTCAGTTCATGTGTAGCCAAGTTTACGTTCCGTGTATTAGTGATATCTTATGATGTTTCTTTTTCTGTGTGACTTATTTCACGTAGAATCGTCGTACCTGAATCCACTCATTATGCCACTATGAGCCTGATGACGTAGATCACATTGCTGAGTGATATTCCATTGTACGTACGTACCACAACTTCTTTATCCATTTTTTGCTTCCTCGGATATTTAACACGTACCGTAGACGAGGTTCTTGTAAACAGAGCCGTCCCAAATTTCGCGGTGGCTGTGTGTTTTTGATTTTAATTTCCCTAAGCTATAGGAACATAAGTGGAAGTGCCATAGGCTGTGTTCTTTGTTTCCTACGGTCTCAGGAAACACCATACACTTCTCCAGAGTGGCTGTTGGCAATTTACATCTCGCCCATCAGCATAACAAGGCTCCCTCTTCTCCATGACCTATCCTGCCTTTCTGGATTTTACACTTTTTTCAGATGGTCCTTTTGACCGGGGGGCAGTGAGACTTCATTATAGTGCAGATTTCCTTTTCATGCTTGCTTGGTTGTCCAAAAAGGGCGTATGCGTTTTTTTCCTGAATATATTCAGGAAAAAACGCATACGCCCTTTTTGGCCAAGTGCATCATTGTCGACATTCTGCCTCGTTTCCTATGCTTTAAGTGCAATTCCAGTCTACCCCCTGAAATCGTTTTCCTGAAATTCTGCCCCGCTTTCAAGTCCTCTTCGAAGACTTACTTCAATACATTTTTGGACGATAGCTGTCATTCATAACTCTGCAGGTTTTTGAATTACAGTGCCCCAGAGCTCCTTTCTTCAACTCGCTTTCTTGTGAGCTGGCCGCAAAAGCGATGGATTGCTTCAGGCCCTCATCTGGTTCCGGCAGGGCACGCTGAGCCTTTGGTTAATTCCTCTTCCTGGTGGGAAATGAGCGTTCCATTTGCCCGTGCAGACACCTACAGCTAGTCTCTCATTGGTTCTCCCTATTCCTCTTCATCTTGCGAAGAAATTGCAAACTGTGCCAAACAGGAGGTTAAAGGCACTGACTCTCCAAGTGGGGAGAGTGTTAGTAAAGCGTCTGGAACCGTGAACCCGAGTACCAGGGGACGAAACCTGAGATGCATTTGAAAAGGTTTCCCAATCACACGGTGGACCATACTCTGGGTTTCCCAAGCATGTTTTAGCTGAAGGAAGAATCCCTTAAACCTGGAGAGTTGGGACCCATGGAATGGCTACCATGCAGTATGACTTCAAAGGGTCTGCGTTTGAGCACCGAACCTCACCAATGCTATCAGCCCGAAGTGTCCAGCCTTATGTCTCACCCAGCTCTGGGTGTAGATGTGGTAAATCCAGGTTGCATCACAAGCCCTGAATGAATTATTTAAGAATTGCTCTCTATTTCACTGTCATTGTGTTTTGTTTGTGAAATTTATTTTGATAATGGGATTTATCGGATTTTCACTGATGCATTTAGGCCGCTGTACACACGCTTGATTTCCTTATGGAGACATATAAATCCATGGGTCTTAAGATTCTTACTTGTCAGGCATATTCCCAGGCGTTGAATATGGGGTGTTGAGTCCATTTCGTTGAGCAAGGAGTAGGTCTTGTCTATTATAAATTTGGCTTATGGAACGGTATCTGTGCTAATTTCAATCTCTGGTTTTATGCAGCACCCCAACTCACCTTTCCCCATAAGCAAGCATAAGTTGGTTTTCTAAATTTGAGACCCTGTTCTGTTTTGTAATTCAGTTCATGTGTAGCCAAGGTTACGTTCCGTGTATTAGTGATATCTTATGATGTTTCTTTTTCTGTGTGACTTATTTCTCGTAGAATCGTCGTACCTGAATCCACTCATTATGCCGCTACGGGCCTGATGACGTAGATCTCATTGCTGAGTGATATTCCATTGTACGTACGTACCACAAGTTCTTTATCCATTTTATGCTTTTTCGGATATTTAACTTGTACCGTAGACGAGGTTCTTATAAACAGAGCCGTCCCAAATTTTGGGGTGGCTGTGTGTTTTTGATTTTAATTTCTCTAAGCTATAGGACCCTAAGTGGAAATGCCATAGGCTGTGTTGCTTTGTTTCCTACGTGTTTCAGTAAACACCATCATTTCTCCAGAGTGGCTGTTGGCAATTTACATCCCGCCCATCAGCATAACAAGGCTCCCTGTTCTCCATCACCTGTCCTGCCTTTCTGGATTTTACACTTTTTTCAGATGGCCCTTTTGACCGGGGGGCAGTGAGACTTCATTGTAGTGCAGATTTCCTTTACACGCTTGCTTGGTTGGCCAAAAAGGGCGTATGCGTTTTTTCCTAAATATATTCAGGAAAAAACACATACGCCCTTTTTGGCCAAGTGCATCATTGTCGACATTCTGCCTCTTTTCCTATGCTTTAAGTGCAATTCCAGTGTACCCCCTGAAATCGTTTTCCTGAAATTCTGCCCCGCTTTCAAGTCCTCTTCGAAGACTTACTTCAATACATTTTTGGACGATAGCTGTCATTCAGAACTCTGCAGGTTTGTGAAGTACAGTGTCCCTGAGCTCATTTCTTCAACTCGCTTTCTTGTGAGCTGGCCGTAAAACCGCAGGATTGCTTCAGGCCCTAATCTGGTTCTGGCAGGGCACGCTGAGCCTTTGGTTAATTCCTCTTCCTGGTGGGAAATGAGCATTCCATTTGCGCGTACAGACACCTACAGCTAGTCTCTCATTGGTTGTCCGTATTCCTGTTCATCTTGCACAGAAATTGCAAACTGTGCCAAACAGGAGGGTAAAGGCACTGACTCTCCAAGTGGGGAGAGTGTTAGTAAAACGTCTGGAACGGTGAACCCGAGTACAGGGGACGAAACTTGAGATGCATTTGAAAACGTTTCCCAATCACACGGTGGACCATAATCTGGGTTTCCCATGCATGTTTTAGCTGAAGGAAGAATCCCTTAAACCTGGAGAGTTGGGAACCATGCAATGGGTACCATGCTGTATGACTTCAAAGGATCTGCGTTTGCTCACCCAACCTCCACAATGCTATCAACCCAAAGTGTCCAGCCTTCTGTCTCAACCAGCTCTGTGTGTAGATGTGGTAAATCCAGGTTGCATCACAATCCCTGAATGAATTATTTAAGAATTGCTCTCTATTTCACTGTCATTGTGTTTTGTTTGTGAAATTTATTTTGATAATGGGATTTATCGGATTTTCACTGCTGCGTTTAGGCCGCTGTACACACGCTTGATTTCCTTATGGAGACATATAAATCCATGGGTCTTAAGATTCTTACTTGTCATGTATATTCCCAGGGGTTGAATATGGGGTGTTGAGTCCATTTCGTTGAGCAAGGAGTAGGTCTTGTCTATTATATATTTGGCTTATGGAACAGTATCTTTGCTAATTTCAATCTCTGGTTTGATGCAGCACCCCAACTCACCTTTCCCCATAAGCAAGCATAAGTTGGTTTTCTAAATTTGAGACCCTCTTCTGTTTTGTAATTCAGTTCATGTGTAGCCAAGTTTACGTTCCGTGTATTACTGATATCTTATGATGTTTCTTTTTCTGTGTGACTTATTTCTCGTAGAATCGTCGTACCTGAATGCACTCATTATGCCGCTACGGGCCTGATAACGTACATCTCATTGCTGAGTGATATTCCATTGTACATACGTACCACAACTTCTTTATCCATTTTTTGCTTTCACGGATATTTCACCTGTACCGTAGACGAGGTTCTTGTAAACAGAGCCGTCTCAAACTTTGGAGTGGCTGTGTGTTTTTGATTTTAATTTCCCTAAGCTATAGGACCCTAAGTGGAAGTGCCATAGGCTGTGTTGCTTTGTTTCCTACATGTATCAGGAAACACCGTACACTTCTCCAGAGTGGCTGTTGGAAATTTACATCCCGCCCATCAGCATAACAAGGCTCCCTGTTCTCCATGACCTGTCCTGCCTTTCTGGATTTTACACTTTTTTCAGATGGCCCTTTTGACCGGGGGGCAGTGAGACTTCATTGTAGTGCAGATTTCCTTTACACGCTTGCTTGGTTGTCCAAAAAGGGCGTATGCATTTTTTCCTGAATATATTCAGGAAAAAACGCATACGCCCTTTTTGGCCAAGTGCATCATTGTGGACATTCTGCCTCTTTTCCTATGCTTTAAGTGCAATTCCTGTCTACCCCCTGAAATCGTTTTCCTGAAATTCTGCCCCGCTTTCAAGTCCTCTTCAAAGACTTACTTCAATATATTTTTGGACGATAGCTGTCATTCATAACTCTGCAGGTTTATGAATGACAGTGCCCCTGAGCTCCTTTCTTCAACTCGCTTTCTTGTGAGCTGGCCGCAAAACCGCAGGATTGCTTCAGGCCCTTATCTGGTTCCGGCAGGGCACGCTTATCCTTTGGTTAATTCCTCTTCCTGGTGGGAAATGAGCGTTCCATTTGACCGTGCAGACACCTACAGCTAGTCTCTCATTGGTTCTCCCTATTCCTGTTCATCTTGCGCAGAAATTGCAAACTGTGCCAAACAGGAGGTTAAAGGCAGTGACTCTCCAAGTGGGGAGAGTGTTAGTAAAGCGTCTAGAACGGTGCACCCGAGTACCAGGGGACGAAACCTGAGATGCATTTGAAAACGTTTCCCAATCACACGGTGGACCATACTCTGGGTTTCCCATGCATGTTTTAGCTGAGGGAAGAATCCCTTAATCCTGGAGAGTTGGGACCCATGGAATGGGTACCATGCAGTACGACTTCAAAGGGTCTGCGCTTGCTCACCGAACCTCACCAATGCTATGAGCCCGAAGTGTCCAGCCTTATGTCTCACACAGCTCTGGGTGTAGATTTGGTAAATCCAGGTTGCATCACAAGCCCTGAATGAATTATTTAAGAATTGCTCTCTATTTCACTGTCATGGTGTTTTGTTTTTGAAATTTATTTTGATAATGGGATTTATCGGGTTTTCACTGCTGCGTAAAGGCCGCTGTACACACGCTTGATTCCCTTATGCAGACATATAAATCCATGGGTTTTAAGATTCTTACTAGTAAGGTATATTCCCAGGCGTTGAATATGGGGTGTTGGGTCCATTTCGTTGAGCAAGGAGTAGGTCGTGTCTATTATATATTTGGCTTATGGAACGGTATCTTTGCTAATTTCAATCTCTGGTTTGATGCAGCACCCCAACTCACCTTTCCCCATAAGCAAGCATAAGTTGGTTTTCTAAATTTGAGACCCTGTTCTGTTTTGTAATTCAGTTCATGTGTAGCCAAGTTTACGTTCCGTGTATTAGTGATATCTTATGATGTTTCTTTTTCTGTGTGACTTATTTCTCGTAGAATCGTCGTACCTGAATCCACTCATTTTGCCGCTACGGGCCTGATGACGTAGATCTCATTGCTGAGTGATATTCCATTGTACGTACATACCACAACTTCTTTATCCATTTTTTGCTTTCTCGGATATTTAAATTGTACCATAGACGAGGTTCTTGTAAACAGAGCCGTCCCAAATTTCGCGGTGGCTGTGTGTTTTTGATTTTAATTTCCTAAATTATAGGACCATAAGGGGAAGTGCCATTAGCTGTGTTGCTTTTTTTCCTACGTATTTCAGGAAACACCATACACTTCTCCAGAGTGTCTGTTGGCAATTTATATCCCGCCCATCAGCATAACAAGGCTCCCTGTTCTCCATGACCTGTCCTGCCTTTCTGGATTTTACAATTTTTTCAGATGGCCCTTTTGACCGGGGGGCAGTGAGACTTCATTGTAGAGCAGATTTCTTTTACACGCTAGCTTGGTTGGCCAAAAAGGGCGTAGGCGTTTTTTCCTGAATATATTCAGAAAAAAACGCATATGCACTTTTTGGCCAAGTGCATCCTTGTCGACATTCTGCCACTTTTCCTATGCTTTATGTGCAATTCCAGTCAACCCCCTGAAATCGTTTTCCTGAAATTCTGCCGCGCTTTCAAGTCCTCTTCGAAGACTTACTTCAATACATTTTTGGACGATAGCTGTCATTCATAACTCTGCAGGTTTGTGAATTACAGTGGCCCAGAGCTCCTTTCTTCAACTCGCTTTCTTGTGAGCTGGCCGCAAAATCGCAGGATTGCTTCAGGCGCTAATCTGGTACTGGCAGGGCACGCTGAGCCTTTGGTTAATTCCTCTTCCTGGTGGGAAATGAGCGTTCTGTTTGCCCGTGCAGACACCTACAGCTAGCCTCTCATTGGTTCTCCCTATTCCTGTTCATCTTGCTCAGAAATTGCAAACTGTGCCAAACAGGAGGTTAAAGGCACTGACTCTCCAAGTGGGGAGAGTGTTAGTAAAGCGTCTGGAACGCTGAACCCGAGTACCAGGGGACGAAACCTGAGATGCATTTGAAAACGTTTCCCAATCACACGGTGGACCATACTCTGGGTTTCCCATGCATGTTTTAGCTGAAGGAAGAAGCCCTTAAACCTGGAGAGTTGGGACCCATGGAATGGGTACCATGCAGTATGATTTCAAAGGGTCTGCGCTTGCTCACCGAACCTCACCAATGCTATCAGCCCGAAGTGTCCAGCCTTATGTCTCACCCAGCTCTGGGTGTAGATGTGGTAAATCCAGGTTGCATCACAAGCCCTGAATGAATTATTTAAGAATTGCTCTCTATTTCACTGTCATTGTGATTTGTTTTTGTAATTTATTTTGTTAATGGGATTTATCGGATTTTCACTGCTGCTTTTAGGCCACTGTACACACGCTTGACTTCCTTATGGAGACATATAAATCCATGGGTCTTAAGATTCTTACTTTTCAGGTATATTCCCAGGTGTTGAATATGGGGTGTTGAGTCCATTTCGTTGAGCAAGGAGTAGGTCTTGTCTATTATAAATTTAGCTTATGGAACGGTATCTGTGCTAATTTCAATCTCTGGTTTGATGCAGCACCCCAACTCACCTTTCCCCATAAGCAAGCATAAGTTGGTTTTCTAAATTTAAGACCCACTTCTGTTTTGTAATTCAGTTCATGTGTAGCCAAGTTTACGTTCCGTGTATTAGTGATATCTTATGATGTTTCATTTTCTGTGTGAATTATTTCTCGTAGAATCGTCGTACCTGAATCCACTCATTATGCCGCTACGGGCCTCATGACGTAGATCACATTGCTGAGTGATATTCCATTGTACGTATGTACCACAACTTCTTTATCCATTTTTTGCTTCCTAGGATATTTAACATGTACCGTAGACGAGGTTCTTGTAAACAGAGGCGTCCCAAATTTCGCGGTGGCTGTGTGTTTTTGATTTTAATTTCCTAAATTATAGGACCATAAGGGGAAGTGCCGCAGTCTGTGTTGCTTTGTTTCCTACGTGTTTCAGGAAACACCGTACACTTCTCCAGTGTGGCTGTTGGCAATTTATATCCTGCCCATCAGCATAACAAGGCTCCCTGTTCTCCATGACCTGTCCTGCCTTTCTGGATTTTACACTTTTTTCAGATGGCCCTTTTGACCGGGGGGCAGTGAGACTTCATTGTAGTGCAGATTTCCTTTACACGCTAGCTTGGTTGGCCAAAAAGGGCGTATGCGTTTTTTCCTGAATATATTCAGAAAAAAACGCATACGCACTTTTTGGCCAAGTGCATCATTGTCGACATTCTGCCTCTTTTCCTATGCTTTAAGTGCAATTCCAGTCTACCCTCTGAAATCATTTTCCTGAAATTCTGCCCCGCTTTCAAGTCCTCTTCGAAGACTTACTTCAATACATTTTTGGACGATAGCTGTCATTCATAACTCTGCTGGTGTGTGAATTACCGTGCCCCTGAGCTCCTTTCTTCAAATCGCTTTCTTGTGAGCTGGCCGCAAAATCGCAGGATGGCTTCAGGCCCTAATCTGATTCCGGCAGGGCACGCTGAGCCTTTGGTTCATTCCTCTTCCTGGTGGGGAATGAGCGTTCCATTTGCCCGTGCAGACACCTACAGCTAGTCTCTCATTGGTTCTCCCTATTCCTGTTCATCTTGCGCAGAAATTGCAAACTGTGCCAAACAGGAGGTTAAAGGCACTGACTCTCCATGTGGGGAGAGTGTTAGTAAAGCGTCTGGAATGGTGAACCCGAGTACCAGGGGACGAAACCTGAGATGCATTTGAAAACGTTTCCCAATCACACGGTGGACCATACTCTGGGTTTCCCATGCATGTTTTAGCTGAAGGAAGAATCCCTTAAACCTGGAGAGTTGGGACCCATGGAATGGGTACCATGCAGTATGACTTCAAAGGGTCTGCGTTTGCTCTCCGAACCTCACCAATGCTATCAGCCCGAAGTGTCCAGCCTTATGTCTCACCCAGCTCTGGGTGTAGTTGTGGTAAATCCAGGTTGCATCACAAGCCCTGAATGAATTATTTAAGAATTGCTCTCTATTTCACTGTCATGGTGTTTTGTTTTTGAAATTTATTTTGATAATGGGATTTACCGGATTTTCACTGCTGCATTTAGGCCGCTGTACACACACTTGATTTCCTTATGGAGACATATAAATCCATGGGTCTTAAGATTCTTACTTGTCAGGTATATTCCCTGGCGTTGAATATGGGGTGTTGAGTCCATTTCATTGAGCAAGGAGTAGGTCTGTCTATTATATATTTGGCTTATGGAACGGTATCTTTGCTAATTTCCATCTCTGGTTTGATGCAGCACCCCAACTCACCTTTCCCCATAAGCAAGCATAAGTTGGTTTTCGAAATTTGAGACCCTCTTCTGTTTTGTAATTCAGTTCATGTGTAGCCAAGTTTACGTTCCGTGTATTACTGATATCTTATGATGTTTCTTTTTCTGTGTGACTTATTTCTCATAGAATCGTCGTACCTGAATGCACTCATTATGCCGCTACGGGCCTGATGACGTAGATCTCATTGCTGAGTGATATTCCATTGTACGTACGTACCACAACTTCTTTATCCATTTTGTGCTTTCACGGATATTTAACTTGTACCGTAGACGAGATTCTTGTAAACAGAACCGTCCCAAACTTTGGGGTGGCTGTGTGTTTTTGATTTTAATTTCCCTAAGCTATAGGACCCTAAGTGGAAGTGCCATAGGCTGTGTTGCTTTGTTTCCTACGTGTTTCAGTAAACACCATACACTTCCCCAGAGTGGCTGTTGGCAATTTACATCCCGCCCATCAGCAAAACAAGGCTCCCTGTTCTCCATGACCTGTCCTGCCTTTCTGGATTTTACACTTTTTTCAGATGGCCCTTTTGACCGGGGGGCAGTGAGACTTCATTGTAGTGCAGATTTCCTTTACACGCTAGCTTGGTTGGCCAAAAAGGGCGTATGCGTTTTTTCCTGAATATATTCAGAAAAAAACGCATACGCCCTTTTTGGCCAAGTGCATCATTGTGGACATTCTGCCTCTTTTCCTATGCTTTAAGTGCAATTCCTGTCGCCCCCCTGAAATCGTTTTCCTGCAATTATGCCCCACTTTCAAGTCCTCTTCAAAGACTTACTTCAATATATTTTTGGACGATAGCTGTCATCCATAACTGTGCAGGTTTGTGATTGACAGTGCCCCTGAGCTCCATTCTTCAACTCGCTTTCTTGTGAGCTGGCCGCAAAACCGCAGGATTGCTTCAGGCCCTTATCTGGTTCCGGCAGGGCACGCTGATCCTTTGGTTAATTCCTCTTCCTGGTGGGAAATGAGCGTTCCATTTGCCCGTGCAGACACCTACAGCTAGTCTCTCATTGGTTCTCCCTATTCCTGTTCATCTTGCGCAGAAATTGCAAACTGTGCCAAACAGGAGGTTAAAGGCACTGACTCTCCAAGTGGGGAGTGTGTTAGTAAAGCGTCTGGAACGGTGCACCCGAGTACCAGGGGACGAAACCTGAGATGCATTTGAAAACGTTTCCCAATCACACGGTGGACCATACTCTGGGTTTCCCATGCATGTTTTAGCTGAGGGAAGAATCCCATAATCCTGGAGAGTTGGGACCCATGGAATGGGTACAATGCAGTACGACTTCAAAGGGTCTGCGCTTGCTCACCGAACCTCACCAATGCTATCAGCCCGAAGTGTCCAGCCTTATCTCTCACACAGCTCTGGGTGCAGATTTGGTAAATCCAGGTTGCATCACAAGCCCTGAATGAATTATTTAAGAATTGCTCTCTATTTCACTGTCATTGTGTTTTGTTTTTGAAATTTATTTTGATAATGGGATTTATCGGATTTTCACTGCTGCGTAAAGGCCGCTGTACACACGCTTGATTCCCTTATGCAGACATATAAATCCATGGGTTTTAAGATTCTTATTGTCAGGTATAATCCCAGGCGTTGAATATGGGGTGTTGAGCCCATTTCGTTGAGCAAGGAGTAGGTCGTGTCTATTATATATTTGGCTTATGGAACGGTATCTGTGCTAATTTCAATCTCTGGTTTGATGCAGCACCCCAACTCACCTTTCCCCATAAGCAAGCATAAGTTGGTTTTCTAAATTTGAGACCCTGTTCTGTTTTGTAATTCAGTTCATGTGTAGCCAAGTTTACGTTCCATGTATTAGTGATATCTTATGATGTTTCTTTTTCTGTGTGATTTATTTCTCGTAGAATCGTCGTACCTGAATCCACTCATTATGCTGCTACGGGCCTGATGACGTAGATCTCATTGCTGAGTGATATTCCATTGTACGTACGTACCACAACTTCTTTATCCATTTTTTGCTTTCTCGGATATTTAACTTGTACCATAGACGAGGTTCTTGTAAACAGAGCCGTCCCAAATTTCGCGGTGGCTGTGTGATTTGATTTTAATTTCCTAAATTATAGGACCATAAGGGGAAGTGCCATTAGCTGTGTTGCTTTGTTTCCTACGTATTTCAGGAAACACCATACACTTCTCCAGAGTGTCTGTTGGCAATTTATACCCCGCCCATCAGCATAACAAGGCTCCCTGTTCTCCATGACCTGTCCTGCCTTTCTGGATTTTACACTTTTTTCAGATGGCCCTTTTGACCGGGGGGCAGTGAGACTTCATTGTAGTGCAGATTTCCTTTACACGCTAGCTTGGTTGGCCAAAAAGTGCGTATGCGTTTTTTCCTGAATATATTCAGAAAAAAACGCATACGCACTTTTTGGCCAAGTGCATCATTGTCGACAATCTGCCTCTTTTCCTATGCTTTATGTGCACTTCCAGTCTACCCCCTGAAATCGTTTTCCTGAAATTCTGCCCCGCTTTCAAGTCCTCTTCGAAGACTTACTTCAATACATATTTGGACGATAGCTGTCATTCATAACTCTGCAGGTTTCTGATTTACAGTGGCCCAGAGCTCCTTTCTTCAACTCGCTTTCTTGTGAGCTGGCCGCAAAACCGCAGGATTGCTTCAGGCCCTAATCTGGTTCCGGCAGGGCACGCTGAGCCTTTGGTTAATTCCTCTTCCTGGTGGGAAATGAGCATTCTGTTTGCCCGTGCAGACACCTACAGCTAGTCTCTCATTGGTTCTCCCTATTCCTGTTCATCTTGCGCAGAAATTGCAAACTGTGCCAAACAGGAGGTTAAAGGCACTGACTCTCCAAGTGGGGAGAGTGTTAGTAAAGCGTCTGGAACGGTGAACCCGAGTACCAGGGGACGAAACCTGAGATGCATTTGAAAACGTTTCCCAATCACACGGTGGACCATACTCTGGGTTTCCCATGCATGTTTTAGCTGAAGGAAGAATCCCTTAAACCTGGAGAGTTGGGACCCATGGAATGGGTACCATGCAGTATGACTTCAAAGGGTCTGCGCTTGCTCACCGAACCTCACCAATGCTATCAGCCCGAAGTGTCCAGCCTTATGTCTCACCCAGCTCTGGGTGTAGATGTGGTAAATCCAGGTTGCATCACAAGCCCTGAATGAATTATTTAAGAATTGCTCTCTATTTCACTGTCATTGTGATTTGTTTATGATATTTATTTTGTTAATGGGATTTATCGGATTTTCACTGCTGCGTTTAGGCCACTGTACACACGCTTGACTTCCTTATGGAGACATATAAATCCATGGGTCTTAAGATTCTTTCTTTTCAGGCATATTCTCAGGCGTTGAATATGGGGTGTTGAGTCCATTTCGTTGAGCAAGGAGTAGGTCTTGTCTATTATATATTTGGCTTATGGAACGGTATCTGTGCTAATTTCAATCTCTGGTTTTATGCAGCACCCCAACTCACCTTTCCCCATAAGCAAGCATAAGTCGGTTTTCTAAATTTGAGACCCTGTTCTGTTTTGTAATTCAGTTCATGTGTAGCCAGGGTTACGTTCCGTGTATTAGCGATATCTTATGATGTTTCTTTTTCTGTGTGACTTATTTCTCGTAGAATCGTCATACCTGAATCCACTCATTATGCCGCTACGGGCCTGATGACGTAGATCTCATTGCTGAGTGATATTCCATTGTACGTACGTACCACAAGTTCTTTATCCATTTTATGCTTTCTCGGATATTTAACTTGTACCGTAGACGAGGTTCTTGTAAACACAGCCGTCCCAAACTTTGGGGTGGCTGTGTGTTTTTGATTTTAATTTCCCTAAGCTACAGGACCATAAGTGGAAGTGCCATAGGCTGTGTTGCTTTGTTTCCTACGTGTTTCAGGAAACACCATACACTTCTCCAGAGTGGCTGTTGGCAATTTACATCCCGCCCATCAGCATAACAAGGCTCCCTGTTCTCCATGACCTGTCCTGCCTTTCTGGATTTTACACTTTTTTCAGATGGCCCTTTTGACCTTTGGGCAGTGAGACTTCATTGTAGTGCAGATTTCCTTTACACGCTTGCTTGGTTGGCCAAAAAGGGCGTATGCGTTTTTTCCTAAATATATTCAGGAAAAAACACATACGCCCTTTTTGGCCAAGTGCATCATTGTCGACATTCTGCCTCTTTTCCTATGCTTTAAGTGCAATTCCAGTCTACCCCCTGAAATCGTTTTCCTGAAATTCTGCCCCGCTTTCAAGTCCTCTTCGAAGACTTACTTCAATACATTTTTGGACGATAGCTGTCATTCAGAACTCTGCAGGTTTGTGAAGTACAGTGTCCCTGAGCTCCTTTCTTCAACTCGCTTTCTTGTGAGCTGGCCACAAAACCGCAGGATTGCTTCAGGCCCTAATCTGATTCTGGCAGGACACGCTGAGCCTTTGTTTAATTCGTCTTCCTGGTGGGAAATGAGCGTTCCGTTTGCCCGTGCAGACACCTACAGCTAGTCTCTCATTTGTTCTCCCTATTCCTGTTCATCTTGCGCAGAAATTGCAAACTGTGCCAAACAGGAGGTTAAAGGCACTGACTCTCCAAGTGGGGAGAGTGTTTGTAAAGCGTCTGAAACGGTGAACCGGAGTACCAGGAAATGAAACCTGAGATGCATTTGAAAACGTTTCCCAATCACACGGTGGACCATACTCTGGGTTTCCCATGCATGTTTTAGCTGACGGAAGAATCCCTAAAACCTGGAGAGTTGAGAATCATGGAATGGGTACCATGAAGTATGACTTCAAATGTCTGCGTTTGCTCACCGAACCTCACCAATTCTATCAGCCCGAAGTTTCCAGCCTTATGTATCACCCAGCTCTGGGTGTAGATGTGGTAAATCCAGGTTGCATCACAAGCCCTGAATGAATTATTTAAGAATTGCTCTCTATTTCACTGTCATTGTGTTGTGATTTTGAAATTTATTTTGATAATGGGATTTATCGGATTTTCACTACTGCCTTTAGGCCGCTGTGCACACGCTTGATTTTCCTTATGGGGACATATAAATCCATGGGTCTTAAGATTCTTACTTGTCAGGTATATTCCCAGGCGGTGAATATGGGGTGTTGAGTCCATTTCGTTGAGCAAGGTGTAGGTCTTGTCTATTATATATTTGGTTTATGGAACGGTATCTGTGCTAATTTCAATCTCTGGTTTTATGCAGCACCCGAACTCACATTTCCCCATAAGCAAGCATAAGTTGGTTTTCTAAATTTGAGACCCTGTTCTGTTTTGTAAATCAGTTCATGTGTAGCCAAGTTTACGTTCCGTGTATTAGTGATACCTTATGATGTTTCCTTTTCTGTGTGACATATTTCTCGTAGAATCGTCGTACGTGAATCCACTCATTATGCCACTACGGGCCTGATGACGTAGATCTCATTGCTGAGTGATATTCCATTGTACGTACGTACCACAACTTCTTTATCCATTTTTTGCTTTCTTGGATATTTAACTTGTACCGTAGATGATGTTCTTGTAAACAGAGCCGTCCCAAACTTTGGGTGGCTGTGTGTTTTTGATTTTAATTTCCGTAAGTTATAGGACCATAAGTGGAAGTGCCATAGGCTGTGTTGCTTTGTTTCCTACGTGTTTCAGGAAACACCATACAATTCTCTAGAGTGGCTGTTGGCAATTTACATCCCACCCATCAGCATAACAAGGCTCCCTGTTCTCCATGACCTGTCCTGCCTTTCTGGATTTTACACTTGTTTCAGATGGCCCTTTAGACCGAGGGCCAGTGAGACTTCATTGTAGTGCAGATTTCCTTCACACGCTTGCTTGGTTGGCCAAAAAGTGCGTATGCGTTTTTTCCTGAATATAGTCAGGAAAAAACGCATATGCCCTTTTTGGCCAAGTGCATCATTGTCGACATTCTGCCTCTTTTCCTATGCTTTAACTGCAATTCCAGTCTACCCCCTGAAATCGTTTTCCTGAAATTCTGCCCCGCTTTCAAGTCCTCTTCGAAGACTTACTTCAATATATTTTTGGACGATAGCTGTCATTCATAACTCTGCAGGTTTGTGAATTACAGTGTTCCTGAGCTCCTTTCTTCAACTCGCTTTCTTGTGATCTGGCCGCAAAACCGCAGGATTGCTTCAGGCCCTAATCTGATTCCGGCAGGGCATGCTGAGCCTTTGGTTAATTCCTCTTCCTGGTGGGAAATGAGCGTTCCGTTTGCCCGTGCAGACACCTACAGCTAGTCTCTCATTTGTTCTCCCTATTCCTGTTCGTCTTGCGCAGAAATTGCAAACTGTGCCAAACAGGAGGTTAAAGGCACTGACTCTCCAAGTGGGGAGAGTGTTAGTAAAGCATCTGGAACGGTGAACCCGAGTACCAGGAAATGAAACCTGAGATGCATTTGAAAACGTTTCCCAATCACACGGTGGACCATACTCTGGGTTTCCCATGCATGTTTTAGCTGACGGAAGAATCCCTAAAACCTGGAGAGTTGAGAATCATGGAATGGGTACCATGCAGTATGACTTCAAAGGGACTGCGTTTGCTCACCGAACCTCACCAATTCTATCAGCCCAAAGTGTCCAGCCTTATGTATCACCCAGCTCTGGGTGTAGATGTGGTAAATCCAGGTTACATCACAAGCCCTGAATGAATTATTTAAGAATTGCTCTCTATTTCACTGTCATTGTGTTGTGTTTTTGAAATTTATTTTGATAATGGGATTTATCGGATTTTCACTACTGCGTTTAGGCCGCTGTGCACACGCTTGATTTCCTTATGGGGACTTATAAATCCATGGGTCTTAAGATTCTTACTTGTCAGGTATATTCCCAGGCGTTGAATATGGGGTGTTGAGTCCATTTCGTTGAGCAAGGGGTAGGTCTTTACTATTACATATTTGACGTATGGAATGGTATCTGTGCTAATTTCTACCACTGGTTTTATGCAGCACCCCAACTCACCTTTCCCCTTAAGCAAACATAAGTTGGTTTTCTAAATTTGAGACCCTGTTCTGTTTTGTAATTCAGTTCATGTGTAGCCAAGATTACATTCCGTGTATTAGTGATATCTTATGATGTTTCATTTTCTGTGTGACTTATTTCACTTAGAATCATCGTACCTGAATCCACTCATTATGCCAGGACGGGCCAGATGACATAGACATCATTGGTGAGTGATATTCCATTGTACGTACGTACCACAACTTCTTTATCCATTTTTCGCTTTCTGGGATAATTAACTTGTACCGTAGACGAGGTTTTTGTAAACAGAGCCGTCTGAAACTTTGGGGTGGCTGTGTGTTTTTGATTTTAATTTCCCTAAGCTATAGGACCATAAGTGGAAGTGCCGTAGGCTCCGTTGCTTTGTTTTTTAGGTGTTTCAGGACACACCATACACTTCTCCAGAGTGGCTGTTCGCAATTTACATCCCACCCATTAGCATAACAAGTCTCCCTGTTCTCCATGGCCTGTGCTGCATTTCTGGATTTTACACTTTTTTCAGATGGCCCTTTTGACCGGGGGACAGTGAGACTTCATTGTAGTGCAGATTTCTTTAACATGCTTGCTTGGTTGGCCAAAAAGGGCGTATGCGTTTTTTCCTGAATATATTCAGGAAAAAACGCATACGCCCTTTTTGGCCAAGTGCATCATTGTCGACGTTCTGCCTCTTTTCCTATGCTTTAAATGCAATTCCAGTCTACCCCCTGAAATCGTTTTCCTGCAATTCTGCCCCGCTTTCAAGTCCTCTTCGCAGCCTTCCTTCAATATATTTTTGGACGCTAGCTGTCATTTATAACTCTGCAGGTTTTGAATTAGAGTGCCCCTGAGCTCCTTTCTTGAAATCGCTTTCTTGTGAGCTGGCTGCAAACCCACAGGATTGCTTCAGGCCCTAATCTTGTTCCGGCACGGCATGCTGAGCCTTTGGTTAATTCCTCTTCCTGGTGGGAAATGAGCGTTAAATTTGCCCCTGCAGACACCTACAGCTAGTCTCTCATTGGTTCTCCCTATTCCTGTTCATCTTGCGCAGAAATTGCAAACTGTGTGAAACAGGAGGTTAAAGGCACTGACTCTCCAAGTGGGGAGATTGTTAGTAAAGGGTCTGGAATTGTGAACCCGAGTAAAAGGGGACAAAAACTGAGATGCATTTGAAAACGTTTCCCGGTCACACGGTGCACCATACTGTGGGTTTCCCATGCATGCTTTAGCTGAAGGAAGAATCGCTTAAACCTGGAGAGTTGGGACCCATGGAATGTGTACCATGTATTATGACTTCAAATGGTCTGATTTGCTCATCGAACCTCACCAATGCTATCAGACCGAAGTGTCCAACCTTATGTCTCACTCAGCTCTGGGTTTAGATGAGGTAAATGCAGGTTGCATCACAAGCCCTGAATGAATTATTTAAGAATTGCTCTCTATTTCACTGTCATTGTGATTTGTTTTTGAAATTTATTTTGTTAATGGGATTTATCGGATTTTCACTGCTGCGTTTAGGCCACTGTACACACGCTTGACTTCCTCATGGAGACATATAAATCCATGGGTCTTAAGATTCTTACTTTTCAGGTATATTCCCAGGCGTTGAATATGGGGTGTTGAGTCCATTTCGCTGAGCAAGGAGTAGGTCTTGTCTATTATATATTTGGCTTATGGAACGGTATCTGTGCTAATTTCAATCTCTGGTTTTATGCAGCACCCCAAATCACCTTTCCCCATAAGCAAGCATAAGTTGGTTTTCTAAATTTGAGACCCTCTTCTGTTTTGTAATTCAGTTCACGTGTAGCCAAGTTTACGTTCCGTGTATTAGTGATATCTTATGATGTTTCTTTTTCTGTGTGACTTATTTCTCGTAGAATCGTCGTACCTGAATCCACTCATTATGCCGCTATGGGCCTGATGACGTAGATCACATTGCTGAGTGATATTCCATTGTACGTACGTACCACAACTACTTTATCCATTTTTTGCTTTCTCGGATATTTAACTTGTACCGTAGACGAGGTTCTTGTAAACAGAGCCGTCCCAAACTTTGGGGTGGCTGTGTGTTTTTCATTTTAATTTCCTAAATTATAGGACCATAAGGGGAAGTGCCATAGGCTGTGTTGCTTTGTTTCCTACGTGTTTCAGGGAACACCGTACACTTCTCCAGAGTGGCTGTTGGCAATTTACATCCCGCCCATCAGCATAACAAGGCTCCCTGTTCTCCATGACCTGTCCTGACTTTCTGGATTTTACACTTTTTTCAGATGGCCCTTTTGACCGGGGGGCAGAGAGACTTCATTGTAGTGCAGATTTCCTTTACAAGCTTGCTTGGTTTGCCAAAATGTGCGTATTTGTTTTTTCCTGAATATATTCAGAAAAAAACTCATACGCCCTTTTTGGCCAAGTGCATCATTGTCGACATTCTGCCTCTTTTCCTATGCTTTAAGTGCAATTCCAGTCTACCCCCTGAAATCGTTTTCCTGAAATTCTGGCCCGCTTTCAAGTCCTCTTCGAAGACTTACTTCAATACATTTTTGGACGATAGCTGTCATTCATAACTCTGCAGGTGTGTGAATTAAAGTGCCCCTGAGCTCATTTCTTCAACTCGCTTTCTTGTGAGCTGGCCGCAAAACCGCAGGATTGCTTCAGGCCCTAATCTGGTTCTGGCAGGGCACGCTGAGCCTTTGGTTAATTCCTCTTCCTGGTGGGAAATGAGCATTCCATTTGCGCGTACAGACACCTACAGCTAGTCTCTCATTGGTTGTCCGTATTCCTGTTCATCTTGCACAGAAATTGCAAACTGTGCCAAACAGGAGGGTAAAGGCACTGACTCTCCAAGTGGGGAGAGTGTTAGTAAAACGTCTGGAACGGTGAACCCGAGTACAGGGGACGAAACCTGAGATGCATTTGAAAACGTTTCCCAATCACACGGTGGACCATACTCTGGGTTTCCCATGCATGTTTTAGCTGAAGGAAGAATCCCTTAAACCTGGAGAGTTGGGAACCATGCAATGGGTACCATGCTGTATGACTTCAAAGCATCTGCGTTTGCTCACCCAACCTCACCAATGCTATCAACCCAAAGTGTCCAGCCTTCTGTCTCAACCAGCTCTGTGTGTAGATGTGGTAAATCCAGGTTGCATCACAATCCCTGAATGAATTATTTAAGAATTGCTCTCTATTTCACTGTCATTGTGTTTTGTTTGTGAAATTTATTTTGATAATGGGATTTATCGGATTTTCACTGCTGCGTTTAGGCCGCTGTACACACGCTTGATTTCCTTATGGAGACATATAAATCCATGGGTCTTAAGATTCTTACTTGTCATGTATATTCCCAGGGGTTGAATATGGGGTGTTGAGTCCATTTCGTTGAGCAAGGAGTAGGTCTTGTCTATTATATATTTGGCTTATGGAACGGTATCTTTGCTAATTTCAATCTCTGGTTTGATGCAGCACCCCAACTCACCTTTCCCCATAAGCAAGCATAAGTTGGTTTTCTAAATTTGAGACCCTCTTCTGTTTTGTAATTCAGTTCATGTGTAGCCAAGTTTACGTTCCGTGTATTACTGATATCTTATGATGTTTCTTTTTCTGTGTGACTTATTTCTCGTAGCATCGTCGTACCTGAATGCACTCATTATGCCGCTACGGGCCTGATAACGTACATCTCATTGCTGAGTGATATTCCATTGTACATACGTACCACAACTTCTTTATCCATTTTTTGCTTTCACGGATATTTCACTTGTACCGTAGACGAGGTTCTTGTAAACAGAGCCGTCTCAAACTTTGGAGTGGCTGTGTGTTTTTGATTTTAATTTCCCTAAGCTATAGGACCCTAAGTGGAAGTGCCATAGGCTGTGTTGCTTTGTTTCCTACATGTATCAGGAAACACCGTACACTTCTCCAGAGTGGCTGTTGGAAATTTACATCCCGCCCATCAGCATAACAAGGCTCCCTGTTCTCCATGACCTGTCGTGCCTTTCTGGATTTTACACTTTTTTCAGATGGCCCTTTTGACCGGGGGGCAGTGAGACTTCATTGTAGTGCAGATTTCCTTTACACGCTTGCTTGGTTGGCCAAAAAGTGCGTATGCATTTTTTCCTGAATATATTCAGGAAAAAACGCATACGCCCTTTTTGGCCAAGTGCATCATTGTGGACATTCTGCCTCTTCTCCTATGCTTTAAGTGCAATTCCTGTCTACCCCCTGAAATCGTTTTCCTGAAATTCTGCCGCGCTTTCAAGTCCTCTTCGAAGACTTACTTCAATACATTTTTGGACGATAGCTGTCATTCATAACTCTGCAGGTTTGTGAATTACAGTGGCCCAGAGCTCCTTTCTTCAACTCGCTTTCTTGTGAGCTGGCCGCAAAATCGCAGGATTGCTTCAGGCGCTAATCTGGTACTGGCAGGGCACGCTGAGCCTTTGGTTAATTCCTCTTCCTGGTGGGAAATGAGCGTTCTGTTTGCCCGTGCAGACACCTACAGCTAGCCTCTCATTGGTTCTCCCTATTCCTGTTCATCTTGCGCAGAAATTGCAAACTGTGCCAAACAGGAGGTTAAAGGCACTGACTCTCCAAGTGGGGAGAGTGTTAGTAAAGCGTCTGGAACGCTGAACCCGAGTACCAGGGGACGAAACCTGAGATGCATTTGAAAACGTTTCCCAATCACACGGTGGACCATACTCTGGGTTTCCCATGCATGTTTTAGCTGAAGGAAGAAGCCCTTAAACCTGGAGAGTTGGGACCCATGGAATGGGTACCATGCAGTATGATTTCAAAGGGTCTGCGCTTGCTCACCGAACCTCACCAATGCTATCAGCCCGAAGTGTCCAGCCTTATGTCTCACCCAGCTCTGGGTGTAGATGTGGTAAATCCAGGTTGCATCACAAGCCCTGAATGAATTATTTAAGAATTGCTCTCTATTTCACTGTCATTGTGATTTGTTTTTGTAATTTATTTTGTTAATGGGATTTATCGGATTTTCACTGCTGCTTTTAGGCCACTGTACACACGCTTGACTTCCTTATGGAGACATATAAATCCATGGGTCTTAAGATTCTTACTTTTCAGGTATATTCCCAGGTGTTGAATATGGGGTGTTGAGTCCATTTCGTTGAGCAAGGAGTAGGTCTTGTCTATTATAAATTTAGCTTATGGAACGGTATCTGTGCTAATTTCAATCTCTGGTTTGATGCAGCACCCCAACTCACCTTTCCCCATAAGCAAGCATAAGTTGGTTTTCTAAATTTGAGACCCACTTCTGTTTTGTAATTCAGTTCATGTGTAGCCAAGTTTACGTTCCGTGTATTAGTGATATCTTATGATGTTTCATTTTCTGTGTGAATTATTTCTCGTAGAATCGTCGTACCTGAATCCACTCATTATGCCGCTACGGGCCTCATGACGTAGATCACATTGCTGAGTGATATTCCATTTTATGTACGTACCACAACTTCTTTATCCATTTTTTGCTTCCTAGGATATTTAACATGTACCGTAGACGAGGTTCTTGTAAACAGAGGCGTCCCAAATTTCGCGGTGGCTGTGTGTTTTTGATTTTAATTTCCTAAATTATAGGACCATAAGGGGAAGTGCCGTAGTCTGTGTTGCTTTGTTTCCTACGTGTTTCAGGAAACACCGTACACTTCTCCAGTGTGGCTGTTGGCAATTTATATCCTGCCCATCAGCATAACAAGGCTCCCTGTTCTCCATGACCTGTCCTGCCTTTCTGGATTTTACACTTTTTTCAGATGGCCCTTTTGACCGGGGGGCAGTGAGACTTCATTGTAGTGCAGATTTCCTTTACACGCTAGCTTGGTTGGCCAAAAAGGGCGTATGCGTTTTTTCCTGAATATATTCAGAAAAAAACGCATACGCACTTTTTGGCCAAGTGCATCATTGTCGACATTCTGCCTCTTTTCCTATGCTTTAAGTGCAATTCCAGTCTACCCTCTGAAATCGTTTTCCTGAAATTCTGCCCCGCTTTCAAGTCCTCTTCGAAGACTTACTTCAATACATTTTTGGACGATAGCTGTCATTCATAACTCTGCTGGTGTGTGAATTACAGTGCCCCTGAGCTCCTTTCTTCAAATCGCTTTCTTGTGAGCTGGCCGCAAAATCGCAGGATGGCTTCAGGCCCTAATCTGATTCCGGCAGGGCACGCTGAGCCTTTGGTTAATTCCTCTTCCTGGTTGGAAATGAGCGTTCCATTTGCCCGTGCAGACACCTACAGCTAGTCTCTCATTGGTTCTCCCTATTCCTGTTCATCTTGCGCAGAAATTGCAAACTGTGCCAAACAGGAGGTTAAAGGCACTGACTCTCCATGTGGGGAGAGTGTTAATAAAGTGTCTGGAATGGTGAACCCGAGTACCAGGGGACGAAACCTGAGATGCATTTGAAAACGTTTCCCAATCACACGGTGGACCATACTCTGGGTTTCCCATGCATGTTTTAGCTGAAGGAAGAATCCCTTAAACCTGGAGAGTTGGGACCCATGGAATGGGTACCATGCAGTATGACTTCAAAGGGTCTGCGTTTGCTCTCCGAACCTCACCAATGCTATCAGCCCAAAGTGTCCAGCCTTATGTCTCACCCAGCTCTGGGTGTAGTTGTGGTAAATCCAGGTTGCATCACAAGCCCTGAATGAATTATTTAAGAATTGCTCTCTATTTCACTGTCATGGTGTTTTGTTTTTGAAATTTATTTTGATAATGGGATTTACCGGATTTTCACTGCTGCATTTAGGCCGCTGTACACACACTTGATTTCCTTATGGAGACATATAAATCCATGGGTCTTAAGATTCTTACTTGTCAGGTATATTCCCTGGCGTTGAATATGGGGTGTTGAGTCCATTTCATTGAGCAAGGAGTAGGTCTTGTCTATTATATATTTGGCTTATGGAACGGTATCTTTGCTAATTTCCATCTCTGGTTTGATGCAGCACCCCAACTCACCTTTCCCCTTAAGCAAGCATAAGTTGGTTTTCGAAATTTGAGACCCTCTTCTGTTTTGTTATTCAGTTCATGTGTAGCCAAGTTTACGTTCCGTGTATTACTGATATCTTATGATGTTTCTTTTTCTGTGTGATTTATTTCTCGTAGAATCGTCGTACCTGAATGCACTCATTATGCCGCTACGGGCCTGATGACGTAGATCTCATTGCTGAGTGATATTCCATTGTACGTACGTACCACAACTTCTTTATCCATTTTGTGCTTTCACGGATATTTAACTTGTACCGTAGACGAGATTCTTGTAAACAGAACCGTCCCAAACTTTGGGGTGGCTGTGTGTTTTTGATTTTAATTTCCCTAAGCTATAGGACCCTAAGTGGAAGTGCCATAGGCTGTGTTGCTTTGTTTCCTACGTGTTTCAGTAAACACCATACACTTCCCCAGAGTGGCTGTTGGCAATTTACATCCCGCCCATCAGCAAAACAAGGCTCCCTGTTCTCCATGACCTGTCCTGCCTTTCTGGATTTTACACTTTTTTCAGATGGCCCTTTTGACCGGGGGGCAGTGAGACTTCATTGTAGTGCAGATTTCCTTTACACGCTAGCTTGGTTGGCCAAAAAGTGCGTATGCGTTTTTTCCTGAATATATTCAGAAAAAAAAGCATACGCCCTTTTTGGCCAAGTGCATCATTGTGGACATTCTGCCTCTTTTCCTATGCTTTAAGTGCAATTCCTGTCGCCCCCCTGAAATCGTTTTCCTGCAATTCTGCCCCGCTTTCAAGTCCTCTTCAAAGACTTACTTCAATATATTTTTGGACGATAGCTGTCATCCATAACTGTGCAGGTTTGTGAATGACAGTGCCCCTGAGCTCCATTCTTCAACTCGCTTTCTTGTGAGCTGGCCGCAAAACCGCAGGATTGCTTCAGGCCCTTATCTGGTTCCGGCAGGGCACGCTGATCCTTTGGTTAATTCCTCTTCCTGGTGGGAAATGAGCGTTCCATTTGCCCGTGCAGACACCTACAGCTAGTCTCTCATTGGTTCTCCCTATTCCTGTTCATCTTGCGCAGAAATTGCAAACTGTGCCAAACAGGAGGTTAAAGGCACTGACTCTCCAAGTGGGGAGAGTGTTAGTAAAGCGTCTGGAACGGTGCACCCGAGTACCAGGGGACGAAACCTGAGATGCATTTGAAAACGTTTCCCAATCACACGGTGGACCATACTCTGGGTTTCCCATGCATGTTTTAGCTGAGGGAAGAATCCCATAATCCTGGAGAGTTGGGACCCATGGAATGGGTACAATGCAGTACGACTTCAAAGGGTCTGCGCTTGCTCACCGAACCTCACCAATGCTATCAGCCCGAAGTGTCCAGCCTTATCTCTCACACAGCTCTGGGTGCAGATTTGGTAAATCCAGGTTGCATCACAAGCCCTGAATGAATTATTTAAGAATTGCTCTCTATTTCACTGTCATTGTGTTTTGTTTTTGAAATTTATTTTGATAATGGGATTTATCGGATTTTCACTGCTGCGTAAAGGCCGCTGTACACACGCTTGATTCCCTTATGCAGACATATAAATCCATGGGTTTTAAGATTCTTACTTGTCAGGTATAATCCCAGCCGTTGAATATGGGGTGTTGAGTCCATTTCGTTGAGCAAGGAGTAGGTCGTGTCTATTATATATTTGGCTTATGGAACGGTATCTGTGCTAATTTCAATCTCTGGTTTGATGCAGCACCCCAACTCACCTTTCCCCATAAGCAAGCATAAGTTGGTTTTCTAAATTTGAGACCCTGTTCTGTTTTGTAATTCAGTTCATGTGTAGCCAAGTTTACGTTCCATGTATTAGTGATATCTTATGATGTTTCTTTTTCTGTGTGATTTATTTCTCGTAGAATCGTCGTACCTGAATCCACTCATTATGCTGCTACGGGCCTGATGACGTAGGTCTCATTGCTGAGTGATATTCCATTGTACGTACGTACCACAACTTCTTTATCCATTTTTTGCTTTCTCGGATATTTAACTTGTACCATAGACGAGGTTCTTGTAAACAGAGCCGTCCCAAATTTCGCGGTGGCTGTGTGATTTGATTTTAATTTCCTAAATTATAGGACCATAAGGGGAAGTGCCATTAGCTGTGTTGCTTTGTTTCCTACGTATTTCAGGAAACACCATACACTTCTCCAGAGTGTCTGTTGGCAATTTATATCCCGCCCATCAGCATAACAAGGCTCCCTGTTCTCCATGACCTGTCCTGCCTTTCTGGATTTTACACTTTTTTCAGATGGCCCTTTTAACCGGGGGGCAGTGAGACTTCATTGTAGTGCAGATTTCCTTTACACGCTAGCTTGGTTGGCCAAAAAGTGCGTATGAGTTTTTTCCTGAATATATTCAGAAAAAAACGCATACGCACTTTTTGGCCAAGTGCATCATTGTCGACAATCTGCCTCTTTTCCTATGCTTTATGTGCACTTCCAGTCTACCCCCTGAAATCGTTTTCCTGAAATTCTGCCCCGCTTTCAAGTCCTCTTCGAAGACTTACTTCAATACGTATTTGGACGATAGCTGTCATTCATAACTCTGCAGGTTTCTGATTTACAGTGGCCCAGAGCTCCTTTCTTCAAATCGCTTTCTTGTGAGCTGGCCACAAAACCGCAGGATTGCTTCAGGCCCTAATCTGGTTCCGGCAGGGCACGCTGAGCCTTTGGTTAATTCCTCTTCCTGGTGGGAAATGAGCATTCTGTTTGCCCGTGCAGACACCTACAGCTAGTCTCTCATTGGTTCTCCCTATTCCTGTTCATCTTGCGCAGAAATTGCAAACTGTGCCAAACAGGAGGTTAAAGGCACTGACTCTCCAAGTGGGGAGAGTGTTAGTAAAGCGTCTGGAACGGTGAACCCGAGTACCAGGGGACGAAACCTGAGATGCATTTGAAAACGTTTCCCAATCACACGGTGGACCATACTCTGGGTTTCCCATGCATGTTTTAGCTGAAGGAAGAATCCCTTAAACCTGGAGAGTTGGGACCCATGGAATGGGTACCATGCAGTATGACTTCAAAGGGTCTGCGCTTGCTCACCGAACCTCACCAATGCTATCAGCCCGAAGTGTCCAGCCTTATGTCTCACCCAGCTCTGGGTGTAGATGTGGTAAATCCAGGTTGCATCACAAGCCCTGAATGAATTATTTAAGAATTGCTCTCTATTTCACTGTCATTGTGATTTGTTTATGATATTTATTTTGTTAATGGGATTTATCGGATTTTCACTGCTGCGTTTAGGCCACTGTACACACGCTTGACTTCCTTATGGAGACATATAAATCCATGGGTCTTAAGATTCTTTCTTTTCAGGTATATTCCCAGGCGTTGAATATGGGGTGTTGAGTCCATTTCGCTGTGCAAGGAGTAGGTCTTGTCTATTATATATTTGGCTTATGGAACGGTATCTGTGCTAATTTCAATCTCTGGTTTTATGCAGCACCCCAACTCACCTTTCCCCATAAGCAAGCATAAGTTGGTTTTCTAAATTTGAGACCCTCTTCTGTTTTGTAATTCAGTTCATGTGTAGCCAAGTTTACGTTCCGTGTATTAGTGATATCTTATGATGTTTCTTTTTCTGTGTGACTTATTTCACGTAGAATCGTCGTACCTGAATCCACTCATTATGCCACTATGAGCCTGATGACGTAGATCACATTGCTGAGTGATATTCCATTGTACGTACGTACCACAACTTCTTTATCCATTTTTTGCTTCCTCGGATATTTAACACGTACCGTAGACGAGGTTCTTGTAAACAGAGCCGTCCCAAATTTCGCGGTGGCTGTGTGTTTTTGATTTTAATTTCCCTAAGCTATAGGAACATAAGTGGAAGTGCCATAGGCTGTGTTGCTTTGTTTCCTACGGTCTCAGGAAACACCATACACTTCTCCAGAGTGGCTGTTGGCAATTTACATCTCGCCCATCAGCATAACAAGGCTCCCTCTTCTCCATGACCTATCCTGCCTTTCTGGATTTTACACTTTTTTCAGATGGTCCTTTTGACCGGGGGGCAGTGAGACTTCATTATAGTGCAGATTTCCTTTTCATGCTTGCTTGGTTGTCCAAAAAGGGCGTATGCGTTTTTTTCCTGAATATATTCAGGAAAAAACGCATACGCCCTTTTTGGCCAAGTGCATCATTGTCGACATTCTGCCTCGTTTCCTATGCTTTAAGTGCAATTCCAGTCTACCCCCTGAAATCGTTTTCCTGAAATTCTGCCCCGCTTTCAAGTCCTCTTCGAAGACTTACTTCAATACATTTTTGGACGATAGCTGTCATTCATAACTCTGCAGGTTTTTGAATTACAGTGCCCCTGAGCTCCTTTCTTCAACTCGCTTTCTTGTGAGCTGGCCGCAAAAGCGATGGATTGCTTCAGGCCCTCATCTGGTTCCGGCAGGGCACGCTGAGCCTTTGGTTAATTCCTCTTCCTGGTGGGAAATGAGCGTTCCATTTGCCCGTGCAGACACCTACAGCTAGTCTCTCATTGGTTCTCCCTATTCCTCTTCATCTTGCGCAGAAATTGCAAACTGTGCCAAACAGGAGGTTAAAGGCACTGACTCTCCAAGTGGGGAGAGTGTTAGTAAAGCGTCTGGAACGGTGAACCCGAGTACCAGGGGACGAAACCTGAGATGCATTTGAAAACGTTTCCCAATCACACGGTGGACCATACTCTGGGTTTCCCATGCATGTTTTAGCTGAAGGAAGAATCCCTTAAACCTGGAGAGTTGGGACCCATGGAATGGGTACCATGCAGTATGACTTCAAAGGGTCTGCGCTTGCTCACCGAACCTCACCAATGCTATCAGCCCGAAGTGTCCAGCCTTATGTCTCACCCAGCTCTGGGTGTAGATGTGGTAAATCCAGGTTGCATCACAAGCCCTGAATGAATTATTTAAGAATTGCTCTCTATTTCACTGTCATTGTGATTTGTTTATGATATTTATTTTGTTAATGGGATTTATCGGATTTTCACTGCTGCGTTTAGGCCACTGTACACACGCTTGACTTCCTTATGGAGACATATAAATCCATGGGTCTTAAGATTCTTTCTTTTCAGGTATATTCCCAGGCGTTGAATATGGGGTGTTGAGTCCATTTCGCTGAGCAAGGAGTAGGTCTTGTCTATTATATATTTGGCTTATGGAACGGTATCTGTGCTAATTTCAATCTCTGGTTTTATGCAGCACCCCAACTCACCTTTCCCCATAAGCAAGCATAAGTTGGTTTTCTAAATTTGAGACCCTCTTCTGTTTTGTAATTCAGTTCATGTGTAGCCAAGTTTACGTTCCGTGTATTAGTGATATCTTATGATGTTTCTTTTTCTGTGTGACTTATTTCACGTAGAATCGTCGTACCTGAATCCACTCATTATGCCACTATGAGCCTGATGACGTAGATCACATTGCTGAGTGATATTCCATTGTACGTACGTACCACAACTTCTTTATCCATTTTTTGCTTCCTCGGATATTTAACACGTACCGTAGACGAGGTTCTTGTAAACAGAGCCGTCCCAAATTTCGCGGTGGCTGTGTGTTTTTGATTTTAATTTCCCTAAGCTATAGGAACATAAGTGGAAGTGCCATAGGCTGTGTTGCTTTGTTTCCTACGGTCTCAGGAAACACCATACACTTCTCCAGAGTGGCTGTTGGCAATTTACATCTCGCCCATCAGCATAACAAGGCTCCCTCTTCTCCATGACCTATCCTGCCTTTCTGGATTTTACACTTTTTTCAGATGGTCCTTTTGACCGGGGGGCAGTGAGACTTCATTATAGTGCAGATTTCCTTTTCATGCTTGCTTGGTTGTCCAAAAAGGGCGTATGCGTTTTTTTCCTGAATATATTCAGGAAAAAACGCATACGCCCTTTTTGGCCAAGTGCATCATTGTCGACATTCTGCCTCGTTTCCTATGCTTTAAGTGCAATTCCAGTCTACCCCCTGAAATCGTTTTCCTGAAATTCTGCCCCGCTTTCAAGTCCTCTTCGAAGACTTACTTCAATACATTTTTGGACGATAGCTGTCATTCATAACTCTGCAGGTTTTTGAATTACAGTGCCCCTGAGCTCCTTTCTTCAACTCGCTTTCTTGTGAGCTGGCCGCAAAAGCGATGGATTGCTTCAGGCCCTCATCTGGTTCCGGCAGGGCACGCTGAGCCTTTGGTTAATTCCTCTTCCTGGTGGGAAATGAGCGTTCCATTTGCCCGTGCAGACACCTACAGCTAGTCTCTCATTGGTTCTCCCTATTCCTCTTCATCTTGCGAAGAAATTGCAAACTGTGCCAAACAGGAGGTTAAAGGCACTGACTCTCCAAGTGGGGAGAGTGTTAGTAAAGCGTCTGGAACCGTGAACCCGAGTACCAGGGGACGAAACCTGAGATGCATTTGAAAAGGTTTCCCAATCACACGGTGGACCATACTCTGGGTTTCCCAAGCATGTTTTAGCTGAAGGAAGAATCCCTTAAACCTGGAGAGTTGGGACCCATGGAATGGCTACCATGCAGTATGACTTCAAAGGGTCTGCGTTTGAGCACCGAACCTCACCAATGCTATCAGCCCGAAGTGTCCAGCCTTATGTCTCACCCAGCTCTGGGTGTAGATGTGGTAAATCCAGGTTGCATCACAAGCCCTGAATGAATTATTTAAGAATTGCTCTCTATTTCACTGTCATTGTGTTTTGTTTGTGAAATTTATTTTGATAATGGGATTTATCGGATTTTCACTGATGCATTTAGGCCGCTGTACACACGCTTGATTTCCTTATGGAGACATATAAATCCATGGGTCTTAAGATTCTTACTTGTCAGGCATATTCCCAGGCGTTGAATATGGGGTGTTGAGTCCATTTCGTTGAGCAAGGAGTAGGTCTTGTCTATTATAAATTTGGCTTATGGAACGGTATCTGTGCTAATTTCAATCTCTGGTTTTATGCAGCACCCCAACTCACCTTTCCCCATAAGCAAGCATAAGTTGGTTTTCTAAATTTGAGACCCTGTTCTGTTTTGTAATTCAGTTCATGTGTAGCCAAGGTTACGTTCCGTGTATTAGTGATATCTTATGATGTTTCTTTTTCTGTGTGACTTATTTCTCGTAGAATCGTCGTACCTGAATCCACTCATTATGCCGCTACGGGCCTGATGACGTAGATCTCATTGCTGAGTGATATTCCATTGTACGTACGTACCACAAGTTCTTTATCCATTTTATGCTTTCTCGGATATTTAACTTGTACCGTAGACGAGGTTCTTATAAACAGAGCCGTCCCAAATTTTGGGGTGGCTGTGTGTTTTTGATTTTAATTTCTCTAAGCTATAGGACCCTAAGTGGAAATGCCATAGGCTGTGTTGCTTTGTTTCCTACGTGTTTCAGTAAACACCATCATTTCTCCAGAGTGGCTGTTGGCAATTTACATCCCGCCCATCAGCATAACAAGGCTCCCTGTTCTCCATCACCTGTCCTGCCTTTCTGGATTTTACACTTTTTTCAGATGGCCCTTTTGACCGGGGGGCAGTGAGACTTCATTGTAGTGCAGATTTCCTTTACACGCTTGCTTGGTTGGCCAAAAAGGGCGTATGCGTTTTTTCCTAAATATATTCAGGAAAAAACACATACGCCCTTTTTGGCCAAGTGCATCATTGTCGACATTCTGCCTCTTTTCCTATGCTTTAAGTGCAATTCCAGTGTACCCCCTGAAATCGTTTTCCTGAAATTCTGCCCCGCTTTCAAGTCCTCTTCGAAGACTTACTTCAATACATTTTTGGACGATAGCTGTCATTCAGAACTCTGCAGGTTTGTGAAGTACAGTGTCCCTGAGCTCATTTCTTCAACTCGCTTTCTTGTGAGCTGGCCGCAAAACCGCAGGATTGCTTCAGGCCCTAATCTGGTTCTGGCAGGGCACGCTGAGCCTTTGGTTAATTCCTCTTCCTGGTGGGAAATGAGCATTCCATTTGCGCGTACAGACACCTACAGCTAGTCTCTCATTGGTTGTCCGTATTCCTGTTCATCTTGCACAGAAATTGCAAACTGTGCCAAACAGGAGGGTAAAGGCACTGACTCTCCAAGTGGGGAGAGTGTTAGTAAAACGTCTGGAACGGTGAACCCGAGTACAGGGGACGAAACCTGAGATGCATTTGAAAACGTTTCCCAATCACACGGTGGACCATAATCTGGGTTTCCCATGCATGTTTTAGCTGAAGGAAGAATCCCTTAAACCTGGAGAGTTGGGAACCATGCAATGGGTACCATGCTGTATGACTTCAAAGGATCTGCGTTTGCTCACCCAACCTCCACAATGCTATCAACCCAAAGTGTCCAGCCTTCTGTCTCAACCAGCTCTGTGTGTAGATGTGGTAAATCCAGGTTGCATCACAATCCCTGAATGAATTATTTAAGAATTGCTCTCTATTTCACTGTCATTGTGTTTTGTTTGTGAAATTTATTTTGATAATGGGATTTATCGGATTTTCACTGCTGCGTTTAGGCCGCTGTACACACGCTTGATTTCCTTATGGAGACATATAAATCCATGGGTCTTAAGATTCTTACTTGTCATGTATATTCCCAGGGGTTGAATATGGGGTGTTGAGTCCATTTCGTTGAGCAAGGAGTAGGTCTTGTCTATTATATATTTGGCTTATGGAACAGTATCTTTGCTAATTTCAATCTCTGGTTTGATGCAGCACCCCAACTCACCTTTCCCCATAAGCAAGCATAAGTTGGTTTTCTAAATTTGAGACCCTCTTCTGTTTTGTAATTCAGTTCATGTGTAGCCAAGTTTACGTTCCGTGTATTACTGATATCTTATGATGTTTCTTTTTCTGTGTGACTTATTTCTCGTAGAATCGTCGTACCTGAATGCACTCATTATGCCGCTACGGGCCTGATAACGTACATCTCATTGCTGAGTGATATTCCATTGTACATACGTACCACAACTTCTTTATCCATTTTTTGATTTCACGGATATTTCACTTGTACCGTAGACGAGGTTCTTGTAAACAGAGCCGTCTCAAACTTTGGAGTGGCTGTGTGTTTTTGATTTTAATTTCCCTAAGCTATAGGACCCTAAGTGGAAGTGCCATAGGCTGTGTTGCTTTGTTTCCTACATGTATCAGGAAACACCGTACACTTCTCCAGAGTGGCTGTTGGAAATTTACATCCCGCCCATCAGCATAACAAGGCTCCCTGTTCTCCATGACCTGTCGTGCCTTTCTGGATTTTACACTTTTTTCAGATGGCCCTTTTGACCGGGGGGCAGTGAGACTTCATTGTAGTGCAGATTTCCTTTACACGCTTGCTTGGTTGGCCAAAAAGTGCGTATGCATTTTTTCCTGAATATATTCAGGAAAAAACGCATACGCCCTTTTTGGCCAAGTGCATCATTGTGGACATTCTGCCTCTTTTCCTATGCTTTAAGTGCAATTCCTGTCTACCCCCTGAAATCGTTTTCCTGAAATTCTGCCCCGCTTTCAAGTCCTCTTCAAAGACTTACTTCAATATATTTTTGGACGATAGCTGTCATTCATAACTCTGCAGGTTTATGAATGACAGTGCCCCTGAGCTCCTTTCTTCAACTCGCTTTCTTGTGAGCTGGCCGCAAAACCGCAGGATTGCTTCAGGCCCTTATCTGGTTCCGGCAGGGCACGCTTATCCTTTGGTTAATTCCTCTTCCTGGTGGGAAATGAGCGTTCCATTTGACCGTGCAGACACCTACAGCTAGTCTCTCATTGGTTCTCCCTATTCCTGTTCATCTTGCGCAGAAATTGCAAACTGTGCCAAACAGGAGGTTAAAGGCAGTGACTCTCCAAGTGGGGAGAGTGTTAGTAAAGCGTCTAGAACGGTGCACCCGAGTACCAGGGGACGAAACCTGAGATGCATTTGAAAACGTTTCCCAATCACACGGTGGACCATACTCTGGGTTTCCCATGCATGTTTTAGCTGAGGGAAGAATCCCTTAATCCTGGAGAGTTGGGACCCATGGAATGGGTACCATGCAGTACGACTTCAAAGGGTCTGCGCTTGCTCACCGAACCTCACCAATGCTATGAGCCCGAAGTGTCCAGCCTTATGTCTCACACAGCTCTGGGTGTAGATTTGGTAAATCCAGGTTGCATCACAAGCCCTGAATGAATTATTTAAGAATTGCTCTCTATTTCACTGTCATGGTGTTTTGTTTTTGAAATTTATTTTGATAATGGGATTTATCGGGTTTTCACTGCTGCGTAAAGGCCGCTGTACACACGCTTGATTCCCTTATGCAGACATATAAATCCATGGGTTTTAAGATTCTTACTAGTAAGGTATATTCCCAGGCTTTGAATATGGGGTGTTGGGTCCATTTCGTTGAGCAAGGAGTAGGTCGTGTCTATTATATATTTGGCTTATGGAACGGTATCTTTGCTAATTTCAATCTCTGGTTTGATGCAGCACCCCAACTCACCTTTCCCCATAAGCAAGCATAAGTTGGTTTTCTAAATTTGAGACCCTGTTCTGTTTTGTAATTCAGTTCATGTGTAGACAAGTTTACGTTCCGTGTATTAGTGATATCTTATGATGTTTCTTTTTCTGTGTGACTTATTTCTCGTAGAATCGTCGTACCTGAATCCACTCATTATGCCGCTACGGGCCTGATGACGTAGATCTCATTGCTGAGTGATATTCCATTGTACGTACATACCACAACTTCTTTATCCATTTTTTGCTTTCTCGGATATTTAAATTGTACCATAGACGAGGTTCTTGTAAACAGAGCCGTCCCAAATTTCGCGGTGGCTGTGTGTTTTTGATTTTAATTTCCTAAATTATAGGACCATAAGGGGAAGTGCCATTAGCTGTGTTGCTTTTTTTCCTACGTATTTCAGGAAACACCATACACTTCTCCAGAGTGTCTGTTGGCAATTTATATCCCGCCCATCAGCATAACAAGGCTCCCTGTTCTCCATGACCTGTCCTGACTTTCTGGATTTTACAATTTTTTCAGATGGCCCTTTTGACCGGGGGGCAGTGAGACTTCATTGTAGAGCAGATTTCCTTTACACGCTAGCTTGGTTGGCCAAAAAGGGCGTAGGCGTTTTTTCCTGAATATATTCAGAAAAAAACGCATATGCACTTTTTGGCCAAGTGCATCCTTGTCGACATTCTGCCACTTTTCCTATGCTTTATGTGCAATTCCAGTCAACCCCCTGAAATCGTTTTCCTGAAATTCTGCCGCGCTTTCAAGTCCTCTTCGAAGACTTACTTCAATACATTTTTGGACGATAGCTGTCATTCATAACTCTGCAGGTTTGTGAATTACAGTGGCCCAGAGCTCCTTTCTTCAACTCGCTTTCTTGTGAGCTGGCCGCAAAATCGCAGGATTGCTTCAGGCGCTAATCTGGTACTGGCAGGGCACACTGAGCCTTTGGTTAATTCCTCTTCCTGGTGGGAAATGAGCGTTCTGTTTGCCCGTGCAGACACCTACAGCTAGCCTCTCATTGGTTCTCCCTATTCCTGTTCATCTTGCGCAGAAATTGCAAACTGTGCCAAACAGGAGGTTAAAGGCACTGACTCTCCAAGTGGGGAGAGTGTTAGTAAAGCGTCTGGAACGCTGAACCCGAGTACCAGGGGACGAAACCTGAGATGCATTTGAAAACGTTTCCCAATCACACGGTGGACCATACTCTGGGTTTCCCATGCATGTTTTAGCTGAAGGAAGAAGCCCTTAAACCTGGAGAGTTGGGACCCATGGAATGGGTACCATGCAGTATGATTTCAAAGGGTCTGCGCTTGCTCACCGAACCTCACCAATGCTATCAGCCCGAAGTGTCCAGCCTTATGTCTCACCCAGCTCTGGGTGTAGATGTGGTAAATCCAGGTTGCATCACAAGCCCTGAATGAATTATTTAAGAATTGCTCTCTATTTCACTGTCATTGTGATTTGTTTTTGTAATTTATTTTGTTAATGGGATTTATCGGATTTTCACTGCTGCTTTTAGGCCACTGTACACACGCTTGACTTCCTTATGGAGACATATAAATCCATGGGTCTTAAGATTCTTACTTTTCAGGTATATTCCCAGGTGTTGAATATGGGGTGTTGAGTCCATTTCGTTGAGCAAGGAGTAGGTCTTGTCTATTATAAATTTAGCTTATGGAACGGTATCTGTGCTAATTTCAATCTCTGGTTTGATGCAGCACCCCAACTCACCTTTCCCCATAAGCAAGCATAAGTTGGTTTTCTAAATTTAAGACCCACTTCTGTTTTGTAATTCAGTTCATGTGTAGCCAAGTTTACGTTCCGTGTATTAGTGATATCTTATGATGTTTCATTTTCTGTGTGAATTATTTCTCGTAGAATCGTCGTACCTGAATCCACTCATTATGCCGCTACGGGCCTCATGACGTAGATCACATTGCTGAGTGATATTCCATTGTACGTATGTACCACAACTTCTTTATCCATTTTTTGCTTCCTAGGATATTTAACATGTACCGTAGACGAGGTTCTTGTAAACAGAGGCGTCCCAAATTTCGCGGTGGCTGTGTGTTTTTGATTTTAATTTCCTAAATTATAGGACCATAAGGGGAAGTGCCGTAATCTGTGTTGCTTTGTTTCCTACGTGTTTCAGGAAACACCGTACACTTCTCCAGTGTGGCTGTTGGCAATTTATATCCTGCCCATCAGCATAACAAGGCTCCCTGTTCTCCATGACCTGTCCTGCCTTTCTGGATTTTACACTTTTTTCAGATGGCCCTTTTGACCGGGGGGCAGTGAGACTTCATTGTAGTGCAGATTTCCTTTACACGCTAGCTTGGTTGGCCAAAAAGGGCGTATGCGTTTTTTCCTGAGTATATTCAGAAAAAAACGCATACGCACTTTTTGGCCAAGTGCATCATTGTCGACATTCTGCCTCTTTTCCTATGCTTTAAGTGCAATTCCAGTCTACCCTCTGAAATCGTTTTCCTGAAATTCTGCCCCGCTTTCAAGTCCTCTTCGAAGACTTACTTCAATACATTTTTGGACGATAGCTGTCATTCATAACTCTGCTGGTGTGTGAATTACCGTGCCCCTGAGCTCCTTTCTTCAAATCGCTTTCTTGTGAGCTGGCCGCAAAATCGCAGGATGGCTTCAGGCCCTAATCTGATTCCGGCAGGGCACGCTGAGCCTTTGGTTAATTCCTCTTCCTGGTGGGGAATGAGCGTTCCATTTGCCCGTGCAGACACCTACAGCTAGTCTCTCATTGGTTCTCCCTATTCCTGTTCATCTTGCGCAGAAATTGCAAACTGTGCCAAACAGGAGGTTAAAGGCACTGACTCTCCATGTGGGGAGAGTGTTAGTAAAGCGTCTGGAATGGTGAACCCGAGTACCAGGGGACGAAACCTGAGATGCATTTGAAAACGTTTCCCAATCACACGGTGGACCATACTCTGGGTTTCCCATGCATGTTTTAGCTGAAGGAAGAATCCCTTAAACCTGGAGAGTTGGGACCCATGGAATGGGTACCATGCAGTATGACTTCAAAGGGTCTGCGTTTGCTCTCCGAACCTCACCAATGCTATCAGCCCGAAGTGTCCAGCCTTATGTCTCACCCAGCTCTGGGTGTAGTTGTGGTAAATCCAGGTTGCATCACAAGCCCTGAATGAATTATTTAAGAATTGCTCTCTATTTCACTGTCATGGTGTTTTGTTTTTGAAATTTATTTTGATAATGGGATTTACCGGATTTTCACTGCTGCATTTAGGCCGCTGTACACACACTTGATTTCCTTATGGAGACATATAAATCCATGGGTCTTAAGATTCTTACTTGTCAGGTATGTTCCCTGGCGTTGAATATGGGGTGTTGAGTCCATTTCATTGAGCAAGGAGTAGGTCTTGTCTATTATATATTTGGCTAATGGAACGGTATCTTTGCTAATTTCCATCTCTGGTTTGATGCAGCACCCCAACTCACCTTTCCCCATAAGCAAGCATAAGTTGGTTTTCGAAATTTGAGACCCTCTTCTGTTTTGTAATTCAGTTCATGTGTAGCCAAGTTTACGTTCCGTGTATTACTGATATCTTATGATGTTTCTTTTTCTGTGTGACTTATTTCTCGTAGAATCGTCGTACCTGAATGCACTCATTATGCCGCTACGGGCCTGATGACGTAGATCTCATTGCTGAGTGATATTCCATTGTACGTACGTACCACAACTTCTTTATCCATTTTGTGCTTTCACGGATATTTAACTTGTACCGTAGACGAGATTCTTGTAAACAGAACCGTCCCAAACTTTGGGGTGGCTGTGTGTTTTTGATTTTAATTTCCCTAAGCTATAGGACCCTAAGTGGAAGTGCCATAGGCTGTGTTGCTTTGTTTCCTACGTGTTTCAGTAAACACCATACACTTCCCCAGAGTGGCTGTTGGCAATTTACATCCCGCCCATCAGCAAAACAAGGCTCCCTGTTCTCCATGACCTGTCCTGCCTTTCTGGATTTTACACTTTTTTCAGATGGCCCTTTTGACCGGGGGGCAGTGAGACTTCATTGTAGTGCAGATTTCCTTTACACGCTAGCTTGGTTGGCCAAAAAGGGCGTATGCGTTTTTTCCTGAATATATTCAGAAAAAAAAGCATACGCCCTTTTTGGCCAAGTGCATCATTGTGGACATTCTGCCTCTTTTCCTATGCTTTAAGTGCAATTCCTGTCGCCCCCCTGAAATCGTTTTCCTGCAATTATGCCTCGCTTTCAAGTCCTCTTCAAAGACTTACTTCAATATATTTTTGGACGATAGCTGTCATCCATAACTGTGCAGGTTTGTGATTGACAGTGCCCCTGAGCTCCATTCTTCAACTCGCTTTCTTGTGAGCTGGCCGCAAAACCGCAGGATTGCTTCAGGCCCTTATCTGGTTCCGGCAGGGCACGCTGATCCTTTGGTTAATTCCTCTTCCTGGTGGGAAATGAGCGTTCCATTTGCCCGTGCAGACACCTACAGCTAGTCTCTCATTGGTTCTCCCTATTCCTGTTCATCTTGCGCAGAAATTGCAAACTGTGCCAAACAGGAGGTTAAAGGCACTGACTCTCCAAGTGGGGAGAGTGTTAGTAAAGCGTCTGGAACGGTGCACCCGAGTACCAGGGGACGAAACCTGAGATGCATTTGAAAACGTTTCCCAATCACACGGTGGACCATACTCTGGGTTTCCCATGCATGTTTTAGCTGAGGGAAGAATCCCATAATCCTGGAGAGTTGGGACCCATGGAATGGGTACAATGCAGTACGACTTCAAAGGGTCTGCGCTTGCTCACCGAACCTCACCAATGCTATCAGCCCGAAGTGTCCAGCCTTATCTCTCACACAGCTCTGGGTGCAGATTTGGTAAATCCAGGTTGCATCACAAGCCCTGAATGAATTATTTAAGAATTGCTCTCTATTTCACTGTCATTGTGTTTTGTTTTTGAAATTTATTTTGATAATGGGATTTATCGGATTTTCACTGCTGCGTAAAGGCCGCTGTACACACGCTTGATTCCCTTATGCAGACATATAAATCCATGGGTTTTAAGATTCTTATTGTCAGGTATAATCCCAGGCGTTGAATATGGGGTGTTGAGCCCATTTCGTTGAGCAAGGAGTAGGTCGTGTCTATTATATATTTGGCTTATGGAACGGTATCTGTGCTAATTTCAATCTCTGGTTTGATGCAGCACCCCAACTCACCTTTCCCCATAAGCAAGCATAAGTTGGTTTTCTAAATTTGAGACCCTGTTCTGTTTTGTAATTCAGTTCATGTGTAGCCAAGTTTACGTTCCATGTATTAGTGATATCTTATGATGTTTCTTTTTCTGTGTGATTTATTTCTCGTAGAATCGTCGTACCTGAATCCACTCATTATGCTGCTACGGGCCTGATGACGTAGATCTCATTGCTGAGTGATATTCCATTGTACGTACGTACCACAACTTCTTTATCCATTTTTTGCTTTCTCGGATATTTAACTTGTACCATAGACGAGGTTCTTGTAAACAGAGCCGTCCCAAATTTCGCGGTGGCTGTGTGATTTGATTTTAATTTCCTAAATTATAGGACCATAAGGGGAAGTGCCATTAGCTGTGTTGCTTTGTTTCCTACGTATTTCAGGAAACACCATACACTTCTCCAGAGTGTCTGTTGGCAATTTATATCCCGCCCATCAGCATAACAAGGCTCCCTGTTCTCCATGACCTGTCCTGCCTTTCTGGATTTTACACTTTTTTCAGATGGCCCTTTTGACCGGGGGGCAGTGAGACTTCATTGTAGTGCAGATTTCCTTTACACGCTAGCTTGGTTGGCTAAAAAGTGCGTATGCGTTTTTTCCTGAATATATTCAGAAAAAAACGCATACGCACTTTTTGGCCAAGTGCATCATTGTCGACAATCTGCCTCTTTTCCTATGCTTTATGTGCACTTCCAGTCTACCCCCTGAAATCGTTTTCCTGAAATTCTGCCCCGCTTTCAAGTCCTCTTCGAAGACTTACTTCAATACATATTTGGACGATAGCTGTCATTCATAACTCTGCAGGTTTCTGATTTACAGTGGCCCAGAGCTCCTTTCTTCAACTCGCTTTCTTGTGAGCTGGCCGCAAAACCGCAGGATTGCTTCAGGCCCTAATCTGGTTCCGGCAGGGCACGCTGAGCCTTTGGTTAATTCCTCTTCCTGGTGGGAAATGAGCATTCTGTTTGCCCGTGCAGACACCTACAGCTAGTCTCTCATTGGTTCTCCCTATTCCTGTTCATCTTGCGCAGAAATTGCAAACTGTGCCAAACAGGAGGTTAAAGGCACTGACTCTCCAAGTGGGGAGAGTGTTAGTAAAGCGTCTGGAACGGTGAACCCGAGTACCAGGGGACGAAACCTGAGATGCATTTGAAAACGTTTCCCAATCACACGGTGGACCATACTCTGGGTTTCCCATGCATGTTTTAGCTGAAGGAAGAATCCCTTAAACCTGGAGAGTTGGGACCCATGGAATGGGTACCATGCAGTATGACTTCAAAGGGTCTGCGCTTGCTCACCGAACCTCACCAATGCTATCAGCCCGAAGTGTCCAGCCTTATGTCTCACCCAGCTCTGGGTGTAGATGTGGTAAATCCAGGTTGCATCACAAGCCCTGAATGAATTATTTAAGAATTGCTCTCTATTTCACTGTCATTGTGATTTGTTTATGATATTTATTTTGTTAATGGGATTTATCGGATTTTCACTGCTGCGTTTAGGCCACTGTACACACGCTTGACTTCCTTATGGAGACATATAAATCCATGGGTCTTAAGATTCTTTCTTTTCAGGCATATTCTCAGGCGTTGAATATGGGGTGTTGAGTCCATTTCGTTGAGCAAGGAGTAGGTCTTGTCTATTATATATTTGGCTTATGGAACGGTATCTGTGCTAATTTCAATCTCTGGTTTTATGCAGCACCCCAACTCACCTTTCCCCATAAGCAAGCATAAGTCGGTTTTCTAAATTTGAGACCCTGTTCTGTTTTGTAATTCAGTTCATGTGTAGCCAGGGTTACGTTCCGTGTATTAGTGATATCTTATGATGTTTCTTTTTCTGTGTGACTTATTTCTCGTAGAATCGTCATACCTGAATCCACTCATTATGCCGCTACGGGCCTGATGACGTAGATCTCATTGCTGAGTGATATTCCATTGTACGTACGTACCACAAGTTCTTTATCCATTTTATGCTTTCTCGGATATTTAACTTGTACCGTAGACGAGGTTCTTGTAAACACAGCCGTCCCAAACTTTGGGGTGGCTGTGTGTTTTTGATTTTAATTTCCCTAAGCTACAGGACCATAAGTGGAAGTGCCATAGGCTGTGTTGCTTTGTTTCCTACGTGTTTCAGGAAACACCATACACTTCTCCAGAGTGGCTGTTGGCAATTTACATCCCGCCCATCAGCATAACAAGGCTCCCTGTTCTCCATGACCTGTCCTGCCTTTCTGGATTTTACACTTTTTTCAGATGGCCCTTTTGACCGGGGGGCAGTGAGACTTCATTGTAGTGCAGATTTCCTTTACATACTTGCTTGGTTGGCCAAAAAGGGCGTATGCGTTTTTTCCTAAATATATTCAGGAAAAAACACATACGCCCTTTTTGGCCAAGTGCATCATTGTCGACATTCTGCCTCTTTTCCTATGCTTTAAGTGCAATTCCAGTGTACCCCCTGAAATCGTTTTCCTGAAATTCTGCCCCGCTTTCAAGTCCTCTTCGAAGACTTACTTCAATACATTTTTGGATGATAGCTGTCATTCAGAACTCTGCAGGTTTGTGAAGTACAGTGTCCCTGAGCTCCTTTCTTCAACTCGCTTTCTTGTGAGCTGGCCACAAAACCGCAGGATTGCTTCAGGCCCTAATCTGATTCTGGCAGGACACGCTGAGCCTTTGGTTAATTCGTCTTCCTGGTGGGAAATGAGCGTTCCGTTTGCCCGTGCAGACACCTACAGCTAGTCTCTCATTTGTTCTCCCTATTCCTGTTCATCTTGCGCAGAAATTGCAAACTGTGCCAAACAGGATGTTAAAGGCACTGACTCTCCAAGTGGGGAGAGTGTTTGTAAAGCGTCTGAAACGGTGAACCGGAGTACCAGGAAATGAAACCTGAGATGCATTTGAAAACGTTTCCCAATCACACGGTGGACCATACTCTGGGTTTCCCATGCATGTTTTAGCTGACGGAAGAATCCCTAAAACCTGGAGAGTTGAGAATCATGGAATGGGTACCATGAATTATGACTTCAAATGTCTGCGTTTGCTCACCGAACCTCACCAATTCTATCAGCCCGAAGTTTCCAGCCTTATGTATCACCCAGCTCTGGGTGTAGATGTGGTAAATCCAGGTTGCATCACAAGCCCTGAATGAATTATTTAAGAATTGCTCTCTATTTCACTGTCATTGTGTTGTGATTTTGAAATTTATTTTGATAATGGGATTTATCGGATTTTCACTACTGCCTTTAGGCCGCTGTGCACATGCTTGATTTTCCTTATGGGGACATATAAATCCATGGGTCTTAAGATTCTTACTTGTCAGGTATATTCCCAGGCGGTGAATATGGGGTGTTGAGTCCATTTCGTTGAGCAAGGTGTAGGTCTTGTCTATTATATATTTGGTTTATGGAACGGTATCTGTGCTAATTTCAATCTCTGGTTTTATGCAGCACCCGAACTCACATTTCCCCATAAGCAAGCATAAGTTGGTTTTCTAAATTTGAGACCCTGTTCTGTTTTGTAAATCAGTTCATGTGTAGCCAAGTTTACGTTCCGTGTATTAGTGATACCTTATGATGTTTCCTTTTCTGTGTGACATATTTCTCGTAGAATCGTCGTACGTGAATCCACTCATTATGCCACTACGGGCCTGATGACGTAGATCTCATTGCTGAGTGATATTCCATTGTACGTACGTACCACAACTTCTTTATCCATTTTTTGCTTTCTTGGATATTTAACTTGTACCGTAGATGATGTTCTTGTAAACAGAGCCGTCCCAAACTTTGGGTGGCTGTGTGTTTTTGATTTTAATTTCCGTAAGTTATAGGACCATAAGTGGAAGTGCCATAGGCTGTGTTGCTTTGTTTCCTACGTGTTTCAGGAAACACCATACAATTCTCTAGAGTGGCTGTTGGCAATTTACATCCCACCCATCAGCATAACAAGGCTCCCTGTTCTCCATGACCTGTCCTGCCTTTCTGGATTTTACACTTGTTTCAGATGGCCCTTTAGACCGAGGGCCAGTGAGACTTCATTGTAGTGCAGATTTCCTTGACACGCTTGCTTGGTTGGCCAAAAAGTGCGTATGCGTTTTTTCCTGAATATATTCAGGAAAAAACGCATATGCCCTTTTTGGCCAAGTGCATCATTGTCGACATTCTGCCTCTTTTCCTATGCTTTAACTGCAATTCCAGTCTACCCCCTGAAATCGTTTTCCTGAAATTCTGCCCCGCTTTCAAGTCCTCTTCGAAGACTTACTTCAATATATTTTTGGACGATAGCTGTCATTCATAACTCTGCAGGTTTGTGAATTACAGTGTTCCTGAGCTCCTTTCTTCAACTCGCTTTCTTGTGATCTGGCCGCAAAACCGCAGGATTGCTTCAGGCCCTAATCTGATTCCGGCAGGGCATGCTGAGCCTTTGGTTAATTCCTCTTCCTGGTGGGAAATGAGCGTTCCGTTTGCCCGTGCAGACACCTACAGCTAGTCTCTCATTTGTTCTCCCTATTCCTGTTCGTCTTGCGCAGAAATTGCAAACTGTGCCAAACAGGAGGTTAAAGGCACTGACTCTCCAAGTGGGGAGAGTGTTAGTAAAGCATCTGGAACGGTGAACCCGAGTACCAGGAAATGAAACCTGAGATGCATTTGAAAACGTTTCCCAATCACACGGTGGACCATACTCTGGGTTTCCCATGCATGTTTTAGCTGACGGAAGAATCCCTAAAACCTGGAGAGTTGAGAATCATGGAATGGGTACCATGCAGTATGACTTCAAAGGGACTGCGTTTGCTCACCGAACCTCACCAATTCTATCAGCCCAAAGTGTCCAGCCTTATGTATCACCCAGCTCTGGGTGTAGATGTGGCAAATCCAGGTTACATCACAAGCCCTGAATGAATTATTTAAGAATTGCTCTCTATTTCACTGTCATTGTGTTGTGTTTTTGAAATTTATTTTGATAATGGGATTTATCGGATTTTCACTACTGCGTTTAGGCCGCTGTGCACACGCTTGATTTCCTTATGGGGACTTATAAATCCATGGGTCTTAAGATTCTTACTTGTCAGGTATATTCCCAGGCGTTGAATATGGGGTGTTGAGTCCATTTCGTTGAGCAAGGGGTAGGTCTTTACTATTACATATTTGACGTATGGAATGGTATCTGTGCTAATTTCTACCACTGGTTTTATGCAGCACCCCAACTCACCTTTCCCCTTAAGCAAACAAAAGTTGGTTTTCTAAATTTGAGACCCTGTTCTGTTTTGTAATTCAGTTCATGTGTAGCCAAGATTACATTCCGTGTATTAGTGATATCTTATGATGTTTCATTTTCTGTGTGACTTATTTCACTTAGAATCATCGTACCTGAATCCACTCATTATGCCAGGACGGGCCAGATGACATAGACATCATTGGTGAGTGATATTCCATTGTACGTACGTACCACAACTTCTTTATCCATTTTTCGCTTTCTGGGATAATTAACTTGTACCGTAGACGAGGTTTTTGTAAACAGAGCCGTCTGAAACTTTGGGGTGGCTGTGTGTTTTTGATTTTAATTTCCCTAAGCTATAGGACCATAAGTGGAAGTGCCGTAGGCTCCGTTGCTTTGTTTTTTAGGTGTTTCAGGACACACCATACACTTCTCCAGAGTGGCTCTTGGCAATTTACATCCCAACCATTAGCATAACAAGTCTCCCTGTTCTCCATGGCCTGTGCTGCATTTCTGGATTTTACACTTTTTTCAGATGGCCCTTTTGACCGGGGGACAGTGAGACTTCATTGTAGTGCAGATTTCTTTAACATGCTTGCTTGGTTGGCCAAAAAGGGCGTATGCGTTTTTTCCTGAATATATTCAGGAAAAAACGCATACGCCCTTTTTGGCCAAGTGCATCATTGTCGACGTTCTGCCTCTTTTCCTATGCTTTAAATGCAATTCCAGTCTACCCCCTGAAATCGTTTTCCTGCAATTCTGCCCCGCTTTCAAGTCCTCTTCGCATCCTTCCTTCAATATATTTTTGGACGCTAGCTGTCATTTATAACTCTGCAGGTTTTGAATTAGAGTGCCCCTGAGCTCCTTTCTTGAAATCGCTTTCTTGTGAGCTGGCTGCAAACCCACAGGATTGCTTCAGGCCCTAATCTGGTTCCAGCACGGCATGCTGAGCCTTTGGTTAATTTCTCTTCCTGGTGGGAAATGAGCGTTAAATTTGCCCATGCAGACACCTACAGCTAGTCTCTCATTGGTTCTCCCTATTCCTGTTCATCTTGCGCAGAAATTGCAAACTGTGCCAAACAGCAGGTTAAAGGCACTGACTCTCCAAGTGGGGAGAGTGTTAGTAAAGGGTCTGGAATTGTGAACCCGAGTAAAAGGGGACAAAAACTGAGATGCATTTGAAAACGTTTCCCGGTCACACGGTGCACCATACTGTGGGTTTCCCATGCATGCTTTAGCTGAAGGAAGAATCACTTAAACCTGGAGAGTTGGGACCCATGGAATGGGTACCATGCAGTATGACTTCAAATGGTCTGCATTTGCTCATCGAACCTCACCAATGCTATCAGCCCGAAGTGTCCAACCTTATGTCTCACCGAGCTCTGGGTTTAGATGAGGTAAATCCAGGTTGCATCACAAGCCCTGAATGAATTATTTAAGAATTGCTCTCTATTTCACTGTCATTGTGTTTTGTTTTTGTAATTCATTTTGATAATAGGATTTATCGGATTTTCTCTGCTGCCTTCATGCAGCTGTACACACGCTTGATTCTCTTATGGAGACATATAAATCCATGGGTTTGAAGATTCTTACTAGTCAGGTGTAATCCTAGGCGTTGAATATAGGGTGTTTAGCCCATTTCGTGGAGCAAGGGGTAGGTCGTGACTATTACGTATTTGACTTATGGAATGGTATCTGTGCTAATTTCTAACTCTGGTTTTATGCAGCACCCCAACTCACCTTTCCCCTTACGCAAACATAAGTCGGTTTTCTAAATTTGAGACCGTGTTCTGTTTTTTAAATCAGTTCATGTGTAGCCAAGGTTACATTCAGTGTATTAGTGATATCTTATGATGTTTCAATTTCGGTGTGACTTATTTCACTTAGAATCATAGTACCTGAATCCACTCATTATGCCACGATGTGCCAGATGACATAGATTTCATTGGTGAGTGATATTCCATTGTACGTACGTACCACATCTTCTTTATCCATTTTTCACTTTCTGGAATATTTTACTTGTACCGTAGACGAGTTTCTTGTAAACAGAGCCGTCTGAAACTTTAGGGTGGCTGTGTGTTTTTGATTTTAATTTCCCTAAGCTATAGGACCATAAGTGTAAGTGCCGTAGGCTCCGTTGCTTTGTTTTTTAGGTGTTTCAGGAAACACCATACACTTCTCCAGGGTGGCTGTTGGCAATTTACATCCCACCCGTCAGCATAACAAGGCTCCCTGTTCTCCATGGCCTGTGCTGCATTTCTGGATTTTACACTTTTTTCAGATGGCCCTTTTGACCGGGGGGCAGTGAGACTTCTTTGTAGTGCAGATTTCTTTAACATGCTTGCTTGGTTGGCCAAAAAGGGCGTATGCGTTTTTTCCTGAATATATTCAGGAAAAAACGCATACGCCCTTTGTGGCCAAGTGCATCATTGTCGACGTTCTGCCTCTTTTCCTATGCTTTAAATGCAATTCCAGTCTACCCCCTGAAATCGTTTTCCTGCAATTCTGCCCCGCTTTCAAGTCCTCTTCGCAGCCTTCCTTCAATATATTTTTGGACGATAGCTGTCATTTATAAGTCTGCAGGTTTGTGAATTACAGTGACCCTGAGCTCATTTCTTCAAATCGCTTTCTTGTTAGCTGGCCGAAAACCCGCAGGATTGCTTCAGGCCCTAATCTTGTTCCGGCACGGCATGCTGAGCCTTTGGTTAATTCCCCTTTCTGGTGGGAAATGAGCGTTAAATTTGCCTGTGCAGAAACCTCCAGCTAGTCTCTCATTGGTTCTCCCTATTCCTGTTCATCTTGCGCAGAAATTGCAAACTGTGCCAAACAGCAGGTTAAAGGCACTGACTCTCCAAGTGGGGAGAGTGTTAGTAAAGGGTCTGGAATTGTGAACCCGAGTAAAAGGGGACAAAAACTGAGATGCATTTGAAAACGTTTCCCGGTCACACGGTGCACCATACTGTGGGTTTCCCATGCATGTTTTAGCTGAAGGAAGAATCGCTTAAACCTGGAGAGTTGGGACCCATGGAATGGGTACCATGCAGTATGACTTCAAAGGGTCTGCATTTGCTCATCGAACCTCACCAATGCTATCAGCCCGAAGTGTCCAACCTTATGTCTCACTCAGCTATGGGTGTAGATGAGGTAAATCCAGGTTGCATCACAAGCCCTGAATGAATTATTTAAAAATTGCTCTCTATTTCACTGTCACTGTGTTTGTTTTTGTAATTAATTTTGATAATGGGATTTATCGGATTTTCTCTGCTGCCTTCATGCAGCTGTACACACGCTTGATTCCCTTATGGAGACATATAAATCCATGGGTTTGAAGATTCTTACTAGTCAGGTGTATTCCTAGGCGTTGAATATAGGGTGTTTAGCCCATTTCGTTGAGCAATGGGTAGGCCTTGACTATTACATATTTAACGTATGGAATGGTATCTGTGCTAATTTCTATCTCTGGTTTTATGCAGCACCCCAACTCACCTTTCCCCTTAAGCAAACATAAGTTGGTTTTCTAAATTTGAGTCCCTGTTCTGTTTTGTAATTCAGTTCATGTGTAGCCCAGATTACATTCCGTGTATTAGTGATATCTTATGATGTTTCATTTTCTGTGTGACTTATTTCACTTAGAATCATCGTACCTGAATCCACTCATTATGGCACGATGGGCCAGATGACATAGATTTCATTGTTGAGTTATATTCCATTGGACGTACGTACCACAACTTCTTTATCCATTTTTCGCTTTCTGGGATATTTAACTTGTACCGTAGACGAGGTTCTTGTAAACAGAGCCGTCTGAAACTTTGGGGTGGCTGTGTGTTGTAGATTTTAATTTCCCTAAGCTATAGGACCATAAGTGGAAGTGCCGTAGTCTCCGTTGCTTTGTTTTTTAGGTGTTTCAGGAAACACCATACACCTTTCCAGAGTGGCTCTTGGCAATTTACATCCCACCCATCAGCATAACAAGGCTCCCTGTTCTCCATGGCCTGTGCTGCATTTCTGATTTTTACACTTTTTTCAGATGGCCCTTTTGACTAAGGGGCAGTGATACTTCATTGTAGTGCAGATTTCTTTAACATGCTTGCTTGTTTGGCCAAAAAGGGCGTATGCGTTTTTTCCTGAATATATTCAGGAAAAACGCATACGCCCTTTTTGGCCAAGTGCATCATTGTCGACGTTCTGCCTCTTTTCCTATGCTTTAAATGCAATTCCAGTGTATCCCCTGAAATCGTTTTCCTGCAATTCTGCCCCGCTTTCAAGTCCTCTTCGCAGCCTTCCTTCAATATATTTTTGGACGATAGCTGTCATTTATAACTCTGCAGGTTTGTGAATTACAGTGCCCCTGAGCTCCTTTCTTCAAATCTCTTTCTTGTGAGCTGGTCGCAAACCCGCAGGATTGCTTCAGGCCCTAATCTGGTTCCGGCACGGCATGCTGAGCGTTTGGTTAATTCCTCTTCCTGGTTGGAAATGAGCGTTAAATTTGCCCGTGCAGACACCTACAGCTAGTCTCTCATTGGTTCTCCCTATTCCTGTTCATCTTGCGCAGAAATTGCAAACTATGCCAAACAGCAGGTTAAAGGCACTGACTCTCCAAGTGGGGAGAGTGTTAGTAAAGGGTCTGGAATTGTGAACCCGAGTAAAAGGGGACGAAAACTGAGATGCATTTGAAAACGTTTCCCGGTCACACGGTGCACCATACTGTGGGTTTCCCATGCATGCTTTAGCTGAAGGAAGAATCGCTTAAACCTGGAGAGTTACGACCCATGGAATGTGTACCATGTATTATGACTTCAAATGGTCTTCATTTGCTCATCGAACCTCACCAATGCTATCAGCCCGAAGGGTCCAACCTTATGTCTCACTCAGCTCTGGGTTTAGATGAGGTAAATCCAGGTTGCATCACAAGCCCTGAATGAATTATTTAAGAATTGCTCTCTATTTCACTGTCAGTGTGTTTTGTTTTTGTAATTCATTTTGATAATGGGATTTATCGGATTTTCTCTGCTGCCTTCATACAGCTGTACACACGCTTGATTCTCTTATGGAGACATATAAATCCATGGGTTTGAAGATTCTTACTAGTCAGGTGTATTCCTAGTCGTTGAATGTAGGGTGTTCAGCCCATTTCGTTGAGCAAGTGGTATGTCTTGACTATTACGTATTTGACTTATGGAATGTTATCTGTGCTAATTTCTAACTCTGGTTTTATGCAGCACCCCAACTCACCTTTCCCCTTACGCAAACATAAGTTGGTTTTCTAAATTTGAGACCCTGTTCTGTTTTGTAATTCAGTTCATGTGTAGCCCAGATTACATTCGGTGTATTAGTGATATCTTATGATGTTTCATTTTCTGTGTGACTTATTTCACTTAGAATCATCGTACCTGAATCCACTCATTATGCCACGAAGGGCCAGATGACATAGATTTCATTGGTGACTGATATTACATTGTACGTACGTACCACAACTTCTTTATTCATTTTTCGCTTTCTGGGATATTTAACTTGTACCGTAGACGAGGTTCTTGTAAACAAAGCCGTCTGAAACATTGGGGTGGCTGTGTGTTTTTTATTTTAATTTCCCTAAACTATAGGACCATAATTGGAAGTGCCATAGGCTCCATTGCTTTGTTTTTTAGGTGTTTCAGGAAACACCATACACTTCTCCAGAGTGACTCTTGGCAATTTACATCCCACCCATCAGCATAACAAGGCCCCCTGTTCTCCATGGCCTGTGCTGCATTTCTGGATTTTACACTTTTTTCAGATGGCCCTTTTGAACGGGGGCAGTGAGACTTCATTGTAGTGCAGATTTTTTAAACATTCTTGCTTGGTTGGCCAAAAAGGGCGTATGCGTTTTTTCCTGAATATATTCAGGAAAAAATGCATACGCCCTTTTTGGCCAAGTGCATCATTGTCGACGTTCTGCCTCTTTCCCTATGCTTTAAATGCAATTCCAGTCTACACCCTGAAATCGTTTTCCTGCAATTCTGCCCCGCTTTCAAGTCCTCTTCGCAGCCTTCCCTCAATATATTTTTGGACGATAGCTGTCATTTATAACTCTGCACGTTTGTGAATTAGAGTGCCCCTGAGCTCCTTTCTTCAAATCGCTTTCTTGAGAGCTGGCCGCAAACCCGCAGGATTGCTTCAGGCCCTAATCTGGTTCCGGCACGGCATGCTGAGCGTTTGGTTAATTCCTCTTCGTGGTTGGAAATGAGCGTTAAATTTGCGCGTGCAAACACCTACAGCTAGTCTCTCATTGGTTCTCCCTATTCCTGTTCATCTTGCGCAGAAATTGCAAACTGTGCCAAACAGGAGGTTAAAGGCACTGACTCTCCAAGTGGGGAGAGTGTTAGTAAAGGGTCTGGAATTGTGAACCCGAGTAAAAGGGGACGAAAACTGAGATGCATTTGAAAATGTTTCCCGGTCACACGGTGCACCATACTCTGGGTTTCCCATGCATGCTTTAGCTGAAGGAAGAATCGCTTAAACCTGGAGAGATGGGACCCATGGAATGGGTACCATGTAGCATGACTTCAAAGGGTCTGCATTTGCTCATCGAACCTCACCAATGCTATCAGCCCGTAGTGTCCAACCTTATGTCTCACTCAGCTCTGGGTTTAGATGAGGTAAATCCAGGTTGCATCACAAGCCCTGAATGAATTATTTAAGAATTGCTCTCTATTTCACTGTCATTGTGTTCTGTTTTTGAAATTTATTTTGATAATGGGATTTATCGGATTTTCACTGCTGCGTTTAGGCCGCTGTACACAGGCTTGATTTCCTTATGGAGACATATAAATCCATGGGTCTTAAGATTCTTACTTGTCAGGTATATTCCCACGCGTTGAATATGGGGTGTTGAGTCCATTTCGTTGAGCAAGGAGTAGGTCTACTCTATTATATATTTGGCTTATGGAACGGTATCTGTGCTAATTTCAATCTCTGGTTTTATGCAGCACCCCAACTCACCTTTCCCCATAAGCAAACATAAGTTGGTTTTCTAAATTTGAGACGCTCTTCTGTTTTGTAATTCAGTTCATGTGTAGCCAAGATTACATTCGGTGTATTAGTGATATATTAAGATGTTTCATTTTCTGTGTGACTTATTTCACTTAGAATCATCGTACCTGAATCCACTCATTATGCCACGACGGGCCTGATGACATAGATTTCTTTGGTGAGTGATATTCCATTGTACGTACGTACCACAACTTCTTTCTCCATTTTTCGCTTTCTGGGATATTTAACTTGTACCGTAGACGAGGTTCTTGTAAACAGAGCCGTCTGAAACTTTGGGGTGGCTGTGTGTTTTTGATTTTAATTTCCCTAAGCTATAGGACCATAAGTGGAAGTGCCGTAGGCTCCGTTGCTTTGTTTTTTAGGTGTTTCAGGAAACACCATACACTTCTCCAGAGTGGCACTTGGCAATATACATCCCACCCATCAGCATAACAAGGCTCCCTGTTCTAAATGGCCTGTGCTGCATTTCTGGATTTTACACTTTTTTCAGATTGCCCTTTTGACCAGGGGTCAGTGATACTTCATTGTAGTGCAGATTTCTTTAACATGTTGCTGGGTTGGCCAAAAAGGGTGCATGCGTTTTTTCCTGAATATATTCAGGAAAAAACGCATACGCCCTTTTTGGCCAAGTGCATCATTGTCGAACTTCTGCCTCTTTTCCTATGCTTTAAATTCAATTCCAGTCTACCCCCTGAAATCGTTTTCCTGCAATTCTGCCCCGCTTTCAAGTCCTCTTCGCAGCCTTCCTTCAATATATTTTTGGACGATAGCTGTCATTTATAACTCTGCAGGTTTGTGAATTACAGTGCCCCTGAGCTCCTTTCTTCAAATCGCTTTCTTGTGAGCTGGCCGCAAACCGGCAGGATTGCTTCAGGCCCTAATCTGGTTCCGGAACGGCATCCTGAGCCTTTGGTTAATTCCACTTTCTGTTGGGAAATGAGCGTTAAATTTGCCCGTGCAGACACCTAGAGCTAGTCTCTCATTGGTTCTCCCTATTCCTGTTCATCTTGTGCAGAAATTGCAAACTGTGCCAAACAGCAGGTTAAAGGCCCTGACTCTCCAAGTGGGGAGAGTGTTTGTAAAGGGTCTGGAATTGTGAACCCGAGTAAAAGGGGACAAAATCTGAGATGCATTTGAAAACGTTTCCCGGTCACACGGTGCACCAAACTGTGTGTTTCCCATGCATGTTTTAGCTGAAGGAAGAATCGCTTAAACCTGCAGATTTGGGACCCATGGAATGGGTGCCATGCAGTATGACTTCAAATGCTCTGCATTTGCTCATTGAACCTCAACAATGCTATCAGCCCGAAGTGTCCAACCTTATGTCTCACTCAGCTCTCGGTGTAGATGAGGTAAATCCAAGTTGCATCACAAGCCCTGAATGAATAATTTAAGAATTGCTCTCTATTTCACTGTCATTGTGTTTTGTTTTTGTAATTCATTTTGATAATGGGATTTATCGGATTTTCTCTGCTGCCTTCATGCAGCTGTACACACGCTTGATTCTCTTATGGAGACATATAAATCCATGGGTTTGAAAATTCTTTCTAGTCAGGTGTATTCCTAGGGGTTGAATATAGGGTGTTTAGCCCATTTCGTTGAGCAATGGTTAAGTCTTGACTATTACATATTTGACGTATGGAATGGTATCTGTGCTAATTTCTATCTCTGGTTTTATGCAGCACCCCAACTCACCTTTCCCCTTAAGCAAACATAAGTTGGTCTTCTAAATTTGAGACCCTGTTCTGTTTTGTAATTCAGTTCATGTGTAGCCAAAAGTATATTCCGTGTATTAGTGATATCTTATGATGTTTCATTTACTGTGTGACTTATTTGTCTTAGAATCATCGTACCTGAATCCACTCATTATGCCACGACGGGCCAGATGACATAGATTTCATTGGTGAGTGATATTCCATTGTACGTACGTACCACGACTTCTTTATCCATTTTTCGCTCTCTGGGATATTTAACTTGTACTTAGACGAGGTTCTTGTAAACAGAGCCGTCTGAAACTTTGGGGTGGCTGTGTGTTTTTGATTTTAATTTCCCTAAGCTATAGGACCATAAGTGGAAGTGCCGTAGGCTCCGTTGCTTTGTTTTTTAGGTGTTTCAGGAAACACCATACACTTCTCCAGAGTGGCTGTTGGCAATTTACATCCCACCCATCAGCATAACAAGGCTCCCTGTTCTCCATGGCCTGTGCTGCATTTCTGAATTTTACACTTTTTTCAGATGGCCCTTTTGACTGGGGGGCAGTGAGACTTCATTGTAGTGCAGATTTCTTTAACATGCTTGCTTGGTTGGACAAAAAGGGCGTATGCGTTTTTTCCTGAATATATTCAGGAAAAAACGCATACGCCCTTTTTGGCCAAGTGCATCATTGTCAACGTTCTGCGTATTTTCCTATGCTTTAAATGCAATTCCAGACTACCCCTTGAAATCGTTTTCCTGCAGTTCTGCCCCGCCTTCAAGTCCTCTTCGCAGCCTTCCTTCAATATATTTTTGGACGATAGCTGTCATTTTTAACTCTGCATGTTTGTGAATTACAGTGACCCTGAGCTCCTTTCTTCAAATCGCTTTCTTGTGAGCTGGCCGCAAACCCGCATGATTGCTTCAGGCCCTAATCTGGTTCCGGCACGGCATGCTGAGCCTTTGGTTAATTCCTCTTTCTGGTGGGAAATGAGCATTAAATTTGCCCGTGCAGACACCTACAGCTAGTCTCTCATTGGTTCTCCCTATTCCTGTTCATCTTGCACAGGAATTGCAAACTGTGCCAAAGAGGAGGTTAAAGGCACTGACTCTCCAAGTGGGGAGAGTGTTACTAAAGGGTCTGTAATTGTGAACCCGAGTAAAAGGGGACAAAAACTGAGATGCATTTGAAAACGTTTACCGGTCACACAGTGCACCATACTGTGGGTTTCCCATGCATGTTTTAGCTGAAGGAAGAATCGCTTCAACCTGGACAGTTGGGACCCATGGAATGTGTACCATGTATTATGACTTCAAATGGTCTGCATTTGCTCATCGAACCTCACCAATGCTATCAGCCCGAAGTGTCCAACCTTATGTCTCACTCAGCTCTGGGTTTAGGTGAGGTAAATCCAGGTTGCATCACAAGCCCTGAATGAATTATTTAAGAATTGCTCTCTATTTCACTGTCATTGTGTTTTGTTTTTGTAATTCATTTTGATAATAGGATTTATCGGATTTTCTCTGCTGCCTTCATGCAGCTGTACACACGCTTGATTCTCTTATGGAGACATATAAATCCATGGGTTTGAAGATTCTTACTAGTCAGGTGTATTCCTAGGCGTTGAATATAGGGTGTTTAGCCCATTTCTTTGAGCAAGCGGTAGGTCTCGACTATTACATATTTGACGTATGGAATGGTATCTGTGCTAATTTCTATCTCTGGTATTATGCAGCACCCCAACTCACCTTTCCCCTTAAGCAAACATAAGTTGGTTTTCTAAATTTGAGACCCTGTTCTGATTTGTAATTCAGTTCATGTGTAGCCAAGATTACATTCCGTGTATTAGTGATATCTTATGATGTTTCATTTTCTGTGTGACTGATTTCACTTAGAATCATCGTACCTGAATCCACTCATTATGCCACGACGGGCCAGATGACATAGATTTCATTGGTGAGTGATATTCCATTGTACGTACGTACCACAACTTCTTTATTCATTTTTCGCTTTCTGGGATATTAACTTGTACCGTAGACGAGGTTCTTGTAAACAGAGCCGTCTGAAACTTTGGGGTGGCTGTGTGTTTTTGATTTTAATTTCCCTAAGCTATAGGACCATAAGTGGAAGTGCCGTAGGCTCCGTTGCTTTGTTTTTTAGGTGTTTCAGGAAACACCATACACTTCTCCAGAGTGGCTCTTGGCAATTTACATCCCACCCATCAGCATAACAAGGCTCCCTGTTCTCCATGGCCTGTGCTGCATTTCTGGATTTTACACTTTTTTCAGATGGCCCTTTTGACTGGGGGGCAGTGAGACTTCATTGTAGTGCAGATTTCTTTAACATGCTTGCTTCATTGGCCAAAAAGGGCGTATGTGTTTTTTCCTGAATATATTCAGGAAAAAACGCATACGCCCTTTTTGGCCAAGTGCATCATTGTCGACCTTCTGCCTCTTTTCCTATGCTTTAAATGCAATTCCAGTCTACCCCCTGAAATCGTTTTCCTGCAATTCTGCCCCGCTTTCAAGTCCTCTTCGCAGCCTTCCTTCAATATATTTTTGGACGATAGCTGTCATTTATAACTCTGCAGGTTTGTGAATTACAGTGCCCCTGAGCTCCTTTCTTCAAATCGCTTTCTTTTGAGCTGGCCGCAAACCGGCAGGATTGCTTCAGGCCCTAATCTGGTTCCGGCACGGCATGCTGAGCCTTTGGTTAATTCCACTTCCTGGTGGGAAATGAGCGTTAAATTTGCCCGGGCAGACACCTAGAGCTAGTCTCTCATTGGTTCTCCCTATTCCTGTTCATCTTGTGCAGAAATTGCAAACTGTGCCAAACAGCAGGTTAAAGGCCCTGACTCTCCAAGTGGGGAGAGTGTTTGTAAAGGGTCTGGAATTGTGAACCGAGTAAAAGGGGACAAAATCTGAGATGCATTTGAAAACGTTTCCCGGTCACACGGTGCACCATACTGTGTGTTTCCCATGCATGTTTTAGCTGAAGGAAGAATCGCTTAAACCTGCAGATTTGGGACCCATGGAATGGGTGCCATGCAGTATGACTTCAAATGCTCTGCATTTGCTCATCGAACCTCAACAATGCTATCAGCCCGAAGTGTCCAACCTTATGTCTCACTCAGCTCTCGGTGTAGATGAGGTAAATCCAAGTTGCATCACAAGCCCTGAATGAATAATTTAAGAATTGCTCTCTATTTCACTGTCATTGTGTTTTGTTTTTGTAATTCATTTTGATAATGGGATTTATCAGATTTTCTCTGCTGCCTTCATGCAGCTGTACACACGCTTGATTCTCTTATGGAGACATATAAATCCATGGGTTTGAAAATTCTTTCTAGTCAGGTGTATTCCTAGGGGTTGAATATAGGGTGTTTAGCCCATTTCGTTGAGCAAGGGTTAAGTCTTGACTATTACATATTTGACGTATGGAATGGTATCTGTGCTAATTTCTATCTCTGGTTTTATGCAGCACCCCAACTCACCTTTCCCCTTAAGCAAACATAAGTTGGTCTTCTAAATTTGAGACCCTGTTCTGTTTTGTAATTCAGTTCATGTGTAGCCAAAAGTATATTCTGTGTATTAGTGATATCTTATGATGTTTCATTTTCTGTGTGACTTATTTGTCTTAGAATCATCGTACCTGAATCCACTCATTATGCCACGACGGGCCAGATGACATAGATTTCATTGGTGAGTGATATTCCATTGTACGTACGTACCACGACTTCTTTATCCATTTTTCGCTCTCTGGGATATTTAACTTGTACTTAGACGAGGTTCTTGTAAACAGAGCCGTCTGAAACTTTGGGGTGGCTGTGTGTTTTTGATTTTAATTTCCCTAAGCTATAGGACCATAAGTGGAAGTGCCGTAGGCTCCGTTGCTTTGTTTTTTAGGTGTTTCAGGAAACACCATACACTTCTCCAGAGTGGCTGTTGGCAATTTACATCCCACCCATCAGCATAACAAGGCTCCCTGTTCTCCATGGCCTGTGCTGCATTTCTGAATTTTACACTTTTTTCAGATGGCCCTTTTGACTGGGGGGCAGTGAGACTTCATTGTAGTGCAGATTTCTTTAACATGCTTGCTTGGTTGGACAAAAAGGGCGTATGCGTTTTTTCCTGAATATATTCAGGAAAAAACGCATACGCCCTTTTTGGCCAAGTGCATCATTGTCAACGTTCTGCGTATTTTCCTATGCTTTAAATGCAATTCCAGACTACCCCTTGAAATCGTTTTCCTGCAGTTCTGCCCCGCCTTCAAGTCCTCTTCGCAGCCTTCCTTCAATATATTTTTGGACGATAGCTGTCATTTTTAACTCTGCATGTTTGTGAATTACAGTGACCCTGAGCTCCTTTCTTCAAATCGCTTTCTTGTGAGCTGGCCGCAAACCCGCAGGATTGCTTCAGGCCCTAATCTGGTTCCGGCACGGCATGCTGAGCCTTTGGTTAATTCCTCTTTCTGGTGGGAAATGAGCATTAAATTTGCCCGTGCAGACACCTACAGCTAGTCTCTCATTGGTTCTCCCTATTCCTGTTCATCTTGCACAGGAATTGCAAACTGTGCCAAAGAGGAGGTTAAAGGCACTGACTCTCCAAGTGGGGAGAGTGTTACTAAAGGGTCTGTAATTGTGAACCCGAGTAAAAGGGGACAAAAACTGAGATGCATTTGAAAACGTTTACCGGTCACACAGTGCACCATACTGTGGGTTTCCCATGCATGTTTTAGCTGAAGGAAGAATCGCTTCAACCTGGACAGTTGGGACCCATGGAATGTGTACCATGTATTATGACTTCAAATGGTCTGCATTTGCTCATCGAACCTCACCAATGCTATCAGCCCGAAGTGTCCAACCTTATGTCTCACTCAGCTCTGGGTTTAGGTGAGGTAAATCCAGGTTGCATCACAAGCCCTGAATGAATTATTTAAGAATTGCTCTCTATTTCACTGTCATTGTGTTTTGTTTTTGTAATTCATTTTGATAATAGGATTTATCGGATTTTCTCTGCTGCCTTCATGCAGCTGTACACACGCTTGATTCTCTTATGGAGACATATAAATCCATGGGTTTGAAGATTCTTACTAGTCAGGTGTATTCCTAGGCGTTGAATATAGGGTGTTTAGCCCATTTCTTTGAGCAAGCGGTAGGTCTCGACTATTACATATTTGACGTATGGAATGGTATCTGTGCTAATTTCTATCTCTGGTATTATGCAGCACCCCAACTCACCTTTCCCCTTAAGCAAACATAAGTTGGTTTTCTAAATTTGAGACCCTGTTCTGATTTGTAATTCAGTTCATGTGTAGCCAAGATTACATTCCGTGTATTAGTGATATCTTATGATGTTTCATTTTCTGTGTGACTGATTTCACTTAGAATCATCGTACCTGAATCCACTCATTATGCCACGACGGGCCAGATGACATAGATTTCATTGGTGAGTGATATTCCATTGTACGTACGTACCACAACTTCTTTATTCATTTTTCGCTTTCTGGGATATTAACTTGTACCGTAGACGAGGTTCTTGTAAACAGAGCCGTCTGAAACTTTGGGGTGGCTGTGTGTTTTTGATTTTAATTTCCCTAAGCTATAGGACCATAAGTGGAAGTGCCGTAGGCTCCGTTGCTTTGTTTTTTAGGTGTTTCAGGAAACACCATACACTTCTCCAGAGTGGCTCTTGGCAATTTACATCCCACCCATCAGCATAACAAGGCTCCCTGTTCTCCATGGCCTGTGCTGCATTTCTGGATTTTACACTTTTTTCAGATGGCCCTTTTGACTGGGGGGCAGTGAGACTTCATTGTAGTGCAGATTTCTTTAACATGCTTGCTTCATTGGCCAAAAAGGGCGTATGTGTTTTTTCCTGAATATATTCAGGAAAAAACGCATACGCCCTTTTTGGCCAAGTGCATCATTGTCGACCTTCTGCCTCTTTTCCTATGCTTTAAATGCAATTCCAGTCTACCCCCTGAAATCGTTTTCCTGCAATTCTGCCCCGCTTTCAAGTCCTCTTCGCAGCCTTCCTTCAATATATTTTTGGACGATAGCTGTCATTTATAACTCTGCAGGTTTGTGAATTACAGTGCCCCTGAGCTCCTTTCTTCAAATCGCTTTCTTTTGAGCTGGCCGCAAACCGGCAGGATTGCTTCAGGCCCTAATCTGGTTCCGGCACGGCATGCTGAGCCTTTGGTTAATTCCACTTCCTGGTGGGAAATGAGCGTTAAATTTGCCCGGGCAGACACCTAGAGCTAGTCTCTCATTGGTTCTCCCTATTCCTGTTCATCTTGTGCAGAAATTGCAAACTGTGCCAAACAGCAGGTTAAAGGCCCTGACTCTCCAAGTGGGGAGAGTGTTTGTAAAGGGTCTGGAATTGTGAACCCGAGTAAAAGGGGACAAAATCTGAGATGCATTTGAAAACGTTTCCCGGTCACACGGTGCACCATACTGTGGGTTTCCCATGCATGTTTTAGCTGAAGGAAGAATCGCTTAAACCTGCAGATTTGGGACCCATGGAATGGGTGCCATGCAGTATGACTTCAAATGCTCTGCATTTGCTCATCGAACCTCAACAATGCTATCAGCCCGAAGTGTCCAACCTTATGTCTCACTCAGCTCTCGGTGTAGATGAGGTAAATCCAAGTTGCATCACAAGCCCTGAATGAATAATTTAAGAATTGCTCTCTATTTCACTGTCATTGTGTTTTGTTTTTGTAATTCATTTTGATAATGGGATTTATCGGATTTTCTCTGCTGCCTTCATGCAGCTGTACACACGCTTGATTCTCTTATGGAGACATATAAATCCATGGGTTTGAAAATTCTTTCTAGTCAGGTGTATTCCTAGGGGTTGAATATAGGGTGTTTAGCCCATTTCGTTGAGCAAGGGTTAAGTCTTGACTATTACATATTTGACGTATGGAATGGTATCTGTGCTAATTTCTATCTCTGGTTTTATGCAGCACCCCAACTCACCTTTCCCCTTAAGCAAACATAAGTTGGTCTTCTAAATTTGAGACCCTGTTCTGTTTTGTAATTCAGTTCATGTGTAGCCAAAAGTATATTCCGTGTATTAGTGATATCTTATGATGTTTCATTTTCTGTGTGACTTATTTCTCTTAGAATCATCGTACCTGAATCCACTCATTATGCCACGACGGGCCAGATGACATAGATTTCATTGGTGAGTGATATTCCATTGTACGTACGTACCACGACTTCTTTATCCATTTTTCGCTCTCTGGGATATTTAACTTGTACTTAGACGAGGTTCTTGTAAACAGAGCCGTCTGAAACTTTGGGGTGGCTGTGTGTTTTTGATTTTAATTTCCCTAAGCTATAGGACCATAAGTGGAAGTGCCGTAGGCTCCGTTGCTTTGTTTTTTAGGTATTTCAGGAAACACCATACACTTCTCCAGAGTGGCTGTTGGCAATTTACATCCCACCCATCAGCATAACAAGGCTCCCTGTTCTCCATGGCCTGTGCTGCATTTCTGAATTTTACACTTTTTTCAGATGGCCCTTTTGACTGGGGGGCAGTGAGACTTCATTGTAGTGCAGATTTCTTTAACATGCTTGCTTGGTTGGACAAAAAGGGCGTATGCGTTTTTTCCTGAATATATTCAGGAAAAAACGCATACGCCCTTTTTGGCCAAGTGCATCATTGTCGACGTTCTGCGTATTTTCCTATGCTTTAAATGCAATTCCAGACTACCCCCTGAAATCGTTTTCCTGCAGTTCTGCCCCGCTTTCAAGTCCTCTTCGCAGCCTTCCTTCAATATATTTTTGGACGATAGCTGTCATTTTTAACTCTGCATGTTTGTGAATTACAGTGACCCTGAGCTCCTTTCTTCAAATCGCTTTCTTGTGAGCTGGCCGCAAACCCGCAGGATTGCTTCAGGCCCTAATCTGGTTCCGGCACGGCATGCTGAGCCTTTGGTTAATTCCTCTTTCTGGTGGGAAATGAGCATTAAATTTGCCCGTGCAGACACCTACAGCTAGTCTCTCATTGGTTCTCCCTATTCCTGTTCATCTTGCACAGGAATTGCAAACTGTGCCAAAGAGGAGGTTAAAGGCACTGACTCTCCAAGTGGGGAGAGTGTTACTAAAGGGTCTGTAATTGTGAACCCGAGTAAAAGGGGACAAAAACTGAGATGCATTTGAAAACGTTTACCGGTCACACAGTGCACCATACTGTGGGTTTCCCATGCATGTTTTAGCTGAAGGAAGAATCGCTTCAACCTGGACAGTTGGGACCCATGGAATGTGTACCATGTATTATGACTTCAAATGGTCTGCATTTGCTCATCGAACCTCACCAATGCTATCAGCCCGAAGTGTCCAACCTTATGTCTCACTCAGCTCTGGGTTTAGGTGAGGTAAATCCAGGTTGCATCACAAGCCCTGAATGAATTATTTAAGAATTGCTCTCTATTTCACTGTCATTGTGTTTTGTTTTTGTAATTCATTTTGATAATAGGATTTATCGGATTTTCTCTGCTGCCTTCATGCAGCTGTACACACGCTTGATTCTCTTATGGAGACATATAAATCCATGGGTTTGAAGATTCTTACTAGTCAGGTGTATTCCTAGGCGTTGAATATAGGGTGTTTAGCCCATTTCTTTGAGCAAGCGGTAGGTCTCGACTATTACATATTTGACGTATGGAATGGTATCTGTGCTAATTTCTATCTCTGGTATTATGCAGCACCCCAACTCACCTTTCCCCTTAAGCAAACATAAGTTGGTTTTCTAAATTTGAGACCCTGTTCTGATTTGTAATTCAGTTCATGTGTAGCCAAGATTACATTCCGTGTATTAGTGATATCTTATGATGTTTCATTTTCTGTGTGACTGATTTCACTTAGAATCATCGTACCTGAATCCACTCATTATGCCACGACGGGCCAGATGACATAGATTTCATTGGTGAGTGATATTCCATTGTACGTACGTACCACAACTTCTTTATTCATTTTTCGCTTTCTGGGATATTAACTTGTACCGTAGACGAGGTTCTTGTAAACAGAGCCGTCTGAAACTTTGGGGTGGCTGTGTGTTTTTGATTTTAATTTCCCTAAGCTATAGGACCATAAGTGGAAGTGCCGTAGGCTCCGTTGCTTTGTTTTTTAGGTGTTTCAGGAAACACCATACACTTCTCCAGAGTGGCTCTTGGCAATTTACATCCCACCCATCAGCATAACAAGGCTCCCTGTTCTCCATGGCCTGTGCTGCATTTCTGGATTTTACACTTTTTTCAGATGGCCCTTTTGACTGGGGGGCAGTGAGACTTCATTGTAGTGCAGATTTCTTTAACATGCTTGCTTCATTGGCCGAAAAGTCCGTATGCGTTTTTTCCTGAATATATTCAGGAAAAAACGCATACGCCCTTTTTGGCCAAGTGCATCATTGTCGACGTTCTGCCTCTTTTCCTATGCTTTAAATGCAATTCCAGTCTACCCCCTGAAATCGTTTTCCTGCAATTCTGCCCCGCTTTGAAGTCCTCTTCGCAGCCTTCCTTCAATATATTTTTGGACGATAGCTGTCATTTATAACTCTGCAGGTTTGTGAATTACAGTGCCCCTGAGCTCCTTTCTTCAAATCGCTTTCTTGTGACCTGGCCGCAAACCGGCAGGATTGCTTCAGGCCCTAATCTGGTTCCGGCACGGCATGCTGAGCCTTTGGTTAATTCCACTTCCTGGTGGGAAATGAGCGTTAAATTTGCCCGGGCAGACACCTACAGCTAGTCTCTCATTGGTTCTCCCTATTCCTGTTCATCTTGTGCAGAAATTGCAAACTGTGCCAAACAGCAGGTTAAAGGCCCTGACTCTCCAAGTGGGGAGAGTGTTTGTAAAGGGTCTGGAATTGTGAACCCGAGTAAAAGGGGACAAAATCTGAGATGCATTTGAAAACGTTTCCCGGTCACACGGTGCACCATACTGTGTGTTTCCCATGCATGTTTTAGCTGAAGGAAGAATCGCTTAAACCTGCAGATTTGGGACCCATGGAATGGGTGCCATGCAGTATGACTTCAAATGGTCTGCATTTGCTCATCGAACCTCACCAATGCTATCAGCCCGAAGTGTCCAACCTTATGTCTCACTCAGCTCTCAGTGTAGATGAGGTAAATCCAAGTTGCATCACAAGCCCTGAATGAATAATTTAAGAATTGCTCTCTATTTCACTGTCATTGTGTTTTGTTTTTGTAATTCATTTTGATAATGGGATTTATCGGATTTTCTCTGCTGCCTTCATGCAGCTGTACACACGCTTGATTCTCTTATGGAGACATATAAATCCATGGGTTTGAAAATTCTTTCTAGTCAGGTGTATTCCTAGGGGTTGAATATAGGGTGTTTAGCCCATTTCGTTGAGCAAGGGTTAAGTCTTGACTATTACATATTTGACGTATGGAATGGTATCTGTGCTAATTTCTATCTCTGGTTTTATGCAGCACCCCAACTCACCTTTCCCCTTAAGCAAACATAAGTTGGTCTTCTAAATTTGAGACCCTGTTCTGTTTTGTAATTCAGTTCATGTGTAGCCAAAAGTATATTCTGTGTATTAGTGATATCTTATGATGTTTCATTTTCTGTGTGACTTATTTGTCTTAGAATCATCGTACCTGAATCCACTCATTATGCCACGACGGGCCAGATGACATAGATTTCATTGGTGAGTGATATTCCATTGTACGTACGTACCACGACTTCTTTATCCATTTTTCGCTCTCTGGGATATTTAACTTGTACTTAGACGAGGTTCTTGTAAACAAAGCCGTCTTAAACATTGGGGTGGCTGTGTGTTTTTTATTTTAATTTCCCTAAACTATAGGACCATAAGTGGAAGTGCCATAGGCTCCGTTGCTTTGTTTTTTAGGTGTTTCAGGAAACACCATACACTTCTCCAGAGTGGCTGTTGGCAATTTACATCCCACCCATCAGCATAACAAGGCTCCCTGTTCTCCATGGCCTGTGCTGCATTTCTGAATTTTACACTTTTTTCAGATGGCCCTTTTGACTGGGGGGCAGTGAGACTTCATTGTAGTGCAGATTTCTTTAACATGCTTGCTTGGTTGGAAAAAAAGGGCGTATGCGTTTTTTCCTGAATATATTCAGGAAAAAACGCATACGCCCTTTTTGGCCAAGTGCATCATTGTCGACGTTCTGCGTATTTTCCTATGCTTTAAATGCAATTCCAGACTACCCCCTGAAATCGTTTTCCTGCAGTTCTGCCCCGCTTTCAAGTCCTCTTCGCAGCCTTCCTTCAATATATTTTTGGACGATAGCTGTCATTTTTAACTCTGCATGTTTGTGAATTACAGTGCCCCTGAGCTCCTTTCTTCAAATCGCTTTCTTGTGAGCTGGCCGCAAACCCGCAGGATTGCTTCAGGCCCGAATCTTGTTCCGGCACGGCATGCTGAGCCTTTGGTTAATTCCTATTTCTGGTGGGAAATGAGCATTAAATTTGCCCGTGCAGACACCTACAGCTAGTCTCTCATTGGTTCTCCCTATTCCTGTTCATCTTGCACAGGAATTGCAAACTGTGCCAAAGAGGAGGTTAAAGGCACTGACTCTCCAAGTGGGGAGAGTGTTACTAAAGGGTCTGTAATTGTGAACCCGAGTAAAAGGGGACGAAAACTGAGATGCATTTGAAAACGTTTACCGGTCACACAGTGCTCCATACTGTGGGTTTCCCATGCATGTTTTAGCTGAAGGAAGAATCGCTTCAACCTGGACAGTTGGGACCCATGGAATGTGTACCATGTATTATGACTTCAAATGGTCTGCATTTGCTCATCGAACCTCACCAATGCTATCAGCCCGAAGTGTCCAACCTTATGTCTCACTCAGCTCTGGGTTTAGGTGAGGTAAATCCAGGTTGCATCACAAGCCCTGAATGAATTATTTAAGAATTGCTCTCTATTTCACTGTCATTGTGTTTTGTTTTTGTAATTAATTTTGATAATGGGATTTATCGGATTTTCTCTGCTGCCTTCATGCAGCTGTACACACGCTTGATTCTCTTATGGAGACATATAAATCCATGGGTTTGCAGGTTCTTACTAGTCAGGTGTATTCCTAGGCGTTGAATATAGGGTGTTTAGCCCATTTCGTTGAGCAAGGGGTAGGTCTTGACTATTATATATTTGACGTATGGAATTGTATCTGTGCTAATTTCTATCTCTGGGTTTATGCAGCACCCCAACTCACCTTTCCACTTAAGCAAACATAAGTTGGTTTTCTAAATTTGAGACCCTGTTCTGTTTTGTAATTCAGTTCATGTGTAGCCAAGATTACATTCGGTGTATTAGTGATATCTTATGATGTTTCATTTTCTGTGTGACTTATTTCACTTAGAATCATCGTACCTGAATCCACTCATTATGCCAGGACGGGCCAGAGGACATAGATTTCATTGGTGAGTGATATTCCATTGTACGTACGTACCACAACTTCTTTATCCATTTTTCGCTTTCTGGGATATTTAACTTGTACCGTAGACGAGGTTCTTGTAAACAGAGCCGTCTGAAACTGTGGGGTGGCTGTGTGTTTTTGATTTTAATTTCCCTAAGCTATAGGACCATAGGTGGAAGTGCCGTAGGCTCCGTTGCTTTGTTTTTTAGGTGTTTCAGGAAACACCATACACTTCTCCAGAGTGGCTCTTGGCAATTTACATCCCACCCATCAGCATAACAAGGCTCCCTGTTCTCCATGGCCTGTTCTGCATTTCTGGATTTTACACTTTTTTCACATGGCCCTTTTGACAGGGGGGCAGGGAGACTTCATTTTAGTGCAGATTTCTTTAACATGCTTGCTTGGTTGGACAAAAAGGGCGTGTGCGTTTTTTCCTGAATATATTCAGGAAAAAACGCATACGCCCTTTTTGGCCAAGTGCATCATTGTCGACGTTCTGCGTATTTTCCTATGCTTTAAATGCAATTCCAGTCTACCCCCTGAAATCGGTTTCCTGCAATTCTGCCCCGCTTTCAAGTCCTCTTCGCAGCCTTCCTTCAATATATTTTTGGACGATAGCTGTCATTAATAATTCTGCAAGTTTGTGAATTAGAGTGCCCCTGAGCTCCTTTCATCAAATCGCTTTCTTGTGAGCTGACAGCAAACCCGCAGGATTGCTTCAGGCCCTAATCTGGTTCCGGCACGGCATGCTGAGCCTTTGGTTAACTCCTCTTCGTGGTTGGAAAAGAGCGTTAAATGTTCCCGTGCAGACACCTACAGCCAGTCTCTCATTGGTTCTCCCTATTCCTGTTCATCTTGCGCAGAAATTGCAAACTGTGCCAAACAGGAGGTTAAAGGCACTGACTCTCCAAGTGGGGAGAGTGTTAGTAAAGGGTCTGGAATTGTGAACACGAGTAAAAGGGGACAAAAACTGAGATGCATTTGAAAATGTTTCCCGGTCACACGGTGCACCATACTGTGGGTTTCCCATGCATGCTTTAGCTGAAGGAAGAATCGCTTAAACCTGGAGAGTTGGGACCCATGGAATGTGTACCATGTAGTATGACTTCAAATGGTCTGCATTTGCTCATCGAACCTCACCAATGCTATCAGCCCGAAGTGTCCAACCTTATGTCTCACTCAGCTCTGGGTTTAGATGAGGTAAATCCAGGTTGCATCACAAGCCCTGAATGAATTATTTAAGAATTGCTCTCTATTTCACTGTCATTGTGTTTTGTTTTTGTAATTCATTTTGATAATAGGATTTATCGGATTTTCTCTGCTGCCTTCATGCAGCTGTACACACGCTTGATTCTCTTATGGAGACATATAAATCCATGGGTTTGAAGATTCTTACTAGTCAGGTGTATTCCTAGGCGTTGAATATAGGGTGTTTAGCCCATTTCGTTGAGCAAGGGGTAGGTCTTGACTATTACATATTTGACGTATGGAATGGTATCTGTACTAATTTCTATCTCTGGTTTTATGCAGCACCCCAACTCACCTTTCCCCATAAGCAAACATAAGTTGGTTTTCTAAATTTGAGACCCTGTTCTGTTTTGTAATTCAGTTCATGTGTAGCCAAGATTACATTCGGTGTATTAGTGATATCTTATGTTGTTTCATTTTCTATGTGACTTATTTCACTTAGAATCATCGTACCTGAATCCACTCATTATGCCACGACGGGCCAGATGACATAGATTTCATTGGTGAGTGATATTCCATTGTACGTACGTACCACAACTTCTTTCTCCATTTTTCGCTTTCTGGGATATTTAACTTGTACCGTAGACGAGGTTCTTGTAAACAGAGCCGTCTGAAACTTTGGGGTGGCTGTGTGTTGCGGATTTTAATTTCCCTAAGCTATAGGACCATAAGTGGAAGTGCCGTAGGCTCCGTTGCTTTGTTTTTTAGGTGTTTCAGGAAACACCATACACTTCTCCAGAGTGGCTGTTGGCAATTTACATCCCACCCATCAGCATAACAAGGCTCCATGTTCTCCATGGCCTGTGCTGCCTTTCTGGATTTTACACTTTTTTCAGATGGCCCTTTTGACCGGGGGGCAGTGAGACTACATTGTAGTGCAGATTTCTTTAACATGCTTGCTTGGTTGGCCAAAAAGGGCGTATGCGTTTTTTCCTGAATATATTCAGGAAAAAACGCATACGCCCTTTTTGGCCAAGTGCATCATTGTCGACGTTCTGCCTCTTTTCCTATGCTTTAAATGCAATTCCAGTCTACCCCCTGAAATCGTTTTCCTGCAATTCTGCTCCGCTTTCAAGTCTTCTTCGCAGCCTTCCTTCAATATATTTTTGGACGATAGCTGTCATATATAACTCTGCAGGTTTGTGAATTACAGTGCCCCTGAACTCCTTTCTTCAAATCGCTTTCTTGTGAGCTGGCCGAAAACCCGCAGGATTGCTTCAGGCCCTAATCTTGTTCCGGCACGGCATGCTGAGCCTTTGGTTAATTCCTCTTTCTGGTGGGAAATGAGTGTTAAATTTTCCCGTGCAGACACCTACAGCTAGTCTCTCATTGGTTCTCCCTATTCCTGTTCATCTTGCGCAGAAATTGCAAACTGTGCCAAACAGCAGGTTAAAGGCACTGACTCTCCAAGTGGGGAGAGTGTTAGTAAAGGGTCTGGAATTGTGAACCCGAGTAAAAGGGGACGAAAACTGAGATGCATTTGAAAACGTTTCCCGGTCACACGGTGCAACATACTGTGGGTTTCCCATGCAAGTTTTAGCTGAAGGAAGAATCGCTTAAACCTGGAGAGTTGGGACCATGGAATGGGTACCATGCATTATGACTTCAAATGGTCTGCATTTGCTCATCGAACTTCACCAATGCTATCAGCCCGAAGTGTCCAACTTTATGTCTCACTCAGCTCTGGGTGTAGATGAGGTAAATCCTGGTTGCATCACAAGCCCTTAATGAATTATTTAAGAATTGCTCTCTATTTCACTGTCATTGTGTTTTGTTTTTGTAATTCATTTTGATAATGGGATTTATCGGATTTTCTCTGCTGCCTTCATGCAGGTGTACACACGCTTGATTCTCTTATGGAGACATATAAATCCATGGGTTTGAAGATTCTTACTAGTCAGGTGTATTCCTAGGTGTTAAATATAGGGTGTTTAGCCCATTTCGTTGAGCAAGGGGTAGGTCTTGACTATTACATATTTGACGTATAGAATCGTACCTGTGCTAATTTCTATCTCTGGTTTTATGCAGCACCCCAACTCACCTTTCACCTTAAGCAAACATAAGTTGGTTTTCTAAATTTGAGACCCTGTTCTGTTTTGTAATTCAGTTCATGTGTAGCCAAGATTACATTCGGTGTATTAGTGATATCTTATGTTGTTTCATTTTCTATGTGACTTATTTCACTTAGAATCATCGTACCTGAATCCACTCATCATGCCACGACGGGCCAGATGAAATAGATTTCATTGGTGAGTGATATTCCATTGTACGTACGTACCACAACTTCTTTCTCCATTTTTCGCTTTCTGGGATATTTAACTTGTACCGTAGACGAGGTTCTTGTAAACAGAGCCGTCTGAAACTTTGGGGTGGCTGTGTGTTGCGGATTTTAATTTCCCTAAGCTATAGGACCATAAGTGGAAGTGCCGTATTCTCCGTTGCTTTGTTTTTTAGGTGTTTCAGGAAACACCATACACTTCTCCAGAGTGGCTGTTGGCAATTTACATCCCACCCATCAGCATAACAAGGCTCCATGTTCTCCATGGCCTGTTCTGCCTTTCTGGATTTTACACTTTTTTCAGATGGCCCTTTTGACCGGGGGGCAGTGAGACTTCATTGTAGTGCAGATTTCTTTAACATGCTTGCTTGGTTGGCCAAAAAGGGCGTATGCGTTTTTTCCTGAATATATTCAGGAAAAAACACATACGCCCTTTTTGGCCAAGTGCATCATTGTCGACGTTCTGCCTCTTTTCCTATGCTTTAAATGCAATTCCAGTCTACCCCCTGAAATCGTTTTCCTGCAATTCTGCTCCACTTTCAAGTCTTCTTCGCAGCCTTCCTTCAATATATTTTTGGAAGATAGCTGTCATATATAACTCTGCAGGTTTGTGAATTACAGTGCCCGTGAGCTCCTTTCTTCAAATCGCTTTCTTGTGAGCTGGCCGAAAACCCGCAGGATTGCTTCAGGCCCTAATCTTGTTCCGGCACGGCATGCTGAGCCTTTGGTTAATTCCTCTTTCTGGTGGGAAATGAGTGTTAAATTTTCCCGTGCAGACACCTACAGCTAGTCTCTCATTGGTTCTCCCTATTCCTGTTCATCTTGCGCAGAAATTGCAAACTGTGCCAAACAGCAGGTTAAAGGCACTGACTCTCCAAGTGGGGAGAGTGTTAGTAAAGGGTCTGGAATTGTGAACCCGAGTAAAAGGGGACGAAAACTGAGATGCATTTGAAAACGTTTCCCGGTCACACGGTGCAACATACTGTGGGTTTCCCATGCAAGTTTTAGCTGAAGGAAGAATCGCTTAAACCTGGAGAGTTGGGACCATGGAATGGGTACCATGCAGTATGACTTCAAATGGTCTGCATTTGCTCATCGAACTTCACCAATGCTATCAGCCCGAAGTGTCCAACTTTATGTCTCACTCAGCTCTGGGTGTAGATGAGGTAAATCCTGGTTGCATCACAAGCCCTTAATGAATTATTTAAGAATTGCTCTCTATTTCACTGTCATTGTGTTTTGTTTTTGTAATTCATTTTGATAATGGGATTTATCGGATTTTCTCTGCTGCCTTCATGCACCTGTACACACGCTTGATTCTCTTATGGAGACATATAAATCCATGGGTTTGAAGATTCTTACTAGTCAGGTGTATTCCTAGGTGTTAAATATAGGGTGTTTAGCCCATTTCGTTGAGCAAGGGGTAGGTCTTGACTATTACATATTTGACGTATAGAATCGTACCTGTGCTAATTTCTATCTCTGGTTTTATGCAGCACCCCAACTCACCTTTCCCCTTAAGCAAACATAAGTTGGTTTTCTAAATTTGAGACCCTGTTCTGTTTTGTAATTCAGTTCATGTGTAGCCAAGATTACATTCGGTGTATTAGTGATATCTTATGATGTTTCATTTTCTGTGTGACTTATTTCTCTTAGAATCATCGTACCTGAATCCACTCATTATGCCACGATGGGCCAGGTGACATAGATTTCATTGGTGAGTGATATTCCATTGTACGTACGTACCACAACTTCTTTCTCCATTTTTCGCTTTCTGGGATATTTAACTTGTACCGTAGACGAGGTTCTTGTAAACAGAGACGTCTGAAACTTTGGAGTGGCTGTGTATTGTGGATTTTAATTTCCCTAAGCTATATGACCATAAGTGGAAGTGCCGTTGGCTCCGTTGCTTTGTTTTTTAGGTGTTTCAGGAAACACCATACACTTCTCCAGAGTGGCTGCTGGCAATTTACATCCCACCCATCAGTATAACAAGGCTCCCTGTTCTCCATGGCCTGTGCTGCATTTCTGGATTTTACACTTTTTCAGATGGCCCTTTTGACCGGGGGGCAGTGAGACTTCATTGTAGTGCAGATTTCTTTAATATGCTTGCTTGGTTGGCCAAAAAGGGCGTATGCGTTTTTTCCTGAATATATTCAGGAAAAAACGCATACGCCCTTTTTGGCCAAGTGCATCATTGTCGACGTTCTGCCTCTTTTCTTATGCTTTAAATGCAATTCCAGTCTTCCCCCTGAAATCGTTTTCCAGCAATTCTGCCCCGACTTAAAGTCCTTTTCGCAGCCTTCCTTCAATATATTTTTGGACGATAGCTGTCATTTATAACTCTGCAGGTTTGTGAATTAGAGTGCCCCTGAGCTCCTTTCTTCAAATCGCTTTCTTTTGAGCTGGCCGCAAACCCGCAGGATTGCTTCAGGCCCTAATCTGGTTCCGGCACCGCATGCTGAGCGTTTGGTTAATTCCTCTCCCTGGTTAGAAATGAGCGTTAAATTTGCCCGTGCAGACACCTACAGCTAGTCTATCATTGGTTCTCCCTAATCCTGTTCATCTTGCGCAGAAATTGCAAACTGTGCCAATCAGCAGGTTAAAGGCACTGACTCTCAAAGTGGGGAGAGTGCTAGTAAACGGTCTGGAATTGTGAACCCGAGTAAAAGGGGACAAAACCTGAGATGCATTTGAAAACGTTTCCCGGTCACGCAGTGCACCATATTGTGGGTTTCCCATGCATGCTTTAGCTGAAGGAAGAATCGCTTAAACCTGGAGATTTGGGACCCATGGAATGGGTACCATGTAGCATGACATCAAATGGTCTGCATTTGCTCATCGAACTTCACCAATGCTATCAGCCCGAAGTGTCCAACTTTATGTCTCACTCAGCTCTGGGTGTAGATGAGGTAAATCCTGGTTGCATCACAAGCCCTGAATGAATTATTTAAGAATTGCTCTCTATTTCACTGTCATTGTGTTTTGTTTTTGTAATTCATTTTGATAATGGGATTTATCGGATTTTCTCTGCTGCCTTCATGCAGGTGTACACACGCTTGATTCTCTTATGGAGACATATAAATCCATGGGTTTGAAGATTCTTACTAGTCAGGTGTATTCCTAGGTGTTAAATATAGGGTGTTTAGCCCATTTCGTTGAGCAAGGGGTAGGTCTTGACTATTACATATTTGACGTATAGAATCGTACCTGTGCTAATTTCTATCTCTGGTTTTATGCAGCACCCCAACTCACCTTTCACCTTAAGCAAACATAAGTTGGTTTTCTAAATTTGAGACCCTGTTCTGTTTTGTAATTCAGTTCATGTGTAGCCAAGATTACATTCGGTGTATTAGTGATATCTTATGTTGTTTCATTTTCTATGTGACTTATTTCACTTAGAATCATCGTACCTGAATCCACTCATTATGCCACGACGGCCAGATGAAATAGATTTCATTGGTGAGTGATATTCCATTGTACGTACGTACCACAACTTCTTTCTCCATTTTTCGCTTTCTGGGATATTTAACTTGTACCGTAGACGAGGTTCTTGTAAACAGAGCCGTCTGAAACTTTGGGGTGGCTGTGTGTTGCGGATTTTAATTTCCCTAAGCTATAGGACCATAAGTGGAAGTGCCGTAGGCTCCGTTGCTTTGTTTTTTAGGTGTTTCAGGAAACACCATACACTTCTCCAGAGTGGCTGTTGGCAATTTACATCCCACCGATCAGCATAACAAGGCTCCATGTTCTCCATGGCCTGTTCTGCCTTTCTGGATTTTACACTTTTTTCAGATGGCCCTTTTGACCGGGGGGCAGTGAGACTTCATTGTAGTGCAGATTTCTTTAACATGCTTGCTTGGTTGGCCAAAAAGGGCGTATGCGTTTTTTCCTGAATATATTCAGGAAAAAACGCATACGCCCTTTTTGGCCAAGTGCATCATTGTCGACGTTCTGCCTCTTTTCCTATGCTTTAAATGCAATTCCAGTCTACCCCCTGAAATCGTTTTCCTGCAATTCTGCTCCGCTTTCAAGTCTTCTTCGCAGCCTTCCTTCAATATATTTTTGGACGATAGCTGTCATATATAACTCTGCAGGTTTGTGAATTACAGTGCCCGTGAGCTCCTTTCTTCAAATCGCTTTCTTGTGAGATGGCCGAAAACCCGCAGGATTGCTTCAGGCCCTAATCTTGTTCCGGCACGGCATGCTGAGCCTTTGGTTAATTCCTCTTTCTGGTGGGAAATGAGTGTTAAATTTTCCCGTGCAGACACCTACAGCTAGTCTCTCATTGGTTCTCCCTATTCCTGTTCATCTTGCGCAGAAATTGCAAACTGTGCCAAACAGCAGGTTAAAGGCACTGACTCTCCAAGTGGGGAGAGTGTTAGTAAAGGGTCTGGAATTGTGAACCCGAGTAAAAGGGGACGAAAACTGAGATGCATTTGAAAACGTTTCCCGGTAACACGGTGCAACATACTGTGGGTTTCCCATGCAAGTTTTAGCTGAAGGAAGAATCGCTTAAACCTGGAGAGTTGGGACCATGGAATGGGTACCATGCAGTATGACTTCAAATGGTCTGCATTTGCTCATCGAACTTCACCAATGCTATCAGCCCGAAGTGTCCAACTTTATGTCTCACTCAGCTCTGGGTGTAGATGAGGTAAATCCTGGTTGCATCACAAGCCCTTAATGAATTATTTAAGAATTGCTCTCTATTTCACTGTCATTGTGTTTTGTTTTTGTAATTCATTTTGATAATGGGATTTATCGGATTTTCTCTGCTGCCTTCATGCAGGTGTACACACGCTTGATTCTCTTATGGAGACATATAAATCCATGGGTTTGAAGATTCTTACTAGTCAGGTGTATTCCTAGGTGTTAAATATAGGGTGTTTAGCCCATTTCGTTGAGCAAGGGGTAGGTCTTGACTATTACATATTTGACGTATAGAATCGTACCTGTGCTAATTTCTATCTCTGGTTTTATGCAGCACCCCAACTCACCTTTCCCCTTAAGCAAACATAAGTTGGTTTTCTAAATTTGAGACCCTGTTCTGTTTTGTAATTCAGTTCATGTGTAGCCAAGATTACATTCGGTGTATTAGTGATATCTTATGATGTTTCATTTTCTGTGTGACTTATTTCTCTTAGAATCATCGTACCTGAATCCACTCATTATGCCACGATGGGCCAGGTGACATAGATTTCATTGGTGAGTGATATTCCATTGTACGTACGTACCACAACTTCTTTCTCCATTTTTCGCTTTCTGGGATATTTAACTTGTACCGTAGACGAGGTTCTTGTAAACAGAGACGTCTGAAACTTTGGAGTGGCTGTGTATTGTGGATTTTAATTTCCCTAAGCTATATGACCATAAGTGGAAGTGCCGTTGGCTCCGTTGCTTTGTTTTTTAGGTGTTTCAGGAAACACCATACACTTCTCCAGAGTGGCTGCTGGCAATTTACATCCCACCCATCAGTATAACAAGGCTCCCTGTTCTCCATGGCCTGTGCTGCATTTCTGGATTTTACACTTTTTCAGATGGCCCTTTTGACCGGGGGGCAGTGAGACTTCATTGTAGTGCAGATTTCTTTAATATGCTTGCTTGGTTGGCCAAAAAGGGCGTATGCGTTTTTTCCTGAATATATTCAGGAAAAAACGCATACGCCCTTTTTGGCCAAGTGCATCATTGTCGACGTTCTGCCTCTTTTCTTATGCTTTAAATGCAATTCCAGTCTTCCCCCTGAAATCGTTTTCCAGCAATTCTGCCCCGACTTAAAGTCCTTTTCGCAGCCTTCCTTCAATATATTTTTGGACGATAGCTGTCATTTATAACTCTGCAGGTTTGTGAATTAGAGTGCCCCTGAGCTCCTTTCTTCAAATCGCTTTCTTTTGAGCTGGCCGCAAACCCGCAGGATTGCTTCAGGCCCTAATCTGGTTCCGGCACCGCATGCTGAGCGTTTGGTTAATTCCTCTCCCTGGTTAGAAATGAGCGTTAAATTTGCCCGTGCAGACACCTACAGCTAGTCTATCATTGGTTCTCCCTAATCCTGTTCATCTTGCGCAGAAATTGCAAACTGTGCCAATCAGCAGGTTAAAGGCACTGACTCTCAAAGTGGGGAGAGTGCTAGTAAACGGTCTGGAATTGTGAACCCGAGTAAAAGGGGACAAAACCTGAGATGCATTTGAAAACGTTTCCCGGTCACACAGTGCACCATATTGTGGGTTTCCCATGCATGCTTTAGCTGAAGGAAGAATCGCTTAAACCTGGAGATTTGGGACCCATGGAATGGGTACCATGTAGCATGACTTCAAATGGTCTGCATTTGCTCATCGAACCTCAACAATGCTATCAGCCCGAAGTGTCCAACCTTATGTCTCACTCAGCTCTGGGTGTAGATGAGGTAAATCCAGGTTGCATCACAAGCCCTGAATGAATTATTTAAGAATTGCTCTCTATTTCACTGTCACTGTGTTTTTTTCGTACTTCATTTTGATAATAGGATTTATCGGATTTTCTCTGCTGCCTTCATGCAGCTGTACACACGCTTGATTCTCTTATGGAGACATATAAATCCATGGGTTTGAAGATTCTTACTAGTCAGGTGTATTCCTAGGCGTTGAATATAGGGTGTTTAGCCCATTTCGTTGAGCAAGGGGTAGGTCTTGACTATTACATATTTGACGTATGGAATGGTATCTGTGCTAATTTCTATCTCTGGTTTTATGCAGCACCCCAACTCACCTTTCCCCTTAAGCAAACATAAGTTGGTTTTCTAAATTTGAGACCCTGTTCTGTTTTGTAATTCAGTTCATGTGTAGCCAAGATTACACGGTGTATTAGTGATATCTTATGATGTTTCATTTTCTGTGTGACTTTTTCTCTTAGAATCATTGTACCTGAATCCACTCATTATGCCACGACGGGCCAGGTGACATAGATTTCATTGGTGAGTGATATTCCATTGTACGTACGTACCACAACTTCTTTATCCATTTTTCGCTTTCTGGGATATTTAACTTGTACCGTAGACGAGGTTCTTGTAAACAGAGCCGTCTGAAACTTTGGGGTGGCTGTGTATTGTGGATTTTAATTTCCCTAAGCTATAGGACCATAAGTGGAAGTGCCGTAGGCTCCGTTGCTTTGTTTTTTAGGTGTTTCAGGAAACACAATACACTTCTCCAGAGTGGCTGCTGGCAATTTACATCCCACCCATCAGTATAACAAGGCTCCCTGTTCTCCATGGCCTGTGCTGCATTTCTGGATTTTACACTTTTTTCAGATGGCCCTTTTGACCGGGGGGCAGTGAGACTTCATTGTAGTGCAGATTTCTTTAACATGCTTGCTTGGTTGGCCAAAAAGGGCGTATGCGTTTTTTCCTGAATATATTCAGGAAAAAACGCATACGAACTTTTTGGCCAAGTGCATCATTGTCGACGTTCTGCCTCTTTTCCTATGCTTTAAATGCAATTCCAGTCTACCCCCTGAAATCGTTCTCCTGCAATTCTGCCCCGATTTCAAGTTCTCTTCGCAGCCTTCCTTCAATATATTTTTGGACGATAGCTGTCATTTATAACTCTGCAGATTTGTGAATTAGAGTGCCCCGGAGCTCCTTTCTTCAAATCGCTTTCTTGTGAGCTGGCCGCAAACCCGCAGGATTGCTTCAGGCCCTAATCTGGTTCCGGCACGGCATGCTGAGCCTTTGGTTAATTCCTCTTTCTGGTGGGAAATGAGCGTTAAATTTGACCGTGCAGACACCTACAGCTAGTCTCTCATTGGTTCTCCCTATTCCTGTTCATCTTGCGCAGAAATTGCAAACTGTGCCAAACAGCAGGTTAAAGGCACTTACTCTCCAAGTGGGGAGAGTGTTAGTAAAGGTTCTGGAATTGTAAACCCGAGTAAAAGGGGACGAAAACTGAGATGCCTTTGAAAACGTTTCCTGGTCACACGGTGCGCCATACTGTGGGTTTCCCATGCATGCTTTAGCTGAAGGAAGAATCGCTTAAACCTGGAGAGTTGGTACCCATGGAATGGGTACCATGCAGTATGACATTAAATGGTCTGCATTTGCTCATCGAACCTCACCAATGCTATCAGTCCGAAGTGTCCAACCTTATGTCTCACTCAGCTATGGGTGTAGATGAGGTAAATCCAGGTTGCATCACAAGCCCTGAATGAATTCTTTAAGAATTGCTCTCTATTTCACTGTCATTGTGTTTTGTTTTTGTAATTCATTTTGATAATAGGATTTATCAGATTTTCTCTGCTGCCTTCATGCAGCTGTACACATGCTTGATTCTCTTATGGAGACATATAAAACCATGGGTTTGAAGATTCTTACTAGTCAGGTGTATTCCTAGGCGTTGAATATAGGGTGTTTAGCTCATTTCGTTGAGCAAGGTGTAGGTCTTGACTATTATATATTTGACGTATGGAATGGTATCTGTGCTAATTTCTATCTCTGGTTTCATGCAGCACCCCAACTCACCTTTCCCCTTAAGCAAACATAAGTTGGTTTTCTAAATTTGAGACCCTGTTCTGTTTTGTAATTAAGTTCATATGTAGCCAAGATTACATTCGGTGTATTAGGGATATCTTATGATGTTTCATTTTCGGTGTGACTTATTTCACTGAGAATCATCGTACCTGAATCCACTCATTATGCCACGACGGGCCAGATGACATAGATTTCATTGGTGACTGATATTCCATTGTACGTACGTACCACAACTTCTTTATCCATTTTTCACTTTCTTGTATATTTAACTTGTACCGTAGACGAGGTTCTTGTAAACAGAGCCGTCTGAAACTTTGGGGTGGCTGTGTGTTTTTGATTTTAATTTCCCTAAGCTATAGGACCATAAGTGGAAGTGCCGTAGGCTCCGTTGCTTTGTTTTTTAGGTGTTTCACGAAACACCATACACTTCTCCAGAGTGGCTGTTGGCAATTTACATCCCACCCATCAGCATAACAAGGCTCCCTGTTCTCCATGGCCTGTGCTGCATTTCTGTATTTCACACTTTTTTCAGATGGCCCTTTTGACCGGGGGGCAGTGAGACTTCATTGTAGTGCAGATATCTTTAACATGCTTGCTTGGTTGGCCAAAAAGGGCGTATGCGTTTTTTCCTGAATATATTCAGGAAAAAACGCATACGCCCTTTTTGGCCAAGTGCATCATTGTCGACGTTCTACCACTTTTCCTATGCTTTAAATGCAATTTAAGTCTACACCCTGAAACCGTTTTCCTGCAATTCTGCCCCGCTTTCAAGTCCTCTTCACAGCCATCCTTCAATATATTTTTGGACGATAGCTGTCATTTATAACTCTGCAGGTTTGTGAATTACAGTGCCCCTGAGTTCCTTTCTTCAAAACACTTTCTTGTGACCTGGCCGAAAAACCGCAGGATTGCTTCAGACCCTAATCTGGTTCCGGCACGGCATGCTGAGCCTTTGGTTAATTCCTCTTTCTGGTGGGAAATGAGTGTTAAATTTTCCCGTGCAGACACCTACAGCTAGTCTCTCATTGGTTCTCCCTATTCCTGTTCATCTTGCGCAGAAATTGCAAACTGTGCCAAACAGCAGGTTAAAGGCACTGGCTCTCCAAGTGGGGAGAGTGTTAGTAAAGGGTCTGGAATTGTGAACCCGAGTAAAAGGGGACGAAAACTGAGATGCATTTGAAAACGTTTCCCGGTCACACGGTGCAACATACTGTGGGTTTCCCATGCAAGTTTTAGCTGAAGGAAGAATCGCTTAAACCTGGAGAGTTGGGACCATGGAATGGGTACCATGCAGTATGACTTCAAATGGTCTGCATTTGCTCATCGAACTTCACCAATGCTATCAGCCCGAAGTGTCCAACTTTATGTCTCACTCAGCTCTGGGTGTAGATGAGGTAAATCCTGGTTGCATCACAAGCCCTTAATGAATTATTTAAGAATTGCTCTCTATTTCACTGTCATTGTGTTTTGTTTTTGTAATTCATTTTGATAATGGGATTTATCGGATTTTCTCTGCTGCCTTCATGCAGGTGTACACACGCTTGATTCTCTTATGGAGACATATAAATCCATGGGTTTGAAGATTCTTACTAGTCAGGTGTATTCCTAGGTGTTAAATATAGGGTGTTTAGCCCATTTCGTTGAGCAAGGGGTAGGTCTTGACTATTACATATTTGACGTATAGAATCGTACCTGTGCTAATTTCTATCTCTGGTTTTATGCAGCACCCCAACTCACCTTTCCCCTTAAGCAAACATAAGTTGGTTTTCTAAATTTGAGACCCTGTTCTGTTTTGTAATTCAGTTCATGTGTAGCCAAGATTACATTCGGTGTATTAGTGATATCTTATGATGTTTCATTTTCTGTGTGACTTATTTCTCTTAGAATCATCGTACCTGAATCCACTCATTATGCCACGATGGGCCAGGTGACATAGATTTCATTGGTGAGTGATATTCCATTGTACGTACGTACCACAACTTCTTTCTCCATTTTTCGCTTTCTGGGATATTTAACTTGTACCGTAGACGAGGTTCTTGTAAACAGAGACGTCTGAAACTTTGGAGTGGCTGTGTATTGTGGATTTTAATTTCCCTAAGCTATATGACCATAAGTGGAAGTGCCGTTGGCTCCGTTGCTTTGTTTTTTAGGTGTTTCAGGAAACACCATACACTTCTCCAGAGTGGCTGCTGGCAATTTACATCCCACCCATCAGTATAACAAGGCTCCCTGTTCTCCATGGCCTGTGCTGCATTTCTGGATTTTACACTTTTTCAGATGGCCCTTTTGACCGGGGGGCAGTGAGACTTCATTGTAGTGCAGATTTCTTTAATATGCTTGCTTGGTTGGCCAAAAAGGGCGTATGCGTTTTTTCCTGAATATATTCAGGAAAAAACGCATACGCCCTTTTTGGCCAAGTGCATCATTGTCGACATTCTGCCTCTTTTCTTATGCTTTAAATGCAATTCCAGTCTTCCCCCTGAAATCGTTTTCCAGCAATTCTGCCCCGACTTAAAGTCCTTTTCGCAGCCTTCCTTCAATATATTTTTGGACGATAGCTGTCATTTATAACTCTGCAGGTTTGTGAATTAGAGTGCCCCTGAGCTCCTTTATTCAAATCGCTTTCTTTTGAGCTGGCCGCAAACCCGCAGGATTGCTTCAGGCCCTAATCTGGTTCCGGCACGGCATGCTGAGCATTTGGTTAATTCCTCTCCCTGGTTAGAAATGAGCGTTAAATTTGCCCGTGCAGACACCTACAGCTAGTCTATCATTGGTTCTCCCTAATCCTGTTCATCTTGCGCAAAAATTGCAAACTGTGCCAATCAGCAGGTTAAAGGCACTGACTCTCAAAGTGGGGAGAGTGCTAGTAAACGGTCTGGAATTGTGAACCCGAGTAAAAGGGGACAAAACCTGAGATGCATTTGAAAACGTTTCCCGGTCACACAGTGCACCATATTGTGGGTTTCCCATGCATGCTTTAGCTGAAGGAAGAATCGCTTAAACCTGGAGATTTGGGACCCATGGAATGGGTACCATGTAGCATGACTTCAAATGGTCTGCATTTGCTCATCGAACCTCAACAATGCTATCAGCCCGAAGTGTCCAACCTTATGTCTCACTCAGCTCTGGGTGTAGATGAGGTAAATCAAGGTTGCATCACAAGCCCTGAATGAATTATTTAAGAATTGCTCTCTATTTCACTGTCACTGTGTTTTTTTCGTACTTCATTTTGATAATAGGATTTATCGGATTTTCTCTGCTGCCTTCATGCAGCTGTACACACGCTTGATTCTCTTATGGAGACATATAAATCCATGGGTTTGAAGATTCTTACTAGTCAGGTGTATTCCTAGGCGTTGAATATAGGGTGTTTAGCCCATTTCGTTGAGCAAGGGGTAGGTCTTGACTATTACATATTTGACGTATGGAATGGTATCTGTGCTAATTTCTATCTCTGGTTTTATGCAGCACCCCAACTCACCTTTCCCCTTAAGCAAACATAAGTTGGTTTTCTAAATTTGAGACCCTGTTCTGTTTTGTAATTCAGTTCATGTGTAGCCAAGATTACACGGTGTATTAGTGATATCTTATGATGTTTCATTTTGTGTGTGACTTTTTCTCTTAGAATCATTGTACCTGAATCCACTCATTATGCCACGACGGGCCAGGTGACATAGATTTCATTGGTGAGTGATATTCCATTGTACGTACGTACCACAACTTCTTTATCCATTTTTCGCTTTCTGGGATATTTAACTTGTACCGTAGACGAGGTTCTTGTAAACAGAGCCGTCTGAAACTTTGGGGTGGCTGTGTATTGTGGATTTTAATTTCCCTAAGCTATAGGACCATAAGTGGAAGTGCCGTAGGCTCCGTTGCTTTGTTTTTTAGGTGTTTCAGGAAACACAATACACTTCTCCAGAGTGGCTGCTGGCAATTTACATCCCACCCATCAGTATAACAAGGCTCCCTGTTCTCCATGGCCTGTGCTGCATTTCTGGATTTTACACTTTTTTCAGATGGCCCTTTTGACCGGGGGGCAGTGAGACTTCATTGTAGTGCAGATTTCTTTAACATGCTTGCTTGGTTGGCCAAAAAGGGCGTATGCGTTTTTTCCTGAATATATACAGGAAAAAACGCATACGAACTTTTTGGCCAAGTGCATCATTGTCGACGTTCTGCCTCTTTTCCTATGCTTTAAATGCAATTCCAGTCTACCCCCTGAAATCGTTTTCCTGCAATTCTGCCCCGCTTTCAAGTTCTCTTCGCAGCCTTCCTTCAATATATTTTTGGACGATAGCTGTCATTTATAACTCTGCAGATTTGTGAATTAGAGTGCCCCGGAGCTCCTTTCTTCAAATCGCTTTCTTGTGAGCTGGCCGCAAACCCGCAGGATTGCTTCAGGACCTAATCTTGTTCCGGCACGGCATGCTGAGCCTTTGGTTAATTCCTCTTTCTGGTGGGAAATGAGCATTAAATTTGCCCGTGCAGACACCTACAGCTAGTCTCTCATTGGTTCTCCCTATTCCTGTTCATCTTGCACAGGAATTGCAAACTGTGCAAAACAGGAGTTTAAAGGTACTGACTCTCCAAGTGGGGAGAGTGTTAGTAAAGGGTCTGGAATTGTGAACCCGAGTAAAAGGGGACAAGAACTGAGATGTATTTGAAAACGTTTCCCGGTCACACGGTGCAGCATACTGTGGGTTTCCCATGCATGCTTTAGCTGAAGGTAGAATCGCTTAAACCTGGAGAGTTGGGACCCATGGAATGGGTACCATGCAGTATGACTTCAAATGGTCTGCATTTGCTCATCGAACCTCACCAATGCTATCAGCCCGAAGTGTCCAAACTTATGTCTCACTCAGCTCTGGGTGTAGATGAAGTAAATCCAGGTTCCATCACAAGCCCTGAATGAATTATTTAAGAATTGTTCTCTATTTCACTGTCATTGTGTTTTGTATTTGTAATTCATATTGATAATGGGATTTATCGGATTTTCTCTGCTGCCTTCATGCAGCTGTACACACGCTTGATTCCCTTATGGAGACATATGAATCCATGGGTTTGAAAATTCTTTCTAGTCAGGTGTAATCCTAGGCGTTGAATATAGGGTGTTTAGCCCATTTCGTTGAGCAAGGGGTAGGTCTTGACTATTACATATTTGACGTATGGAGTGGTATCTGTGTTAATTTCTATCTCTGGTTTTATGCAGCACCCCAACTCACCTTTCCCCTTAAGCAAACATAAGTTGGTTTTCTAAATTTGAGACCCTGTTCTGTTTTGTAATTCAGTTCATGTGTAGCCAAGATTACATTCCGTGTATTAGTGATATCTTATGATGTTTCATTTTCTGTGTGACTTATTTCACTTAGAATCATCGTACCTGAATCCACTCATTATGCCACGACGGGCCAGATGACATAGATTTCATTGGTGAGTGATATTCCATTGTACGTACGTACCACAACTTCTTTATCCATTTTTCGCTTTCTGGGATATTTTACTTGTACCGTAGACGAGGTTCTTGTAAACAGAGCCGTCTGAAACTTTGGGGTGGCTGTGTGTTGCGGATTTTAATTTCCCTAAGCTATAGGACCATAAGTGGAAGTGCTGTAGGCTCCGTTGCTTTGTTTTTTAGGTGTTTCAGGAAACACCATACACTTCTCCAGAGTGGCTGTTGGCAATTTACATCCCACCCATCAGCATAACAAGGCTCCCTGTTCTCCATGGCCTGTGCTGCCTTTCTGGATTTTACACTTTTTTCAGATGGCCCTTTAGACCGGGGAGCAGTGAGACTTCATTGTAGTGCAGATTTCTTTAACATGCTTGCTTGGTTGACCAAAAAGTGCGTATGCGTTTTTTCCTGAATATATTCAGGAAAAAACGCATACGCCCTTTTTGGCCAAGTGCACCATTGTCGACGTTCTGCCTCTTTTCCTATGCTTTAAATGCAATTCCAGTCTACCCCCTGAAATCGTTTTCCTGCAATTCTGCCCCGCTTTCAAGTCCTCTTCGCAGCCTTCCTTCAATATACTTTTGGACGATAGCTGTCATTTATAACTCTGCAGGTTTGTGAATTACAGTGCCCCTGAGTTCCTTTCTTCAAAACACTTTCTTGTGAGCTGGCCGAAAACCCGCAAGATTGCTTCAGGCCCTAATCTGGTTCCGGCACGGCATGCTGAGCGTTTGGTTAATTCCTCTTCCTGGTAGGAAATGAGCGTTAAATTTTCCCGTGCAGACACCTACAGCTAGTCTCTCATTGGTTCTCCCAATTCCTGTTCATCTTGCGCAAAAATTGCAAACTGTGCAAAACAGGAGATTAAAGGCACTGACTCTCCAAGTGGGGAGAGTGTTAGTAAAGGGTCTGGAATTTTGAACCCGAGTACAAGGGGACAAAAACTGAGATGCATTTGAAAACGTTTTCCGGTTACACGGTGCAGCATACTGTGGGTTTCCCATGCATGCTTTAGCTGAAGGAAGAATCGCTTAAACCTGGAGAGTTGGGACCCATGGAATGGGTACCATGCAGTATGACTTCAAATGGTCTGCATTTGCTCATCGAACCTCACCAATGCTATCAGCCCGAAGTGTCCAACCTTATGTCTCACCCAGCTCTGGGTGTAGATGAGGTAAATCCAGGTTCCATCACAAGCCCTGAATGAATTATTTAAGAATTGCTCTCTATTTCACTGTCATTGTGTTTTGTTTTTGTAATTCATTTTGATAAAGGGATTTATCGGATTTTCTCTGCTGCCTTCATGCAGCTTTACACACGCTTGATTCCCTTATGGAGACATATGAATCCATGGGTTTGAAAATTTTTTCTAGTCAGGTGTAATCCTAGGCGTTGAATATAGGGTGTTTAGCCCATTTCGTTGAGCAAGGGGTAGGTCTTAACTATTACATATTTGACGTATGGAGTGGTATCTGTGTTAATTTCTATCTCGGGTTTTATGCAGCACCCCAACTCACCTTTCCCCTTAAGCAAACATAATTTGGTTTTCTAAATTTGAGACCCTGTTCTGTTTTGTAATTCAGTTCATGTGTAGCCAAGATTACATTCCGTGTATTAGTGATATCTTATGATGTTTCATTTTCTGTGTGACTTATTTCACTTAGAATCATCGTACCTGAATCCACTCATTATGGCACGACGGGCCAGATGACATAGATTTCATTGGTGATTGATATTCCATTGTACGTATGTACCACAACTTCTTTATCCATGATTCGCTTTCTGGGATATTTAGCTTGTACCGTAGACGAGGTTCTTGTAAACAGAGCCGTCTGAAACTGTGGGGTGCTGTGTTTTTTTGATTTTAATTTCCCTAAGCTATAGGACCATAAGTGGAAGTGCCGTAGGCTCCGTTGCTTTGTTTTTTAGGTGTTTCAGGAAACACCATACACTTCTCCAGAGTGGCTGTTGGCAATTTACATCCCACCCATCAGCATAACAAGGCTCCCTGTTCTCCATGGCCTGTGCTGCATTTCTGGATTTTACACTTTTTTCAGATGGCCCTTTTGACCGGGGGGCAGTGAGACTTCATTGTAGTGCAGATTTCTTTAACATGCTTGCTTGGTTGACCAAAAAGTGCGTATGCGTTTTTTCATGAATATATTCAGGAAAAAACGCATACGCCCTTTTTGGCCAAGTGCATCATTGTCGACGTTCTGCCTCTTTTCCTATGCTTTAAATGCAATTCCAGTCTACCCCCTGAAATCGTTTTCCTGCAATTCTGCCCCGCTTTCAAGTCCTCTTCGCAGCATTCCTTCAATATATTTTTGGACGATAGCTGTCATTTATAACTCTGCAGGTTTTTGAATTACAGTGCCCCTGAGCTCCTTTCTTCAAATCGCTTTCTTGTGAGCTGGCCGCAAACCCGCAGGATTGCTTCAGGCCGTAATCTGGTTCCGGCTCGGCATGCTGAGCCTTTGGTTAATTCTTCTTCCTGGTGGGAAATGAGCGTTAAATTTGCCCCTGCAGACACCTACAGCTAGTCTCTCATTGGTTCTCCCTATTCCTGTTCATCTTGCACAGAAATTGCAACTGTGCCAAACAGGAGGTTAAAGACACTGACTCTCCAAGTGGGGAGAGTGTTAGTAAAGGGTCTGTAATTGTGAACCCGAGTAAAAGGGGACGAAAACTGAGATGCATTTGAAAATGTTTCCCGGTCACACGGTGCACCATACTGTGGGCTTCCCATGCATGCTTTAGCTGAAGGAAGAATCGCTTAAACCTGGAGAGTTGCGACCCATGGAATGTGTACCACGTATTATGACTTCAAATGGTCTGCATTTGCTCATCGAACCTCACCAATGCTATCAGCCCGAAGTGTCCAATCTTATGTCTCACTCAGCTCTGGGTTTAGATGAGGTAAATCCTGGTTGCATCACAAGCCCTGAATGAATTATTTAAGAATTGCTCTCTATTTCACTGTCATTGTGTTTTGTTTTTGTAATTCATTTTTATAAAAGGATTTATCGGATTTTCTCTGCTGCCTTCATGCAGCTGTACACACGCTTGATTCTCTTATGGAGACATATAAATCCATGGGTTTGAAGATTCTTACTAGTCAGGTGTATTCCTAGGCGTTGAATATATGGTGTTTAGCCCATTTCGTTGAGCAAGGGGTAGGTCTTGACTATTACATATTTGACGTATAGAATGGTATCTGTGCTAATTTCTATCTCGGGTTCTATGCAGCACCCCAACTCACCTTTCCCCTTAAACAAACATAAGTTGGTTTTCTAAATTTGAGACCCTGTTCTGTTTTGTAATTCAGTTCATGTGTAGCCAAGATTACATTCCGTGTATTAGTGATATCTTATGATGTTTCATTTTCTGTGTGACTTATTTCACTTAGAATCATCGTACCTGAATCCACTCATTATGCCACGATGGGCCAGAGGACATGGATTTCATTGGTGTGTGATATTCCATTGTACGTACGTACCACAACTTCTTTATCCATTTTTCGCTTTCTGGGATATTTAACTTGTACCGTAGACGAGGTTCTTGTAAACAGAGCCGTTTGAAACTTTGGGGTGGCTGTGTGTTTTTGATTTTAATTTCCCTAAGCTATAGGACCATAAGTGGAAGTGCCGTAGGCTCCGTTGCTTTGTTTTTTAGGTGTTTCAGGAAACACCATACACTTCTCCAGAGTGGCTGTTGGCAATTTAAATCCCACCCATCAACATAACAAGGCTCACTGTTCTCCATGGCCTGTGCTGCATTTCTGGATTTTACACTTTTTTCAGATGGCCCTTTTGACCGGGGGGCAGTGAGACTTCATTGTAGTGCAGATTTCTTTAACATGCTTGCTTGTTTGGCCAAAAAGTGCGTATGCTTTTTTTACTGAATATATTCAGGAAAAAACGCATACGCACTTTTTGGCCAAGTGCATCATTGTCGACGTTCTGCCTCTTTTCCTATGCTTTAAATGCAATTCCAGTCTACCCCCTGAAATCGTTTTCCTGCAATTCTGCCCCGCTTTCAAGTCCTCTTCGCAGCCTTCCTTCAATATATTTTTGGGCGATAGCTGTCATTTATAACTCTGCAGGTTTGTGAATTACAGTGCCCCTGAGCTCCTTTCTTCAAATCGCTTTCTTGTGAGCTGGCAGCAAACCCGCAGGATTGCTTCAGGCCCTAATCTGGTTCCGGCACGGCATGCTGAGCCTTTGGTTAATTCCTCTTCCTGGTGGGAAATGAGCGTTAAATTTGCCCCTGCAGACACCTACAGCTAGTCTCTCATTGGTTCTCCCTATTCCTGTTCATCTTGCGCAGAAATTGCAAATTGTGCCAAACAGGAGGTTAAAGGCACTGACTCTCCATGTGGGGAGAGTGTTAGTAAAGGGTCTGGAATTGTGAACCCGAGTAAAAGGGGACGAAAGCTGAGATGCATTTGAAAAAATTTCCCGGTCACACGGTGCACCATACTGTGGGTTTCCCATGCATGCTTTACCTGAAGGAAGAATCGCTTAAACCTGGAGAGTTGGGACCCATGGAATGTGTACCATGCAGTATGACTTCAAATGGTCTGCATTTGCTCAACGAACCTTACCAATGCTATCAGCCCGAAGTGTCCAATCTTATGTCTCACTCAGCTCTGGGTTTAGATGAGGTAAATCCAGGTTGCATCACAAGCCCTGAATGAATTATTTAAGAATTGCTCTCTATTTTCACTATCATTGTGTTTTGTTTTTGTATTTCATTTTGATAATAGGATTTATCGGATTTTCTCTGCTGCCTTCATGCAGCTGTACACACGCTTGATTCTCTTATGGAGACATATAAATCCATGGGTTTGAAGATTCTTACTAGTTAGGTGTATTCCTAGGCGTTGAATATAGGGTGTTTAGCCCATTTCGTTGAGCAAGGGGTAGGTCTTGACAATTACATATTTGACGTATGGAATGGTATCTGTGCTAATTTCTATCTCTGGTTTTATGCAGCACCCCAACTCACCTTTCCCCTTAAACAAACATAAGTTGGTTTTCTAAATTTGAGACCCTGTTCTGTTTTGTAATTCAGTTCATGTGTAGCCAAGATTACATTCCGTGTATTAGTGATATCTTATGATGTTTCATTTTCTGTGTGACTTATTTCACTTAGAATCATCGTACCTGAATCCACTCATTATGCCACGACGGGCCAGATGACATAGATTTCATTGGTGAGTGATATTCCATTGTACGTACGTACCACAACTTCTTTCTCCACTTTTCGCTTTCTGGGATATTTAACTTGTACCGTAGATGAGGTTCTTGTAAACAGAGCCGTCTGAAACTTTGGGGTGGCTGTGTGTTTTTGATTTTAATTTCCCTAAGCTATAGGACCATAAGTGGAAGTGCCGTAGGCTCCGTTGCTTTGTTTTTTAGGTGTTTCAGGAAACACCATACACTTCTCCAGAGTGGCTGTTGGCAATTTACATCCCACCCATCAGCATAACAAGTCTCCCTGTTCTCCATGGCCTGTGCTGCATTTCTGGATTTTACACTTTTTTCAGATGGCCCTTTTGACCGGGGGGCAGTGAGACTTCATTGTAGTGCAGATTTCTTTAACATGCTTGCTTGGTTGACCAAAAAGGGCGTATGCGTTTTTTCCTGAATATATTCAGGAAAAAACGCATACGCCCTTTTTGGCCAAGTGCATCATTGTCGACGTTCTGCCTCTTTTCCTATGCTTTAAATGCAATTCCAGTCTACACCCTGAAATCGTTTTCCTGCAATTCTGCCCCGCTTTCAAGTCCTCTTCGCAGCCTTCCTTCAATATAATTTTGGACGATAGCTGTCATTTATAACTCTGCATGTTTGTGAATTACAGTGCCCCTGAGCTCCTTTCTTCAAATCGCTTTCTTTTGAGCTGGCCGCAAACCCGCAAGATTGCTTCAGGCCCTAATCTGGTTCCGGCACGGCATGCTGAGCCTTTGGTTAAATCCTCTTCCTGGTGGGAAATGAGCGTTAAATTTACCCCTGCAGACACCTACAGCTAGTCTCTCATTGGTTCTCCCTATTCCTGTTCATCTTGCGCAGAAATTGCAAACTGTGCCAAACAGGAGTTTAAAGGCACTGACTCTCCAAGTGGGGAGAGCCTTAGTAAAGGGTCTGGAATTGTGAACCTGAGTAAAAGGGGACAAAAACTGAGATGCATTTGAAAACGTTTCCCGGTCACACGGTGCAGCATACTGTGGGTTTCCCATGCATGTTTTAGCTGAAGGAAGAATCGCTTAAACCTGGAGAGTTGGGACCCCTGGAATGGGTACCATGCAGTATGACTTCAAATGGTCTGCATTTGCTCATCGAACCTCACCAATGCTATCAGCCCGAAGTGTCCAACCTTATGTCTCACTCAGCTCTGGGTATAGATGAGGTAAATCCAGGTTCCATCACAAGCCCTGAATGAATTATTTAAGAATTGCTCTCTATTTCTCTGTCATTGTGTTTTGTTTTTGTAATTCATTTTGATAATGGGATTTATCGGATTTTCTCTGCTGCCTTCATGCAGCTGTACACACGCTTGATTCCCTTATGGAGACATATGAATCCATGGGTTTGAAAATTCTTTCTAGTCAGGTGTAATCCTAGGCGTTGAATATAGGGTGTTTAGCCCATTTCGTTGAGCAAGGGGTAGGTCTTGACTATTACATATTTGACGTATGGAATGGTATCTGTGCTAATTTCTATCTCTGGTTTTATGCAGCACCCCAACTCACCTTTCCCCTTAAGCAAACATAAGTTGGTTTTCTAAATTTGAGACCCAGTTCTGTTTTGTAATTCAGTTCATGTGTAGCCAAGATTACATTCCGTGTATTAGTGATATCTTATGATGTTTCATTTTCTGTGGGACTTATTTCACTTAGAATCATCGTACCTGAATCCACTCATTATGCCACGATGGGCCAGATGACATAGATTTCATTGGTGAGTGATATTCCATTGTACGTACGTACCACAACTTCTTTATCCATTTTTCGCTTTCTGGGATATTTAACTTGTACCGTAGATGAGGTTCTTGTAAACAGAGCCGTCTGAAACTTTGGGGTGGCTGTGTGTTTTTGACTTTAATTTCCCTACCTATAGGACCATAAGTGGAAGTTCCGTAGGCTCCGTTGCTTTTTTTTTTAGGTGTTTCAGGAAACACCATACACTTCTCCAGAGTGGCTCTTGGCAATTTACATCCCACCCATCAGCATAACAAGGCTCCCTGTTCTCCATGGCCTGTGCTGCATTTTTGGATTTTACACTTTTTTCAGATGGCCCTTTTGACCGGGGGGCAGTGAGACTTCATTGTAGTGCAGATTTCTTTAACATGCTTGCTTGGTTGGCCAAAAAGGGCGTATGCGTTTTTTCCTGAATATTCAGGAAAAAACGCATACGCCCTTTTTGGCCAAGTGCATCATTGTCGACGTTCTGCCTCTTTTCCTATGCTTTAAATGCAATTCCAGTCTACCCCCTGAAATCGTTTTCCTGCAATTCTGCCCCGCTTTCAAGTCCTCTTCGCAGCCTTCCTTCAATATATTTTTGGACGATAGCTGTCATTTATAACTCTGCAGGTTTGTGAATTAGAGTGACCCTGAGCTCCTTTCTTCAAATCGCTTTCTTGTGAGCTGGCCGCAAACCCGCAGGATTGCTTCAGGCCCTAATCTGGTTCCGGCACGGCATGCTGATCCTTTGGTTAATTCCTCTTCCTGGTGGGAAATGAGCGTTAAATTTGCCCCTGCAGACACCTACAGCTAGTCTCTCATTGGTTCTCCCTATTCCTGTTCATCTTGCGCAGAAATTGCAAACTGTGCCAAACAGGAGGTTATAGGCACTGACTCTCCAAGTGGGAAGAGTGTTAGTAAAGGGTCTGGAATTGTGAACCCGAGTAAAAGGGGACGAAACCTGAGATGCATTTGAAAACGTTTACCGGTCACACGGTGCACCATACTGTGGGTTTCCCATGCATGCTTTAGCTGAAGGAAGAATCGCTTAAACCTTGAGAGTTGCGACCCATGGAATGTGTACCATGTATTATGATTTCAAATGGTCTGCATTTGCTCATCGAACCTCACCAAAGCTATCAGCCCGAAGGGTCCAACCTTATGTCTCACTCAGCTCTGGGTTTAGATGAGGTAAATCCAGGTTGCATCACAAGCCCTGAATGAATTATTTAAGAATTGCTCTCTATTTCACTGTCATTGTGTTTTGTTTTTGTAATTCATTTTGATAATGGGATTTATCGGATTTTCTCTGCTGCCTTCATGCAGCTGTACACACGCTTGATTCCCTTATGGAGACATATGAATCCATGGGTTTGAAAATTCTTTCTAGTCAGGTGTAATCCTAGGCGTTGAATATAGGGTGTTTAGCCCATTTCGTTGAGCAAGGGGTAGGTCTTGACTATTACATATTTGACGTATGGAGTGGTATCTGTGTTAATTTCTATCTCTGGTTTTATGCAGCACCCCAACTCACCTTTCCCCTTAAGCAAACATAATTTGGTTTTCTAAATTTGAGACCCTGTTCTGTTTTGTAATTCAGTTCATGTGTAGCCAAGATTACATTCCGTGTATTAGTGATATCTTATGATGTTTCATTTTCTGTGTGACTTATTTCACTTAGAATCATCGTACCTGAATCCACACATTATGGCACGACGGGCCAGATGACATAGATTTCATTGGTGATTGATATTCCATTGTACGTACGTACCACAACTTCTTTATCCATGATTCGCTTTCTGGGATATTTAGCTTGTACCGTAGACGAGGTTCTTGTAAACACAGCCGTCTGAAACTTTTGGGTGGCTGTGTTTCTTTGATTTTAAGTTCCCTAAGCTATAGGACCATAAGTGGAAGTGCCGTAGGCTCCGTTGCTTTGTTTTTTAGGTGTTTCAGGAAACACCATACACTTCTCCAGAGTGGCTGTTGGCAATTTCCATCCCACCCATCAGCATAACAAGGCTCCCTGTTCTCCATGGCCTGTGCTGCATTTCTGGATTTTACACTTTTTTCAGATGGCCCTTTTGACCGGGGGGCAGTGAGACTTCATTGTAGTGCAGATTTCTTTAACATGCTTGCTTGGTTGACCAAAAAGTGCGTATGCGTTTTTTCCTGAATATATTCAGGAAAAAACGCATACGCCCTTTTTGGCCAAGTGCATCATTGTCGACGTTCTGCCTCTTTTCCTATGCTTTAAATGCAATTCCAGTCTACCCCCTGAAATCGTTTTCCTGCAATTCTGCCCCGCTTTCAAGTCCTCTTCGCAGCCTTCCTTCAATATATTTTTGGACGATAGCTGTCATTTATAACTCTGCAGGTTTGTGAATTAGAGTGACCCTGAGCTCCTTTCTTCAAATCGCTTTCTTTTGAGCTGGCCTCAAACCCGCAAGTTTGCTTCAGGCCCTAATCTGGTTCCGGCACGGCATGCTGAGCCTTTGGTTAATTCCTCTTCCTGGTGGGAAATGAGCGTTAAATTTACCCCTGCAGACACCTACACCTAGTCTCTCATTGGTTCTCCCTATTCCTGTTCATCTTGCGCAGAAATTGCAAACTGTGCCAAACAGGAGTTTAAAGGCACTGACTCTCCAAGTGGGGAGAGTGTTAGTAAAGGGTCTGGAATTGTGAACCCAAGTAAAAGGGGACAAAAACTGAGATGCATTTGAAAACGTTTCCCGGTCACACGGTGCACCATACTGTGGGTTTCCCATGCATGCTTTAGCTGAAGGAAGAATCGCTTAAACCTGGAGAGTTGGGACCCATGGAATGGCTACCAGGCAGTATGACTTCAAATGGTCTGCATTTGCTCATCGAACCTCACCAATGCTATCAGCCCGAAGTGTCCAACATTATGTCTCACTCAGCTCTGGGTTTAGATGAGGTAAATCCAGGTTGCATCACAAGCCCTGAATGAATTATTTAAGAATTGCTCTCTATTTCACTGTCATTGTGTTTTGTTTTTGTAATTCATTTTGATAATAGGATTTATCGGATTTTCTCTGCTGCCTTCATGCAGCTGTACACACGCTTGATTCTCTTATGGAGACATATAAATCCATGGGTTTGAAGATTCTTACTAGTCAGGTGTATTCCTAGGCATTGAATATAGGGTGTTTAGCCCATTTCGTTGAGCAAGGGGTAGGTCTTGACTATTACATATTTGACGTATGGAATGGTATCTGTGCTAATTTCTATCTCTGGTTTTATGCAGCACCCCAACTCACCTTTCCCCTTAAGCAAATATAAGTTGGTTTTCTAAATTTGAGACCCAGTTCTGTTTTGTAATTCAGTTCATGTGTAGCCAAGATTACATTCGGTGTATTAGTGATATCTTATGATGTTTCATTTTCTGTGTGACTTATTTCACTTAGAATCATCGTACCTGAATCCACTCATTATGCCACGACGGGCCAGATGACATAGATTTCATTGGTGAGTGATATTCCATTGTACGTACGTACCACAACTTCTTTATCCATTTTTCGCTTTCTGGGATATTTAACTTGTACCGTAGATGAGGTTCTTGTAAACAGAGCCGTCTGAAACTTTGGGGTGGCTGTGTGTTTTTGACTTTAATTTCCCTACCTATAGGACCATAAGTGGAAGTGCCGTAGGCTCCGTTGCTTTGTTTTTTAGGTGTTTCAGGAAACACCATACACTTCTCCAGAGTGGCTCTTGGCAATTTACATCCCACCCATCAGCATAACAAGGCTCCCTGTTCTCCATGGCCTGTGCTGCATTTCTGGATTTTACACTTTTTTCAGATGGCCCTTTTGACCGGGGGGCAGTGAGACTTCATTGTAGTGCAGATTTCTTTAACATGCTTGCTTGGTTGGCCAAAAAGGGCGTATGCGTTTTTTCCTGAATATATTCAGGAAAAAACGCATACGCCCTTTTTGGCCAAGTGCATCATTGTCGACGTTCTGCCTCTTTTCCTATCCTTTAAATGCAATTCCAGTCTACCCCCTAAAATCGTTTTCCTGCAATTCTGCCCCGCTTTCAAGTCCTCTTCGCAGCCTTCCTTCAATATATTTTTGGACGATAGCTGTCATTTATAACTCTGCAGGTTTGTGAATTAGAGTGACCCTGAGCTCCTTTCTTCAAATCGCTTTCTTGTGAGCTGGCCGCAAACCCGCATGATTGCTTCAGGCCCTAATCTGGTTCCGGCACGGCATGCTGATCCTTTGGTTAATTCCTCTTCCTGGTGGGAAATGAGCGTTAAATTTGCCCCTGCAGACACCTACAGCTAGTCTCTCATTGGTTCTCCCTATTCCTGTTCATCTTGCGCAGAAATTGCAAACTGTGCCAAACAGGAGGTTATAGGCACTGACTCTCCAAGTGGGGAGAGTGTTAGTAAAGGGTCTGGAATTGTGAACCCGAGTAAAAGGGGACGAAACCTGAGATGCATTTGAAAACGTTTACCGGTCACACGGTGCACCATACTGTGGGTTTCCCATGCATGCTTTAGCTGAAGGAAGAATCGCTTAAACCTTGAGAGTTGCGACCCATGGAATGTGTACCATGTATTATGATTTCAAATGGTCTGCATTTGCTCATCGAACCTCACCAAAGCTATCAGCCCGAAGGGTCCAACCTTATGTCTCACTCAGCTCTGGGTTTAGATGAGGTAAATCCAGGTTGCATCACAAGCCCTGAATGAATTATTTAAGAATTGCTCTCTATTTCACTGTCATTGTGTTTTGTTTTTGTAATTCATTTTGATAATGGGATTTATCGGATTTTCTCTGCTGCCTTCATGCAGCTGTACACACGCTTGATTCCCTTATGGAGACATATGAATCCATGGGTTTGAAAATTCTTTCTAGTCAGGTGTAATCCTAGGCGTTGAATATAGGGTGTTTAGCCCATTTCGTTGAGCAAGGGGTAGGTCTTGACTATTACATATTTGACGTATGGAGTGGTATCTGTGTTAATTTCTATCTCTGGTTTTATGCAGCACCCCAACTCACCTTTCCCCTTAAGCAAACATAATTTGGTTTTCTAAATTTGAGACCCTGTTCTGTTTTGTAATTCAGTTCATGTGTAGCCAAGATTACATTCCGTGTATTAGTGATATCTTATGATGTTTCATTTTCTGTGTGACTTATTTCACTTAGAATCATCGTACCTGAATCCACACATTATGGCACGACGGGCCAGATGACATAGATTTCATTGGTGAGTGATATTCCATTGTACGTACGTACCACAACTTCTTTATCCATGATTCGCTTTCTGGGATATTTAGCTTGTACCGTAGACGAGGTTCTTGTAAACACAGCCGTCTGAAACTTTTGGGTGGCTGTGTTTCTTTGATTTTAAGTTCCCTAAGCTATAGGACCATAAGTGGAAGTGCCGTAGGCTCCGTTGCTTTGTTTTTTAGGTGTTTCAGGAAACACCATACACTTCTCCAGAGTGGCTGTTGGCAATTTCCATCCCACCCATCAGCATAACAAGGCTCCCTGTTCTCCATGGCCTGTGCTGCATTTCTGGATTTTACACTTTTTTCAGATGGCCCTTTTGACCGGGGGGCAGTGAGACTTCATTGTAGTGCAGATTTCTTTAACATGCTTGCTTGGTTGACCAAAAAGTGCGTATGCGTTTTTTCCTGAATATATTCAGGAAAAAACGCATACGCCCTTTTTGGCCAAGTGCATCATTGTCGACGTTCTGCCTCTTTTCCTATGCTTTAAATGAAATTCCAGTCTACCCCCTGAAATCGTTTTCCTGCAATTCTGCCCCGCTTTCAAGTCCTCTTCGCAGCTTTCCTTCAATATATTTTTGGACGATAGCTGTCATTTATAACTCTGCAGGTTTGTGAATTACAGTGCCCCTGAGCTCCTTTCTTCAAATCGCTTTCTTTTGAGCTGGCCTCAAACCCGCAAGTTTGCTTCAGGCCCTAATCTGGTTCCGGCACGGCATGCTGAGCCTTTGGTTAATTCCTCTTCCTGGTGGGAAATGAGCGTTAAATTTACCCCTGCAGACACCTACACCTAGTCTCTCATTGGTTCTCCCTATTCCTGTTCATCTTGCGCAGAAATTGCAAACTGTGCCAAACAGGAGTTTAAAGGCACTGACTCTCCAAGTGGGGAGAGTGTTAGTAAAGGGTCTGGAATTGTGAACCCAAGTAAAAGGGGACAAAAACTGAGATGCATTTGAAAACGTTTCCCGGTCACACGGTGCACCATACTGTGGGTTTCCCATGCATGCTTTAGCTGAAGGAAGAATCGCTTAAACCTGGAGAGTTGGGACCCATGGAATGGGTACCATGCAGTATGACTTCAAATGGTCTGCATTTGCTCATCGAACCTCACCAATGCTATCAGCCCGAAGTGTCCAACATTATGTCTCACTCAGCTCTGGGTTTAGATGAGGTAAATCCAGGTTGCATCACAAGCCCTGAATGAATTATTTAAGAATTGCTCTCTATTTCACTGTCATTGTGTTTTGTTTTTGTAATTCATTTTGATAATAGGATTTATCGGATTTTCTCTGCTGCCTTCATGCAGCTGTACACACGCTTGATTCTCTTATGGAGACATATAAATCCATGGGTTTGAAGATTCTTACTAGTCAGGTGTATTCCTAGGCATTGAATATAGGGTGTTTAGCCCATTTCGTTGAGCAAGGGGTAGGTCTTGACTATTACATATTTGACGTATGGAATGGTATCTGTGCTAATTTCTATCTCTGGTTTTATGCAGCACCCCAACTCACCTTTCCCCTTAAGCAAACATAAGTTGGTTTTCTAAATTTGAGACCCAGTTCTGTTTTGTAATTCAGTTCATGTGTAGCCAAGATTACATTCGGTGTATTAGTGATATCTTATGATGTTTCATTTTCTGTGTGACTTATTTCACTTAGAATAATCGTACCTGAATCCACTCATTATGCCACGACGGGCCAGATGACATAGATTTCATTGGTGAGTGATATTCCATTGTACGTACGTACCACAACTTCTTTATCCATTTTTCGCTTTCTGGGATATTTAACTTGTACCGTAGATGAGGTTCTTGTAAACAGAGCCGTCTGAAACTTTGGGGTGGCTGTGTGTTTTTGACTTTAATTTCCCTACCTATAGGACCATAAGTGGAAGTGCCGTAGGCTCCGTTGCTTTGTTTTTTAGGTGTTTCAGGAAACAACATACACTTCTCCAGAGTGGCTGTTGGCAATTTACATCCCACCCATCAGCATAACAAGGCTCTCTGTTCTCCATGGCCTGTGCTGCATTTCTGGATTTTACACTTTTTTCAGATGGCCCTTTTGACCGGGGGGCAGTGAGACTTCATTGTAGTGCAGATTTCTTTAACATGCTTGCTTGGTTGGCCAAAAAGGGCGTATGCGTTTTTTCCTGAATATATTCAGGAAAAAACGCATACGCCCTTTTTGGCCAAGTGCATCATTGTCGACGTTCTGCCTCTTTTCCTATGCTTTAAATGCAATTCCAGTCTACCCCCTGAAATCGTTTTCCTGCAATTCTGCCCCACTTTCAAGTCCTCTTCGCAGCCTTCCTTCAATATATTTTTGGACGATAGCTGTCATTTATAACTCTGCAGGTTTGTGAATTAGAGTGACCCTGAGCTCCTTTCTTCAAATCGCTTTCTTGTGAGCTGGCCGCAAACCCGCAGGATTGCTTCAGGCCCTAATCTGGTTCCGGCACGGCATGCTGAGCCTTTGGTTAATTCCTCTTCCTGGTGGGAAATGAGCGTTAAATTTGCCCCTGCAGACACCTACAGCTAGTCTCTCATTGGTTCTCCCTATTCCTGTTCATCTTGCGCAGAAATTGCAAACTGTGCCAAACAGGAGGTTATAGGCACTGACTCTCCAAGTGGGGAGAGTGTTAGTAAAGGGTCTGGAATTGTGAACCCGAGTAAAAGGGGACGAAACCTGAGATGCATTTGAAAACGTTTACCGGTCACACGGTGCACCATACTGTGGGTTACCCATGCATGCTTTAGCTGAAGGAAGAATCGCTTAAACCTTGAGAGTTGCGACCCATGGAATGTGTACCATGTATTATGATTTCAAATGGTCTGCATTTGCTCATCGAACCTCACCAAAGCTATCAGCCCGAAGGGTCCAACCTTATGTCTCACTCAGCTCTGGGTTTAGATGAGGTAAATCCAGGTTGCATCACAAGCCCTGAATGAATTATTTAAGAATTGCTCTCTATTTCACTGTCATTGTGTTTTGTTTTTGTAATTCATTTTGATAATGGGATTTATCGGATTTTCTCTGCTGCCTTCATGCAGCTGTACACACGCTTGATTCCCTTATGGAGACATATGAATCCATGGGTTTGAAAATTCTTTCTAGTCAGGTGTAATCCTAGACGTTGAATATAGGGTGTTTAGCCCATTTCGTTGAGCAAGGGGTAGGTCTTGACTATTACATATTTGACGTATGGAGTGGTATCTGTGTTAATTTCTATCTCTGGTTTTATGCAGCACCCCAACTCACCTTTCCCCTTAAGCAAACATAATTTGGTTTTCTAAATTTGAGACCCTGTTCTGTTTTGTAATTCAGTTCATGTGTAGCCAAGATTACATTCCGTGTATTAGTGATATCTTATGATGTTTCATTTTCTGTGTGACTTATTTCACTTAGAATCATCGTACCTGAATCCACACATTATGGCACGACGGGCCAGATGACATAGATTTCATTGGTGATTGATATTCCATTGTACATACGTACCACAACTTCTTTATCCATGATTCGCTTTCTGGGATATTTAGCTTGTACCGTAGACGAGGTTCTTGTAAACACAGCCGTCTGAAACTTTTGGGTGGCTGTGTTTCTTTGATTTTAAGTTCCCTAAGCTATAGGACCATAAGTGGAAGTGCCGTAGGCTCCGTTGCTTTGTTTTTTAGGTGTTTCAGGAAACACCATACACTTCTCCAGAGTGGCTGTTGGCAATTTCCATCCCACCCATCAGCATAACAAGGCTCCCTGTTCTCCATGGCCTGTGCTGCATTTCTGGATTTTACACTTTTTTCAGATGGCCCTTTTGACCGGGGGGCAGTGAGACTTCATTGTAGTGCAGATTTCTTTAACATGCTTGCTTGGTTGACCAAAAAGTGCGTATGCGTTTTTTCCTGAATATATTCAGGAAAAAACGCATACGCCCTTTTTGGCCAAGTGCATCATTGTCGACGTTCTGCCTCTTTTCCTATGCTTTAAATGCAATTCCAGTCTACCCCCTGAAATCGTTTTCCTGCAATTCTGCCCCGCTTTCAAGTCCTCTTCGCAGCCTTCCTTCAATATATTTTTGGACGATAGCTGTCATTTATAACTCTGCAGGTTTGTGAATTACAGTGCCCCTGAGCTCCTTTCTTCAAATCGCTTTCTTTTGAGCTGGCCTCAAACCCGCAAGTTTGCTTCAGGCCCTAATCTGGTTCCGGCACGGCATGCTGAGCCTTTGGTTAATTCCTCTTCCTGGTGGGAAATGAGCGTTAAATTTACCCCTGCAGACACCTACAGCTAGTCTCTCATTGGTTCTCCCTATTCCTGTTCATCTTGCGCAGAAATTGCAAACTGTGCCAAACAGGAAGTTATAGGCACTGACTCTCCAAGTGGGGAGAGTGTTAGTAAAGGGTCTGGAATTGTGAACCCGAGTAAAAGGGGACGAAACCTGAGATGCATTTGAAAACGTTTACCGGTCACACGGTGCACCATACTGTGGGTTTCCCATGCATGCTTTAGCTGAAGGAAGAATCGCTTAAACCTTGAGAGTTGCGACCCATGGAATGTGTACCATGTATTATGATTTCAAATGGTCTGCATTTGCTCATCGAACCTCACCAAAGCTATCAGCCCGAAGGGTCCAACCTTATGTCTCACTCAGCTCTGGGTTTAGATGAGGTAAATCCAGGTTGCATCACAAGCCCTGAATGAATTATTTAAGAATTGCTCTCTATTTCACTGTCATTGTGTTTTGTTTTTGTAATTCATTTTGATAATGGGATTTATCGGATTTTCTCTGCTGCCTTCATGCAGCTGTACACACGCTTGATTCCCTTATGGAGACATATGAATCCATGGGTTTGAAAATTCTTTCTAGTCAGGTGTAATCCTAGGCGTTGAATATAGGGTGTTTAGCCCATTTCGTTGAGCAAGGGGTAGGTCTTGACTATTACATATTTGACGTATGGAGTGGTATCTGTGTTAATTTCTATCTCTGGTTTTATGCAGCACCCCAACTCACCTTTCCCCTTAAGCAAACATAATTTGGTTTTCTAAATTTGAGACCCTGTTCTGTTTTGTAATTCAGTTCATGTGTAGCCAAGATTACATTCCGTGTATTAGTGATATCTTATGATGTTTCATTTTCTGTGTGACTTATTTCACTTAGAATCATCGTACCTGAATCCACACATTATGGCACGACGGGCCAGATGACATAGATTTCATTGGTGATTGATATTCCATTGTACGTACGTACCACAACTTCTTTATCCATGATTCGCTTTCTGGGATATTTAGCTTGTACCGTAGACGAGGTTCTTGTAAACACAGCCGTCTGAAACTTTTGGGTGGCTGTGTTTCTTTGATTTTAAGTTCCCTAAGCTATAGGACCATAAGTGGAAGTGCCGTAGGCTCCGTTGCTTTGTTTTTTAGGTGTTTCAGGAAACACCATACACTTCTCCAGAGTGGCTGTTGGCAATTTCCATCCCACCCATCAGCATAACAAGGCTCCCTGTTCTCCATGGCCTGTGCTGCATTTCTGGATTTTACACTTTTTTCAGATGGCCCTTTTGACCGGGGGGCAGTGAGACTTCATTGTAGTGCAGATTTCTTTAACATGCTTGCTTGGTTGACCAAAAAGTGCGTATGCGTTTTTTCCTGAATATATTCAGGAAAAAACGCATACGCCCTTTTTGGCCAAGTGCATCATTGTCGACGTTCTGCCTCTTTTCCTATGCTTTAAATGCAATTCCAGTCTACCCCCTGAAATCGTTTTCCTGCAATTCTGCCCCGCTTTCAAGTCCTCTTCGCAGCCTTCCTTCAATATATTTTTGGACGATAGCTGTCATTTATAACTCTGCAGGTTTGTGAATTACAGTGCCCCTGAGCTCCTTTCTTCAAATCGCTTTCTTTTGAGCTGGCCTCAAACCCGCAAGTTTGCTTCAGGCCCTAATCTGGTTCCGGCACGGCATGCTGAGCCTTTGGTTAATTCCTCTTCCTGGTGGGAAATGAGCGTTAAATTTACCCCTGCAGACACCTACACCTAGTCTCTCATTGGTTCTCCCTATTCCTGTTCATCTTGCGCAGAAATTGCAAACTGTGCCAAACAGGAGTTTAAAGGCACTGACTCTCCAAGTGGGGAGAGTGTTAGTAAAGGGTCTGGAATTGTGAACCCAAGTAAAAGGGGACAAAAACTGAGATGCATTTGAAAACGTTTCCCGGTCACACGGTGCACCATACTGTGGGTTTCCCATGCATGCTTTAGCTGAAGGAAGAATCGCTTAAACCTGGAGAGTTGGGACCCATGGAATGGGTACCATGCAGTATGACTTCAAATGGTCTGCATTTGCTCATCGAACCTCACCAATGCTATCAGCCCGAAGTGTCCAACATTATGTCTCACTCAGCTCTGGGTTTAGATGAGGTAAATCCAGGTTGCATCACAAGCCCTGAATGAATTATTTAAGAATTGCTCTCTATTTCACTGTCATTGTGTTTTGTTTTTGTAATTCATTTTGATAATAGGATTTATCGGATTTTCTCTGCTGCCTTCATGCAGCTGTACACACGCTTGATTCTCTTATGGAGACATATAAATCCATGGGTTTGAAGATTCTTACTAGTCAGGTGTATTCCTAGGCATTGAATATAGGGTGTTTAGCCCATTTCGTTGAGCAAGGGGTAGGTCTTGACTATTACATATTTGACGTATGGAATGGTATCTGTGCTAATTTCTATCTCTGGTTTTATGCAGCACTCCAACTCACCTTTCCCCTTAAGCAAACATAAGTTCGTTTTCTAAATTTGAGACCCAGTTCTGTTTTGTATTTCAGTTCATGTGTAGCCAAGATTACATTCGGTGTATTAGTGATATCTTATGATGTTTCATTTTCTGTGGGACTTATTTCACTTAGAATAATCGTACCTGAATCCACTCATTATGCCACGACGGGCCAGATGACATAGATTTCATTGGTGAGTGATATTCCATTGTACGTACGTACCACAACTTCTTTATCCATTTTTCGCTTTCTGGGATATTTAACTTGTACCGTAGATGAGGTTCTTGTAAACAGAGCCGTCTGAAACTTTGGGGTGGCTGTGTGTTTTTGACTTTAATTTCCCTACCTATAGGACCATAAGTGGAAGTGCCGTAGGCTCCGTTGCTTTGTTTTTTAGGTGTTTCAGGAAACACCATACACTTCTCCAGAGTGGCTCTTGGCAATTTACATCCCACCCATCAGCATAACAAGGCTCCCTGTTCTCCATGGCCTGTGCTGCATTTCTGGATTTTACACTTTTTTCAGATGGCCCTTTTGACCGGGGGGCAGTGAGACTTCATTGTAGTGCAGATTTCTTTAACATGTTGCTGGGTTGGCCAAAAAGGGTGCATGCGTTTTTTCCTGAATATATTCAGGAAAAAACGCATACGCCCTTTTTGGCCAAGTGCATCATTGTCGACGTTCTGCCTCTTTTCCTATGCTTTAAATGCAATTCCAGTCTACCCCCTGAAATCGTTTTCCTGCAATTCTGCCCCGCTTTCAAGTCCTCTTCGCAGCCTTCCTTCAATATATTTTTGGACGATAGCTGTCATTTATAACTCTGCAGATTTGTGAATTAGAGTGACCCTGAGCTCCTTTCTTCAAATCGCTTTCTTGTGAGCTGGCCGCAAACCCGCAGGATTGCTTCAGGCCCTAATCTGGTTCCGGCACGGCATGCTGAGCCTTTGGTTAATTCCTCTTCCTGGTGGGAAATGAGCGTTAAATTTGCCCCTGCAGACACCTACAGCTAGTCTCTCATTGGTTCTCCCTATTCCTGTTCATCTTGCGCAGAAATTGCAAACTGTGCCAAACAGGAGGTTATAGGCACTGACTCTCCAAGTGGGGAGAGTGTTAGTAAAGGGTCTGGAATTGTGAACCCGAGTAAAAGGGGACGAAACCTGAGATGCATTTGAAAACGTTTACCGGTCACACGGTGCACCATACTGTGGGTTTCCCATGCATGCTTTAGCTGAAGGAAGAATCGCTTAAACCTTGAGAGTTGCGACCCATGGAATGTGTACCATGTATTATGATTTCAAATGGTCTGCATTTGCTCATCGAACCTCACCAAAGCTATCAGCCCGAAGGGTCCAACCTTATGTCTCACTCAGCTCTGGGTTTAGATGAGGTAAATCCAGGTTGCATCACAAGCCCTGAATGAATTATTTAAGAATTGCTCTCTATTTCACTGTCATTGTGTTTTGTTTTTGTAATTCATTTTGATAATGGGATTTATCGGATTTTCTCTGCTGCCTTCATGCAGCTGTACACACGCTTGATTCCCTTATGGAGACATATGAATCCATGGGTTTGAAAATTCTTTCTAGTCAGGTGTAATACTAGGCGTTGAATATAGGGTGTTTAGCCCATTTCGTTGAGCAAGGGGTAGGTCTTGACTATTACATATTTGACGTATGGAGTGGTATCTGTGTTAATTTCTATCTCTGGTTTTATGCAGCACCCCAACTCACCTTTCCCCTTAAGCAAACATAATTTGGTTTTCTAAATTTGAGACCCTGTTCTGTTTTGTAATTCAGTTCATGTGTAGCCAAGATTACATTCCGTGTATTAGTGATATCTTATGATGTTTCATTTTCTGTGTGACTTATTTCACTTAGAATCATCGTACCTGAATCCACACATTATGGCACGACGGGCCAGATGACATAGATTTCATTGGTGATTGATATTCCATTGTACGTACGTACCACAACTTCTTTATCCATGATTCACTTTCTGGGATATTTAGCTTGTACCGTAGACGAGGTTCTTGTAAACACAGCCGTCTGAAACTTTTGGGTGGCTGTGTTTCTTTGATTTTAAGTTCCCTAAGCTATAGGACCATAAGTGGAAGTGCCGTAGGCTCCGTTGCTTTGTTTTTTAGGTGTTTCAGGAAACACCATACACTTCTCCAGAGTGGCTGTTGGCAATTTCCATCCCACCCATCAGCATAACAAGGCTCCCTGTTCTCCATGGCCTGTGCTGCATTTCTGGATTTTACACTTTTTTCAGATGGCCCTTTTGACCGGGGGGCAGTGAGACTTCATTGTAGTGCAGATTTCTTTAACATGCTTGCTTGGTTGGCCAAAAAGGGCGTATGCGTTTTTTCCTGAATATATTCAGGAAAAAACGCATACGCCCTTTTTGGCCAAGTGCATCATTGTCGACGTTCTGCCTCTTTTCCTATGCTTTAAATGCAATTCCAGTCTACCCCCTGAAATCGTTTTCCTGCAATTCTGCCCCGCTTTCAAGTCCTCTTCGCAGCCTTCCTTCAATATATTTTTGGACGATAGCTGTCATTTATAACTCTGCAGGTTTGTGAATTACAGTGCCCCTGAGCTCCTTTCTTCAAATCGCTTTCTTTTGAGCTGGCCTCAAACCCGCAAGTTTGCTTCAGGCCCTAATCTGGTTCCGGCACGGCATGCTGAGCCTTTGGTTAATTCCTCTTCCTGGTGGGAAATGAGCGTTAAATTTACCCCTGCAGACACCTACACCTAGTCTCTCATTGGTTCTCCCTATTCCTGTTCATCTTGCGCAGAAATTGCAAACTGTGCCAAACAGGAGTTTAAAGGCACTGACTCTCCAAGTGGGGAGAGTGTTAGTAAAGGGTCTGGAATTGTGAACCCAAGTAAAAGGGGACAAAAACTGAGATGCATTTGAAAACGTTTCCCGGTCACACGGTGCACCATACTGTGGGTTTCCCATGCATGCTTTAGCTGAAGGAAGAATCGCTTAAACCTGGAGAGTTGGGACCCATGGAATGGGTACCATGCAGTATGACTTCAAATGGTCTGCATTTGCTCATCGAACCTCACCAATGCTATCAGCCCGAAGTGTCCAACATTATGTCTCACTCAGCTCTGGGTTTAGATGAGGTAAATCCAGGTTGCATCACAAGCCCTGAATGAATTATTTAAGAATTGCTCTCTATTTCACTGTCATTGTGTTTTGTTTTTGTAATTCATTTTGATAATAGGATTTATCGGATTTTCTCTGCTGCCTTCATGCAGCTGTACACACGCTTGATTCTCTTATGGAGACATATAAATCCATGGGTTTGAAGATTCTTACTAGTCAGGTGTATTCCTAGGCATTGAATATAGGGTGTTTAGCCCATTTCGTTGAGCAAGGGGTAGGTCTTGACTATTACATATTTGACGTATGGAATGGTATCTGTGCTAATTTCTATCTCTGGTTTTATGCAGCACCCCAACTCACCTTTCCCCTTAAGCAAACATAAGTTGGTTTTCTAAATTTGAGACCCAGTTCTGTTTTGTAATTCAGTTCATGTGTAGCCAAGATTACATTCGGTGTATTAGTGATATCTTATGATGTTTCATTTTCTGTGTGACTTATTTCACTTAGAATAATCGTACCTGAATCCACTCATTATGCCACGACGGGCCAGATGACATAGATTTCATTGGTGAGTGATATTCCATTGTACGTACGTACCACAACTTCTTTATCCATTTTTCGCTTTCTGGGATATTTAACTTGTACCGTAGATGAGGTTCTTGTAAACAGAGCCGTCTGAAACTTTGGGGTGGCTGTGTGTTTTTGACTTTAATTTCCCTACCTATAGGACCATAAGTGGAAGTGCCGTAGGCTCCGTTGCTTTGTTTTTTAGGTGTTTCAGGAAACACCATACACTTCTCCAGAGTGGCTCTTGGCAATTTACATCCCACCCATCAGCATAACAAGGCTCCCTGTTCTCCATGGCCTGTGCTGCATTTCTGGATTTTACACTTTTTTCAGATGGCCCTTTTGACCGGGGGGCAGTGAGACTTCATTGTAGTGCAGATTTCTTTAACATGCTTGCTTGGTTGGCCAAAAAGGGCGTATGCGTTTTTTCCTGAATATCAGGAAAAAACGCATACGCCCTTTTTGGCCAAGTGCATCATTGTCGACGTTCTGCCTCTTTTCCTATGCTTTAAATGCAATTCCAGTCTACCCCCTGAAATCGTTTTCCTGCAATTCTGCCCCGCTTTCAAGTCCTCTTCGCAGCCTTCCTTCAATATATTTTTGGACGATAGCTGTCATTTATAACTCTGCAGGTTTGTGAATTAGAGTGACCCTGAGCTCCTTTCTTCAAATCGCTTTCTTGTGAGCTGGCCGCAAACCCGCAGGATTGCTTCAGGCCCTAATCTGGTTCCGGCACGGCATGCTGAGCCTTTGGTTAATTCCTCTTCCTGGTGGGAAATGAGCGTTAAATTTGCCCGTGCAGACACCTACAGCTAGTCTCTCATTGGTTCTCCCTATTCCTGTTCATCTTGCGCAGAAATTGCAAACTGTGCCAAACAGGAGGTTATAGGCACTGACTCTCCAAGTGGGGAGAGTGTTAGTAAAGGGTCTGGAATTGTGAACCCGAGTAAAAGGGGACGAAACCTGAGATGCATTTGAAAACGTTTACCGGTCACACGGTGCACCATACTGTGGGTTTCCCATGCATGCTTTAGCTGAAGGAAGAATCGCTTAAACCTTGAGAGTTGCGACCCATGGAATGTGTACCATGTATTATGATTTCAAATGGTCTGCATTTGCTCATCGAACCTCACCAAAGCTATCAGCCCGAAGGGTCCAACCTTATGTCTCACTCAGCTCTGGGTTTAGATGAGGTAAATCCAGGTTGCATCACAAGCCCTGAATGAATTATTTAAGAATTGCTCTCTATTTCACTGTCATTGTGTTTTGTTTTTGTAATTCATTTTGATAATGGGATTTATCGGATTTTCTCTGCTGCCTTCATGCAGCTGTACACACGCTTGATTCCCTTATGGAGACATATGAATCCATGGGTTTGAAAATTCTTTCTAGTCAGGTGTAATACTAGGCGTTGAATATAGGGTGTTTAGCCCATTTCGTTGAGCAAGGGGTAGGTCTTGACTATTACATATTTGACGTATGGAGTGGTATCTGTGTTAATTTCTATCTCTGGTTTTATGCAGCACCCCAACTCACCTTTCCCCTTAAGCAAACATAATTTGGTTTTCTAAATTTGAGACGCTGTTCTGTTTTGTAATTCAGTTCATGTGTAGCCAAGATTACATTCCGTGTATTAGTGATATCTTATGATGTTTCATTTTCTGTGTGACTTATTTCACTTAGAATCATCGTACCTGAATCCACACATTATGGCACGACGGGCCAGATGACATAGATTTCATTGGTGATTGATATTCCATTGTACGTACGTACCACAACTTCTTTATCCATGATTCGCTTTCTGGGATATTTAGCTTGTACCGTAGACGAGGTTCTTGTAAACACAGCCGTCTGAAACATTTGGGTGGCTGTGTTTCTTTGATTTTAAGTTCCCTAAGCTATAGGACCATAAGTGGAAGTGCCGTAGGCTCCGTTGCTTTGTTTTTTAGGTGTTTCAGGAAACACCATACACTTCTCCAGAGTGGCTGTTGGCAATTTCCATCCCACCCATCAGCATAACAAGGCTCCCTGTTCTCCATGGCCTGTGCTGCATTTCTGGATTTTACACTTTTTTCAGATGGCCCTTTTGACCGGGGGGCAGTGAGACTTCATTGTAGTGCAGATTTCTTTAACATGCTTGCTTGGTTGACCAAAAAGTGCGTATGCGTTTTTTCCTGAATATATTCAGGAAAAAACGCATACGCCCTTTTTGGCCAAGTGCATCATTGTCGACGTTCTGCCTCTTTTCCTATGCTTTAAATGCAATTCCAGTCTACCCCCTGAAATCGTTTTCCTGCAATTCTGCCCCGCTTTCAAGTCCTCTTCGCAGCCTTCCTTCAATATATTTTTGGACGATAGCTGTCATTTATAACTCTGCAGGTTTGTGAATTACAGTGCCCCTGAGCTCCTTTCTTCAAATCGCTTTCTTGTGAGCTGGCCGCAAACCCGCAGGATTGCTTCAGGCCCTAATCTGGTTCCGGCACGGCATGCTGAGCCTTTGGTTAATTCCTCTTCCTGGTGGGAAATGAGCGCTAATTTACCCCTGCAGACACCTACAGCTAGTCTCTCATTGGTTCTCCCTATTCCTGTTCATCTTGCGCAGAAATTGCAAACTGTGCCAAACAGGAGTTTAAAGGCACTGACTCTCCAAGTGGGGAGAGTGTTAGTAAAGGTTCTGGAATTGTGAAGCCGAGTAAAAGGGGACAAAAACTGAGATGCATTTGAAAACGTTTCCCGGTCACACGGTGCAGCATACTGTGGGTTTCCCATGCATGTTTTAGCTGAAGGAAGAATCGCTTAAACCTGGAGAGTTGGGACCCATGGAATGGGTACCATGCAGTATGACTTCAAATGGTCTGCATTTGCTCATCGAACCTCACCAATGCTATCAGTCCGAAGTGTCCAACCCTATGTCTCACTCAGCTCTGTGTATAGATGAGGTAAATCCAGGTTCCATCACAAGCCCTGAATGAATTATTTAAGAATTGCTCTCTATTTCACTGTCATTGTGTTTTGTTTTTGTAATTCATTTTGATAATAGGATTTTTCAGATTTTCTCTGCTGGCTTCATGCACCTGTACACACGCTTGATTCTCTTATGGATACATATAAATCCATGGGTTTGAAGATTCTTACTAGTCAGGTGTATTCCTAGGCGTTGAATATAGGGTGTTTAGCCCATTTCGTTGAGCAAGGTGTAGGTCTTGACTATTACATATTTGACGTATGGAATGGTATCTGTGCTAATTTCTATCTCTTGTTTTATGCAGCACCCCAACTCACCATTCCCCTTAAGCAAACATAAGTTGGTTTTCTAAATTTGAAACACTGTTCTGTTTTGTAATTCAGTTCATGTGTAGCCAAGATTATATTCGGTGTATTAGAGATAACTTATGATGTTTCATTTTCTGTGTTACTTATTTCACTTAGAATCATCGTACCTGAATCCACTCATTATGCCACGACGGGCCTGATGACATAGATTTCTTTGGTGAGTGATATTTAATTGTACGTACGTACCACAACTTCTTTATCCATTTTTCGCTTTCTGGGATATTTAACTTGTACCGTAGACGAGGTTCTTGTAAACAGAGCCGTCTGAAACTTTGGGGTGGCTGTGTGTTGTGGATTTTAATTTCCCTAAGCTATAGGACCATAAGTGGAAGTGCCGTAGGCTCCGTTGCTTTGTTTTTTAGGTGTTTCAGGAAACACCATACACTTTTCAAGAGTGGCTCTTGGCAATTTACATCCCACCCATGAGCATAACAAGGCTCCCTGTTCTCCATGGCCTGTGCTGCATTTCTGGATTTTACACTTTTTTCAGATGGCCCTTTTGACCGGGGGGCAGTGAGACTTCATTGTAGTGCAGATTTCTTTAACATGCTTGCTTGGTTGGCCAAAAAGGGCGTATGCGTTTTTTCCTGAATATATTCAGGAAAAAACGCATACGCCCTTTTTGGCCAAGTTCATCATTGTCGACGTTCTGCCTCTTTTCCTATGCTTTAAATGAAATTCCAGTCTACCCCCTGAAATCGTTTTCCTGCAATTCTGCCCCGCTTTCAAGTCCTCTTCGCAGCCTTCCTTCAATATATTTTTGGACGATAGCTGTCATTTATAACTCAGCAGGTTTGTGAATTACAGTGCCCCTGAGCTCCTTTCTTCAAATCGCTTTCTTGTGAGCTGGCCGCAAACCCGCAGGATTGCTTCAGGCCCTAATCTGGTTCCGGCTCGGCATGCTGAGCCTTTGGTTAATTCCTCTTTCTGGTGGGAAATGAGTGTTAAATTTTCCCGTGCAGACACCTACAGCTAGTCTCTCATTGGTTCTCCCTATTCCTGTTCATCTTGCGCAGAAATTGCAAACTGTGCCAAACAGCAGGTTAAAGGCACTTACTCTCCAAGTGGGGAGAGTGTTAGTAAAGGTTCTGGAATTGTGAACCCGAGTAAAAGGGGACGAAAACTGAGATGCCTTTGAAAACGTTTCCTGGTCACACGGTGCACCATACTGTGGGTTTCCCATGCATGCTTTAGCTGAAGGAAGAATCGCTTAAACCTGGAGAGTTGGGACCCATGGAATGGGTACCATGCAGTATGACTTTAAATGGTCTGCATTTGCTCATCGAACCTCACCAATGCTATCAGCCCAAAGTGTCCAACCTTATGTCTCACTCAGCTCTGGGTTTAGATGAGGTAAATCCAGGTTGCATCACAAGCCCTGAATGAATTATTTAAGAATTGCTCTCTATTTCACTGTCATTGTGTTTTGTTTTTGTAATTCATTTTGATAATAGGATTTATCATATTTTCTCTGCTGCCTTCATGCACCTGTACACAGGCTTGATTCTCTTATGGAGACATATAAATCCATGGGTTTGAAGATTCTTACTAGTCAGGTGTATTCCTAGGCGTTGAATATAGGGTGTTTAGCCCATTTCGTTGAGCAAGGGGTAGTTCTTGACTATTACATATTTGACGTATGGAATGGTATCTGTGCTAATTTCTATCTCTGGTTTTATGCAGCACCCCAACTCACCTTTCCCCTTAAGCAAACATAAGTTGGTTTTCTAAATTTGAGACCCTGTTCTGTTTTGTAATTCAGTTCATGTGTATCCAAGATTACATTCGGTGTATTAGTGATATCTTATGATGTTTCATTTTCTGTGTGACTTTTTCTCTTAGAATCATCGTACCTGAATCCACTCATTATGGCATGACGGGCCAGGTGACATAGATTTCATTGGTGAGTGATATTCCATTGTACGTACGTACCACAACTTCTTTATCCATTTTTCGCTTTCTGGGATATTTAACTTGTACCGTAGACGAGGTTCTTGTAAACAGAGCCGTCTGAAACTTTGGGGTGGCTGTGTATTGTGGATTTTAATTTCCCTAAGCTATAGGACCATAAGTGGAAGTGCCGTAGGCTCCGTTGCTTTGTTTTTTAGGTGTTTCAGGAAACACAATACACTTCTCCAGAGTGGCTGCTGGCAATTTACATCCCACCCATCAGTATAACAAGGCTCCCTGTTCTCCATGGCCTGTGCTGCATTTCTGGATTTTACACTTTTTTCAGATGGCCCTTTTGACCGGGGGGCAGTGAGACTTCATTGTAGTGCAGATTTCTTTAACATGCTTGCTTGGTTGGCCAAAAAGGGCGTATGCGTTTTTTCCTGAATATATTCAGGAAAAAACGCATACGCACTTTTTGACCAAGTGCATCATTGTCGACGTTCTGCCTCTTTTCCTATGCTTTAAATGCAATTCCAGTCTACCCCCTGAAATCGTTTTCCTGCAATTCTGCCCCGCTTTCGAGTCCTCTTCGCAGCCTTCCTTCAATATATTTTTGGACGATAGCCATCATTTATAACTCTGCAGGTTTGTGAATTAGAGTGCCCCTGAGCTCCTTTCTTCAAATCGCTTTCTTGTGAGCTGGCGGCAAACCCGCAGGATTGCTTCAGGCCCTAATCTGGTTCCGGCACGGCATGCTGAGCCTTTGGTTAATTCCTCTTCCTGGTGGGAAATGAGCGTTAAATTTGCCCGTGCAGACACCTACAGCTAGTCTCTCATTGGTTCTCCCTATTCCTGTTCATCTTGCGCAGAAATTGAAAACTGTGCCAAACAGGAGTTTAAAGGCACTGACTCTCCAAGTGGGGAGAGTCTTAGTAAAGGGTCTGGAATTGTGAACCCGAGTAAAAGTGGACAAAAACTGAGATGCATTTTAAAACGTTTCCCGGTCACACGGTGCAGCATACTGTGGGTTTCCCATGCATGTTGTAGCTGAAGGAAGAATCGCTTAAACCTGGAGAGTTGGGACCCATGGAATGGGTACCATGCAGTATGACTTCAAATGGTCTGCATTTGCTCATCGAACCTCACCAATGCTATCAGTCCAAAGTGTCCAACCTTATGTCTCACTCAGCTCTGGGTATAGATGAGGTAAATCCAGGTTCCATCACAAGCCCTGATTGAATTATTTAAGAATTCCTCTCTATTTCACTGTCATTGTGTTTTGTTTTTGTAATTCATTTTGATAATGGGATTTATCGGATTTTCTCTGCTGCCTTCATGCAGCTGTACACACGCTTGATTCCCTTATGGAGACATATGAATCCATGGGTTTGAAAATTCTTTCTAGTCAGGTGTAATCCTAGGCGTTGAATATAGGGTGTTTAGCCCATTTCATTGAGCAAGGGGTAGGTCTTGACTATTACATATTTGACGTATGGAGTGGTATCTGTGCTAATTTCTATCTCTGGTTTTATGCAGCACCCCAACTCACGTTTCCCCTTACGCAAACATAAGTTTGTTTTCTAAATTTGAGACCCTGTTCTGTTTTGTAATTCAGTTCATGTGTAGCCAAGATTACACTCGGTGTATTAGTGATATCTTATGATGTTTCAATTTCGGTGTGACTTATTTCACTTAGAATCATAGTACCTGAATCCACTCATTATGCCACGATGGGCCAGATGACATAGATTTCATTGGTGAGTGATATTCCGTCGTACGAACGTACCACAACTTCTTTATCCATTTTTCACTATCTGGGATATTTTACTTGTACCGTAGACGAGTTTCTTGTAAACAGAGCCGTCTGAAACTTTGGGGTGGCTGTGTGTTTTGATTTTAATTTCCCTAAGCTATAGGACCATAAGTGGAAGTGCCGTAGGCTCCGTTGCTTTGTTTCTTAGGTGTTTCAGGAAACACCATACACTTCTCCAGAATGGCTCTTCGCAATTTACATCCCAACCATCAGCATAACAAGGCTCCCTGTTCTCCATGGCCTGTGCTGCATTTCTGGATTTTACACTTTTTTCAGATGGCCCTTTTGACCAGGGGGCAGTGAGACTTCATTGTAGTGCAGATTTCTTTAACATGCTTGCTTGGTTGGCCAAAAAGGGCGTATGCGTTTTTTCCTGATTATATTCAGGAAAAAACGCATACGCCCTTTTTGGCCAAGTGCATCATTGTCGACGTTCTGCCTCTTTTCCTATGCTTTAAATGCAATTCCAGTCTACCCCCTGAAATCGTTTTCCTGCAATTCTGCCCCGCTTTCAAGTCCTCTTCGCAGCCTTCCTTCAATATATTTTTGGACGATAGTTGTCATTTATAACTCTGCAGGTTTGTGAATTACAGTGCCCCTGAGCTCCTTTCTTCAAATCGCTTTCTTGTGAGCTGGCCGCAAACCCGCAGGATTGCTTCAGGCCCTAATGTGGTTCCGGCACGGCATGCTGAGCCTTTGGTTAATTCCTCTTCCTGGTGGGGAATGAGCGTTAAATTTGCCCCTGCAGACACCTACAGCTAGTCTCTCATTGGTTCTCCCTATTCCTGTTCATCTTGCACAGGAATTGCAAACTGTGCCAAAGAGGAGGTTAAAGGCACTGACTCTCCAAGTGGGGAGAGTGTTAGTAAAGGGTCTGGAATTGTGAACCCGAGTAAAAGGGGACGAAAACTGAGATGCATTTGAAAACGTTTACCGGTCACACGGTGCACCATACTGTGGGTTTCCCATGCATGTTTTAGCTGAAGGAAGAATCGCTTCAACCTGGAGAGTTGGGACCCATGGAATGTGTACCATGTATTATGACTTCAAATGGTCTGCATTTGCTCATCGAACCTCACCAATGCTATCAGCCCGAAGTGTCCAACCTTATGTCTCACTCAGCTCTGGGTTTAGGTGAGGTAAATCCAGGTTGCATCACAAGCCCTGAATGAATTATTTAAGAATTGCTCTCTATTTCACTGTCATTGTGTTTTGTTTTTGTAATTCATTTTGATAATAGGATTTATCGGATTTTCTCTGCTGCCTTCATGCAGCTGTACACACGCTTGATTCTCTTATGGAGACATATAAATCCATGGGTCTGAAGATTCTTACTAGTCAGGTGTATTCCTAGGCGTTGAATATAGGGTGTTTAGCCCATTTCTTTGAGCAAGCGGTAGGTCTCGACTATTACATATTTGACGTATGGAATGGTATCTGTGCTAATTTCTATCTCTGGTATTATGCAGCACCCCAACTCACCTTTCCCCTTAAGCAAACATAAGTTGGTTTTCTAAATTTGAGACCCTGTTCTGATTTGTAATTCAGTTCATGTGTAGCCAAGATTACATTCCGTGTATTAGTGATATCTTATGATGTTTCATTTTCTGTGTGACTGATTTCACTTAGAATCATCGTACCTGAATCAACTCATTATGCCACGACGGGCCAGATGACATAGATTTCATTGGTGAGTGATATTCCATTGTACGTACGTACCACAACTTGTTTATTCATTTTTCGCTTTCTGGGGTATTTAACTTGTACCGTAGACGAGGTTCTTTTAAACAGAGCCGTCTGAAACTTTGGGGTTGCTGTGTGTTTTGATTTTAATTTCCCTAAGCTATAGGACCATAAGTGGAAGTGCCGTAGGCTCCGTTGCTTTGTTTCTTAGGTGTTTCAGGAAACACCATACACTTCTCCAGAGTGGCTGTTGGCAATTTACATCCCACCCATCAGCATAACAAGGCTCCCTGTTATCCATGGCCTGTGCTGCATTTCTGGATTTTACACTTTTTTCAAATGGCCCTTTTGACCGGGGGGCAGTGAGACTTCATTGTAGTTCAGATTTCTTTAACATGCTTGCTTGGTTGGCCAAAAAGGGCGCATGCGTTTTTTCCTGAATATATTCAGGAAAAAACGCATACGCACTTTTTGGCCAAGTGCATCATTGTCGACGTTCTGCCTCTTTTCCTATGCTTTAAATGCAATTCCAGTCTACCCCCTGAAATCGTTTTCCTGCAATTCTGCCCCGCTTTCAAGTCTTCTTCGCAGCCTTCCTTCAATATATTTTTGGACGATAGCTGTCATTTATAACTCTGCAGGTTTGTGAATTACATTGCCCCTGAGCTCCTTTCTTCAACTCGCTTTCTTGTGAGCTGGCCGTAAACCCGCAGGATTGCTTCAGGCCCTAATCTGGTTCCGGCATGGCGTGCTGAGCGTTTGGTTAATTCCTCTTCCTGGTGGGAAATGAGCGTTACATTTGACCGTGCAGACACCTACAGCTACTCTCTCATTGGTTCTCCCTATTCCTGTTCATCTTGCGCAGAAATTGCAAACTGTGCCAAACAGCAGGTTAAAGGCACTGACTCTCCAAGTGGGGAGAGTGTTAGTAAAGGGTCTGTAATTGTGAACCCGAGTAAAAGGGGACGAAAACTGAGATGCATTTGAAAACGTTTCCTGGTCACACGGTGCACCATACTGTGGGTTTCCCATGCATGCTTTACCTGAAGGAAGAATCGCTTAAAATTGGAGAGTTGGGACCAATGGAATGGGTACCCTGCAGTATGACTTCAAATGGTCTGCATTTTCTCATCGAACCTCACCAATGCTATCAGCCCGAAGTGTCCAACTTTATGTCTCACTCAGCTCTGGGTTTAGATGAGGTAAATCCAGGTTGCATCACAAGCCCTGAATGAATTATTTAAGAATTGCTCTCTATTTCACTGTCATTGTGTTTTGTTTTTGTAATTCATTTTGATAATGGGATTTATCGGATTTTCTCTGCTGCTTTCATGCAGCTGTACACACGCTTGATTCTCTTACGGAGACATATAAATCCATGGGTTTGAAAATTGTTTCTAGTCAGGTGTATTCCTAGGCGTTGAATATAGGGTGTTTAGCCCATTTTGTTGAGCAAGGGGTAGGTCTTTACTATTATATATTTGACGTATTGAATGGTATCTGTGCTAATTTCTATCTCTGATTTTATGCAGCACCCCAACTCACCTTTCCCCTTAAGCAAACATAAGTTGGTTTTCTAAATTTGAGACACTGTTCTGTTTTGTAATTCAGTTCATGTGTAGCCAAGATTACATTCGGTGTATTAGTGATATCTTATGATGTTTCATTTTCGGTGTGATTTATTTCACTTAGAATCATCGTACCTGAATCCACTCTTTATGCCACGACGGGCCAGATGACATAGATTTTTTGGTGACTGATATTCCATTGTACGTCCGTACCACAACATCTTTATTCATTTTTCGCTTTCTGGGATATTTAACTTGTACCGTAGATGATGTTCTTGTAAACAAAGCCGTCTGAAACTTTGGGGTGGCTGTGTGTTTTTTATTTTAATTTCCCTAAACTATAGGACCATAACTGGAAGTGCCGTAGGCTCCCTTGCTTTGTTTTTTGGGTGTTTCAGGAAACAACATACACTTCTCCAGAGTGGCTCTTGGCAATTTACATCCCACCCATCAGCATAACAAGGCCCCCTGTTCTCCATGTCCTGTGCTGCATTTCTGGATTTTACACTTTTTTCAGATGGCCCTTTTGACCGGGGGCAGTGAGACTTCATTGTAGTGCAGATTTCTTTAACATGATTGCTTGGTTGGCCAAAAAGGGCGTATGCGTTTTTTCCTGAATATATTCAGGGAAAAACGCATACGCCCTTTTTGGCCAAGTGCATCATTGTCGACGTTCTGCCTCTTTTCCTATGCTTTAAATGCAATTCCAGTCTACCCCCTGAAATCGTTTTCCTGCAATTCTGCCCCGCTTTCAAGTCCTCTTCGCAGCCTTCCTTCAATATATTTTTGGACGATAGCTGTCATTTATAACTCTGCAGGTTTGTGAATTACAGTGCCCTGAGTTTCTTTCTTCAAAACACTTTCTTGTGAGCTGGCCGAAAACCCACAGGATTGCTTCAGGCCCTAATCTGGTTCCAGCACGGCATGCTAAGCGTTTGGTTAATTCCTCTTCCTGGTAGGAAATGAGCGTTAAATTTTCCCATGCAGACACCTACAGCTAGTCTCTCATTGGTTCTCCCAATTCCTGTTCATCTTGCGCAGAAATTGCAAACTGCCAAACTGCAGGTTAAAGGCAGTGACACTCCAATTGGGGACAGTGTTAGTAAAGTGTCTGGAATTGTGAACCCGAGTAAAAGGGGACAAAAACTGAGATGCATTTGAAAACGTTTCCCGGTCACACGGTGCAGCATACTGTGGGATTCCCATGCATGCTTTAGCTGAAGGAAGAATCGCTTAAACCTGGAGAGTTGGGACCCATGGAATGGGTACCATGCAGTATGACTTCAAATGGTCTGCATTTGCTCATCGAACCTCACCAATGCTATCTGTCCGAAGTGTCCAACCTTATGTCTCACTCATATCTGGGTGTAGATGAGGTAAATCCAGGTTGCATCACAAGCCCTGAATGAATTATTTAAGAATTCCTCTCTATTTCACTGTCATTGTGATTTGTTTTTGTAATTCATTTTGATAATAGGATTTATCGGATTTTCTCTGCTGCCTTCATGCAGCTGTACACACGCTTGATTCTCTTATGGAGACATATAAATCCATGGGTTTGAAGATTCTTACTAGTCAGGTGTATTCCTAGGCGTTGAATATAGGGTGTTTAGCCCATTTCATTGAGCAAGTGGTAGGTCTTGACTGTTACATATTTGACGTATGGAATGGTATCTGTGCTAATTTCTATCTCTGGTTTTATGAAGCAGCCCAACTCACCTTTCCCCTTAAGCAAACATAAGTTGGTTTTCTAAATTTGAGACCCTGTTCTTTTTTGTAATTCAGTTCATGTGTAGCGAAGATTACATTCGGTGTATTAGTGATATCTTATGATGTTTCATTTTCTGTGTGACTTATTTCACTTAGAATCATCGTACCTGAATCCACTCATTATGGCATGACGGGCCAGATGACACAGATTTCATTGGTGATTGATATTCCATTGTACGTACGTACCACAACTTCTTTATCCATGTTTCGCTTTCTGGGATATTTAGCTTGTACCGTAGACGAGGTTCTTGTAAACAGAGCCGTCTGAAACTTTGGGGTGGCTGTGTTTTTTTGATTTTAAGTTCCCTAAGCTATAGGACCATAAGTGGAAGTGCCGTAGGCTCCGTTGCTTTGTTTTTTAGGTGTTTCAGGAAACACCATACACTTCTCCAGAGTGGCTCTTGGCAATTTACATCCCACCCATCAGCATAAAAAGGCTCCCTGTTTTCCAGGGCCTGTGCTGCATTTCTGGATTTTACACTTTTTTCAGATGGCCCTTTTGACCGGGGGGCAGTTAGACTTCATTGTAGTGCAGATTTCTTTAACATGCTTGCTTGGTTGACCAAAAAGTGCGTATGCGTTTTTTCCTGAATATATTCAGGAAAAAACGCATACGCACTTCTTGGCCAAGTGCATCATTGTCGACGTTCTGCCTCTTTTCCTATGCTTTAAATGCAATTCCAGTCTACCCCATGAAATCGTTTTCCTGCAATTCTGCCCCGCTTTCAAGTCCTCTTCGCAGCCTTCCTTCAATATATTTTTGGACGATAGCTGTCATTTATAACTCTGCAGGTTTGTGAATTACAGTGCCCCTGAGCTCCTTTCTTCAAATCGCTTTCTTTTGAGCTGGGCACAAACCCGCCGGATTGCTTCAGGCCCTAATCTGGTTCCGGCACGGCATGCTGAGCGTTTGGTTAATTCCTCTTCCTGGTTGGAAATGAGTGTTAAATTTGCCCGTGCAGACACCTACAGCTAGTCTCTCATTGGTTCTCCCTATTCCTGTTCAACTTGTGCAGAAATTGCAAACTGTGCCAAACAGCAGGTTAAAGGCACTGACTCTCCAAGTGGGGAGCGTGTTAGTAAAGGGTCTGGAATTGTGAACCCGAGTAAAAGGGAACGAAAACTGAGATGCATTTGAAAACGTTTCCCAGTCACACGGTGCACCATACTGTGGGTTTCCCATGCATGATTTAGCTGATTGAAGAATCGCTTAAACCTGGAGAGTTGGGACCCATGTAATGGGTACCATGCAGTATGACTTCAAATGGTCTGCATTTGCTCATCGAACCTCACCAATGCTATCTGCCCGAAGTGTCCAACTTTATGTCTCACTCATATCTGGGTTTAGATGAGGTAAATCCAGGTTGCATCACAAGCCCTGAATGAATTATTTAAGAATTGCTCTCTATTTCACTGTCATTGTGATTTGTTTTTGTAATTCATTTTGATAATAGGATTTATCGGATTTTCTCTGTTGCCTTCATGCAGCTGTACACACGGTTGATTCTCTTATGGAGACATATAAATCCATGGGTTTGAAGATTCTTACTAGTCCGGTGTATTCCTAGGGGTTGAATATAGGGTGTTTAGCCCATTTCGTTGAGCAAGGGGTAGGTCTTGACTATTACATATTTGACGTATGGAATGGTATCTGTGCTAATTTCTATCTCTGGTTTTATGCAGCACCCCAACTCACCTTTCCCCATAAGCAAGCATAAGTTGGTTTTCTAAATTTGAGACCCTGTTCTGTTTTGTATTTCAGTTCATGTGTAGCCAAGATTACATTCCGTGTATTAGTGATATCTTATGATGTTTCAATTTCTCTGTGACTTATTTCTCTTAGAATCATCGTTCCTGAATCCACTCATTATGCCACGACGGGCCAGATGACATAGATTTCATTGGTGAGTGATATTCCATTGTACGTTCGTACCACAGCTTCTTTATCCATTTTTCGCTTTCTGGGATATTTAACTTGTACCTTAGACGAGGTTCTAGTAAACAGAGCCGTCTGAAACTTTGGGGTGGCTGTGTGTTTTTGATTTTAATTTCCCTAAGCTATAGGACCATAAGTGGAAGTGCCGTAGGCTCTGTTGCTTTGTTTTTTAGGTGTTTCAGGAAACACCATACACTTCTCCAGAGTGGCTCTTGGCAATTTACATCCCACCCATCAACATAACAAGGCCCCTGTTCTCCATGCCCTGTGCTGCATTTCTGTATTTTACACTTTTATCAGATGGCCGTTTTGACCGGGGGGCAGTGAGACTTCATTGTAGTGCAGATTTCTTTAACATGCTTGCTTGGTTGGCCAAAAAGGGCGTATGCGTTTTTTCCTGAATATATTCAGGATGAAACGCATACGCCCTTTTTGTCCAAGGGCATCATTGTCGACGTTCTGCCTCTTTTCCTATGCTTTAAATGCAATTCCAGTCTACCCCCTGAAATCGTTTTCCTGCAATTCTGCCCCGCTTTCAAGTCCTCTTCGCAGCCTTCCTTCAATATATGTTTGGACGATAGCTGTCATTTATAACTCTGCAGGTTTGTGAATTACAGTGCCCCTGATCTCTTTTCTACAAATCGCTTTCTTTTGAACTGGCCGCAAACCCGCAGGATTATTTCAGGCCCTAATCTGGTTCCGGCACGGCATGCTGAGCCTTTGGTTAATTCCTCTTCCCGGTTGGAACTGAGCATTAAATTTGCCCGTGCAGACACCTACAGCTAGTCTCTCATTGGTTCTCCCTATTCCTGTTCATCTTGCGCAGAAATTGCAAACTGTGCCAAACAGCAGGTTAAAGGCACTGACTCTCCAAGTGGGGAGAGTGTTAGTAAAGGGTCTGGAATTGTGAACCCGAGTAAAAGGGGACGAAATCTGAGATGCCTTTGAAAACGTTTCCCGGTCACACGGTGCACCATACTGTGGGTTTCCCATGCATGCTTTAGCTGAAGGAAGAATCGCTTAAACCTGGAGAGTTGGGACCCAATGAATGGGTACCATGCAGTATGACTTCAAATGGTCTGCATTTGCTCATCGAACCTCAACAATGCTATCAGCCCGAAGTGTCCAACCTTATGTCTCACTCAGCTCTGGGTGTAGATGAGGTAAATCCAGGTTGCATCAGAAGCCCTGAATGAATTATTTAAGAATTGCTCTCTATTTCACTGTCATTGTGTTTTGTTTTTGTAATTCATTTTGATAATAGGATTTATCGGATTTTCTCTGCTGCCTTCATGCAGCTGTACACACGCTTGATTCTCTTATGGAGACATATAAATCCATGGGTTTGAAAATTCTTACTAGTCAGGTGTATTCCTAAGGGTTGAATATAGGGTGTTTAGCCCATTTCGTTGAGCAAGCGGTAGGTCTTGACTATTATATATTTGACGTATGGAATGGTATCTGTGCTAATTTCTAACTCTGGTTTTATGCAGCACCCCAACTCACGTTTCCCCATAAGCAAGCATAAGTTGGTTTTCTAAATTTGAGACCCTGTTCTGTTTTGTATTTCAGTTCATGTGTAGCCAAGATTACATTCGGTGTATTAGTGATATCTTATGATGTTTCATTTTCTGTGTAACTTATTTCTCTTAGAATCATCGTACCTGAATCCACTCATTATGCCACGATGGGCCAGATGACATAGATTTCATTGGTGAGTGATATTCCATTGTACGTACGTACCACAACTTCTTTATCCATTTTTCGCTTTCTGGGATATTTAACTTGTACCTTAGACGAGGTTCTAGTAAACAGAGCCGTCTGAAACTTTCGGGTGGCTGTGTGTTTTTGATTTTAATTTCCCTAAGCTATAGGACCATAAGTGGAAGTGCCGTAGGCTCCGTTGCTTTATTTTGTAGGTGTTTCAGGAAACACCATACACTTCTCCAGAGTGGCTCTTGGCAATTTACATCCCTCCCATCAGCATAACAAGGCTCCCTGTTCTCCATGGCCTGTGCTGCATTTCTGGGTTTTACACTTTTTTCAGATGGCCCTTTTGACCGGGGGGCAGTGAGACTTCATTGTAGTGCAGATTTCTTTAACATGCTTGCTTGGTTGGCCAAAAAGGGCGTATGGGTTTTTTCCTGAATATATTCAGGAAAAAACGCATACGCCCTTTTTGGCCAAGTGCATCATTGTCGACGTTCTGCCTCTTTTCCTATGCTTTAAATGCAATTCCAGTCTACTCCCTGAAATCGTTTTCCTGCAATTCTGCCCCGCTTTCAAGTCCTCTTCGCAGCCTTCCTTCAATATATTTTTGGACGATAGCTGTCATTTATAACTCTGCAGGTTTGTGAATTACAGTGCCCCTGAGTTCCTTTCTTCAAAACCCTTTCTTGTGAGCTGGCCGAATACCCGCAGGATTGCTTCAGGCCCTAATCTGGTTCCGGCACGGCATGCTGAGCGTTTGGTTAATTCCTCTTCCTGGTAGGAAATGAGCGTTAAATTTGCCCGTGCAGACACCTACAGCTAGTCTCTCATTGGTTCTCGCTATTCCTGTTCATCTTGTTGAGATATTGCAAACTGTGCCAAACAGGAGTTTAAAGGCTCTGACTCTCCAAGTGGGGAGAGTGTTAGTAAAGGGTCTGGAATTGTGAACCCAAGTAAAAGGGAACAAAAACTGAGATGCATTTGAAAACGTTTCCCGGTCACACGGTGCACCATACTGTTGGTTTCCCATGCATGCTTTAGCTGAAGGAAGAATCGCTTAAACCTGGAGAGTTGGGACCCATGGAATGGGTACCATGCAGTATGACTTCAAATGGTCTGCATTTGCTCATCGAACCTCACCAATGCTATCAACCCGAAGTGTCCAACCTTATGTCTCACTCAGCTCTGGGTGTAGATGAGGTAAATCCAGGTTGCATCACAAGCCCTGAATGAATTATTTAAGAATTGCTCTCTATTTCACTGTCATTGTGTTTTGTTTTTGTAATTCATTTTGATAATGGGATTTATCGGATTTTCTCTGCTGCCTTCATGCAGCTGTACACACGCTTGATTCTCTTATGGAGACATATAAATCCATGGGTTTGAAGATTCTTACTAGTCAGGTGTATTCCTAGGTGTTGAATATAGGGTGTTTAGCCCATTTCATTGAGCAAGGGATAGGTGTTGACTATTACATATTTGACGTATGGAATGGTATCTGTGCTAATTTCTATCTCTCGTTTTATGCAGCACCCCAACTCACCTTTCCCCTTAAGCAAACATAAGTTGGTTTTCTAAATTTGAGACCCTGTTCTGTTTTGTAATTCAGTTCATGTGTAGCCAAGATTACATTCGGTGTATTAGTGATATCTCATAATGTTTCATTTTCTGTGTGACTTATTTCACTTAGTATCATCGTACCTGAATCCACTCATTATGCCACGACGGGCCAGATGACATAGATTTCATTGGTGAGTGATATTCCATTGTACGTACGTACCACAATTTCTATATCCATTTTTCGCTTTCTGGGATATTTAACTTGTACCGTAGACGAGTTTCTTGTAAACAGAGCCGTCTGAAACATTGGGGTGGCTGTGTGGTTTTGATTTTAATTTCCCTAAGCTATAGGACCATAAGTGGAAGTGCCGTAGGCTCCGTTGCTTTGTTTTTTAAGTGTTTTAGGAAACACCATACATTTCTCCAGAGTGGCTCTTGGCAATTTACATCCCACCCATCAGCATAACAAGGCTCCCTGTTCTCCATGGCCTGTGCTGCATTTCTGGATTTTACACTTTTTTCAGATGGCCCTTTTAACCGGCGGGCAGTGAGACTTCATTGTAGTGCAGATTTCTTTAACTTGCTTGCTTGGTTGACCAAATTGTGCGTATGCGTTTTTTCCTGAATATATTCAGGAAAAAACGCATACGCCCTTTTTGGTCAAGTGCATCATTGTCGACGTTCTGCCTCTTTTCCTATGCTTTAAATGCAATTCCAGTCTACCCCCTGAAATCGTTTTCCTGCAATTCTGCCCCGCTTTCAAGTCCTCTTCGCAGCCTTCCTTCAATATATTTTTGGACGATAGCTGTCATTTATAACTCTGCAGGTTTGTGAATTACAGTGCCCCTGAGCTCCTTTCTTCAAATCGCTTTCTTTTGAGCTGGCCGCAAACCCGCAAGATTGCTTCAGGCCCTAATCTGTTTCCCCGCAAGGCATGCTGAGCCTTTGGTTAATTCCTCTTCCTGGTGGGAAATGAGCGTTAAATTTGCCCCTGCAGACACCTACAGCTAGTCTCTCATTGGTTCTCCCTATTCCTGTTCATCTTGCGCAAAAATTGCAAACTGAGCCAAACAGGAGTTTAAAGGCACTGACTCTCCAAGTGGGGAGAGTGTTAGTAAAGGGTCTGGAATTGTGAACCCGAGTAAAATGGGACAAAAACTGAGATGCATTTGAAAAGGTTTCCCGGTCACACGGTGCAGCATACTGTGGGTTTCCCATGCATGTTTTAGCTGAAGGAAGAATTGCTTAAACCTGGAGAGTTGGGTCCCATGGAATGGGTACCATGCAGTATGCCTTCAAATGGTCTGCATTTGCTCATCGAACCTTACCAATGCTATCAGCCCTAAGTGTCCAACCTTATGTCTCACTCAGCTCTGGGTGTAGATGAGGTAAATCCAGGTTGCATCACAAGCCCTGAATGAATTATTTAAGAATTGCTCTCTATTTCACTGTCATTGTGTTTTGTTTTTGTAATTCATTTTGATAATGGGATTTATCGGATTTTCTCTGCTGCCTTCATGCAGCTGTACACACGCTTGATTCTCTTATGGAGCCATATGAATCCATCGGTTTGAAAATTCTTTCTAGTCAGGTGTAATCCTAGGCGTTGAATATAGGGTGTTTAGCCCATTTCATTGAGCAAGGCGTAGGTCTTGACTATTACATATTTGACGTATGGAGTCGTACCTGTGTTAATTTCTATCTCTGGTTTTATGCAGCACCCCAACTCACCTTTCCCCTTAAGCAAACATAAGTTGGTTTTCTAAATTTGAGACCCTGTTCTGTTTTGTAATTCAGTTCATGTGTAGCCAAGATTACATTCGGTGTATTAGTGATATCTTATGATGTTTCATTTTCTGTGTGACTTATTTCACTTAGAATCATCGTACCTGAATCCACTCATTATGCCACGAGTGGCCAGATGACATAGATTTCATTGGTGAGTGATATTCCATTGTACGTACGTACCACAACTTCTATATCCATTTTTCGCTTTCTGGGATATTTAACATGTACCGTAGACGAGGTTCTTGTAAACAGAGCCGTCTGAAACATTGGGGTGGCTGTGTGTTTTTGACTTTAATTTCCCTAAGCTATAGGATCATAAGTGGAAGTGCCGTAGGCTCCGTTGCTTTGTTTTTTAGATTTTTCAGGAAACACCATACACTTCTCCAGAGTGGCTCTTGGCAATTTACATCCCACCCATCAGCATAACAAGGCTCCCTGTTCTCCATGGCCTGTGCTGCATTTCTGGATTTTACAACTTTTTCAGATGGCCCTTTTGACCGGGGGGCAGTGAGACTTCATTGTAGTGCAGATTTCTTTAACATGCTTGCTTGGTTGGCCAAAAAGGCTTATGCGTTTTTTCCTGAATATATTCAGGAAAAAACGCATACGCACTTTTTGGCTAAGTGCATCATTGTCGACGTTCTGCCTCTTTTCCTATGCTTTAAATGCAATTCCAGTCTATCCCCTGAAATCGTTTTCCTGCAATTCTGCCCCGCTTTCAAGTCCTCTTCGCAGCCTTCCTTCAATATATTTTTGGACGATAGCTGTCATTTATAACTCTGCAGGTTTGTGAATTACAGTGCCCTTGAGCCCCTTTCTTCAACTCGCTTTCCTTTGAGCTGGCCGCAAAACCGCAGGATTGCTTCAGGCCCTAATCTGGTTCCGGCACAGCATGCTGAACCTTTGGTTTATTCCTCTTCCTGGTGGGAAATGTGTGTTACATTTGCCCGTGCAGACACCTACAGCTGGTATCTCATTGGTTCTCACTTTTCCTATTCATCTTGCACAGAATTTGAAAACTGTGCCAAACAGGAGGTTAAAGGCACTGACTCTCCAAGTGGGGAGAGTGTTTGTAAACCGTGTGGAATGGTGAACCCGAGTACCAGGGGAAGAAAACTGTGATGCATTTGAAAACGATTCCCACTCACAGGGAGGACGTTACTCTGGGTTTCCCATGCATGTTTTAACGGAAGGAAGAATCCCTTAATCCTGGAGAGTTGGGACCCATGGAATGGTACCATGCAGTATGACTTCATACGGTCTGCATTTGCTCACGGAACCTCACCAATGCTATCAGCCCGAAGTGTGCAGTGTTATGTTTCACCCAGCTCTGGGTGTAGATGTGGTAAATCCAGGTTGCATCACAAGCCCTGAATTAATTATTTAATAATTGCTCCCTATTTCACTCTCATTGTGTTCTGTATTTGAAATTTATTTTGATAATGGGATTTATCGGATTTTCACTGCTGCGTTTATGCCGCTGTACACACGTTGATTCTCTTACGGAGACATATAAATCCATGGGTTTTAAGATTCTTACTAGTCAGGTATATTCCTAGGCGTTGAATATGGAGTGTTGAGTCCATTTCGTTGAGCAGCGAGTAGCTCTTGACTATTACACATTTGGCTTATGGAACGGTATCTGTACTAATTTCAATCTCTGGTTTTATGCAGCATCCCAACTCACCTTTCCCCATTAGCAAGCATAAGTTGGGTTCCTAATTTCAGACCCTGTTCTGTTTTGTATTTCAGTTCATGTGTAGCCAAGTTTACATTCCGTGTATTAGTGATATTTTATGTTGCTTTAAATGATATCCTATGTTGTGTGTCTTTTTCTTTTGAATTATGTGACTTCGAACGATCATACGTAACTCCTCTGGAGTTGTTACAACTGGCCGTATTTCTTTGATTTCCAGGCTGAGTAAAATTCCGGTCTACATAAGTATCACATCTCTATCCATTTTTTCCCTCCAGAGACATTTAAGTTATATCCTAGTCGAGGATCTTTTAAACTGAGAGGCGGTAAATATTGGGGTGCCTGAGTCCTCTCGATTTTTGTTTTTCCCAAGATATACGTCCATGAGTGCTAGTGCCCTGTGCCCTGTAGCTCATTTTTTAGATGCTTTAGTAAACACAATACACTTCTCCAGAGTGACCGTTGGCAATATACGTTTCCACTATAAGACTCACAGGGCTCCCTTTTCTCCTTGCCCTGTCCTGCATTTCTGGTGTTTACACTTTATGAGGAAGGCTCTTCTGACTGATGCGAAGTGATACCTTTTGTAGTATTGATTTCCAGTGCCCACCTGTTTGGTTGGCTAAAAAGTGTATGCCCTTTTCTTGAATATATACAGAAAAAAACGCATATACACTTTTTGGCCAACTGCAATGTTGGCAATGTTCAACCCCTTTTCTTGTGCTTAATGGCGAGTCCTTTCTACCTCTTCCAATCCCTTTCCTGCCATTCTCCATTGCTTACAAGTCCTTTTCTCTGACTTTCCTCAAGACATTTTTCAGTGATAGATATTTTCAACTCTGCAGTTTCGTGAATTTTAGTGCCCCTGAGTTCCATTTTTCAAATTGTGTTTATGGGAACTGGCCACAAAGCAGTGGAACTTCCTCAGCCCTATTCTGTTACCATGGGCAACCCTAGCCTTTGGTCAATTCGTCTTCCTGATTGGAAATGAGAGTGACATGTGCCTGTCCGAACACCTAGGACTTGCCAGTCATTGTTCCTCCTCCTTCCGCTTCATCCTCTGGACAAATTCCAAACTGTATGCAACAGGATTTTGACAATGCTGACATCTCCAAGTGGGGAGACTGTTATTAAAGACGCTGGAGGGGTGAACCCTAGTACCAGGAGATGAGGAGATGAGATGCCTTTTCCAAACTCATCCTGATCAGATGGTATACCATCCTCTGGGTGTGACAGGCATGTTTTAGTTGTAGGAAGGTTCCCATTCATGTGAGGAGAACACCAGGGCTTTTTCAAAATCAGTGTCTCTCCACAACCCAAACTGGGGAATTTTTTAAGCTACGGCTACACATATGTTCATTAAGGGCCTTGGGAAGTAGGCAGAGTCCAAGCTTTAGATGATTGAAGTCTTCAGGGTCAGAAGCACTCACCACCGGCTTCCCTTAGGTTCCATTTTAACTGTCATTGATAGATGATGTCAATAAAAATATCTATTCTTTTTCAGATTATTTCCCCTTATAGGTTATTGCAAAATATTGAGTGTAGTTCCCTGTGCTATACAGTAGTTCCTTGTTGATGATCGATTTTATACATAGCAGTGTGTATGTGTTAATCCCAAACTGTTAATTTATCCCTCCTCCCAACTTTCCCCTTTGGTAATAATAAATTTTAAGATTTTATACTTCTCAGAAATGGGGGAGCTGAAAGAGAGGTATCATTTTCAATGGAAAAGCATTTAAAAGAAGATTGAAGCTTTAACCATGATTATTAGATGTACATCCTTGGAAAGAAATCACTTCGTTTCTCTAATATTGACCTGACAAATAAGACAAACCTTTTCACTGAACTTGCTTATAATAAAGTGATGGAAATATCAAATGGAAGTGTTAGAAACATCTTATTTTACCCGAGCCTTATACACTGTTCTATGTTAATTACAGTTTGGCTCAAACATCTGTTCATTGAAGTTACAATGTTCTCAATTTCTGTTACTGATCCTCCAGAGTGGACCCCAACAAGTGTCCCCCTGCCCGGTGTCATTGGAGCCAACAGATCGAGACTGAGTTTGGTTCAGAAGCAAAGGAAACTTTATATTTTGATCAGAGAATGGAGAGGTGAGAGCATGTGCTACCCTGTGGGCTGTGGGCTGGGCTGCTGTGTAGAGATCCTGTCAGAGTCAGTGGGAGGGAGTGGCGGACTCTCGAAGGCTCGGTTGGCTGCAGTTCAGGCTCTATATCACGGAGTCTGCACTGGGCCCCAGGAGCTGATATGTCGACCCAGCCATTCTGCACTAGGAATTTTGGTCTGAAGTGCCGGGTGTGGAACCTCTATATGCGGGACCCTAGGAGCACGTGAAATTAGACAAAGCACAAAGGATAAAAAAGGTTAGACTTTATTTTATTGCCCAGATTCTATTTTTATCTCACAGGGATTTTTAAGGGGTTTGCCTGGGACAAACCCCTCTTCTGCCTTTTGTCCCCTTCCTCATTCTTGGAGTGCTGAGGGTGCAGACCCTTCTTCTGTAACTGCTGAGTGCTGAGTTAGGAGCCCTCATACCCACGGGTGAGGGTCAGATCTTCTCCCCAGTAGCCTGCAGATGACATTGATTGTTCCCAGGCCTCCTGCCTCCCTCTTCGTCCGCCTGAGCACCAGTATTGGAAGTGTGATAGATTCTAATGACCTTTAAGGGTCCAGGAAGGAGATGTGCAGTGATGCTGTGAGGTCCAGTTTCACCCCGCCCCACATTTGTTCGGCCAACTTAGGCTGACCTTTTCTGCCAGGCTAGAGGCTCTGACCAGTAGTCTGTGCTTTCTTCAATTAGACCCCTGAATTAACGTAAAAACAGCACCAGGTGTCAGGACTCTGCCCGCTCAACTCCTAGACAGTCCAGGGTCAGTGGTGATGATGGACCATGATGGCCACTGAGTTAACAGCCTTTTGAAGTAAACAGGAGTCCAGCCGGTCTTATTGGCCACCATCATCACGGTGTCTGTAGGCTTTTCTATGGTGACAGCGTGATATACGGTTCCCCCGCCAAGATTATTAGGTCCGCTCTGGGTGCAGTAAGTCCTGCAAGCAGTAGTCTACTCTTTTGGGACACACTCTTGTTGTTTTATGAGAGAAACTCCAGGTCAAGTGATGGTCACACGAGTCGTCATGTTGCCCCATTGCCCCCGGTTATCTCTCTGGAGGTTGGAGTTGGAGGGCCTCCTCACTCGAGGTCAGTGTGCCCACGGAGCAAACGCTGCAACTTCAGGGCATGCCTGGGGGTTAGGATCACCACGTGTGGTCCTTTTCCCTTAGGAGGGAGGTGGCCTTTTGGGCTGCTGATTTCCAGGTTTTTAGATACCGCCAGTATCTTGGCCAGATGTGGTGGTGGGCCAAGCCCCTTGGTGACCGTAGTTTATCCTACCTGGATGGCATTCTTGCATTGTTCCATTTCAAGTGGTCCCAGGTTTTGCACTAATACCCCAATGGCGATTCACCTTTCACCAGGAATGTAAAGGTCAAAGGGTTTAGCTAAATTAGGGAGTTCCAGGGCAAGGGTCTGAATTGACTGCTCTTTCCATTCTTGAAAGGCCACTTCTGGATTCTATTCTAAAGGATCATCATCTCTTCCTTTCAGTGTTTCATATAGAGGCCCAGCTAGTAGACTGTCGTTAGGGATCCAGAAGCAGCAAACCCTGGCCTCCCCAGGAAGCCCTCAGCTGTCTTCTAACTTTAGAAAGGGGTAAGGCTGAAAATTGTTTCTTCTCTTTCCTGGAATGGGCTTCTCCGTCCTTCTGTGAGAATGAAGCCCAGGCAGGTCACCATAGTCTGTGATATTTGAGCTTTTTCTTGGACACCTTCTATCCTTTATTGGCTTGGTAGTTCAGAGGCCTCCTTAGTAGGGCTGGTGACCAGAATGTCATCTGCATATTGAAGGAATGTTTCCTTTTCCAGAGGTAGAACTTTTAGGTCTTTAGCTGAGCTTTCCCCAAAGATGGTGTGGGAATTTTTGAACCCTTGGGTCAAGACGGCCCGGAAATATTGTTTTAGTTGTATGTTGAGTCCTGCCACTCACAAGCCAAAATTTCTTGTGACTCTGGGACTAATGGAATACAAAAGAAGGCATCATTGAAGACTAATACAGAATACCAAGTCCTGGTGGTTGGTAGAATGACCAGCAGGGTGTAGGATTTAGGAACTACTGGAGGTATATCCTCAGTGGCTTCACTGACTGTCCTGACATCCTTTACCAGGACTCCAGCAGCCCATGGGGCTTTCGAGGTCAGGCCAAACCCAGGATATGGAGCTCACCTGGGCATGTACCCCACCCCCAAGCTAGCCCACGGGGCTCTCGTGTTCAGGCCCCTCCCAGGATATGGGGTTCCCTGGGCACGTCCCCTGCAGCCCATGGGGCTCTCGTGGTCAGGCCGCTCCCAGTATACAGAGCTACCCTTGCAGGTACCATGGCAGGGCTGGGCACACAGGAACCGTGCACATAGTCCTAATTGCAGAGCACTCCCAGCTCACCTGTCGCTCAGGTCTGACACAGAGCACCTCAGAGCAGGACTTGAACTAACAAACAGCAGCTCTGACAGGTCTGTGACCCTGGGCATCACTCTGTGTGGCCTCCCTCCACCTGGTCTTCCAGAGACTTCCACTGCACCCGGGGCACCAGGCCTCTGTCTCAACCCACCACCCAACCCTCCTCTCCCTGACTCCTGGCTTCCTCTCATTAGGAGAGGGTTTTCTTGAAATTGTCTCCCACTCATGGGCCAGATAATATGATTTGAAAACAAGCCAGAGCTGCAGAGCCTTGTCTATCCTGACTCTCAGGAGCCCACACCTGTTCCTTGGACCTGGCCGATTCAGCAAGTTCCATTTTCCGCAACTATGAGCCCCTGAGTGGTGATTATTGGCTGGCCTGGGAAGCCTGACCGTGCTGGCCAGCCCTCCCCAGGTGTGCCTGGGTTCAGATCAATATAAACACCGCTCCAGGCAGCAAGAGCCCCTGCAGCTGTACCTGACGCCATTTTCTCTGCCCTGTCAGCAGTCTTGGGGCTGGGCTCGTGGGAGGGAGTGAGAAGCCACGGCTTTGTGGGTGGCCCAGTGTGAGTGGGGCTCTGCTGGACTTTCTGCAGCAGTTGCCAAGATGCCACCTGCTAAAGAAGAGGATGTGTCACCCATACCTGCTGCTGGAATTTCTCCCTGGGCAGAGGTGAGGAAGGAAGAAAGCAGTGGGGGCTGGGACAGCAGGGGTATCTCAGGCAGGGAAATGGAAAGCTTCCAGAAGAGCACCCAGGGCCAGGACCATCCTGGCTGACCTGCAGACACCATGTCGCCTGGCATGCTGTCGCTCATGTGGCTCCATAGCCCTTCCTCTAGGCTTTCAAGTCCTTGTACATATTCAGATGTTTTACCTGGGATGGGTGGGAACATTTCAGCAGCAGCTGGCCTGGGTCTCGGCCCACGTTTACTCACAGATGCCTCGGCATGGTACCCCAGCATTGCAATTGGGACGCTTGTTGCGTGGGGCCTGCTGGCTGAATGGGAGATGATTCCCCACCACTGACCAACTTCAGAATTGTTTACAACTGGAGCAAGTGCCTTGATACGGTTTTCCTCTGTGTAACTGGTGGGTTCTGTTTTTTTTTTTTCTTTTTTTCGTTTTTGGTTCAAGGTAGAATTTATTCCTCTTTTTTGTATTTACAGATATAAGCATGGAAATAATTTATTCATATAAATACATGTATGTGAAGGGAAGAATATTTTTTCTGTTTTACTTTTTTAAATTTTATTTTTTTAAATTTGAATTTTATTTTATTTTTTTATACAGCAGGTTCTTTATGGTTATCTATTTTATACATATAAATGTATACATGCCAATCCCTATCTCTCAACTCCTCCCACCACCACCCACCCAACAGCTTTCCCTCCTTGGTGTCCAAACGTTTGTTGTCTAGATGTGTTGCTCTATTTCTGCCTTGCAAAACGGTTCATCTGTACAATTTTTCTAGGTTCCACATATATGCATTAATATACAAGATTTGTTTCTCTCTTTCTGACTTACTTCACTCTGTATGACAGTCTCTAGATCCATGAACGTCTCTACAAATGACCCAATTTCATTCCTTTTTACGGCTTAGTAATATTCCATTTTATATATGTACCTCATCTTTATGCATTCGTCTGTCTGTGGGCATTTAGGTTGCTTCCATTACCTGGATATTGTAAATAGTGATGCAATGAACATCACGATGAATGTCTCTTTTTGATTTATGGTTTTGTCTGGGTATATGCCCAGTAGTGGGATTGCTGCATCATATGGTATTTCTATTGTTAGCTTTATAAGAAACTCCATAATGTTCTCCAGAGTGACTGTATCAATTTACATTCCCAACAATAGTGGAAGAGGGTTCCTTATCTCCACACCCTTTCCAGCATTTGTTGTTTGTAGATTTTCTGATGATGCCCATTCTAACAGGTGTGAGGTGATACACCATGGATGAGTCTATTTCGTTGAGCAAAGAGTAGGTCTTGTCTATTACATATTTGGCTTATGGAACGGTATGTGTGCTAATTTCAATCTCTGGTTTTATACACACCCCAACTCAACTTTCCCCTTAAACAAGCATAAGTTTTTTACCTAAATGTGAGACTCTGTTCGGTTTTGTAATTCAGTTTATGTGTAGCCAAGTTTACACTCCCTCTATTAGTGATATCTTATGATAATTATCTTTCTTTGTGTGACATATTTCTCTTAGAATCATCATACTCAAATCCACTCAATTTGCTGCTACAGGCCTGATGACATTGATTTCATTGCTGAGTGACATTCCGTTGTACGTAAGTAGCACAACTCCTTTATACATTTTTTTTCTTTCTGGGATATTTAATTTGTACTGGACTTGAGGTTCTCGTAAACACAGCAGCCCTAAATTTTGTGTTGGCTGTGTCTTGTTGAGTTTAATTTTACTAAGCTATAGGGCCATAAGTGGAAGTGCCCTAGGCTCTGTAGCTTTGTTTTTTAGATGTTTCAGGATACACCATAAACATCTCCAGAGTGTCTGTTGGAAATTTACATCCCGCCCATCAGCATAACAAGGCTCCGTGTTCTCCATGGTCTGTCCTGTGTTTCTGGTTTTTACACTTCTTTGCAGACTTACTTCAATATATTTTTGACAATAGCTGTCATTTATAACTCTGCAGGTTTGTAAATTACAGTGCCCCTGATTTCCTTTCTTAACTCGTTTCCTTGTAAGCTGGCCACAAAACCGCAGGTTTGCTTCAGGCCGTAATCTGGTTCTGGCACGGAACGCTGACCGTTTGGTTAATTCCACTTCCTGGTGGGAAATGAGAGTTAAATGTGCCCGTCCAGACACCTGCCTCACTCCCAGCCCCTTAGTGATGTGTGTCCTCTGGTTTGAGACCACATGTGCTGGGTTCCTCACCTTTCAATGATGTGGCCCCAATGGTGTGAGGAAACTCCTGCCTGGTTCCAATCCCCTTGGTGATGTGGGCCCTCTGGTGAGAGTCTGATCCTGGCTGGGTATCTCACCCTTCTGTGAGGTGGGCCCTCTGCTGTGAGGTAACTCCTGCCTGGCTTGCTCCCGTTGCCTTGGAGATGTAGGCCCTCTGGTGGCAGTTGGAGCCTGCTGGGTGCCTCCTCTCCTCGGTGATGAGTGCCCTCTGGCGTCAGGTTCTAACTGCTGTGCTCCCCACGTTTTTTGATGTGAGCCCAGTGATGCCAGGACACTCTTGTAAGGTTCCCATCCCCATGGGGATGTGGCCCTTCTGCTCTGAGGTCCCAACGCCTGGGTTGCTTACAGTTTCATGGTGTTGGCTCTCTGGTGTTAGTTCACTCAGGCCTAGATCCCATAGCCTCTGTGCTCTGGGCCACCTGCTGCGAGGTTCCAACTGCTGGATTCCTCACCATTTTTATTCTTTGTGCCCTGTGTTGTGAGGCACCTCCTGCCTGCCTCACTCCCCACCATTGGTGATGTAGGTCCTGTGGTTTGAGGCTACATGTGCCGGTTTCCTCACCTTTTAGTGATGTGACCCCACTGGTGTGAGGACACTCCTGCCTGGTTCCCATCCCCTTGGTGACGTGGGCCCTCTGGTGAGAGTCTGATCCTGCCTGGATTCTTCACACTTCTGGGAGGTGGGCCCTCTTCTGTGAGGTCACTCCTGCCTGTCTGGCACACGTCACCTTGGCCACGTGGGCCCTCTGGTTGCAGTTGGAGCAGGCTGGGAGCCTCCTCCCCTCGGTGATGAAGGCCCTCTGGCATCAGGCCCTAACTGCTGGGCTCCCCACATTTTCTGATGTTTGCCCACTGGTGTGATGACACTCCTGCCAGGTTCCCATCCCCATGGGGATGTGGGTCTTCTGCTCTGAGGTCCCAAAGGCTGGGTTGCTCACAGTGTCAGGATGTGGGCCCTCTGCTGTGAGTACCCGCCGGCATGGATTCCATAGCCTTGGTGCTCTGGGCCACCTGCTTGGAGCTTCCAACTGCTGGATTCCTCACCTTTTTTATTCTATGGACCGTCTGTTGTGAGTCTCCTCCTGCATGCCTCACTCCCAGCCCCTTCGTGATGTGTGTCCTCTTGTTTGAGGCCACACGTCCGGGGTTCCACACCTTTCGATGATGTGGCCCCACTGGTGTGAGGGCACTCCTGCCTGGTTCCCATCCACTTGGTGATATGTGCCCTCTGGTGAGAGTCTTATCCTGGTTGGGTTCGTCACACTTCTGTGAAGTGAGCCCTCTGCTCTGAGGCCAATCCTGCCTGGGTGGCGCACCCTGCCTTGGCGACATCGGCCCTCTGGTGGCAGTTGGAGCCTGCTGGGAGCCTCCTCCCCTTGGTGATGAGGGCGCTGTGGCGTCAGGCTTTAACTGCTGGCCTCCCAACATTTTCTGATGTGTGCCCACTGGTGCGATGACACTCCTGCCAGGTTCCCATCCCCAGCTAGGAGGTTCCAACTGCGGGAATCCTCACCTTTTTTATTCTGTGGGTCCTCTCTTTTGAGGCTCCTACTGCCTGCCTCACTCCCAGCCCCTTGGAGATGTGGGTCCTCTTGTTTAGGCCACATGTTCTGGGTTCTTCACCTTCCTATGATTTGGCCACACTGGTGTGAGGCCACTCCTGCCTGGCTTGCTCCCGTTGCCTTGGTGACGTCGGACCTCTGGTGGCAGTTGGAGCCTTCTTGTACCCTCCTCTCCAAGGTGATGAGGGCCCTCCTACGTCAGGCTCTAACTTCTGGGCTCCCCACGATTTCTGATGTGAGCCCAGTGATGCCAGGACACTCCTGTAAGGTTCCAATCCTCATGGGGATGTGGGCCTTCTGCTCTGTGGTCGCAACGCCTGTGTTGCTCACAGTTTCGTTATGTTGGCACTCCGGTGTTAGTTCACTCAGGCCTAGATCCCATAGCCTCTGTGCTCTGGGCCGCCTGCTGGGAGGTTCAACTTCTGGATTCCTCACCTTTCTTATACTTTGGGCCCTGTGTTGTGAGGCTCCTCCTGCCTGCCTCACACTGAGCCCCTTGGTGATGTAGGTCTTCTGGTTTGAGACCACGTGTGCCGTTTGCCTCACCTTTTAGGGATGTGGCCCTACTGCTGCGATGACCCTCCTGCCAGGTTCCCATCCCCATGCAGATTTGGACCTTCGGTTCTGAGGTCCCAGCATCTGGGTTGCTCACAGTGTCAGGATGTGGGCCCTCTGCTGTGAGTTCACTCCGGCATGGATCCCAAAGACTCGGTGCTCTGGGCCACCTGCTTGGAGTTTCCAACTGCTGGATTCCTCACCTTTTTTCTTCTATAGGCCCTGTGTTGTGAGACATCTCCTACCTGACTCACTCCGAGCCCCTTTTTGATGTGGCTCTTCTGGTTTGAGGCCACATGTGCTGGGTTCCTCACCTTTCAATGATGTGGCCCCACTGGTGTGAGCACACTCCTGCCTGTTTCCCATCCCCTTGGTGATATGGGCCCTCTGGTGAGAGTCTGATCCTGGTTGGGTTCCTCACTCTTTTGTGAGCTTGGCCCTCTGCTCTGAGGTCACCGCTGCCTGGCTGGCACACCCCACCTTGGCGACGTCGGCCCTCTGGTGGCAGTTGGAGCGTGCTGGGAGCCTCCTCCCCTCAGTGATGAAGGCCCTTTGGCGTCAGGCCCTAACTGCTGGATTCCCACATTTTCTAATACGTACTAAGTGGTGCGAGGACACTCCTGCCAGGTTCCCATCCCCATGGGGATGTGGGCCTTCTGCTCTGAGGTCCCAACGGCTGAGTTGCTCACAGTTTCATGATGTGGGCCCTCTGCTGTGAGTTCACTTTGTCCTGGATCCCATAGACTCCGTGCTCTGGGCCGCCTTCTGCGAGGTTCCAACTGCTGGATTCCTCACATTTTTTAATCTATGGGCCCTGTGTTGTTAGGCTAGTCCTGCCTGCCTCACTCCGAGCCCCTTGGAGATGTGAGTCCTCTGGTTTAGGTCCTCTGGTTTAGGCCACATGTTCTGGGTTTCTCACCTTTCTATGATTTGGCCACACTGGTGTGAGGCCACTCCTGCCTGGATCTGATCCCCTTGGTGATGTGGGCCCTCTGGTGAGAGTCTTATCCTGGCTGGGTACGTCACCCTTCTGTGACATAGGCCCTCTGCTGTGAGGTCACTCCTTCCTGGCTGGCGCACATCACCTTGGCGACGTGGGCCCTCAGTTGGGAGTTGGTGCCTGCTGGGAGTCTCCTCCCCTCGGTAATGAGGGCCCTCTTGCGTCAGGCCCTAACTCCTGGGCTCCCATACTTTTCTGATGTGTGCCCTCTAGTGAGAGTACACTCCCGCCAGGTTCCCAACGCCATGGGAATGTGGGCCTTCTGCTCTGTGGTCCCAACCGCTGGGTTGTTCACAGTTTCGTGATGAGGGCCCTCTGTTTTGAGTTCACACCGGCCGGGATCCCATAGCCTCGCTGCTCCTAGCCGTCTGCTGGGAGATTCCAACTGCGGGATTCCTCACCTTTTTTATTTTATGGGCCCTCTGTTTGAGACACCTCCTGCCTGCCTCACTCTGAGCCCTTTGTTGATGTGGGTCCTCTGGTTAGGCCATATGTTCTGGGTTCCTCACTTTTCTATGATTTGGCCACACTGGTGTGAGGCCACTCCTGCCTGGTTCTGATCCCCTTGGTGATGTGGACCCTCTGGTGACAGTCTGATCCTGGTTGGGTTCCTCACACTTCTGTGAGCTTGGCCCTCTGCTCTGAGGTCATTCCTTCCTGGCTGGCCCACCCCACCTTGGCGACGTCGGCCCTCTGGTGGCTGTTGGAGCGTGCTGAGAGCCTCCTCGCCTCAGTGATGAGGGCCCTTTGGCGTCATCCCCTAACTGCTGGGTACCCACATTTTCTACTACGTACTAAGTGGTGCGAGGACACTCCTGCCAGGTTCCCATCTTCATGGGGATGTGGGCCTTCTGCTCTGAGGTCCCAACGGCTGGGTTTCTCACATTTTCATGATGTTGGCCTTCTGCTGTGAGTTCACTTTGGCCTGGATCTCATAGACTCTGTGCTCTGGGCCGCCTGCTGCAAGGTTCCAACTGCTGGATTCCTCACGTTTTTTAATCTATGGGTCCTGTGTTGTTAGGCTAGTCCTGCATGCCTCACTCCGAGCACCTTAGAGATGTGGTTCCTGTGGTTTAGGCCACATGTTCTGGGTTCCTCACCTTTCCATTATTTGGCCACACTGGTGTGAGGATACTTCTGCCTGGTTCCGATCCCCTTGGTGATGTGGGCCCTCTGGTGAGAGTCTTAACCTGGCTGGGTTCCTCACCCTTCTGTGACGTATGCCCTCTGCTGTGAGGTCACTCCTGCCTGGCTGGCGCACTTCACCTTGGCGACGTGGGCCCTCAGTTGGGATTTGGTGCCTGCTGGGAGTTTCCTCCCTTCGGTAATGAGGGTCCTCTGGCGTCAGGCCCTAACTCCTGGGCTCCCAAACTTTTCTGATGTGTGCCCTGTGGTGCGAGTACACTCCTGCCAGGTTCCCAACCCCATGGGAATGTGGGCCTTCTGCTCTGTGGACACAACGGCTGTGTTGTTCACAATTTCATGATGAGGGCCCTCTGTTGTGAGTTCACACCAGCCGGGATCCCATAGCCTCACTGTTCCTTGCCGCCTGCTGGGACGTTCCAACTGCGGGATTCCTCACTTTTTTACTCTATGGGCCCTCGGTTTTGAGGCTCCTCCTGCCTGCCTCCGTCCCAGCCCCTTGGTGATGTGTGTCCTCTGGTTTGCGGCCACGTGTGTTGCGTCCCTCACCTTTTGATGATGTGGCCCCATTGGTGTGAGAACACTCCTGCCTGGTTCCCATCCCCTTGGTGTTGTGGGCCCTCTGGTGAGAGTCTGATCTTTGCTGGGTTCCTGACCCTTCTTTGAGGTGGGCCCTCTTCTGTGAGGTAACTCCTGCCTGGCTTGCTCCCATGGCCTTGGTGACGTCGGCCATCTGGTGGCAGTTGGAGCCTGCTGGGAACCTCCTCTCCTAGGTGATGAGGGCCCTCTGGCATCAGGCTCTAACTGCTGGGCACCCCACGTTTTCTGACTGAGCCCAGTGATGCCAGCACACTCCTGTAAGGTTCCCATCCCCATGGGGATGTGGGCCTGCTGCTCTGTGGTCCCAACGCCTGGGTTGCTCACAGTTTCGTGATGTTGGTTCTCTAGCGTTAGTTCACTCAGGCCTAGATCCCATAGCCTCTGTGCTCTGGGCCGACTGCTGGGAGGTTCCAACTGCGGCATTCCTCACCTTTTTTATTCTATGGGCCCTGTGTTGTGAGGTTCCTCCTGCCTGCCTCACTCCAAGCCCCTTGGTGATGTAGGTCCTCTCGTTTGAAGCCACATGTGCCAGTTGCCTCTCCGTTTAGGTATGTGGCCCCACTGGAGTGAGGACACTCCTGACTGGTTCCCATCCTCTTGTTGATGTGGGCCTTCTGGTGAGAGTCTGATCCTGGCTTGATTCCTCACACTTCTGGGAGGTGGATCCTCTGCTGTTTGGTCACTCCTGCCTGGCTGGCACACGTCGCCTTGGCCACATGGGCCCTCTGGTTGCAGTAGGAGCGTGCTGGGAGCCTCCTCCCATCGGTGATGAGGGCCCTTTCGCGTCAGGCCCTAACTGCTGGGCTCCCCACATTTTCTGACGTGCGCCCACTGGTGCGATGACACTCCTGCCAGGTTCCCATCCCCATGCGGATTTGGGCCTTCTGTTCTGAGGTGCCAACGGCTGGGTTGCTCACAGTGTCAGGATGTGGGCCCTCTGCTGTGAGTTCACTCCGGCATGGATCCCATAGCCTCGGTGCTCCGAGCCACATGCTTGGAGCTTCCAACTGCAGGATTCCTTACCTTTTTTCTTCTATGGGCCGTGTGTTGTGAGACACTCCCTGCCTGCCTCACTCTGAGCCCCATGTTGATGTGGGTCTTCTGGTTTGATGCCACATGTGGTGGGTTCCTCGCCTTTCAATGATGTGGCCCCACTGGAGTGAGAACACTCCTGCCTGGTTCCCATGCCCTTGGTGATGTGGGGTCTCTGGTGAGAGTCTCATCCTGGTTGGGTTCCTCACAGTTCCGTAAGGTTGGCCCTCTGCCCTGAGGTCACTCCTGCCTGGCTGGCACACCCTGCCTTGGTGTCGTCAGCCCTCTGGCGGCAGTTGGAGCATGCTGGGAGCCTTCTCCTCTCGGTGATGAGGACCCTCTGGTTCAGGCCCTAACTGCTGGGTACCCACATTTTCTGATACGTGCTAAGTGGTGAGAGGACACTCCTGCCAGGTTCCCATCCCCATGCGGTTTTGGGCCTTCTGCTCTGGGGTCACAACGGCTGGGTTGCTCACAGTGTCAGGATGTGGTTCCTCTGCTGTGATTTCACTCCAGCATGGATCCCATAGCCTCGGTGCTCTGGGACAACTGCTTGGAGCTTCCAACTGCTGGATTCCTCACCTTTTTTCTTCTATGTGCACTGTGTTGTGAGACACCTCCTCCCTGCCTCACTCCGAGCCCCTTTTTGATGTGGGTCTTCTGGTTCGAGGCCACATGTGCTGGGTTCCTCACCTTTCAATGATGTGGCCCCACTCGTCTCAGAACACTCCTGCCTGGTTCCCATCGCCTTGGTGATGTGGGCCCTCTGGTGAGAGCCTGATCCTGCTTGGGTTCCTCACACTTCCGTGAGCTTGGCCCTCTGCTCTCAGGTCACACCTGCCTGGCTGGCACAAACCGCCTTGGTGATGTCGGCCCTCTGGCGGTAGTTGGAGCGTGCTGGGAACCTCCTCTCCTCGGTGATGAGGGCACTGTCGCGTCAGACCCTAACTGCTGGGTACCCACATTTTCTGATACGTACTAAATGGTGCGAGGACACTCCTGCCAGGTTCCCATCCCCATGGGGATGCGGGACTTCTACTCTGATGTCCAAACGGCTGGGTTGCTCAAAGTTTCATGATGTTGGCCCTCTGCTGTGAGTTCACAGTGGCCTGGATCCCATAGACTGGGTGCTGTGGGCCACCTGCTGGGAGGTTCCAACTGCAGGATTCCTCACATTTTTTATTCTATGGGCCCTGCATTGTGAGGCTAGTCCTGCCTGCTTCACTCCGAGCCCCTTGGAGATGTGGGTCCTCTGGTTTAGGCCATATTTTCTGGGTTCCTCACTTTTCTATGATTTGGCCACACTGGTGTGAGGCCACTCCTGCATGGTTCTGATCCCCTTGGTGATGTGGGCACTCTGGTGAGAGTCTTATCCTGGCTGCGTTCCTCCCCCTTCTGTGACGTAGGCCCTCTGCTGTGAGGTCACTCCTGCCTGGCTGACGCATGTCAACTTGGCAACGTGGGCCCTCAGTTGGGAGTTGGTGACTGCTAGGAGTCTGCTCCCCTCGGTAATTAGGGCCATCTGGGGTCAGGCCCTAACTCCTGGGCTCCCAAAATTTTCTGAGGTGTGCCCTGTGGTGCGAGTACACTCCTGCCAGGTTTCCAACCCCACCGGAATGTGGGCCTTCTGTTCTGTGGTCCCAACAGCTGTGTTGTTCACAGTTTCATGGTGAGGGCCCTCTGTTTTGAGTTCACACCGGCCGGGATCCCATAGCCTCGCTGCTCCTTGCCGCATGCTAGGAGGTTCCAACTGCGGGATTCCTCACATTTTTTATTCTATGGGTCCTCTGTTTTGAGGCTCCTCTTTCCTGCCTCACTCCCAGCCCCTTGTTGATGTGTGTCCTCTGATTAGAGGCCACGTGTGCTGGGTCCCTCAACTTTTGATGATGTGGCTCCACTGGTGTGAGGACACTCCTGCCTGGTTCCCATCCCCTTGGTGATGTGGGCCCTCTGGTGAGAGTCTGATCCTGGCTGGGTACCTCACCCTTCTGTGAGGTGGGCCCTCTGACATGATGCCACTCCTGCCTGGCTGGCACACGTCGCCTTGGTGACATGGGCTCTCTGTTGGCCATTGGAGTGTGCTGGGAGCCTCCTCCCTTCTTTAATGAGGGCCCTGGATAAAACGCATATGCCCTTCTTGGCCAAGTGCATCATTGTCGACGTACTGCCTCTTTTCCTATGCTTTAAATGCAATTACTGTCTACCTCCTGAAATCGGTTTCCTGAAATTCTGCCCCACTTTCAAGTCTGCTTCGCAGCCTTACTTCAATATATTTTTGGAAGATAGCTGTCATTGATAACTGCAGATTTGTGAATGACAGTGCCCCTGAGCTCTTTTTTTCAACTCGCTTTCTTTTGAGCTGGCCACAAAACTGCAGGATTGCTTCAGGCCCTAATCTTGTTCCGGCATGGCACGCTGAGCCTTTGGTTCATTCCTCTTCCTGGTGGGAAATGAGAGTTAAATTTGCCCGTGCAGACAGCTACAGCTACTCTCTCATTAGTTGTCCCTATTCCTGTTCATCTTCCGCAGTAATTGCAAACTTTGCCAAACAGGAGGTTAAAGGCACTGACTCTTCAAGTGGGGAGAGTGTTAGAAAAGCGTCTGGAATGGTGAACCTGAGTACCAGGGGACGAAAACTGAGATGCATTTGAAAACGTTCCCAGGTGACACGGTACACACTAATGTGGGTTACCCATGCATGTTTTAGCTGAAGGAAGAATCGCTTAAACCTGGAGATTTGGGACCCTTGGAATGGGTACCAGGCAGTATGACTTCAAAGGGTCTGCATTTGCTCATCGAACCTCACCACTGCTATCAGCCCGAAGTGTCCAACCTTATGTCTCACTCAGCTTTGGGTGTAGATGTGGTAAGTCCTTGTTGCATCACACGCCCTGAATGAATTATTTAAGAATTGCTCTCTATTTCACTGTCATTGTGTTTTGTTCTTGGAATTCATTTTGATAATGGGATTTATCGGATTTTCTCTGCTGCCTTCATGCAGCTGTACACACGCTTGATTCTCTTATGGAGACATATAAATCCATGGGTTTGAAGATACTTACTAGTCAGGTGTATTCCTAGGCGTTGAATATAGGGTGTTTAGTCCATTTCGTTGAGCAAGGGGTAGGTGTTGACTATTACATATTTGACTTATGGAATGTTATCTGTGCTAATTTCTATCTCTGGTTTTATGCAGCACCCCAACTCACCTTTCCCCTTAAGCAAACATATGTTGGTTTTCTAAATTTGAGACCCTGTTCTGTTTTGTAATTCAAGTCATGTGTAGCCAAGATTACATTCCGCATATTAGTGATATCTTATGATATTTCATTTTCTGTGTGACTTATTTCACTTAGAATCATCATACCTGAATCCACTCATTATGCCACGACGGGCCTGAGGATATAGATTTCATTGGTGAGTGATATACCATTGTACGTACGTACCACAACTTCTTTATCCATTTTTCGCTTTCTGGGATATTTAACTTGTACCGTAGACGAGGTTCTTGTAAACAGAGCCGTCTGAAACTTTGGGGTGGCTGTGTGTTTCTGATTTAATTTCCCTAAGCTATAGGAACATAAGTGGAAGTGCCATAGGCTGTGTTGCTTTGTTTCCTACGTGTTTCAGGAAACACCATACACTTCTCCAGAGTGGCTGTTGGCAATTCACATCCCGCCCATCAGCATAACAAGGCTCCCTCTTCTCCATGGCCTGTCCTGCTTTTTCGATTTTACACTTTTTTCAGATGGCCCTTTTGACCGGGGGGCCGTGAGACTTCATTGTAGTCCAGATTTCCTTTACACGCTTTCTTGGTTGGCGAAAAAGGGCGTATGTGTTTTTTCCTGAATATATACAGGAAGAAACGCATACGCACTTTTTGGCCCAGTGCATCATTGTCGACATTCTGCCTCTTATCCTATGCTTTAAGTGCAATTCCAGTCTACCCCCTGAAATCGTTTTCCTGAAATTCTGCCCCGCTTTCAAGTCCTCTTTGAAGACTTACTTCAATACATTTTTGGACGATAGCTGTCGTTCATAATTCTACAGGTTTGTGAATTACAGTGCCCCTGAGCTCCTTTCTTCAACTCGCTATCTTGTGAGCTGGCCGCAAAACCGCAGGATTGCTTCAGGCCCTAATCTGGTTCCGGCAGGGCCCGCTGAGCCTTTCGTTAATTCCTCTTCCTGGTGGGAAATGAGCGTTCCATTTACCCGTGCAGACACCTACAGCTAGTCTCTCATTGGTTCTCCCTATTCCTGTTCATCTTGTGCAGAAATTGCAAACTGTGCCAAACAGCAGGTTAAAGGCACTGACTCTACAAGTGGGGAGAGTGTTAGTAAAGGGTCTGGAATTGTGAACCCGAGTAAAAGGGGACAAAAACTGAGATGCATTTGAAAACGTTTCCCGGTCACACGGTGCACCATACTGTGGGTTTCCCATGCATGTTTTAGCTGAAGGAAGAATCGCTTAAACCTGGAGAGTTGGGACCCATGGAATGGGTACCATGCAGTATGACTTCAAATGGTCTGCATCTGCTCATCGAACCTCACCAATGCTATCAGCCCGAAGTGTCCAACTTTATGTCTCACTCAGCTCTGGGTGTAGATGAGGTAAATCCAGGTTGCATCACAAGCCCTGAATGAATTATTTAAGAATTGCTCTCTATTTCACTGTCATTGTGTTTTGTTTTTGTAATTCATTTTGATAATGGGATTTATCGGATTTTCTCTGCTGCCTTCATGCAGCTGTACACACGCTTGATTCTCTTATGGAAACATATAAATCCATGGGTTTGAAGATTCTTACTAGTCAGGTGTATTCCTAGGCGTTGAATATAGGGTGTTTAGCCCATTTCGTTGAGCAAGGGGTAGGTCTTGACTATTACATATTTGACGTATGGAATGGTATCTGTGCTAATTTCTATCTCTGGTTTTATGCAGCACCCCAACTCACCTTTCCCCTTAAGCAAACATAAGTTGGTTTTCTAAATTTGAGGCACTGTTCTATTTTGTAATGCAGTTCATGTGTAGCCAAGATTACATTCGGTGTATTAGTGATATCTTATGATGTTTCATTTTCGGTGTGACTTATTTCACCTAGAATCATCGTACCTGAATCCACTCATTATGCCACGACGGGCCAGATGACATAGATTTCATTGGTGAGTGATATTCCATTGTACGTACGTACCACAACTTCTTTCTCCATTTTTCGCTTTCTGGGATATTTAACTTGTACCGTAGACGAGGTTCTTGTAAACAGAGCCGTCTGAAACTTTGGGGTGGCTGTGTGTTGTGGATTTCAATTTCCCTAAGCTATAGGACCATAAGTGGAAGTGCCATAGGCTCCGTTGCTTTGTTTTTTAGGTGTTTCAGGAAACACCATACACTTCTCCAGAGTGGCTGTTGGCAATTTACATCCCACCCATCAGCATAACAAGGCCCCCTGTTCTGCATGGACTGTGCTGCATTTCTGGATTTTACACTTTTTTCAGATGGCCCTTTTGACCGGGGGGCAGTGAGACTTCATTGTAGTGCAGATTTCTTTAACATGCTTGCTTGGTTGGCCAAAAAGGGCGTATGCGTTTTTTCCTGAATATATTCAGGAAAAAACGCATAGGCCCTTTTTGGCCAAGTGCATCATTGTCGACGTTCTGCCTCTTTTCCTATGCTTTAAATGCAATTCCAGTCTACCCCCTGAAATCGTTTTCCTGCAATTCTGCCCCGCTTTCAAGTCCTCTTCGCAGCCTTCCTTCAATATATTTTTGGACGATAGCTGTCATTTATAACTCTGCAGGTTTGTGAATTAGAGTGCCCCTGAGCTCCTTTCTTCAAATCGCTTTCTTGTGAGCTGGCCGCAAACCCGCAGCATTGCCTAAGGCCCTAATCTAGTTCCGGCACGGCATGCTGAGCCTTTGGTTAATTTCTATTTCTGGTGGGAAATGAGCGTAAAATTTGCCCGTGCGGACACCTACAGCTAGTCTCTCATTGGTTCTCCCTATTTCTGTTCATCTTGCACAGAAATTGCAAACTGTGCCAAACAGCAGGTTAAAGGCACTGACTCTCCAAGTGGGGAGAGTGTTAGTAAAGGGTCTGGAATTGTGAACCCGAGTAAAAGGGGACGAAATCTGAGATGCATTTGAAAATGTTTCCCGGTCACACGGTGCACCATACTGTGGGCTTCCCATGCATGCTTTAGCTGAAGGAAGAATCGCTTAAACCTGGAGAGTTGGGACCCATGGAATGGGTACCATGCAGTATGACTTCAAATGGTCTACATTTGCTCATCGAACCTCACCAATGCTATCAGCCCGAAGTGTCCAACCTTATGTCTCACTCAGCTCTGGTTGTAGATGAGGTAAATCCAGGTTGCATCACAAGACCTGAATGAATTATTTAAGAATTGCTCTCTATTTCACTGTCATTGTGTTTTGTTTTCGTAATTCATTTTGGTAATAGGATTTATCGGATTTTCTCTGCTGCCTTCATGCAGCTATACACACGCTTGATTCTCTTATGGAGACATATAAATCCATGGGTTTGAAGATTCTTACTAGTCAGGTGTATTCCTAGGCGTTGAATATAGGGTGTTTAGCCCATTTCGTTGAGCAAGGGGTAGGTCTTGACTATTACATATTTGACGTATGGAATGGTATCTGTGCTAATTTCTATCTCTGGTTTTATGCAGCACCCCAACTCACCTTTCCCCTTAAGCAAACGTAAGTTGGTTTTCTAAATATGAGACCCTGTTCTGTTTTGTAATTCAGTTCATGTGTAGCCAAGATTACATTCGGTGTATTAGTGATATCTTATGATGTTTCATTTTCTGTGTGAGTTTTTCTCTTAGAATCATCGTACCTGAATCCACTCATTATGCCACGACGGGCCAGGTGACATAGATTTCATTGCTGAGTGATATTCCATTGTATGTACGTACCACAACTTCTTTATCCATTTTTCGTTTTCTGGGATATTTAACTTGTACCGTAGACGAGGTTCTTGTAAACAGAGCCGTCTGAAACTTTGGGGTGGCTGTGTATTGTGGATTTTAATTTCCCTAAGCTATAGGACCATAAGTGGAAGTGCCGTAGGCTCCGTTGCTTTGTTTTTTAGGTGTTTCAGGAAACACCATACACTTCTCCAGAGTGGCTGCTGGCAATTTACATCCCACCCATCAGCATAACAAGGCTCCCTGTTCTCCATGGCCTGTGCTGCATTTATGGATTTTACACTTTTTTCAGATGGCCCTTTTGACTGGGGGGCAGTGAGACTTCATTGTAGTGCAGATTTCTTTAACATGCTTGCTTGGTTGGCCAAAAAGTGCGTATGCGTTTTTTCCTGAATATATTCAGGAAAAAACGCATACGCCCTTTTTGGCCAAGTGCATCATTGTCGACGTTCTGCCTCTTTCCTATGCTTTAAATGCAATTCCAGTCTACCCCCTGAAATCGTTTTCCTGCAATTCTGCCCCGCTTTCAAGTCCTCTTCGCAGCCTTCCTTCAATATATTTTTGGACGATAGCTGTTATTTATAACTCTGCAGGTTTTTAATTAGAGTGACCCGGAGCTCCTTACTTCAAATCGCTTTCTTGTGAGCTGGCCGCAAACCCGCAGGATTGCTTCAGGCCCTAATCTGGTTCCGGCACGGCATCCTGAGCGTTTGGTTAATTCCTCTTCCTGGTTGGAAATGAGCATTAAATTTGCCCGTGCACACACCTACAGCTAGTCTCTCATTGGTTCTCCCTATTCCTGTACATCTTGCGCAGAAATTGCAAACTGTGCCAAACAGGAGGTTAAAGGCACTGACTCTCCAAGTGGGGAGAGTGTTAATAAAGGGTCTGGAATTGTGAACCCGAGTAAAAGGGGACGAAAACTGAGATGCATTTGAAAACGTTTCCCGGTCACACGGTGCACCATACTGTGGGTTTCCCATGCATGTTTTAGCTGAAGGAAGAATCGCTTAAACCTGGAGAGTTGGGACCCATGGAATGGGTACCATGCAGTATGACTTCAAATGGTCTGCATTTGCTCATCGAACCTCACCAATGCTATCAGCCCGAAGTGTCCAACCTTATGTCTCACTCAGCTCTGGGTGTAGATGAGGTAAATCCAGATTGCATCACAAGCCCTGAATGAATTATTTAAGAATTGCTTACTATTTCACTGTCATTGTGTTTTGTTTTTGTTATTCATTTTGATAATGGGATTTATCGGATTTCCTCTACTGCCTTCATGCAGCTGTACACACTCTTGGTTCTCTTATGGAGACATATAAATCCATGGGTTTGAAGATTCTTACTAGTCAGGTGTATTCCTAGGCGTTGAATATAGGGTGTTTAGCCCATTTCATTGAGCAAGGGGTAGATCTTGACTATTACATATTTGACGTATGGAATGGTATCTGTGCTAATTTCTATCTCTGGTTTTATGCAGCACCCCAACTCACCATTCCCCTTAAGCAAACATAAGTTGGTTTTCTAAATTTGAGACACTGTTCTGTTTTGTAATTCAGTTCATGTGTAGCCAAGATTACATTCGGTGTATTAGAGATAACTTATGATGTTTCATTTTCTGTGTGACTTATTTCTCTTAGAATCATAGTACCTGAATCCACTCATTATGCCACGACGGGCCAGATGACATAGATTTCATTGGTGAGTGATATTCCATTGTACGTACGTACCACAACTTCTTTATCCATTTTTCTTTTTCTGGGATATTTAACTTGTACCGTAGACGAGGTTCTTGTAAACAGAGCCGTCTGAAACTTTGGGGTGGCTGTGTGTTTTTGATTTTAATTTCCCTAAGCTATAGGACCATAAGTGGAAGTGCCGTAGGCTCCGTTGCTTTGTGTTTTAGGTGTTTCAGGAAACACCATACACTTCTCCAGAGTGGCTGTTGGCAATTTACATCCCACCCATCAGCATAACAAGGCTCCCTGTTCTCCATGGCCTGTGCTGCATTTCTGGATTTTACACTTTTTTCAGATGGCCCTTTTGACCGGGGGGCAGTGAGACTTCATTGTAGTGCAGATTTCTTTAACATGCTTGCTTGGTTGGCCAAAAAGTGCGTATGCGTTTTTTCCTGAATATATTCAGGAAAAAACGCATACGCCCTTTATGGCCAAGTGCATCATTGTTGACCTTCTGCCTCTTTTCTTATGCTTTAAATGCAATTCCAGTCTACCCCCTGAAATCGTTTTCCTGCAATTCTGCCCCGCTTTCAAGTCCTCTTCGCAGCCTTCCTTCAATATATTTTTGGACCATAGCTGTTATTTATAACTCTGCAGGTTTGTGAATTAGAGTGCCCCTGAGCTCCTTTCTTCAAATCGCTTTCTTGTGAGCTGGCCGCAAACCCGCAGGATTGCTTCAGGCCCTAATCTGGTTCCGGCACGGCATGCTGAGCCTTTGGTTAATTCCTCTTTCTGGTGGGAAATGAGCGATAAATTTGACCGTGCAGACACCTACAGCTAGTCTCTCATTGGATCTCCCTATTCCTGTTCATCTTGCGCAGAAATTGCAAACTGTGCCAAATAGGAGATTAAAGGCACTGACTCTCCAAGTGGGGAGAATGTTAGTAAAGGGTCTGGAATTGTGAACACGAGTAAAAGGGGACAAAAACTGAGATGCATTTGAAAATGTTTCCCGCTCACACGGTGCACCATACTGTGGGTTTCCCATGCATGCTTTAGCTGAAAGAAGAATCGCTTAAACCTGGAGAGTTGGGACCCATGGAATGGGTACCATGTAGTATGACTTCAAATGGTCTGCATTTGCTCATCGAACCTCACCAATGCTATCAGCCCGAAGTGTCCAACCTTATGTCTCACTCAGCTCTGGGTTTAGATGAGGTAAATCCAGGTTGCATCACAAGCCCTGAATGAATTATTTAAGAATTGCTCTCTATTTCACTGTCATTGTGTTTTGTTTTTGTAATTCATTTTGATAATGGGATTTATCGGATTTTCTCTGCTGCCTTCATGCACCTGTACACACGCTTGATTCTCTTATGGAGACATATAAATCCATGGGTTTGAAGATTCTTACTAGTCAGGTGTATTCCTAGGTGTTGAATATAGGGTGTTTAGCCCATTTTGTTGAGCAAGGGGTAGGTCTTGACTATTACATATTTGACGTATGGAATGGTATCTGTGCTAATTTCTATCTCTGATTTTATGCAGCACCCCAACTCACCTTTCCCCTTAAGCAAACATAAGTTGGTTTTCTAAATTTGAGACCCTGTTCTGTTTTGTAATTCAGTTCATGTGTAGCCAAGATTTCATTCGGTGTATTAGTGATATCTTATGATGTTTCATTTTCTGTGTGACTTATTTCACTTAGAATCATCGTACCTGAATCCACTAATTATGCCACGACGGGCCAGATGACATAGATTTCATTGGTGACTGATATTCCATTGTACGTACGTACCACAGCTTCTTTATTCATTTTTCGCTTTCTGGGATATTTAAGTTGTACCGTCGACGATGATCTTGTAAACAAAGCCGTCTGAAATTTTGGGGTGGCTGTGTGTTTTTGATTTTAGTTTCCCTAAGCTATAGGACCATAAGTGGAAGTGCCGTAGGCTCCGTTGCTTTGTTTTTTAGGTGTTTCAGGAAACACCATACACTTTTCCAGAGTGGCTCTTGGCAATTTATATCCCACCCATCAGCATAACAAGGACTCCTTTCCTCCATGGCCTGTGCTGCATTTCTGGATTTTACACTTTTTTCAGAAGGCCCTTTTGACCGGGGGCAGTGAGACTTCATTGTAGTGCAGATTTCTTTAACATGTTTGCTTGGTTGGCCAAAGAGGGCGTATACGTTTTTTCCTGAATATATTCAGGAAAAAACGCATACGCCCTTTTTGGCCAAGTGCATCATTGTCGACATTCTGCCTCTTTTCCTATGCTTTAAATGCAATTCCAGTCTACCCCCTGAAATCGTTTTCCTGCAATTCTGCCCCGCTTTCAAGTCCTCTTCGCAGCCTTCCTTCAATATATTTTTGGACGATAGCTGTCATTTATAACTCTGCATGTTTGTGAATTACAGTGCCCCTGAGCTCCTTTCTTCAGATCGCTTTCTTGTGAGCTGGCCGCAAACCCGCAGGATTGCTTCAGGCCCTAATCTGGTTCCGGCACGGCATGCTGAGCCTTTGGTTAATTCCTCTTCCTGGTGGGAAATGAGCGTTAAATTTGCCCCTGCAGACACCTACAGCTAGTCTCTCATTGGTTCTCCCTATTCCTGTTCATCTTGTGCAGAAATTGCAAACTGTGCCAAACAGCAGGTTAAAGGCCCTGACTCTCCAAGTGGGGAGAGTGTTAGTAAAGGGTCTGGAATTGTGAACCCGAGTAAAAGGGGACAAAAACTGAGATGCATTTGAAAACGTTTCCCGGTCACACGGTGCACCATACTGTGGGTTTCCCATGCATGCTTTAGCTGAAGGAAGAATCGCTTCAACCTGGAGAGTTGGGACCCATGGAATGGGTACCATGTATTATGACTTTAAAAGGTCTGCATTTGCTCATCGAACCTCACCAATGCTATCAGCCCGAAGAGTCCAACCTTATGTCTCATTCAGCTCTGGGTTTAGATGAGGTAAATCCAGGTTGCATCACAAGCACTGAATGAATTATTTACGAAATGCTCTCTATTTCACTGTCATTGTGTTTTGTTTTTGTAATTCATTTTGATAATAGGATTTAGCGGATTTTCTCTGCTGCCTTCATGCAGCTGTACACACGCTTGATTCTCTTATGGAGACATATAAATCCATGGGTTTGAAGATTCTTACTAGTCAGGTGTATTCCTAGGCGTTGAATACAGGGTGTTTAGCCCATTTCGTTGAGCAAGGGGTAGGTCTTGACTATTATATATTTGACGTATGGAATTGTATCTGTGCTAATTTCTATCTCTGGTTTTATGCAGCACCCCAACTCACCTTTCCCCTTAAGCAAACATAAGTTGGTTTTCTAAATTTGAGACCCTGTTCTGTTTTGTAATTCAGTTCATGTGTAGCCAAGATTACATTCGGGGTATTAGTGATATCTTATGATGTTTCATTTTCTGTGTGACTTATTTCACTTAGAATCATCGTACCTGAATCCACTCATTATGCCAGGACGGGCCAGAGGACATAGATTTCATTGGTGAGTGATATTCCATTGTACGTACGTACCACAACTTCTTTATCCATTTTTCGCTTTCTGGGATATTTAACTTGTACCGTAGACGAGGTTCTTGTAAACAGAGCCGTCTGAAACTGTGGGGTGGCTGTGTGTTTTTGATTTTAATTTCCCTAAGCTATAGGACCATAAGTGGAAGTGCCGTAGGCTCCGTTGCTTTGTTTTTTAGGTGTTTCAGGAAACACCATACACTTCTCCTGAGTGGCTGTTGGCAATTTACATCCCACCCATCAGCATAACAAGGCTCCCTGTTCTCCATGGCCTGTGCTGCATTTCAGGATTTTACACTTTTTTCAGATGGCCCTTTTGACAGGGGGGCAGTGAGACTTCATTGTAGTGCAGATTTCTTTAACATGCTTGCTTGGTTGGCCAAAAAGGGCGTATGCGTTTTTTCCTGAATATATTCAGGAAAAAACGCATACGCCCTTTTTGGCCAAGTGCATCATTGTCGACGTTCTGCCTCTTTTCCTATGCTTTAAATGCAATTCCAGTCTACCCCCTGAAATCGTTTTCCTGCAATTCTGCCCCGCTTTCAAGTCCTCTTCGCAGCCTTCCTTCAATATATTTTTGGACGATAGCTGTCATTTATAACTCTGCAGGTGTGTGAATTAGAGTGCCCCTGAGCTCCTTTCTTCAAATCGCTTTCTTGTGAGCTGGCAGCAAACCCGCAGGATTGCTTCAGGCCCTAATCTGGTTCCGGCACGGCATGCTGAGCCTTTGGTTAATTCCTCTTCCTGGTGGGAAATGAGCGTTAAATTTGCCCCTGGAGACACCTACAGCTAGTCTCTCATTGGTTCTCCCTATTCCTGTTCATCTTGTGCAGAAATTGCAAACTGTGCCAAACAGGAGTTTAAAGGCACTGACTCTCCAAGTGGGGAAAGACTTAGTAAAGGGTCTGGAATTGTGAACCCGAGTAAAAGGGGACAAAACCTGAGATGCATTTGAAAACGTTTCCCAGTCACACGGTGCACCATGTTGTGGGTTTCCCATGCATGCTTTAGCTGAAGGAAGAATCGCTTAAACCTGGAGATTTGGGACCCATGGAATGGGTACCATGTAGCATGACTTCAAATGGTCTGCATTTGCTCATCGAACCTCACCAATGCTATCAGCCCGAAGTGTCCAACCTTATGTCTCACTCAGCTCTGGGTGTAGATGAGGTAAATCCAGGTTGCATCACAAGCCCTGAATGAATTATGTAAGAATTGCTCTCTATTTCACTGTCATTGTGTTTTTTTCGTAATTCATTTTGATAATAGGATTTATCGGATTTTCTCTGCTGCCTTCATGCAGCTGTACACACGCTTGATTCTCTTATGGAGACATATAAATCCATGGGTTTGCAGATTCTTACTAGTCAGGTGTATTCCTAGGCGTTGTATATAGGGTGTTTAGCCCATTTCGTTGAGCAAGGGGTAGGTCTTGACTATTACATATTTGACGTATGGAATGGTATCTGTGCTAATTTCTATCTCTGGTTTTATGCAGCACCCCAACTCACCTTTCCCCTTAAGCAAACATAAGTTGGTTTTCTAAATTTGAGACCCTGTTCTGTTTTGTAATTCAGTTCATGTGTAGCCAAGATTACATTCGGAGTATTAGTGATATCTTATGATGTTTCATTTTCTGTGAGACTTATTTCTCTTAGAATAATCGTACCTGAATCCACTCATTATGCCACGACAGGCCAGATGACATAGATTTCATTGGTGAGTGATATTCCATTGTACGTACGTACCACAACTTCTTTATCCATTTTTCGCTTTCTGGGATATTTAACTTGTACCGTAGACGAGGTTCTTGTAAACAGAGCCGTCTGAAACTTTGGGGTGGCTGTGTGTTTTTGATTTTAATTTCCCTAAGCTATAGGACCATAAGTGGAAGTGCCGTAGGCTCCGTTGCTTTGTTTTTTAGGTGTTTCAGGAAACACCATACACTTCTCCAGAGTGGCTCTTGGCAATTTACATCCCACCCATCAGCATAACAAGGCTCCCTGTTCTCCATGGCCTGTGCTGCATTTCTGGATTTTACACTTTTTTCAGATGGCCCTTTTGACCGGGGGGCAGTGAGACTTCATTGTAGTGCAGATTTCTTTAACATGCTTGCTTGGTTGGCCAAAAAGGGCGTATGCGTTTTTTCCTGAATATACTCAGGAAAAAACGCATACGCCCTTTTTGGCCAAGTGCATCATTGTCGACGTTCTGCCTCTTTTCCTATGCTTTAAATGCAATTCCAGTCTACCCCCTGAAATCGATTTCCTGCAATTCTGCCCCGCTTTCAAGTCCTCTTCGCAGCCTTCCTTCAATATATTTTTGGACGATAGCTGTCATTTATAACTCTGCAGGTTTGTGAATTACAGTGTCCCTGAGCTCCTTTCTTCAAATCGCTTTCTTGTGAGCTGGCCGCAAACCCGCAGGATTGCTTCAGGCCCTAATCTGGTTCCGGCACGGCATGCTGAGCCTTTGGTTAATTCCTCTTCCTGGTGGGAAATGAGCATTAAATTTGCCCCTGCAGAAACCTACAGCTAGTCTCTCATTGGTTCTCCCTATTCCTGTTCATCTTGCGCAGAAATTGCAAACTGTGCCAAACAGGAGGTTATAGGCACTGACTCTCCACGTGGGGAGAGTGTTAGTAAAGGGTCTGGAATTGTGAACCCGAGTAAAAGAGGACGAAATCTGAGATGCATTTGAAAACGTTTACCGGTCACATGGTGCACCATACTGTGGGTTTCCCATGCATGTTTTAACTGAACGAAGAATCGCTTAAACCTGGAGAGATGGGACCCATGGAATGGGTACCATGTATTATGACTTCAAATGGTCTGCATTTGCTCATCGAACCTCACCAATGCTATCAGCCCGCAGTGTCCAACTTTATGTCTCACTCAGCTCTGGGTTTAGATGAGGTAAATCCAGGTTGCATCACAAGCCCTGAATGAATTATTTAAGAATTGCTCTCTATTTTACTGTCATTGTGTTTTGTTTTTGTAATTCATTGTGATAATAGGATTTATCGGATTTTCTCTGCTGCCTTCATGCAGCTGTACACACGCTTGGTTTTTCTTATGGAGACATATAAATCCATGGGTTTGAAGATTCTTACTAGTCAGGTGTATTCCTAGGCGTTGAATATAGGGTGTTTAGCCCATTTCGTTGAGCAAGGGGTAGGTCTTGACTATTATATATTTGACGTATGGAATGGTATCTGTGCTAATTTCTATCTCTGGTTTTATGCAGCACCCCAACTTACCTTTCCCCTTAAGCAAACATAAGTTGGTTTTCTAAATTTGAGACCCTGTTCTGTTTTGTAATTCAGTTCATGTGTAGCCAAGATTACATTCGGTGTATTAGTGATATCTTATGATGTTTCATTTTCTGTGTGACTTATTTCACTTAGAATCATCGTACCTGAATCCACTCATTATGCCACGACAGGCCAGATGACATAGATTTCATTGGTGAGTGATATTCCTCTTTACGTACGTACCACAACTTCTTTATCCATTTTTCGCTTTCTGGGATATTTAACTTGTACCGTAGACGAGGTTCTTGTAAACAGAGCCGTCTGAAACTTTCGGGTGGCTGTGTGTTTTTGATTTTAATTTCCCTAAGCTATAGGACCATAAGTGGAAGTGCCGTAGGCTCCGTTGCTTTGTTTTTTAGGTGTTTCAGGAAACACCATACCCTTCTTCAGAGTGGCTCTTGGCAATTTACATCCCACCCATCAGCATAACAAGGCTCCCTGTTCTCCATGGCCTGTGCAGCACTTCTGGATTTTACACTTTTTTCAGATGGCCCTTTTGACCAGGGGGCAGTGAGACTTCATTGTAGTGCAGATTTCTTTAACATGCTTGCTTGGTTGGCCAAAAAGGGCGTATGCGTTTTTTCCTGAATATATTCAGGAAAAAACGCATACGCCCTTTTTGGCCAAGTGCATCATTGTCGACTTTCTGCCTCTTTTCCTATGCTTTAAATGCAATTCCAGTCTACCGCCTGAAATCGTTTTCCTGCAATTCTGCCCCGCTTTCAAGTCCTCTTCGAAGACTTACTTCAATACATTTTTGGACGATAGCTGTCATTTATAACTCTGCAGGTTTGTGAATTAGAGTGCCCCTGAGCTCCTATCTTCAAATCGCTTTCTTGTGAGCTGGCCGCAAACCCGCAGGATTGCTTCAGGCCCTAATCTCGTTCCGGCCCGGCATGCTGAGCCTTTGGTTAATTCCTCTTCCTGGTGGGAAATGAGCGTTATATTTGTCCGTGCAGACACCTACAGCTAGTCTCTCATTGGTTCTCCCTATTCCTGTTCATCTTGTGCAGAAATTGCAAACTGTGCCAAACAGCAGATTAAAGGCACTGACTCTAAAAGTGGGGAGAGTGTTAGTAAAGGGTCTGGAATTGTGAACCCAAGTAAAAGGGGATAAAAACTGAGATGCATTTGAAAACGTTTCCCGGTCACACGGTGCACCATACTGTGGGTTTCCCATGCATGTTTTAGCTGAAGGAAGAATCGCTTAAACCTGGAGAGTTGGGACCCATGGAATGGGTACCATGCAGTATGACTTCAAATGGTCTGCATCTGCTCATCGAACCTCACCAATGCTATCAGCCCGAAGTGTCCAACTTTATGTCTCATTCAGCTCTGGGTGTAGATAACGTAAATCCAGGTTGCATCACAAGCACTGAATGAATAATTTAAGAATTGCTCTCTATTTCACTGTCATTGTGTTTTGTTTTTGTAATTCATTTTGATAATGGGATTTATCGGATTTTCTCTGCTGCCTTCATGCAGCTGTACATACGCTTGACTCTCTTATGGAGACATATAAATCCATGGGTTTGAAGATTCTTACTAGTCAGGTGTATTCCTAGGCGTTGAATATAGGGTGTTTAGCCCATTTCTTTGAGCAAGGTGTAGGTCTTGACTATTACATATTTGACGTATGGAATGGTATCTGTGCTAATTTCTATCTCTGGTTTTATGCAGCACCCCAACTCACCTTTCCCCTTAAGCAAACATAAGTTGGTTTTCTAAATTTGAGACCCTGTTCTGTTTTGTAATTCAGTTCATGTGTTGCCAAGATTACATTCGGTGTATTAGTGATATCTTATGATGTTTCATTTTCTGTGTGACTTATTTCACTTAGAATCATCGTACCTGAATCCACTCATTATGCCACGACGGGCCAGATGACATAGATTTCATTGGTGAGTGATATTCCATTGTACGTACGTACCACAACTTCTTTATCCATTTTTCGCTTTCTGGGATATTTAACTTGTACCGTAGACGAGGTTCTTGTAAACAGAGTCGTCTGAAACTTTGGGGTGGCTGTGTGTTTTTGATTTTAATTTCCCTAAGCTATAGGACCATAAGTGGAAGTGCCGTAGGCTCCGTTGCTTTGTTTTTTAGGTGTTTCAGGAAACACCATACACTTCTCCAGAGTGGCTCTTGGCAATTTACATCCCACCCATCAGCATAAGAAGGCTCCCTGTTCTCCATGGCCTGTGCTGCCTTTCTGGATTTTACACTTTTTTCAGATGGCCCTTTTGACCGGGGGGCAGTGAGACTTCATTGTAGTGCAGATTTCTTTAACATGTTTGCTTGGTTGGAAAAAAAGCGCGTATGCGTTTTTTCCTGAATATATTCAGGAAAAAACGCATGCGCCCTTTTTGGCCAAGTGCATCATTGTCGACGTTCTGCCTCTTTTCCTATGCTTTAAATGCAATTCCAGTCTACCCCCTGAAATCGTTTTCCTGCAATTCTGCCCCGCTTTCAAGTCCTCTTCGCAGCCTTCCTTCAATATATTTTTGGACGATAGTTGTCATTTATAACTCTGCAGGTTTTGAATTAGAGTGCCCCTGAGCTCCTTTCTTCAAATCGCTTTCTTGTGAGCTGGCCGCAAACCCGCAGGATTGCTTCTGGCCCTAATCTGGTTCCAGCACGGCATCCTGAGCGTTTCGTTAATTCCTCTTCCTGGTTGGAAATGAGCGTTAAATTTGCCCGGGCAGACACCTACAGCTAGTCTCTCATTGGTTCTCCCTATTCCTGTTCATCTTGCGCAGAAATTGCAAACTGTGCCAAACAGGAGGTTAAAGGCACTGACTCTCCAAGTGGGGAGAGTGTTATTAAAGGGTCTGGAATTGTGAACCCGAGTAAAAGGGGACGAAAACTGAGATGAATTTGAAAACGTTTCCCGGTCACACGGTGCACCATACTGTGGGTTTCCCATGCATGTTTTAGCTGAAGGAAGAATCGCTTAAACCTGGAGAGTTGGGAACCATGGAATGGGTACCATGCAGTATGACTTCAAATGGTCTGCATTTGCTCATCGAACCTCACCAATGCAATCAGCCCGAAGTGTCCAACCTTATGTCTCACTCAGCTCTGGGTTTAGATGAGGTAAATCCAGGTTGCACCACAAGGCCCTGAATGAATTATTTAAGAATTGCTCTCTATTTCACTGTCATTGTGTTTTGTTTTTGTAATTCATTTTGATAATAGGATTTATCGGATTTGCTCTGCTGCCTTCATGCAGCTGTACACACGCTTGATTCTCTTATGGAGACATATAAATCCATGGGTTTGAAGATTCTTACTAGTCAGGTGTATTCCTAGGCGTTGAATATAGTGTGTTTAGCCCATTTCGTTGAGCAAGGGTTAGGTCTTGACTATTACGTATTTGACTTATGGAATGGTATCTGTGCTAATTTCTAACTCTGGTTTTATGCAGCACCCCAACTCATCTTTCCCCTTTCGCAAACATAAGTTGGTTTTCTAAATTTGAGACCCTGTTCTGTTTTGTAATTCAGTTCATATGTAGCCACGATTACATTCGGTGTATTAGGGATATCTTATGATGTTTCATTTTCGGTGTGACTTATTTCACTTAGAATCATCGTACCTGAATCCACTCATTATGCCACGACGGGCCAGATGACATAGATTTCATTGGTGAGTGATATTCCATTGTACGTACGTACCACAACTTCTTCATTCATTTTTCGCTTTCTGGGATATTTAACTTGTACCGTAGATGAGGTTCTTGTAAACAGAGCCGTGTGAAACTTTTGGGTGGCTGTGTTTTTTTGATTTTAAGTTCCCTAAGCTATAGGACCATAAGTGGAAGTGCTGTAGGCTCCGTTGCTTTGTTTTTTAGGTGTTTCAGGAAACACAATACACTTCTCCAGAGTGGCTGTTGGCAATTTACATCCCACCCATCAGCATAACAAGGCTCCCTGTTCTCCATGGCCTGTGCTGCATTTCTGGATTTTACACTTTTTTCAGATGGCCCTTTTGACCGGGGGGCAGTGAGACTTCATTGTAGTGCAGATTTCTTTAACATGCTTGCTTGGTTGACCAAAAAGTGCGTATGCGTTTTTTCCTGAATATATTCAGGAAAAAACGCATACGCACTTTTTGGCCAAGTGCATCATTGTCGACGTTCTGCCTCTTTTCCTATGCTTTAAATGCAATTCCAGTCTACCCCCTGAAATCGTTTTCCTGCAATTCTGCCCCGCTTTCAAGTCCTCTTCGCAGCCTTCCTTCAATATATTTTTGGACGATAGCTGTCATTTATAACTCTGCAGGTTTGTGAATTACAGTGCCCCTGAGCTCCTTTCTTCAAATCGCTTTCTTGTGAGCTGGCCGCAAAACCGCAGGATTGCTTCAGGCCCTAATCTGGTTCCGGCACGGCATGCTGAGCCTTTGGTTAAATCCTCTTCCTGGTGGGAAATGAGCGTTAAATTTACCCCTGCAGACACCTACAGCTAGTCTCTCATTGGTTCTCCCTATTCCTGTTCATCTTGCGCAGAAATTGCAAACTGTGCCAAACAGGAGTTTAAAGGCACTGACTCTCCAAGTGGGGAGAGTCTTAGTAAAGGGTCTGGAATTGTGAACCTGAGTAAAAGGGGACAAAAATTGAGATGCATTTGAAAACGTTTCCCGGTCACACGGTGCAGCATACTGTGGGTTTCCCATGCATGTTTAAGCTGAAGGAAGAATCGCTTAAACCTGGAGAGTTGGGAACCATGGAATGGGTACCATGCAGTATGACTTCAAATGGTCTGCATTTGCTCATCGAACCTCACCAATGCTATCAGCCCGAAGTGTCCAACCTTATGTCTCACTCAGCTCTTGGTATAGATGAGGTAAATCCAGGTTCCATCACAAGCCCTGAATGAATTATTTAAGAATTGCTCTCTATTTCACTGTCATTGTGTTTTGTTTTTGTAATTCATTTTGATAATGGGATTTATCGGATTTTCTCTGCTGCCTTCATGCAGCTGTACACACGCTTGATTCCTTTATGGAGACATATGAATCCATGGGTTTGAAAATTCTTTCTAGGCAGGTGTAATCCTAGGCGTTTAATATAGGGTGTTTAGCCCATTTTGTTGAGCAAGGGGTAGGTCTTGACTATTACGTATTTGACTTATGGAATGGTATCTGTGTTAATTTCTATCTCTGGTTTTATGCAGCACCCCAACTCACGTTTCCCCTTACGCAAACATAAGTTGGTTTTCTAAATTTGAGACCCTGTTCTGTTTTGTTATTCAGTTCATGTGTAGCCAAGATTACATTCGGTGTATTAGTGATATCTTATGATGTTTCATTTTCTGTGTGACTTATTTCACTTAGAATCATCGTACCTGAATCCACTCATTATGCCATGACGGGCCAGATGACATAGATTTCATTGGTGATTGATATTCCATTGTACGTACACACCACAACTTCTTTATCCATGTTTCGCTTTCTGGCATATTTAGCTTGTACCGTAGACGAGGTTCTTGTAAACAGAGCCGTCTGAAACTTTGGGGTGGCTGTGTTTTTTTGATTTTAAGTTCCCTAAGCTATAGGACCATAAGTGGAAGTGCCGTAGGCTCCGTTGCTTTGTTTTTTAGGTGTTTCAGGAAACACCATACACTTCTCCAGAGTGGCTGTTGGCAATTTACATCCCACCCATCAGCATAACAAGGCTCCCTGTTCTCCATGGCCTGTGCAGCACTTCTGGATTTTACACTTTTTTCAGATGGCCCTTTTGACCGGGGGGCAGTGAGACTTCATTGTAGTGCAGATTTCTTTAACATGCTTGCTTGGTTGGCCAAAAAGGCCGTATGCGTTTTTTCCTGAATATATTCAGGAAAAAACGCATACGCCCTTTTTGGCCAAGTGCATCATTGTCGACTTTCTCCCTCTTTTCCTATGCTTTAAATGCAATTCCAGTCTACTGCCTGAAATCGTTTTCCTGCAATTCTGCCCCGCTTTCAAGTCCTCTTCGAAGACTTATTTCAATACATTTTTGGACGATAGCTGTCATTTATAACTCTGCAGGTTTGTGAATTAGAGTGCCCCTGAGCTCCTATCTTCAAATCGCTTTCTTGTGAGCTGGCCGCAAACCCGCAGGATTGCTTCAGGCCCTAATCTCGTTCCGGCCCGGCATGCTGAGCCTTTGGTTAATTCCTCTTCCTGGTGGGAAATGAGCGTTAAATTTGTCCGTGCAGCCACCTACAGCTAGTCTCTCATTGGTTCTCCCTATTCCTGTTCATCTTGTGCAGAAATTGCAAACTGTGCCAAACAGCAGATTAAAGGCACTGACTCTAAAAGTGGGGAGAGTGTTAGTAAAGGGTCTGGAATTGTGAACCCAAGTAAAAGGGGACAAAAACTGAGATGCATTTGAAAACGTTTCCCGGTCACACGGTGCACCATACTGTGGGTTTCCCATGCATGTTTTAGCTGAAGGAAGAATCGCTTAAACCTGGAGAGTTGGGACCCATGGAATGGGTACCATGCAGTATGACTTCAAATGGTCTGCATCTGCTCATCGAACCTCACCAATGCTATCAGCCCGAAGTGTCCAACTTTATGTCTCATTCAGCTCTGGGTGTAGATAACGTAAATCCAGGTTGCATCACAAGCACTGAATGAATTATTTAAGAATTGCTCTCTATTTCACTGTCATTGTGTTTTGTTTTTGTAATTCATTTTGATAATGGGATTTATCGGATTTTCTCTGCTGCTTTCATGCAGCTGTACACACGCTTGACTCTCTTATGGAGACATATAAATCCATGGGTTTGAAGATTCTTACTAGTCAGGTGTATTCCTAGGCGTTGAATATAGGGTGTTTAGCCCATTTCATTGAGCAAGGTGTAGGTCTTGACTATTACATATTTGACGTATGGAATGGTATCTGTGCTAATTTCTATCTCTCGTTTTATGCAGCACCACAACTCACCTTTCCCCTTAAGCAAACATAAGTTGGTTTTCTAAATTTGAGACCCTGTTCTGTTTTGTAATTCAGTTCATGTGTAGCCAAGATTACATTCGGTGCATTAGTGATATCTTATGATGTTTCATTTTCTGTGTGACTTATTTCACTTAGAATCATCGTACCTGAATCCACTCATTATGCCACGACGGGCCAGATGACATAGATTTCATTGGTGAGTGATATTCCATTGTACGTACGTACCACAACTTCTTTATCCATTTTTCGCTTTCTGGGATATTTAACTTGTACCGTAGACGAGGTTCTTGTAAACAGAGCCGTCTGAAACTTTGGGGTGGCTGTGTGTTTTTGATTTTAATTTCCCTAAGCTATAGGACCATAAGTGGAAGTGCCGTAGGCTCCGTTGCTTTGTTTTTTAGGTGTTTCAGGAAACACCATACACTTCTCCAGAGTGGCTGCTGGCAATTTACATCCCACCCATCAGTATAACAAGGCTCCCTGTTCTCCATGGCCTGTGCTGCATTTCTGGATTTTACACTTTTTTCAGATGGCCCTTTTGACCGGGGGGCAGTGAGACTTCATTGTAGTGCAGATTTCTTTAACATGCTTGCTTGGTTGGCAAAAAAGGGCGTATGCGTTTTTTCCTGAATATATTCAGGAAAAAACGCATACGCCCTTTTTGGCCAAGTGCATCATTGTCGACGTTCTGCCTCTTTTCCTATGCTTTAAATGCAATTCCAGTCTACCCCCTGAAATCGTTTTCCTACAATTCTGCCCCGCTTTCAAGTCCTCTTCGCAGCCTTCCTTCAATATATTTTTGGACGATAGTTGTCATTTATAACTCTGCAGGTTTTGAATTAGAGTGACCCTGAGCTCCTTTCTTCAAATCGCTTTCTTGTGAGCTGGCCGCAAACCCGCAGGATTGCTTCAGGCCCTAATCTGGTTCCAGCACGGCATCCTGAGCGTTTCGTTAATTCCTCTTCCTGGTTGGAAATGAGCGTTAAATTTGCCCGGGCAGACACCTACAGCTAGTCTCTCATTGGTTCTCCCTATTCCTGTTCATCTTGCGCAGAAATTGCAAACTGTGCCAAACAGGAGGTTAAAGGCACTGACTCTCCAAGTGGGGAGAGTGTTAGTAAAGGTTCTGGAATTGTGAACCCGAGTAAAAGGGGACGAAAACTGAGATGCATTTGAAAACGTTTCCCGGTCACATGGTGCACCATACTGTGGGTTTCCCATGCATGTTTTAGCTGAAGGAAGAATCGCTTAAACCTGGAGAGTTGGGAACCATGGAATGGGTACCATGCAGTATGACTTCAAATGGTCTGCATTTGCTCATCGAACCTCACCAATGCTATCAGCCCGAAGTGTCCAACCTTATGTCTCACTCAGCTCTGGGTGTAGATGAGGTAAATCCAGGTTGCATCACAAGCCCTGAATGAATTATGTAAGAATTGCTCTCTATTTCACTGTCATTGTGTTTTGTTTTTGTAATTCTTTTTGATAATGGGATTTATCAGATTTTCTCTACTGCCTTCATGCAGCTGTACACACGCTTGATTCTCTTATGGAGACATATAAATCCATGGGTTTGAAGATTCTTACTAGTCAGGTGTATTCCTAGGCGTTGAATATAGGGTGTTTAGCCCATTTCGTTGAGCAAGGGGTAGGTCTCGACTATTACATATTTGACGTATGGAATGGTATCTGTGCTAATTTCTATCTCTGGTTTTATGCAGCACCCCAACTCACCTTTCCCCTTAAGCAAACATAAGTTGGTTTTCTAAATTTGAGACCCTGTTCTGTTTTGTAATTCAGTTCATGTGTAGCCAAGATTACATTCGGTGTATTAGTGATATCTTATGATGTTTCATTTTCTCTGTGACTTATTTCTCTTAGAATCATCGTACCTGAATCCACTCATTATGCCACGATGGGCCAGGTGACATAGATTTCATTGGTGAGTGATATTCCATTGTACGTACGTACCACAACATCTTTCTCCATTTTTCGCTTTCTGGGATATTTAACTTGTACCGTAGACGAGGTTCTTGTAAACAGAGCCGTCTGAAACTTTGGGGTGGCTGTGTGTTGCGGATTTTAATTTCCCTAAGCTATAGGACCATAAGTGGAAGTGCCGTAGGCTCCGTTGCTTTGTTTTTTAGGTGTTTCAGGAAACACCATACACTTCTCCAGAGTGGCTGTTGGCAATTTACATCCCACCCATCAGCATAACAAGGCTCCAAGTTCTCCATGGCCTGTGCTGCCTTTCTGGATTTTACACTTTTTCAGATGGCCCTTTTGACCGGGGGGCAGTGAGACTTCATTGTAGTGCAGATTTCTTTAACATGCTTGCTTGGTTGGCCAAAAAGGGCGTATGCGTTTTTTCCTGAATATATTCAGGAAAAAACTCATACGCCCTTTTTGGCCAAGTGCATCATTGACGACGTTCTGCCTCTTTTCCTATGCTTTACATGCAATTCCAGTCTACCCCCTGAAATCGTTTTCCTGCAATTCTGCTCCGCTTTCAAGTCTTCTTCGCAGCCTTCCTCAATATATTTTTGGACGATAGCTGTCATTTATAACTCTGCAGGTTTGTGAATTACAGTGCCCCTGAGCTCCTTTCTTCAAATCGCTTTCTTGTGAGCTGGCCGAAAACCAGCAGGATTGCTTCAGACCCTAATCTGGTTCCGGCACGGCATGCTGAGCCTTTGGTTAATTCCTCTTTCTGGTGGGAAATGAGCGTTAAATTTGCCCGTGCAGACACCTACAGCTAGTCTCTCATTTGTTCTCCCTATTCCTGTTCATCTTGCGCAGAAATTGCAAACTGTGCCAAACAGGAGGTTAAAGGCACTGACTCTCCACGTGGGGCGAGTGTTAGTAAAGGGTCTGGAATTGTGAACCCGAGTAAAAGGGGACGAAAACTGAGATGTATTTGAAAACGTTTCCCGTTCACCCGGTGCACCATACTGTGGGTTTCTCATGCATGTTTTAGCTGAAGGAAGAATCGCTTAAACCTGGAGAGTTGGGACCCATGGAATGGGTACCCTGCAGTATGACTTCAAATGGTCTGCATTTGCTCATCGAACCTCACCAATGCTATCAGCCCGAAGTGTCCAACCTTATGTCTCACTCAGCTCTGGGTGTAGATGAGGTAAATCCAGGTTGCATCACAAGCCCTGAATGAATTATTTAAGAATTGCTCTCTATTTCACTGTCATTGTGTTTTGTTTTTGTAATTCTTTTTGATAATGGGATTTATCAGATTTTCTCTACTGCCTTCATGCAGCTGTACACACGCTTGATTCTCTTATGGAGACATATAAATCCATGGGTTTGAAGATTCTTACTAGTCAGGTGTATTCCTAGGCGTTGAATATAGGGTGTTTAGCCCATTTCGTTGAGCAAGGGGTAGGTCTCGACTATTACATATTTGACGTATGGAATGGTATCTGTGCTAATTTCTATCTCTGGTTTTATGCAGCACCCCAACTCACCTTTCCCCTTAAGCAAACATAAGTTGGTTTTCTAAATTTGAGACCCTGTTCTGTTTTGTAATTCAGTTCATGTGTAGCCAAGATTACATTCGGTGTATTAGTGATATCTTATGATGTTTCATTTTCTCTGTGACTTATTTCTCTTAGAATCATCGTACCTGAATCCACTCATTATGCCACGATGGGCCAGGTGACATAGATTTCATTGGTGAGTGATATTCCATTGTACGTACGTACCACAACATCTTTCTCCATTTTTCGCTTTCTGGGATATTTAACTTGTACCGTAGACGAGGTTCTTGTAAACAGAGCCGTCTGAAACTTTGGGGTGGCTGTGTGTTGCGGATTTTAATTTCCCTAAGCTATAGGACCATAAGTGGAAGTGCCGTAGGCTCCGTTGCTTTGTTTTTTAGGTGTTTCAGGAAACACCATACACTTCTCCAGAGTGGCTGTTGGCAATTTACATCCCACCCATCAGCATAACAAGGCTCCATGTTCTCCATGGCCTGTGCTGCCTTTCTGGATTTTACACTTTTTTCAGATGGCCCTTTTGACCGGGGGGCAGTGAGACTTCATTGTAGTGCAGATTTCTTTAACATGCTTGCTTGGTTGGCCAAAAAGGGCGTATGCGTTTTTTCCTGAATATATTCAGGAAAAAACTCATACGCCCTTTTTGGCCAAGTGCATCATTGACGACGTTCTGCCTCTTTTCCTATGCTTTACATGCAATTCCAGTCTACCCCCTGAAATCGTTTTCCTGCAATTCTGCTCCGCTTTCAAGTCTTCTTCGCAGCCTTCCTCAATATATTTTTGGACGATAGCTGTCATTTATAACTCTGCAGGTTTGTGAATTACAGTGCCCCTGAGCTCCTTTCTTCAAATCGCTTTCTTGTGAGCTGGCCGAAAACCAGCAGGATTGCTTCAGACCCTAATCTGGTTCCGGCACGGCATGCTGAGCCTTTGGTTAATTCCTCTTTCTGGTGGGAAATGAGCGTTAAATTTGCCCGTGCAGACACCTACAGCTAGTCTCTCATTTGTTCTCCCTATTCCTGTTCATCTTGCGCAGAAATTGCAAACTGTGCGAAACAGGAGGTTAAAGGCACTGACTCTACACGTGGGGCGAGTGTTAGTAAAGGGTCTGGAATTGTGAACCCGAGTAAAAGGGGACGAAAACTGAGATGCATTTGAAAACGTTTCCCGTTCACCCGGTGCACCATACTGTGGGTTTCTCATGCATGTTTTAGCTGAAGGAAGAATCGCTTAAACCTGGAGAGTTGGGACCCATGGAATGGGTACCATGCAGTATGACTTCAAATGGTCTGCATTTGCTCATCGAACCTCACCAATGCTATCAGCCCAAAGTGTCCAACCTTATGTCTCACTCAGCTCTGGGTGTAGATGAGGTAAATCCAGGTTGCACCACAAGGCCCTGAATGAATTATTTAAGAATTGCTTACTATTTCACTGTCATTGTGTTTTGTTTTTGTAATTCATTTTGATAATAGGATTTATCATATTTTCTCTGCTGGCTTCATGCACCTGTACACACGCTTGATTCTCTTATGGATACATATAAATCCATGGGTTTGAAGATTCTTACTAGTCAGGTGTATTCCTAGGCGTTGAATATAGGGTGTTTAGCCCATTTCGTTGAGCAAGGGGTAGGTCTTGACTATTACATATTTGACGTATGGAATGGTATCTGTGCTAATTTCTATCTCTGGTTTTATGCAGCACCCCAACTCACCATTCCCCTTAAGCAAACATAAGTTGGTTTTCTAAATTTGAAACACTGTTCTGTTTTGTAATTCAGTTCATGTGTAGCCAAGATTATATTCGGTGTATTAGAGATAACTTATGATGTTTCATTTTCTGTGTTACTTATTTCACTTAGAATCATCGTACCTGAATCCACTCATTATGCCACGACGGGCCTGATGACATAGATTTCTTTGGTGAGTGATATTTAATTGTACGTACGTACCACAACTTCTTTATCCATTTTTCGCTTTCTGGGATATTTAACTTGTACCGTAGACGAGGTTCTTGTAAACAGAGCCGTCTGAAACTTTGGGGTGGCTGTGTGTTGTGGATTTTAATTTCCCTAAGCTATAGGACCATAAGTGGAAGTGCCGTAGGCTCCGTTGCTTTGTTTTTTAGGTGTTTCAGGAAACACCATACACTTTTCCAGAGTGGCTCTTGGCAATTTACATCCCACCCATGAGCATAACAAGGCTCCCTGTTCTCCATGGCCTGTGCTGCATTTCTGGATTTTACACTTTTTTCAGATGGCCCTTTTGACCGGGGGGCAGTGAGACTTCATTGTAGTGCAGATTTCTTTAACATGCTTGCTTGGTTGGCCAAAAAGGGCGTATGCGTTTTTTCCTGAATATATTCAGGAAAAAACGCATAGGCCCTTTTTGGCCAAGTGCATCATTGTCGACGTTCTGCCTCTTTTCCTATGCTTTAAATGCAATTCCAGTCTACCCCCTGAAATCGTTTTCCTGCAATTCTGCCCCGCTTTCAAGTCCTCTTCGCAGCCTTCCTTCAATATATTTTTGGACGATAGCTGTCATTTATAACTCTGCAGGTTTGTGAATTAGAGTGCCCCTGAGCTCCTTTCTTCAAATCGCTTTCTTGTGAGCTGGCCGCAAACCCGCAGGATTGCTTCAGGCCCTAATCTGGTTCCGGCACGGCATGCTGAGCCTTTGGTTAATTCCTCTTTCTGGTGGGAAATGAGTGTTAAATTTTCCCGTGCAGACACCTACAGCTAGTCTCTCATTGGTTCTCCCTATTCCTGTTCATCTTGCGCAGAAATTGCAAACTGTGCCAAACAGCAGGTTAAAGGCACTTACTCTCCAAGTGGGGAGAGTGTTAGTAAAGGTTCTGGAATTGTGAACCCGAGTAAAAGGGGACGAAAACTGAGATGCCTTTGAAAACGTTTCCTGGTCACACGGTGCACCATACTGTGGGTTTCCCATGCATGCTTTAGCTGAAGGAAGAATCGCTTAAACCTGGAGAGTTGGGACCCATGGAATGGGTACCATGCAGTATGACTTTAAATGGTCTGCATTTGCTCATCGAACCTCACCAATGCTATCAGCCCAAAGTGTCCAACCTTATGTCTCACTCAGCCCTGGGTTTAGATGAGGTAAATCCAGGTTGCATCACAAGCCCTGAATGAATTATTTAAGAATTGCTCTCTATTTCACTGTCATTGTGTTTTGTTTTTGTAATTCATTTTGATAATAGGATTTATCATATTTTCTCTGCTGCCTTCATGCACCTGTACACAGGCTTGATTCTCTTATGGAGACATATAAATCCATGGGTTTGAAGATTCTTACTAGTCAGGTGTATTCCTAGGCGTTGAATATAGGGTGTTTAGCCCATTTCGTTGAGCAAGGGGTAGTTCTTGACTATTACATATTTGACGTATGGAATGGTATCTGTGCTAATTTCTATCTCTGGTTTTATGCAGCACCCCAACTCACCTTTCCCCTTAAGCAAACATAAGTTGGTTTTCTAAATTTGAGACCCTGTTCTGTTTTGTAATTCAGTTCATGTGTAGCCAAGATTACATTCGGTGTATTAGTGATATCTTATGATGTTTCATTTTCTGTGTGACTTTTTCTCTTAGAATCATCGTACCTGAATCCACTCATTATGGCATGACGGGCCAGGTGACATAGATTTCATTGGTGAGTGATATTCCATTGTACGTACGTACCACAACATCTTTCTCCATTTTTCGCTTTCTGGGATATTTAACTTGTACCGTAGACGAGGTTCTTGTAAACAGAGCCGTCTGAAACTTTGGGGTGGCTGTGTGTTGCGGATTTTAATTTCCCTAAGCTATAGGACCATAAGTGGAAGTGCCGTAGGCTCCGTTGCTTTGTTTTTTAGGTGTTTCAGGAAACACCATACACTTCTCCAGAGTGGCTGTTGGCAATTTACATCCCACCCATCAGCATAACAAGGCTCCATGTTCTCCATGGCCTGTGCTGCCTTTCTGGATTTTACACTTTTTTCAGATGGCCCTTTTGACCGGGGGGCAGTGAGACTTCATTGTAGTGCAGATTTCTTTAACATGCTTGCTTGGTTGGCCAAAAAGGGCGTATGCGTTTTTTCCTGAATATATTCAGGAAAAAACTCATACGCCCTTTTTGGCCAAGTGCATCATTGACGACGTTCTGCCTCTTTTCCTATGCTTTACATGCAATTCCAGTCTACCCCCTGAAATCGTTTTCCTGCAATTCTGCTCCGTTTTCAAGTCTTCTTCGCAGCCTTCCTCAATATATTTTTGGACGATAGCTGTCATTTATAACTCTGCAGGTTTGTGAATTACAGTGCCCCTGAGCTCCTTTCTTCAAATCGCTTTCTTGTGAGCTGGCCGAAAACCAGCAGGATTGCTTCAGACCCTAATCTGGTTCCGGCACGGCATGCTGAGCCTTTGGTTAATTCCTCTTTCTGGTGGGAAATGAGCGTTAAATTTGCCCGTGCAGACACCTACAGCTAGTCTCTCATTTGTTCTCCCTATTCCTGTTCATCTTGCGCAGAAATTGCAAACTGTGCCAAACAGGAGGTTAAAGGCACTGACTCTCCACGTGGGGCGAGTGTTAGTAAAGGGTCTGGAATTGTGAACCCGAGTAAAAGGGGACGAAAACTGAGATGCATTTGAAAACGTTTCCCGTTCACCCGGTGCACCATACTGTGGGTTTCTCATGCATGTTTTAGCTGAAGGAAGAATCGCTTAAACCTGGAGAGTTGGGACCCATGGAATGGGTACCATGCAGTATGACTTCAAATGGTCTGCATTTGCTCATCGAACCTCACCAATGCTATCAGCCCAAAGTGTCCAACCTTATGTCTCACTCAGCTCTGGGTGTAGATGAGGTAAATCCAGGTTGCACCACAAGGCCCTGAATGAATTATTTAAGAATTGCTTACTATTTCACTGTCATTGTGTTTTGTTTTTGTAATTCATTTTGATAATAGGATTTATCATATTTTCTCTGCTGGCTTCATGCACCTGTACACACGCTTGATTCTCTTATGGATACATATAAATCCATGGGTTTGAAGATTCTTACTAGTCAGGTGTATTCCTAGGCGTTGAATATAGGGTGTTTAGCCCATTTCGTTGAGCAAGGGGTAGGTCTTGACTATTACATATTTGACGTATGGAATGGTATCTGTGCTAATTTCTATCTCTGGTTTTATGCAGCACCCCAACTCACCATTCCCCTTAAGCAAACATAAGTTGGTTTTCTAAATTTGAAACACTGTTCTGTTTTGTAATTCAGTTCATGTGTAGCCAAGATTATATTCGGTGTATTAGAGATAACTTATGATGTTTCATTTTCTGTGTTACTTATTTCACTTAGAATCATCGTACCTGAATCCACTCATTATGCCACGACGGGCCTGATGACATAGATTTCTTTGGTGAGTGATATTTAATTGTACATACGTACCACAACTTCTTTATCCATTTTTCGCTTTCTGGGATATTTAACTTGTACCGTAGACGAGGTTCTTGTAAACAGAGCCGTCTGAAACTTTGGGGTGGCTGTGTGTTGTGGGTTTTAATTTCCCTAAGCTATAGGACCATAAGTGGAAGTGCCGTAGGCTCCGTTGCTTTGTTTTTTAGGTGTTTCAGGAAACACAATACACTTCTCCAGAGTGGCTGCTGGCAATTTACATACCACCCATCAGTATAACATGGCTCCCTGTTCTCCATGGCCTGTGCTGCATTTCTGGATTTTACACTTTTTTCAGATGGCCCTTTTGACCGGGGGGCAGTGAGACTTCATTGTAGTGCAGATTTCTTTAACATGCTTGCTTGGTTGGCCAAAAAGGGCGTATGCGTTTTTTCCTGAATATATTCAGGAAAAAACGCATACGCACTTTTTGACCAAGTGCATCATTGTCGACGTTCTGCCTCTTTTCCTATGCTTTAAATGCAATTCCAGTCTACCCCCTGAAATCGTTTTCCTGCAATTCTGCCCCGCTTTCGAGTCCTCTTCGCAGCCTTCCTTCAATATATTTTTGGACGATAGCCGTCATTTATAACTCTGCAGGTTTGTGAATTAGAGTGCCCCTGAGCTCCTTTCTTCAAATCGCTTTCTTGTGAGCTGGCGGCAAACCCGCAGGATTGCTTCAGGCCCTAATCTGGTTCCGGCACGGCATGCTGAGCCTTTGGTTAATTCCTCTTCCTGGTGGGAAATGAGCGTTAAATTTGCCCGTGCAGACACCTACAGCTAGTCTCTCATTGGTTCTCCCTATTCCTGTTCATCTTGCGCAGAAATTGCAAACTGTGCCAAACAGCAGGTTAAAGGCACTTACTCTCCAAGTGGGGAGAGTGTTAGTAAAGGTTCTGGAATTGTGAACCCGAGTAAAAGGGGACGAAAACTGAGATGCCTTTGAAAACGTTTCCTGGTCACACGGTGCACCATACTGTGGGTTTCCCATGCATGCTTTAGCTGAAGGAAGAATCGCTTAAACCTGGAGAGTTGGGACCCATGGAATGGGTACCATGCAGTATGACTTTAAATGGTCTGCATTTGCTCATCGAACCTCACCAATGCTATCAGCCCAAAGTGTCCAACCTTATGTCTCACTCAGCTCTGGGTGTAGATGAGGTAAATCCAGGTTGCATCACAAGCCCTGAATGAATTATTTAAGAATTGCTCTCTATTTCACTGTCATTGTGTTTTGTTTTTGTAATTCATTTTGATAATAGGATTTATCATATTTTCTCTGCTGCCTTCATGCACCTGTACACAGGCTTGATTCTCTTATGGAGACATATAAATCCATGGGTTTGAAGATTCTTACTAGTCAGGTGTATTCCTAGGCGTTGAATATAGGGTGTTTAGCCCATTTCGTTGAGCAAGGGGTAGTTCTTGACTATTACATATTTGACGTATGGAATGATATCTGTGCTAATTTCTATCTCTGGTTTTATGCAGCACCCCAACTCACCTTTCCCCTTAAGCAAACATAAGTTGGTTTTCTAAATTTGAGACCCTGTTCTGTTTTGTAATTCAGTTCATGTGTAGCCAAGATTACATTCGGTGTATTAGTGATATCTTATGATGTTTCATTTTCTGTGTGACTTTTTCTCTTAGAATCATCGTACCTGAATCCACTCATTATGGCATGACGGGCCAGGTGACATAGATTTCATTGGTGAGTGATATTCCATTGTACGTACGTACCACAACTTCTTTATCCATTTTTCGCTTTCTGGGATATTTAACTTGTACCGTAGACGAGGTTCTTGTAAACAGAGCCGTCTGAAACTTTGGGGTGGCTGTGTATTGTGGATTTTAATTTCCCTAAGCTATAGGACCATAAGTGGAAGTGCCGTAGGCTCCGTTGCTTTGTTTCTTAGGTGTTTCAGGAAACACAATACACTTCTCCAGAGTGGCTGCTGGCAATTTACATACCACCCATCAGTATAACAAGGCTCCCTGTTCTCCATGGCCTGTGCTGCAATTCTGGATTTTACACTTTTTTCAGATGGCCCTTTTGACCGGGGGGCAGTGAGACTTCATTGTAGTGCAGATTTCTTTAACATGCTTGCTTGGTTGGCCAAAAAGGGCGTATGCGTTTTTTCCTGAATATATTCAGGAAAAAACGCATACGCCCTTTTTGACCAAGTGCATCATTGTCGACGTTCTGCCTCTTTTCCTATGCTTTAAATGCAATTCCAGTCTGCCCCCTGAAATCGTTTTCCTGCAATTCTGCCCCGCTTTCGAGTCCTCTTCGCAGCCTTCCTTCAATATATTTTTGGACGATAGCCGTCATTTATAACTCTGCAGGTTTGTGAATTAGAGTGCCCCTGAGCTCCTTTCTTCAAATCGCTTTCTTGTGAGCTGGCGGCAAACCCGCAGGATTGCTTCAGGCCCTAATCTGGTTCCGGCACGGCATGCTGAGCCTTTGGTTAATTCCTCTTCCTGGTGGGAAATGAGCGTTAAATTTGCCCGTGCAGACACCTACAGCTAGTCTCTCATTGGTTCTCCCTATTCCTGTTCATCTTGCGCAGAAATTGCAAACTGTGCCAAACAGGAGTTTAAAGGCACTGACTCTCCAAGTGGGGAGAGTGTTAGTAAAGGGTCTGGAATTGTGAACCCGAGTAAAAGGGGACGAAAACTGAGATGCATTTTAAAACGTTTCCCGGTCACACGGTGCAGCATACTGTGGGTTTCCCATGCATGTTTTAGCTGAAGGAAGAATCGCTTAAACCTGGAGAGTTGGGACCCATGGAATGGGTACCATGCAGTATGACTTCAAATGGTCTGCATTTGCTCATCGAAGCCTCACCAATGCTATCAGTCCAAAGTGTCCAACCTTATGTCTCACTCAGCTCTGGGTATAGATGAGGTAAATCCAGGTTCCATCACAAGCCCTGATTGAATTATTTAAGAATTCCTCTCTATTTTACTGTCATTGTGTTTTGTTTTTGTAATTCATTTTGATAATGGGATTTATCGGATTTTCTCTGCTGCCTTCATGCAGCTGTACACACGCTTGATTCCCTTATGGAGACATATGAATCCATGGGTTTGAAAATTCTTTCTAGTCAGGTGTAATCCTAGGCGTTGAATATAGGGTGTTTAGCCCATTTCATTGAGCAAGGGGTAGGTCTTGACTATTACATATTTGACGTATGGAGTGGTATCTGTGCTAATTTCTATCTCTGGTTTTATGCAGCACCCAAACCCACGTTTCCCCTTACGCAAACATAAGTTTGTTTTCTAAATTTGAGACCCTGTTCTGTTTTGTAATTCAGTTCATGTGTAGCCAAGATTACACTCGGTGTATTAGTGATATCTTATGATGTTTCAATTTCGGTGTGACTTATTTCACTTAGAATCATAGTACCTGAATCCACTCATTATGCCACGATGGGCCAGATGACATAGATTTCATTGGTGAGTGATATTCCGTCGTACGAACGTACCACAACTTCTTTATCCATTTTTCACTATCTGGGATATTTTACTTGTACCGCAGACGAGTTTCTTGTAAACAGAGCCGTCTGAAACTTTGGGGTGGCTGTGTGTTTTGATTTTAATTTCCCTAAGCTATAGGACCATAAGTGGAAGTGCCGTAGGCTCCGTTGCTTTTTTTCTTAGGTGTTTCAGGAAACACCATACACTTCTCCAGAATGGCTCTTCGCAATTTACATCCCACCCATCAGCATAACAAGGCTCCCTGTTCTCCATGGCCTGTGCTGCATTTCTGGATTTTACACTTTTTTCAGATGGCCCTTTTGACCAGGGGGCAGTGAGACTTCATTGTAGTGCAGATTTCTTTAACATGCTTGCTTGGTTGGCCAAAAAGGGCGTATGCGTTTTTTCCTGATTATATTCAGGAAAAAACGCATACGCCCTTTTTGGCCAAGTGCATCATTGTCGACGTTCTGCCTCTTTTCCTATGCTTTAAATGCAATTCCAGTCTACCCCCTTAAATCGTTTTCCTGCAATTCTGCCCCGCTTTCAAGTCCTCTTCGCAGCCTTCCTTCAATATATTTTTGGACGATAGTTGTCATTTATAACTCTGCAGGTTTGTGAATTACAGTGCCCCTGAGCTCCTTTCTTCAAATCGCTTTCTTGTGAGCTGGCCGCAAACCCGCAGGATTGCTTCAGGCCCTAATGTGGTTCCGGCACGGCATGCTGAGCCTTTGGCTAATTCCTCTTCCTGGTGGGAAATGAGCGTTAAATTTGCCCCTGCAGACACCTACAGCTAGTCTCTCATTGGTTCTCCCTATTCCTGTTCATCTTGCACAGGAATTGCAAACTGTGCCAAAGAGGAGGTTAAAGGCACTGACTCTCCAAGTGGGGAGAGTGTTAGTAAAGGGTCTGGAATTGTGAACCCGAGTAAAAGGGGACGAAAACTGAGATGCATTTGAAAACGTTTACCGGTCACACGGTGCACCATACTGTGGGTTTCCCATGCATGTTTTAGCTGAAGGAAGAATCGCTTCAACCTGGAGAGTTGGGACCCATGGAATGTGTACCGTGTATTATGACTTCAAATGGTCTGCATTTGCTCATCGAACCTCACCAATGCTATCAGCCCGAAGTGTCCAACCTTATGTCTCACTCAGCTCTGGGTGTAGATGAGGTAAATCCAGGTTGCATCACAAGCCCTGAATGAATTATTTAAGAATTGCTCTCTATTTCACTGTCATTGTGTTTTGTTTTTGTAATTCATTTTGATAATGGGATTTATCGGATTTTCTCTGCTGCCTTCATGCAGCTGTACACACGCTTGATTCTCTTATGGAGACATATAAATCCATGGGTTTGAAGATTCTTACTAGTCAGGTGTATTCCTAGGCGTTGAATATAGGGTGTTTAGCCCATTTCTTTGAGCAAGCGGTAGGTCTCGACTATTACATATTTGACGTATGGAATGGTATCTGTGCTAATTTCTATCTCTGGTATTATGCAGCACCCCAACTCACCTTTCCCCTTAAGCAAACATAAGTTGGTTTTCTAAATTTGAGACCCTGTTCTGATTTGTAATTCAGTTCATGTGTAGCCAAGATTACATTCGGTGTATTAGTGATATCTTATGATGTTTCATTTTCTGTGTGAGTGATTTCACTTAGAATCATCGTACCTGAATCCACTCATTATGCCACGATGGGCCTGATGACATAGATTTCATTGGTGAGTGATATTCCATTGTACGTACGTACCACAACTTGTTTATTCATTTTTCGCTTTCTGGGATATTTAACTTGTACCGTAGACGAGGTTCTTGTAAACAGAGCCGTCTGAAACTTTGGGGTGGCTGTGTGTTTTGATTTTAATTTCCCTAAGCTATAGGACCATAAGTGGAAGTGCCGTAGGCTCCGTTGCTTTGTTTCTTAGGTGTTTCAGGAAACACCATACACTTCTCCAGAGTGGCTCTTCGCAATTTACATCCCACCCATCAGCATAACAAGGCTCCCTGTTATCCATGGCCTGTGCTGCATTTCTGGATTTTACACTTTTTTCAGATGGCCCTTTTGACCGGGGGCAGTGAGACTTCATTGTAGTGCAGATTTCTTTAACATGCTTGCTTGGTTGACCAAAAAGTGCGTATGCGTTTTTTCCTGAATATATTCAGGAAAAAACGCATACGCCCTTTTTGGCCAAGTGCATCATTGTCGACGTTCTGCCTCTTTTCCTATGCTTTAAATGCAATTCCAGTCTACCCCCTGAAATCGTTTTCCTGCAATTCTGCCCCGCTTTCAAGTCTTCTTCGCAGCCTTCCTTCAATATATTTTTGGACGATAGCTGTCATTTATAACTCTGCAGGTTTGTGAATTACAGTGCCCCTGAGCTCCTTTCTTCAAATCGCTTTCTTGTGAGCTGGCCGAAAACCAGCAGGATTGCTTCAGACCCTAATCTGGTTCCGGCACGGCATGCTGAGCCTTTGGTTAATTCCTCTTTCTGGTGGGAAATGAGCGTTAAATTTGCCCGTGCAGACACCTACAGCTAGTCTCTCATTTGTTCTCCCTATTCCTGTTCATCTTGCGCAGAAATTGCAAACTGTGCGAAACAGGAGGTTAAAGGCACTGACTCTCCACGTGGGGCGAGTGTTAGTAAAGGGTCTGGAATTGTGAACCCGAGTAAAAGGGGACGAAAACTGAGATGCATTTGAAAACGTTTCCCGTTCACCCGGTGCACCATACTGTGGGTTTCTCATGCATGTTTTAGCTGAAGGAAGAATCGCTTAAACCTGGAGAGTTGGGACCCATGGAATGGGTACCATGCAGTATGACTTCAAATGGTCTGCATTTGCTCATCGAACCTCACCAATGCTATCAGCCCAAAGTGTCCAACCTTATGTCTCACTCAGCTCTGGGTGTAGATGAGGTAAATCCAGGTTGCACCACAAGGCCCTGAATGAATTATTTAAGAATTGCTTACTATTTCACTGTCATTGTGTTTTGTTTTTGTAATTCATTTTGATAATAGGATTTATCATATTTTCTCTGCTGGCTTCATGCACCTGTACACACGCTTGATTCTCTTATGGATACATATAAATCCATGGGTTTGAAGATTCTTACTAGTCAGGTGTATTCCTAGGCGTTGAATATAGGGTGTTTAGCCCATTTCGTTGAGCAAGGGGTAGGTCTTGACTATTACATATTTGACGTATGGAATGGTATCTGTGCTAATTTCTATCTCTGGTTTTATGCAGCACCCCAACTCACCATTCCCCTTAAGCAAACATAAGTTGGTTTTCTAAATTTGAAACACTGTTCTGTTTTGTAATTCAGTTCATGTGTAGCCAAGATTATATTCGGTGTATTAGAGATAACTTATGATGTTTCATTTTCTGTGTTACTTATTTCACTTAGAATCATCGTACCTGAATCCACTCATTATGCCACGACGGGCCTGATGACATAGATTTCTTTGGTGAGTGATATTTAATTGTACGTACGTACCACAACTTCTTTATCCATTTTTCGCTTTCTGGGATATTTAACTTGTACCGTAGACGAGGTTCTTGTAAACAGAGCCGTCTGAAACTTTGGGGTGGCTGTGTGTTGTGGATTTTAATTTCCCTAAGCTATAGGACCATAAGTGGAAGTGCCGTAGGCTCCGTTGCTTTGTTTTTTAGGTGTTTCAGGAAACACCATACACTTTTCCAGAGTGGCTCTTGGCAATTTACATCCCACCCATGAGCATAACAAGGCTCCCTGTTCTCCATGGCCTGTGCTGCATTTCTGGATTTTACACTTTTTTCAGATGGCCCTTTTGACCGGGGGGCAGTGAGACTTCATTGTAGTGCAGATTTCTTTAACATGCTTGCTTGGTTGGCCAAAAAGGGCGTATGCGTTTTTTCCTGAATATATTCAGGAAAAAACGCATAGGCCCTTTTTGGCCAAGTGCATCATTGTCGACGTTCTGCCTCTTTTCCTATGCTTTAAATGCAATTCCAGTCTACCCCCTGAAATCGTTTTCCTGCAATTCTGCCCCGCTTTCAAGTCCTCTTCGCAGCCTTCCTTCAATATATTTTTGGACGATAGCTGTCATTTATAACTCTGCAGGTTTGTGAATTAGAGTGCCCCTGAGCTCCTTTCTTCAAATCGCTTTCTTGTGAGCTGGCCGCAAACCCGCAGGATTGCTTCAGGCCCTAATCTGGTTCCGGCACGGCATGCTGAGCCTTTGGTTAATTCCTCTTTCTGGTGGGAAATGAGTGTTAAATTTTCCCGTGCAGACACCTACAGCTAGTCTCTCATTGGTTCTCCCTATTCCTGTTCATCTTGCGCAGAAATTGCAAACTGTGCCAAACAGCAGGTTAAAGGCACTTACTCTCCAAGTGGGGAGAGTGTTAGTAAAGGTTCTGGAATTGTGAACCCGAGTAAAAGGGGACGAAAACTGAGATGCCTTTGAAAACGTTTCCTGGTCACACGGTGCACCATACTGTGGGTTTCCCATGCATGCTTTAGCTGAAGGAAGAATCGCTTAAACCTGGAGAGTTGGGACCCATGGAATGGGTACCATGCAGTATGACTTTAAATGGTCTGCATTTGCTCATCGAACCTCACCAATGCTATCAGCCCAAAGTGTCCAACCTTATGTCTCACTCAGCCCTGGGTTTAGATGAGGTAAATCCAGGTTGCATCACAAGCCCTGAATGAATTATTTAAGAATTGCTCTCTATTTCACTGTCATTGTGTTTTGTTTTTGTAATTCATTTTGATAATAGGATTTATCATATTTTCTCTGCTGCCTTCATGCACCTGTACACAGGCTTGATTCTCTTATGGAGACATATAAATCCATGGGTTTGAAGATTCTTACTAGTCAGGTGTATTCCTAGGCGTTGAATATAGGGTGTTTAGCCCATTTCGTTGAGCAAGGGGTAGTTCTTGACTATTACATATTTGACGTATGGAATGGTATCTGTGCTAATTTCTATCTCTGGTTTTATGCAGCACCCCAACTCACCTTTCCCCTTAAGCAAACATAAGTTGGTTTTCTAAATTTGAGACCCTGTTCTGTTTTGTAATTCAGTTCATGTGTAGCCAAGATTACATTCGGTGTATTAGTGATATCTTATGATGTTTCATTTTCTGTGTGACTTTTTCTCTTAGAATCATCGTACCTGAATCCACTCATTATGGCATGACGGGCCAGGTGACATAGATTTCATTGGTGAGTGATATTCCATTGTACGTACGTACCACAACATCTTTCTCCATTTTTCGCTTTCTGGGATATTTAACTTGTACCGTAGACGAGGTTCTTGTAAACAGAGCCGTCTGAAACTTTGGGGTGGCTGTGTGTTGCGGATTTTAATTTCCCTAAGCTATAGGACCATAAGTGGAAGTGCCGTAGGCTCCGTTGCTTTGTTTTTTAGGTGTTTCAGGAAACACCATACACTTCTCCAGAGTGGCTGTTGGCAATTTACATCCCACCCATCAGCATAACAAGGCTCCATGTTCTCCATGGCCTGTGCTGCCTTTCTGGATTTTACACTTTTTTCAGATGGCCCTTTTGACCGGGGGGCAGTGAGACTTCATTGTAGTGCAGATTTCTTTAACATGCTTGCTTGGTTGGCCAAAAAGGGCGTATGCGTTTTTTCCTGAATATATTCAGGAAAAAACTCATACGCCCTTTTTGGCCAAGTGCATCATTGACGACGTTCTGCCTCTTTTCCTATGCTTTACATGCAATTCCAGTCTACCCCCTGAAATCGTTTTCCTGCAATTCTGCTCCGTTTTCAAGTCTTCTTCGCAGCCTTCCTCAATATATTTTTGGACGATAGCTGTCATTTATAACTCTGCAGGTTTGTGAATTACAGTGCCCCTGAGCTCCTTTCTTCAAATCGCTTTCTTGTGAGCTGGCCGAAAACCAGCAGGATTGCTTCAGACCCTAATCTGGTTCCGGCACGGCATGCTGAGCCTTTGGTTAATTCCTCTTTCTGGTGGGAAATGAGCGTTAAATTTGCCCGTGCAGACACCTACAGCTAGTCTCTCATTTGTTCTCCCTATTCCTGTTCATCTTGCGCAGAAATTGCAAACTGTGCCAAACAGGAGGTTAAAGGCACTGACTCTCCACGTGGGGCGAGTGTTAGTAAAGGGTCTGGAATTGTGAACCCGAGTAAAAGGGGACGAAAACTGAGATGCATTTGAAAACGTTTCCCGTTCACCCGGTGCACCATACTGTGGGTTTCTCATGCATGTTTTAGCTGAAGGAAGAATCGCTTAAACCTGGAGAGTTGGGACCCATGGAATGGGTACCATGCAGTATGACTTCAAATGGTCTGCATTTGCTCATCGAACCTCACCAATGCTATCAGCCCAAAGTGTCCAACCTTATGTCTCACTCAGCTCTGGGTGTAGATGAGGTAAATCCAGGTTGCACCACAAGGCCCTGAATGAATTATTTAAGAATTGCTTACTATTTCACTGTCATTGTGTTTTGTTTTTGTAATTCATTTTGATAATAGGATTTATCATATTTTCTCTGCTGGCTTCATGCACCTGTACACACGCTTGATTCTCTTATGGATACATATAAATCCATGGGTTTGAAGATTCTTACTAGTCAGGTGTATTCCTAGGCGTTGAATATAGGGTGTTTAGCCCATTTCGTTGAGCAAGGGGTAGGTCTTGACTATTACATATTTGACGTATGGAATGGTATCTGTGCTAATTTCTATCTCTGGTTTTATGCAGCACCCCAACTCACCATTCCCCTTAAGCAAACATAAGTTGGTTTTCTAAATTTGAAACACTGTTCTGTTTTGTAATTCAGTTCATGTGTAGCCAAGATTATATTCGGTGTATTAGAGATAACTTATGATGTTTCATTTTCTGTGTTACTTATTTCACTTAGAATCATCGTACCTGAATCCACTCATTATGCCACGACGGGCCTGATGACATAGATTTCTTTGGTGAGTGATATTTAATTGTACATACGTACCACAACTTCTTTATCCATTTTTCGCTTTCTGGGATATTTAACTTGTACCGTAGACGAGGTTCTTGTAAACAGAGCCGTCTGAAACTTTGGGGTGGCTGTGTGTTGTGGGTTTTAATTTCCCTAAGCTATAGGACCATAAGTGGAAGTGCCGTAGGCTCCGTTGCTTTGTTTTTTAGGTGTTTCAGGAAACACAATACACTTCTCCAGAGTGGCTGCTGGCAATTTACATACCACCCATCAGTATAACATGGCTCCCTGTTCTCCATGGCCTGTGCTGCATTTCTGGATTTTACACTTTTTTCAGATGGCCCTTTTGACCGGGGGGCAGTGAGACTTCATTGTAGTGCAGATTTCTTTAACATGCTTGCTTGGTTGGCCAAAAAGGGCGTATGCGTTTTTTCCTGAATATATTCAGGAAAAAACGCATACGCACTTTTTGACCAAGTGCATCATTGTCGACGTTCTGCCTCTTTTCCTATGCTTTAAATGCAATTCCAGTCTACCCCCTGAAATCGTTTTCCTGCAATTCTGCCCCGCTTTCGAGTCCTCTTCGCAGCCTTCCTTCAATATATTTTTGGACGATAGCCGTCATTTATAACTCTGCAGGTTTGTGAATTAGAGTGCCCCTGAGCTCCTTTCTTCAAATCGCTTTCTTGTGAGCTGGCGGCAAACCCGCAGGATTGCTTCAGGCCCTAATCTGGTTCCGGCACGGCATGCTGAGCCTTTGGTTAATTCCTCTTCCTGGTGGGAAATGAGCGTTAAATTTGCCCGTGCAGACACCTACAGCTAGTCTCTCATTGGTTCTCCCTATTCCTGTTCATCTTGCGCAGAAATTGCAAACTGTGCCAAACAGCAGGTTAAAGGCACTTACTCTCCAAGTGGGGAGAGTGTTAGTAAAGGTTCTGGAATTGTGAACCCGAGTAAAAGGGGACGAAAACTGAGATGCCTTTGAAAACGTTTCCTGGTCACACGGTGCACCATACTGTGGGTTTCCCATGCATGCTTTAGCTGAAGGAAGAATCGCTTAAACCTGGAGAGTTGGGACCCATGGAATGGGTACCATGCAGTATGACTTTAAATGGTCTGCATTTGCTCATCGAACCTCACCAATGCTATCAGCCCAAAGTGTCCAACCTTATGTCTCACTCAGCTCTGGGTGTAGATGAGGTAAATCCAGGTTGCATCACAAGCCCTGAATGAATTATTTAAGAATTGCTCTCTATTTCACTGTCATTGTGTTTTGTTTTTGTAATTCATTTTGATAATAGGATTTATCATATTTTCTCTGCTGCCTTCATGCACCTGTACACAGGCTTGATTCTCTTATGGAGACATATAAATCCATGGGTTTGAAGATTCTTACTAGTCAGGTGTATTCCTAGGCGTTGAATATAGGGTGTTTAGCCCATTTCGTTGAGCAAGGGGTAGTTCTTGACTATTACATATTTGACGTATGGAATGATATCTGTGCTAATTTCTATCTCTGGTTTTATGCAGCACCCCAACTCACCTTTCCCCTTAAGCAAACATAAGTTGGTTTTCTAAATTTGAGACCCTGTTCTGTTTTGTAATTCAGTTCATGTGTAGCCAAGATTACATTCGGTGTATTAGTGATATCTTATGATGTTTCATTTTCTGTGTGACTTTTTCTCTTAGAATCATCGTACCTGAATCCACTCATTATGGCATGACGGGCCAGGTGACATAGATTTCATTGGTGAGTGATATTCCATTGTACGTACGTACCACAACTTCTTTATCCATTTTTCGCTTTCTGGGATATTTAACTTGTACCGTAGACGAGGTTCTTGTAAACAGAGCCGTCTGAAACTTTGGGGTGGCTGTGTATTGTGGATTTTAATTTCCCTAAGCTATAGGACCATAAGTGGAAGTGCCGTAGGCTCCGTTGCTTTGTTTCTTAGGTGTTTCAGGAAACACAATACACTTCTCCAGAGTGGCTGCTGGCAATTTACATACCACCCATCAGTATAACAAGGCTCCCTGTTCTCCATGGCCTGTGCTGCAATTCTGGATTTTACACTTTTTTCAGATGGCCCTTTTGACCGGGGGGCAGTGAGACTTCATTGTAGTGCAGATTTCTTTAACATGCTTGCTTGGTTGGCCAAAAAGGGCGTATGCGTTTTTTCCTGAATATATTCAGGAAAAAACGCATACGCCCTTTTTGACCAAGTGCATCATTGTCGACGTTCTGCCTCTTTTCCTATGCTTTAAATGCAATTCCAGTCTGCCCCCTGAAATCGTTTTCCTGCAATTCTGCCCCGCTTTCGAGTCCTCTTCGCAGCCTTCCTTCAATATATTTTTGGACGATAGCCGTCATTTATAACTCTGCAGGTTTGTGAATTAGAGTGCCCCTGAGCTCCTTTCTTCAAATCGCTTTCTTGTGAGCTGGCGGCAAACCCGCAGGATTGCTTCAGGCCCTAATCTGGTTCCGGCACGGCATGCTGAGCCTTTGGTTAATTCCTCTTCCTGGTGGGAAATGAGCGTTAAATTTGCCCGTGCAGACACCTACAGCTAGTCTCTCATTGGTTCTCCCTATTCCTGTTCATCTTGCGCAGAAATTGCAAACTGTGCCAAACAGGAGTTTAAAGGCACTGACTCTCCAAGTGGGGAGAGTGTTAGTAAAGGGTCTGGAATTGTGAACCCGAGTAAAAGGGGACGAAAACTGAGATGCATTTTAAAACGTTTCCCGGTCACACGGTGCAGCATACTGTGGGTTTCCCATGCATGTTTTAGCTGAAGGAAGAATCGCTTAAACCTGGAGAGTTGGGACCCATGGAATGGGTACCATGCAGTATGACTTCAAATGGTCTGCATTTGCTCATCGAAGCCTCACCAATGCTATCAGTCCAAAGTGTCCAACCTTATGTCTCACTCAGCTCTGGGTATAGATGAGGTAAATCCAGGTTCCATCACAAGCCCTGATTGAATTATTTAAGAATTCCTCTCTATTTTACTGTCATTGTGTTTTGTTTTTGTAATTCATTTTGATAATGGGATTTATCGGATTTTCTCTGCTGCCTTCATGCAGCTGTACACACGCTTGATTCCCTTATGGAGACATATGAATCCATGGGTTTGAAAATTCTTTCTAGTCAGGTGTAATCCTAGGCGTTGAATATAGGGTGTTTAGCCCATTTCATTGAGCAAGGGGTAGGTCTTGACTATTACATATTTGACGTATGGAGTGGTATCTGTGCTAATTTCTATCTCTGGTTTTATGCAGCACCCAAACCCACGTTTCCCCTTACGCAAACATAAGTTTGTTTTCTAAATTTGAGACCCTGTTCTGTTTTGTAATTCAGTTCATGTGTAGCCAAGATTACACTCGGTGTATTAGTGATATCTTATGATGTTTCAATTTCGGTGTGACTTATTTCACTTAGAATCATAGTACCTGAATCCACTCATTATGCCACGATGGGCCAGATGACATAGATTTCATTGGTGAGTGATATTCCGTCGTACGAACGTACCACAACTTCTTTATCCATTTTTCACTATCTGGGATATTTTACTTGTACCGCAGACGAGTTTCTTGTAAACAGAGCCGTCTGAAACTTTGGGGTGGCTGTGTGTTTTGATTTTAATTTCCCTAAGCTATAGGACCATAAGTGGAAGTGCCGTAGGCTCCGTTGCTTTTTTTCTTAGGTGTTTCAGGAAACACCATACACTTCTCCAGAATGGCTCTTCGCAATTTACATCCCACCCATCAGCATAACAAGGCTCCCTGTTCTCCATGGCCTGTGCTGCATTTCTGGATTTTACACTTTTTTCAGATGGCCCTTTTGACCAGGGGGCAGTGAGACTTCATTGTAGTGCAGATTTCTTTAACATGCTTGCTTGGTTGGCCAAAAAGGGCGTATGCGTTTTTTCCTGATTATATTCAGGAAAAAACGCATACGCCCTTTTTGGCCAAGTGCATCATTGTCGACGTTCTGCCTCTTTTCCTATGCTTTAAATGCAATTCCAGTCTACCCCCTTAAATCGTTTTCCTGCAATTCTGCCCCGCTTTCAAGTCCTCTTCGCAGCCTTCCTTCAATATATTTTTGGACGATAGTTGTCATTTATAACTCTGCAGGTTTGTGAATTACAGTGCCCCTGAGCTCCTTTCTTCAAATCGCTTTCTTGTGAGCTGGCCGCAAACCCGCAGGATTGCTTCAGGCCCTAATGTGGTTCCGGCACGGCATGCTGAGCCTTTGGCTAATTCCTCTTCCTGGTGGGAAATGAGCGTTAAATTTGCCCCTGCAGACACCTACAGCTAGTCTCTCATTGGTTCTCCCTATTCCTGTTCATCTTGCACAGGAATTGCAAACTGTGCCAAAGAGGAGGTTAAAGGCACTGACTCTCCAAGTGGGGAGAGTGTTAGTAAAGGGTCTGGAATTGTGAACCCGAGTAAAAGGGGACGAAAACTGAGATGCATTTGAAAACGTTTACCGGTCACACGGTGCACCATACTGTGGGTTTCCCATGCATGTTTTAGCTGAAGGAAGAATCGCTTCAACCTGGAGAGTTGGGACCCATGGAATGTGTACCGTGTATTATGACTTCAAATGGTCTGCATTTGCTCATCGAACCTCACCAATGCTATCAGCCCGAAGTGTCCAACCTTATGTCTCACTCAGCTCTGGGTGTAGATGAGGTAAATCCAGGTTGCATCACAAGCCCTGAATGAATTATTTAAGAATTGCTCTCTATTTCACTGTCATTGTGTTTTGTTTTTGTAATTCATTTTGATAATGGGATTTATCGGATTTTCTCTGCTGCCTTCATGCAGCTGTACACACGCTTGATTCTCTTATGGAGACATATAAATCCATGGGTTTGAAGATTCTTACTAGTCAGGTGTATTCCTAGGCGTTGAATATAGGGTGTTTAGCCCATTTCTTTGAGCAAGCGGTAGGTCTCGACTATTACATATTTGACGTATGGAATGGTATCTGTGCTAATTTCTATCTCTGGTATTATGCAGCACCCCAACTCACCTTTCCCCTTAAGCAAACATAAGTTGGTTTTCTAAATTTGAGACCCTGTTCTGATTTGTAATTCAGTTCATGTGTAGCCAAGATTACATTCGGTGTATTAGTGATATCTTATGATGTTTCATTTTCTGTGTGAGTGATTTCACTTAGAATCATCGTACCTGAATCCACTCATTATGCCACGATGGGCCTGATGACATAGATTTCATTGGTGAGTGATATTCCATTGTACGTACGTACCACAACTTGTTTATTCATTTTTCGCTTTCTGGGATATTTAACTTGTACCGTAGACGAGGTTCTTGTAAACAGAGCCGTCTGAAACTTTGGGGTGGCTGTGTGTTTTGATTTTAATTTCCCTAAGCTATAGGACCATAAGTGGAAGTGCCGTAGGCTCCGTTGCTTTGTTTCTTAGGTGTTTCAGGAAACACCATACACTTCTCCAGAGTGGCTCTTCGCAATTTACATCCCACCCATCAGCATAACAAGGCTCCCTGTTATCCATGGCCTGTGCTGCATTTCTGGATTTTACACTTTTTTCAGATGGCCCTTTTGACCGGGGGCAGTGAGACTTCATTGTAGTGCAGATTTCTTTAACATGCTTGCTTGGTTGACCAAAAAGTGCGTATGCGTTTTTTCCTGAATATATTCAGGAAAAAACGCATACGCCCTTTTTGGCCAAGTGCATCATTGTCGACGTTCTGCCTCTTTTCCTATGCTTTAAATGCAATTCCAGTCTACCCCCTGAAATCGTTTTCCTGCAATTCTGCCCCGCTTTCAAGTCTTCTTCGCAGCCTTCCTTCAATATATTTTTGGACGATAGCTGTCATTTATAACTCTGCAGGTTTGTGAATTACAGTGCCCTGAGTTTCTTTCTTCAAAACACTTTCTTGTGAGCTGGCCGAAAACCCACAGGATTGCTTCAGGCCCTAATCTGGTTCCAGCACGGCATGCTGAGCGTTTGGTTAATTCCTCTTCCTGGTAGGAAATGAGCGTTAAATTTTCCCATGCAGACACCTACAGCTAGGCTCTCATTGGTTCTCCCTATTCCTGTTCATCTTGCGCAGAAATTGCAAACTGTGCCAAACAGGAGTTTAAAGGCACTGACTCTCCAAGTGGGGAGAGTCTTAGTAAAGGGTCTGGAATTGTGAACCCGAGTAAAAGGGGACGAAAACTGAGATGCCTTTGAAAACGATTCCCGGTCACACGGTGCAGCATACTGTGGGTTTCCCATGCATGTTTTAGCTGAAGGAAGAATCGCTTAAACCTGGAGAGTTGGGACCCATGGAAAGGGTACCATGCAGTATGACTTCAAATGGTCTGCATTTGCTCATCGAACCTCACCAATGCTATCAGCCCGAAGTGTCCAACCTTATGTCTCACTCAGCTCTGGGTGTAGATGAGGTAAATCCAGGTTGCATCAGAAGCCCTGAATGAATTATTTAAGAATTGCTCTCTATTTCACTGTCATTGTGTTTTGTTTTTGTAATTCATTTTGATAATGGGATTTATCGGATTTTCTCTGCTGCCTTCATGCAGCTGTACACACGCTTGATTCCCTTATGGAGACATATAATCCATGGGTTTGAAAATTCTTTCTAGTCAGGTATAATCCTAGGCGTTGAATATAGGGTGTTTAGCCCATTTCGTTGAGCAAGGGGTAGGTCTTGACTATTACATATTTGACGCATGGAGTGGTATCTGTGTTAATTTCTATCTCTGGTTTTATGCAGCACCCCAACTCACCTTTCCCCTTAAGCAAACATAAGTTGGTTTTCTAAATTTGAGACCCTGTTCTTTTTTGTAATTCAGTTCATGTGTAGCGAAGATTACATTCGGTGTATTAGTGATATCTTATGATGTTTCATTTTCTGTGTGACTTATTTCACTTAGAATCATCGTACCTGAATCCACTCATTATGCCATGACGGGCCAGATGACACAGATTTCATTGGTGATTGATATTCCATTGTACGTACGTACCACAACTTCTTTATCCATGTTTCGCTTTCTGGGATATTTAGCTTGTACCGTAGACGAGGTTCTTGTAAACAGAGCCGTCTGAAACTTTGGGGTGGCTGTGTTTTTTTGATTTTAAGTTCCCTAAGCTATAGGACCATAAGTCGAAGTGCCGTAGGCTCCGTTGCTTTGTTTTTTAGGTGTTTCAGGAAACACCATACACTTCTCCAGAGTGGCTGTTGGCAATTTACATCCCACCCATCAGCATAACAAGGCTCCCTGTTCTCCAGGGCCTGTGCTGCATTCCTGGATTTTACACTTTATTCAGATGGCCCTTTTGACCGGGGGGCAGTTAGACTTCATTGTAGTGCAGATTTCTTTAACATGCTTGCTTGGTTGACCAAAAAGTGCGTATGCGTTTTTTCCTGAATATATTCAGGAAAAAACGCATACGCCCTTTTTGGCCAAGTGCATCATTTTCGACGTTCTGCCTCTTTTCCTATGCTTTAAATGCAATTCCAGTCTACCCCCTGAAATCGTTTTCCTGCAATTCTGCCCCGCTTTCAAGTCCTCTTCGCAGCCTTCCTTCAATATATTTTTGGACGATAGCTGTCATTTATAACTCTGCAGGTTTGTGAATTACAGTGCCCTGAGCTCCTTTCTTCAAAACGCTTTCTTGTGAGCTGGCCGAAAACCCACAGGATTGCTTCAGGCCCTAATCTGGTTCCAGCACGGCATGCTGAGCGTTTGGTTAATTCCTCTTCCTGGTAGGAAATGAGCGTTAAATTTTCCCATGCAGACACCTACAGCTAGTCTCTCATTGGTTCTCCCAATTCCTGTTCATCTTGCGCAGAAATTGCAAACTGTGCCAAACAGCAGGTTAAAGGCAGTGACACTCCAATTGGGGACAGTGTTAGTAAATGGTCTGGAATTGTGAACCCGAGTAAAAGGGGACAAAAACTGAGATGCATTTGAAAACGTTTCCCGGTCACACGGTGCAGCATACTGTGGGATTCCCATGCATGCTTTAGCTGAAGGAGGAATCGCTTAAACCTGGAGGGTTGGGACCCATGGAATGGGTACCATGCAGTATGACTTCAAATGGTCTGCATTTGCTCATCGAACCTCACCAATGCTATCAGCCTGAAGTGTCCAACCTTATGTCTCACTCAGCTCTGGGTGTAGATGAGGTAAATCCAGGTTCCATCACAAGCCCTGAATGAATTATTTAAGAATTGCTCTCTATTTCACTGTCATTGTGTTTTGTTTTTGTAATTCATTTTGATAATGGGATTTATCGGATTTTCTCTGCTGCCTTCATGCAGCTGTACACATGCTTGATTCCCTTATGGAGACATATGAATCCATGGGTTTGAAAATTCTTTCTAGTCAGGTGTAATCCTAGGCGTTGAATATAGGGTGTTTAGCCCATTTCGTTGAGCAAGGGGTAGGTCTTGACTATTACATATTTGACGTATGGAGTGGTATGTGTGTTAATTTCTATCTCTGGTTTTATGCAGCACCCCAACTCACCTTTCCCCTTAAGCAAACATAATTTGGTTTTCTAAATTTGAGACCCTGTTCTGTTTTGTAATTAAGTTCATGTGTAGCCAAGATTACATTCCGTGTATTAGTGATATCTTATGATGTTTCATTTTCTGTGTGACTTATTTCACTTAGAATCATCGTACCTGAATCCACTCATTATGGCACGACGGGCCAGATGACATAGATTTCATTGGTGAGTGATATTCCATTGTACGTACGTACCACAACTTCATTATCCATGATTCGCTTTCTGGGATATTTAGCTTGTACCGTAGACGAGGTTCTTGTAAACAGAGCCGTCTGAAACTTTTGGGTGGCTGTGTTTTTTTGATTTTAAGTTCCCTAAGCTATAGGACCATAAGTGGAAGTGCCGTAGGCTCCGTTGCTTTGTTTTTTAGGTGTTTCAGGAAACACCATACACTTCTCCAGAGTGGCTCTTGGCAATTTACATCCCACCCATCAGCATAACAAGGCTCCCTGTTCTCCATGGCCTGTGCTGCATTTCTGGATTTTACACTTTTTTCAGATGGCCCTTTTGACCGGGGGGCAGTGAGACTTCATTGTAGTGCAGATTTCTTTAACATGCTTGCTTGGTTGACCAAAAAGTGCGTATGCGTTTTTTCCTGAATATATTCAGGAAAAAACGCATACGCCCTTTTTGGCCAAGTGCATCATTGTCGACGTTCTGCCTCTTTTCCTATGCTTTAAATGCAATTCCAGTCTACCCCCTGAAATCGTTTTCCTGCAATTCTGCCCTGCTTTCCAGTCCTCTTCGCAGCCTTCCTTCAATATATTTTTGGACGATAGCTGTCATTTATAACTCTGCAGGTGTGTGAATTACAGTGCCCCTGAGCTCCTTTCTTCAAATCGCTTTCTTTTGAGCTGGCCGGAAACCCGCAGGATTGCTTCAGACCCTAATCTGTTTCCGGCATGGCATGCTGAGCGTTTGGTTAATTCCTCTTCCTGGTGGGAAATGAGCGTTAAATTTACCCCTGCAGACACCTACAGCTAGGCTCTCATTGGTTCTCCCTATTCCTGTTCATCTTGCGCAGAAATTGCAAACTGTGCCAAACAGGAGTTTAAAGGCACTGACTCTCCAAGTGGGGAGAGTCTTAGTAAAGGGTCTGGAATTGTGAACCCGAGTAAAAGGGGACGAAAACTGACATGCATTTGAAAACGTTTCCCGGTCACATGGTGCACCATACTGTGGGTTTCCTATGCATGCTTTAGCTGAAGGAAGAATCGCTTAAACCTGGAGAGTTGGGACCCATGGAATGGGTACCATGCAGTATGACTTCAAATCGTCTGCATTTGCTCATCGAACCTCACCAATGCTATCTGCCCGAAGTGTCCAACCTTATGTCTCACTCAGCTCTGGGTGTAGATGAGGTAAATCCAGGTTGCATCACAAGCCCTGAATGAATTATTTAAGAATTGCTCTCTATTTCACTGTCATTGTGTTTTGTTTTTGTAATTCATTTTGATAATGGGATTTATCGGATTTCCTCTACTGCCTTCATGCAGCTGTACACACTCTTGGTTCTCTTATGGAGACATATAAATCCATGGGTTTGAAGATTCTTACTAGTCAGGTGTATTCCTAGGCGTTGAATATAGGGTGTTTAGCCCATTTCATTGAGCAAGGGGTAGGTCTTGACTATTACATATTTGACGTATGGAATGGTATCTGTGCTAATTTCTATCTCTGGTTTTATGCAGCACCCCAACTCACCATTCCCCTTAAGCAAACATAAGTTGGTTTTCTAAATTTGAGACACTGTTCTGTTTTGTAATTCAGTTCATGTGTAGCCAAGATTACATTCGGGGTATTAGTGATATCTTATGATGTTTCATTTTCTGTGTGACTTATTTCACTTAGAATCATCGTACCTGAATCCACTCATTATGCCAGGACGGGCCAGAGGACATAGATTTCATTGGTGAGTGATATTCCATTGTACGTACGTACCACAACTTCTTTATCCATTTTTCGCTTTCTGGGATATTTAACTTGTACCGTAGACGAGGTTCTTGTAAACAGAGCCGTCTGAAACTGTGGGGTGGCTGTGTGTTTTTGATTTTAATTTCCCTAAGCTATAGGACCATAAGTGGAAGTGCCGTAGGCTCCGTTGCTTTGTTTTTTAGGTGTTTCAGGAAACACCATACACTTCTACAGAGTGGCTGTTGGCAATTTACATCCCACCCATCAGCATAACAAGGCTCCCTGTTCTCCATGGCCTGTGCTGCATTTCTGGATTTTACACTTTTTTCAGATGGCCCTTTTGACCGGGGGGCAGTGAGACTTCATTGTAGTGCAGATTTCTTTAACATGCTTGCTTGGTTGGCCAAAAAGGGCGTATGCGTTTTTTCCTGAATATATTCAGGAAAAAACGCATACGCCCTTTTTGGCCAAGTGCATCATTGTCGACCTTCTGCCTCTTTTCTTATGCTTTAAATGCAATTCCAGTCTACCCCCTGAAATCGTTTTCCTGCAATTCTGCCCCGCTTTCAAGTCCTCTTCGCAGCCTTCCTTCAATATATTTTTGGACGATAGCTGTTATTTATAACTCTGCAGGTTTGTGAATTACAGTGCCCCTGAGCTCCTTTCTTCAAATCGCTTTCTTTTGAGCTGGCCGCAAACCCGCAGGATTGCTTCAGGCCCTAATCTGGTTCCGGCACGGCATGCTGAGCCTTTGGTTAATTCCTCTTTCTGGTGGGAAATGAGCGTTAAATTTGCCCGTGGAGACACCTACAGCTAGTCTCTCATTGGTTCTCCCTATTCCTTTTCATCTTGCGCAGAAATTGCAAACTGTGCCAAACAGGAGGTTAAAGGCACTGACTCTCCAAGTGGGGAGAGTGTTAGTAAAGGGTCTGGAATTGTGAACCCGAGTAAAATTGGACAAAAACTGAGATGCATTTGAAAACGTTTGACGGTCACACGGTGCACCATACTGTGGGTTTCCCATGCATGCTTTAGCTGAAGGAAGAATCGCTTCAACCTGGAGAGTTGGGACCCATGGAATGTGTACCATGTATTATGACTTCAAATGGTCTGCATTTTCTCATCGAACCTCACCAATGCTATCAGCCCGAAGTGTCCAACCTTATGTCTCACTCAGCTCTGGGTTTAGATGAGGTAAATCCAGGTTGCACCACAAGCCCTGAATGAATTATTTAAGAATTGCTCTCTATTTCACTGTCATTGTGTTTTGTTTTTGTAATTCATTTTGATAATAGGATTTATCGGATTTTCTCTGCTGCCTTCATGCAGCTGTACACACGCTTGATTCTTTTATGGAGACATATAAATCCATGGGTTTGAAGATTCTTACTAGTCAGGTGTATTCCTAGGCGTTGAATATAGTGTGTTTAGCCCATTTCGTTGAGCAAGGTGTAGGTCTTGAGTATTACGTATTTGACTTATGGAATGGTATCTGTGCTAATTTCTAACTCTGGTTTTATGCAGCACCCCAACTCACCTTTCCCCTTTCGCAAACATAAGTTGGTTTTCTAAATTTGAGACCCTGTTCTGTTTTGTAATTCAGTTCATGTGTAGCCAAGATTACATTCGGTGTATTAGTGATATCTTATGATGTTTCATTTTCGGTGTGACCTATTTCACTTAGAATCATCGTACCTGAATCCACTCATTATGCCATGACGGGCCAGATGACATAGATTTCATTGGTGACTGATATTCCATTGTAGTACGTACCACAACTTCTTTATTCATTTTTCGCTTTCTGGGATATTTAACTTGTACCGTAGATGAGGTTCTTGTAAACATAGCCGTCTGAAACATTGGGGTGGCTGTGTGTTTTTTATTTTAATTTCCCTAAGCTATAGGACCATAAGTGGAAGTGCCGTAGGCTCCCTTGCTTTGTTTTTTAGGTGTTTCAGGAAACACCATACACTTCTCCAGAGTGGCTCTTGGCAATTTACATCCCACCCATCAGCATAACAAGGACTCCTGTCCTCCATGGCCTGTGCTGCATTTCTGGATTTTACACTTTTTTCAGATGGCCCTTTTGACCGGGGGCAGTGAGACTTCATTGTAGTGCAGATTTCTTTAACATGCTTGCTTGGTTGGCCAAAGAGGGCGTATACGTTTTTTCCTGAATATATTCAGGAAAAAACGCATACGCCCTTTTTGGCCAAGTGCATCATTGTCGACGTTCTGCCTCTTTTCCTATGCTTTAAATGCAATTCCAGTCTACCCCCTGAAATCGTTTTCCTGCAATTCTGCCCCGCTTTCAAGTCCTCTTCGCAGCCTTCCTTCAATATATTTTTGGACGATAGCTGTCATTTATAACTCTGCAGGTTTGTGAATTACAGTGCCCCTGAGCTCCTTTCTTCAGATCGCTTTCTTGTGAGCTGGCCGCAAACCCGCAGGATTGCTTCAGGCCCTAATCTGGTTCCGGCACGGCATGCTGAGCCTTTGGTTAATTCCTCTTCCTGGTGGGAAATGAGCGTTAAATTTGCCCCTGGAGACACCTACAGCTAGTCTCTCATTGGTTCTCCCTATTCCTTTTCATCTTGCGCAGAAATTGCAAACTGTGCCAAACAGGAGGTTAAAGGCACTGACTCTCCAAGTGGGGAGAGTGTTAGTAAAGGGTCTGGAATTGTGAACCCGAGTAAAATGGGACAAAAACTGAGATGCATTTGAAAACGTTTGACGGTCACACGGTGCACCATACTGTGGGTTTCCCATGCATGCTTTAGCTGAAGGAAGAATCGCTTAAACCTGGAGAGTTGGGACCCATGGAATGGGTACCATGTATTATGACTTCAAATGGTCTGCATTTGCTCATCGAACCTCACCAATGCTATCAGCCCGAAGTGTCCAACCTTATGTCTCACTCAGCTCTGGTTGTAGATGTGGTAAATCCAGGTTGCATCACAAGCCCTGAATGAATTATTTAAGAATTGCTCTCTATTTCACTGTCATTGTGTTTGTTTTTGTAATTCATTTTGATAATGGGATTTATCGGATTTTCTCTGCTGCATTCATGCCGCTGTACACACACTTGAGTCTCTTATGGAGACATATAAATCCATGCGTTTGAAGATACTTACTAGTCAGGTGTATTCCTAGGCGTTGAATATGGGGTGTTTAGTCCATTTCGTTGAGCAAGGGCTAGGTCTTGACTATTACATATTTGGCTTATGGAAAGGTATCTGTGCTAATTTCTATCTCTGGTTTTATGCAGCACCCCAACTCACTTTTCCCCTTAAGTAAGCATAAGGTGGTTTTCTAAATTTGAGACCCTGTTCTGTTTTGTAATTCAGTTCATGTGTAGCCAAGTTTACAATCCGTGTATTTGTGATATCTTATGATGTTTCATTTTCTGTGTGACTTATTTCACTTAGAATCATCGTACCTGAATCCACTCATTATGCCACGATGGGCCTGATGACATAGATTTCATTGCTGAGTGATATTCCATTGAATGTGTGTACCACAACTTCTTTATCCATTTTTCACATTCTGGGATATTTAACTTGCACCGTACACGAGATTCCTGTAAACAGAGCCGTCTGAAACTTTGGGGTGGCTGTCTGTTTTTGATTTTAATTTCCGTGATCTATAAGACCATAAGTGGAAGTGCCGTAGTTTCCGTTGCTTTGTTTCTTAGGTGTTTCAGGAAACACCATACACTTCTCCAGAGTGGCTGTTGGCAATTTACACCCCGCCCATCAGCATAACAAGGCTCCCTGTTCTCCATGGCCTGTGCTGTCTTTCTGGATTTTACACTTTTTTCAGATGGCCCTTTTGACCTGGGGGCAGTGAGACTTCTTTGTAGTGCAGATTTCTTTAACATGCTGGCTTGGTTGGCCATAAAGGGCGTATGCGTTTTTTCCTGAATATATTCAGGAAAAAACGCATACGCCCTTTTTGGCCAAGTGCATCATTGTCGACGTTCTGCCTCTTTTCCTATGCTTTAAATGCAATTCCCGTCTACCCCCTGAAATCGTTTTCCTGCAATTCTGCCCCGCTTTCCAGTCCTCTTCGCAGCCTTCCTTCAATATATTTTTGGACGATAGCTGTCATTTATAACTCTGCAGGTTTGTGAATTACAGTGCCCCTGAGCTCCTTTCTTCAACTCGCTTTCTTGTGAGCTGGCCACAAACCCGCAGGAATGCTTCAGGCCCTAATCTGGTTCCGGCACGGCATGCTGAGCCTTTGGTTAATTCCTCTTCCTGGTGGGAAATGAGCGTTCCATTTGCCCGTCCAGACACCTACAGCTAGTCTCTCATTGGTTCTCCCTATTCCTGTTCATCTTGCGCAGAAATTACAAACTGTGCCAAACAGGAGGTTAAAGGCACTGACTCTCCAAGTGGGGAGAGTGTTAGTAAACGGTCTGGAATGGTGAACCCGAGTAAAAGGGGACGAAAACTGAGATGCATTTGAAAACGTTTCCCGGTCACACAGTGCACTGTACTGTGGGTTTCCCATGCATGTTTTAGCTGAAGGAAGAATCTCTTAAACCTGGAGAGTTGGGACCCATGGAATGGGTACCATGCAGTATGACTTCAAAGGGTCTGCATTTGCTCATCGAACCTCACCAATGCTATCAGCCCGAAGTGTCCAGCCTTATGTCTCACTCAGCTCTGGGTGTAGATGTGGTAAATCCAGGTTGCATCACAAGCCCTGAATGAATTATTTAAGAATTGCTCTCTATTTCACTGTCATTGTGTTTGTTTTTGTAATTCATTTTGATAATGGGTTTTATCGGATTTTCTCTGCTGCATTCATGCCGCTGTACACACACTTGAGTCTCTTACGGAGACATATAAATCCATGGGTTTGAAGGTTCTTACTAGTCATGTGTAATCCTAGGCATTGAATATGGGGTGTTTAGTCCATTTCGTTGAGCAAGGGCTAGGTCTTGACTATTACATATTTGGCTTATGGAAAGGTATTTGTGCTAATTTCTATCTCTGGTTTTATGCAGCACCACAACACACCTTTCCCCTTAAGCAAGCATAAGTTGGTTTTCTAAATTTGAGACCCTGTTCTGTTTTGTAATTCAGTTCATGTGTAGCCAAGTTTACATTCCGTGTATTAGTGATATCTTATGATGTTTCATTTTCTGTGTGACTTATTTCACTTAGAATCATCGTACCTGAATCCACTCATTATGCCGCGACGGGCCTGATGACATAGATTTCATTGGTGAGTGATATTCCTTTGTACGTACGTACCACACTTCTTTATCCATTTTTCGCTTTCTGGGATATTTAACTTGTACCGTAGACGAGGTTCTTGTAAACAGAGCCGTAAACAGAAACTTTGCGGTGGCTGTGTGTTTTTTATTTTAATTTCCCTAAGCTATAGGAAAAAAAGTGGTAATGCCGTAGGCTCCGTTGCTTTGTTTTTTAGGCTTTTGAGGAAACACCATACACATCTCCAGAGTGGCTGTTGGCAATTTACATCCCGGCCATCAGCATAACAAGGCTCCCTGTTCTCCATGGCCTGTGCTGCCTTTCTGGATTTTACACTTTTTTCAGATGGCCCTTTTGAACGGGGGGCAGTGAGACTTCATTGTAGTGCAGATTTCTTTAACATGCTTGCTTGGTTGGCCAAAAAGGGCGTATGCGTTTTTTCCTGAATATATTCAGGAAAAATCGCATACGCCCTTTTTGGCCAAGTGCATCATTGTCGACGTTCTGCCTCTTTTCCTATGCTTTAAATGCAATTCCAGTCTACCCCCTGAAATCGTTTTCTTGCAATTCTGCCCCGCTTTCCAGTCCTCTTCGCAGCCTTCCTTCAATATATTTTTGGGTGATAGCTGTCATTTATAACTCTGCAGGTTTGTGAATTACAGTGTCCCTGAGCTCCTTTCTTCAACTCGCTTTCTTGTGAGCTGGCCGCAAACCCACAGGATTGCTTCAGGCCCTAATCTGGTTCCGGCACGGCATGCTGAGCCTTTGGTTAATTCCTCTTCCTGGTGGGAAATGAGCGTTAAATTTGCTCGTGCAGACACCTTCACACGAGTCTTCATGGTGTCACTTTGCCCCGGTTATCTCTATGGAGGTTGGAGTTGGAGGGCCTCCTCGCTCAAGGTCAGTGTGCCCATGGAGCCAACCCTGCAACTTCAGGGCATGGTTGGGTGTTAGGATCACCACGTGGGGTCCTTTTCCCTTAGGAGGGAGGTGGCCTTTTGGGCTGCTGATTTCCAGGTTTTCAGATACTGCCAGTATCTTGGCCAGATGTGGCGGTGGGCCAAGCCCCTTGGTGACCATAGTTTATCCTACCTGGATCGCATTCTTGCATTGTTCCATTTCAAGTGGTCCCAGGTTTTGCAGTAATACTCCAATGGCGATTCACCGTTCACCAGGAATGTAAAGGTCAAAGGGTTTAGCTAAATTAGGGAGTTCCAGGGCAAGGGTCTGAATTGACTGCTCTTTCCATTCTTGAAAGGCCACTTCTGCATTCTATTCAAAAGGATCATCATCTTTTCCTTTCAGTGTTTCATATAGAGGCCCAGCTAGTAGACTGTAGTTAGGGATCCAGAAGCAGCAAACCCTGGTCTCCCCAGGAACCCCTAAGCTGTCTTCTAGGTTCAGAAATGGGTAAGGCTGTAAATTGTTTCTTCCCTTTCCTGGGATGGGCTTCTCCGACCTTCTGTGAGAATGAAGCCCAGGCAGGTCACCGTAGTCTGTGATATTTGAGCTTTTTCTTGGACAACTTGTATCCTTTATTGGCTTGGTAGTTCAGAGGTCTCCTTAGTAGGGCTGGCGATCAGAATGTCGTCTGCATATTGAAGGAGTGTTTCCTTTTCCAGAGGTAGAACTTTTAGTTCTTTAGCTGAGCTTTCCCCAAAGATGGTGTGGGAATTTTTGAACCCTTGGGGCAACACGGCCCGGAAGTATTGTTTTAGTTGTATGTTGAGTCCTGCCACTCACAAGCCAAAATTTCTTGTGACTCTGGGACTAATAGAATACAAAAGAAGGCATCATTGAAGACTAATACAGAATACCATGTCCTGGTGGTTGGTAGAATGACCAGCAGGGTGTAGGATTTAGGAACTACTGGAGGTATATCCTCGGTGGCTTCACTGACTGTCCTGACATCCTTTACCAGGACTCCAGCAGCCCATGGGGCTCTCGAGGTCAGGCCAATCCCAGGATATGGAGCTCACCTGGGCAGGTACCCCACCCCCACCCCAGCCCATGGGGCTCTCGTGTTCAGGCCCCTCCCAGGATATGGGGTTCCCTGGGCAGGTTCCCCTGCAGCCCATGGGGCTCTCGTGGTCAGGCCCCTCCCAGGATACAGAGCTACCCTTGCAGGTACCATGGCAGGGCTGGGAACACAGGAACCGTGCATATCGCCCTCATTGCAGAGCACTCCCAGCTCACCTGTCACTCAGATCTGACACAGAGCACCTCAGAGCAGGACTTGAACTAACAAACAGCAGCTCCGACAGGTCTGTGACCCTGGGCATCACTCTGTGTGGCCTCCCTCCACCTGGTCTTCCAGAGACTTCCACTGCACCCGGGGCACCAGGCCTCTGTCTCCACCCACCAGCCACCCCTCCTCTCCCTGACTCCTGGGTTCCTCTCATTAGGAGAGGGTTTTCTTGAAGTTGTCTCCCACTCATGGGCCAGATAATATAATTAGAAAACAAGCCAGAGCTGCAGCCCCTTGTCTATCCTGACTCTCAGGAGCCCACACCTGTTCCTTGGACCTGGCCGATTCAGCAAGTTCCAGTTTCTGCAACTGTGAGCCCCTGAGGGGTGATTATTGGCTGGCCTGGGAAGCCCGACCGTGCCGGCCAGCCCTCCCCAGGTGTGCCTGGGTTCAGATCAATATAAACACCGCTCCAGGCAGCAAGAGCCCCTGCAGCTGTGCCTGACGCCATTTTCTCTGCCCTGTCAGCAGTCTTGGGGCTGGACTGGTGGGAGGGAGTGAGAGGCCACGGCTTTGTGGGTGGCCCAGTGTGAGTGGGGCTCTGCTGGACTTTCTGCAGCAGTTGCCAAGATGCCACCTGCTAAAGAAGAGGATGTGTCACCCATACCTGCCGCTGGAATTTCTCCCTGGGCAGAGGTGAGTGAGGAAGAAAGCAGTGGGGGCCGGGACAGCAGGGGTATCTCAGGCAGGGAAATGGAAAGCTTCCAGAAGAGCACCCAGGGCCAGGACCATCCTGGCTGGCCTGCAGGCACCAAGTCGGCTGGCATGCTGTCACTCATGTGGCTCCATGGCCCTTCCTCTAGGCTTTCAAGTCCTTGTACATATTCAGGTGTTTTACCTGGGAAGGGTGGGAACATTTCAGCAGCAGCTGGCCTGGGGCTCAGCCCACGTTTACTCACAGATGCCTCGGCACGGTCCCCCAGCTTTGCAATGAGGACGCTTGTTGCGTGGGGCCTGCTGGCTGAATGGGAGATGATTCCCCACCACTGACCAACTTCAGAATTGTTTACAACTGGAGCAAGTGCCCTGATACGGTTTTCCTCTGTGTAACTGGTGGGTTCTGTGTTTTTTTCTTTTTTTCGTTTTTGGTTCAAGGTAGATTTTATTCCTCTTTTTTGTATTTACAGATATAAGCATGGAAATAATTTATTCATATAAATACATGTATGTGAAGGGAAGAATATTTTTTCTGTTTTACTTTTTGTAATTTGAATTTTATTTTATTTTTTTATACAGCAGGTTCTTTTTGGTTATCTATTTTATACATATAAATGTATACATGCCAATCCCAATCTCTCAACTCCTCCCACCACCACCCCCCAACAGCTTTCCCCCCTTGGTGTCCATACGTTTGTTGTCTACATCTGTTGCTCTATTTCTGCCTGGCAAAACGGTTCATCTGTACAATTTTTCTAGGTTCCACATATATGCATTAATAGACAAGATTTGTTTTTCTCTTTCTGACTTACTTCACTCTGTATGACAGTCTCTAGATCCATCAACGTCTCTACAAATGACCCAATTTCATTCCTTTTTATGGCTTAGTAATATTCCATTTTATATATGGACCACATCTTTATGCATTCGTCTGTCTGTGGGCATTTAGGTTGCTTCCATTACCTGGATATTGTAAATAGTGATGCAATGAACATTGCGGTGAATGTCTCTTTTTGATTTATGGTTTTGTCTGGGTATATGCCCAGTAGTGGGATTGCTGTATCATATGGTAATTCTATTCTTAGTTTTATAAGAAACTCCATAATGTTCTCCACAGTGACTGTATCAATTTACATTCCCAACAATAGTGGAAGAGGGTTCCTTATCTCCACACCCTTTCCAGCATTTGTTGTTTGTAGATTTTCTGATGATGCCCATTCTAAGAGGTGTGAGGTGATACACCATGGATGAGTCTATTTCGTTGAGCCAAGAGTAGGTCTTGTCTATTACATATTTGGCTTATGGAACGGTATGTGTGCTAATTTCAATCTCTGGTTTTATACAGCACCCCAACTCAACTTTCCCCTTAAGCAAGCATAAGTTTTTATCTAAATGTGAGACTCTGTTCGGTTTTGGAATTCAGTTTATGTGTAGCCAAGTTTACACTCTCTCTATTAGTGATATCTTATGATAATTCTCTTTCTCTGTGTGACCTATTTCTCTTAGAATCATCATACTTAAATCCACTCAATTTGCTGCTACAGGCCTGATGACATTGATTTCATTGCTGAGTGATATTCCGTTGTACGTAAGTAGCACAACTCCTTTATCCATTTTTTTCTTTCTGGGATATTTAATTTGTACTGGACTCAAGGTTCTTGTAAACACAGCAGCCCTAAATTTGGTGTTGGCTGTGTCTTGTTGATTTTAATTTTCCTAAGCTATAGGGCCAAAAGTGGAAGTGCCCTAGGGTCTGTAGCTTTGTTTTTCAGATGTTTCAGGATACACCATAAACATCTCCAGAGTGTCTGTTGGCAATTTACATCCCGCCCATCAGCATAACAAGGCTCCCTGTTCTCCATGGCCTGTCCTGTGTTTCTGGTTTTTACACTTTTTTCAGATGGCCCTTTTGACGAATGGGAAATGAGACTTCATTGTAGTGCGGATTTCCATTTCTCGAGTGCTTGGTTGGCCAAAAAGGGCATATGTGTTTTTTCCTGAATATATTCAGGAAAAAATGTTTACGCACTTTTGTCCAAGTGCATCACTGTCAAAGATCTGCCGCTTTTCACATGCTTTAAATGCAATTCCAATCTACCTCCTGAAATATGATTCCTGCAATTCTGCCTCGTTTTCAAGTCCTCTTTGCAGACTTACTTCCATATAATTTTGCCAATAGCTGTCATTTATAACACTGCAGGTTTGTGAATTACAGTGCCCGTGATTTCCTTTCTTAACTCGTTTCCTTGAAAACTGGCCACAGAACCGCAGGTTTGCTTCAGGCTGTAATCAGGGTCCGGCACGGCACTCTGAGACTTTGGTTCATTCCACTTCCTGGTGGGAAATTAGAGTTAACTGTGCCCCTCCAGACACCTGCCTCACTCCTAGCCCCTTGGTGATGTGTGTCCTGTGGTTTGAGGCCACATGTGCTGGGTTCCTCACCTTTGGCTGATGTGGCCCCACTGGTGTGAGGACACTCCTGCCTGGTTCCCATCCCCTTGGTGATGTGGGCCCTCCGGTGAGAGTCTGATCCTGGTTGGGTTCCTCACACTTCTGTGAGGTGGGCCCTCTTCTCTGAGGTCACTCCTGCCTGGCTGGCACACCCCGCCTTGGCGACGTCGGCCCTCTGGTGGGATTTGGTGCCTGCTGGGTGTCTCCTCCCCTCGGTAATGAGGGCCCTCTGGCGTCAGACCCTAACTCCTGGGCTCCCAATATTTTCTGATATGCGCCCTGTGGTTCGAGTACACTCCTGCCAGGTTCCCAACCCCATGGGAATGTGGGCCTTCTGCTCTGAGGTCCCAACCGTGGGTTGCTCAGTTTCATGATGAGGGCCCTCTGCTGTGAGTTCTCTCCGGCCTGGATCCCATAGCCTCGCTGCTCCTGGCCACCTGCTGGGAGGTTACAACTGCGGGATTCCTCACCTTTTTTCTTCTATGGGCCCTCTGTTTTGAGACTCCTCCTGCCTGCCTCACTCCCAGCCCCTTGGTGATGTGTGTCCTCTGGTTTGAGGCCACGTATGCTGGATCCCTCGCCTTTCGATGATGTGGCCCCACTGGTGTGAGGACACTCCTGCCTGGTTCCTATCCCCTTGATGATGTGGGCCCTCTGGTGAGAGTCTGATCCTGGCTGGGTTCCTCACCCTTCTGTGAGGTGGGCCCACTCCTGTGAGGTCACTCCTGCCTGGCTGGCACACCCCACCTGGGCAACATCGGCCCTCTTGTGGCAGTTGGAGCCTGCTGGGAACCTCCCCTCGGTGATGGGGGCCCTCTTGCCTCAGGCCCTAACTGCTGGGTACCCACATTTTCTGATACGTGCTAAGTGGTGCGAGGACACTCCTGCGAGGTTCCCATCCCCATGGGCATGTGGGCCTTCTGCTCTAAGGTCCCAACACCTGTGTTGTTCACCGTTTCATGATGTTGGCTCTCTGGTGTTAGTTCACCCAGGCCTAGATCCCATAGCCTCTGTGCTCTGAGCGGCCTGCTGGGAGGTTCCTATTGCTGGATTCCTTACCTTTTTTATTCTTTGTGTCCTGTGTTTTCATGCTCCTACTTCCTGACTCACTCCCAGCCCATTTGTGATGTAGGTCCTCTTGTTTAAGGCCACATGTACCAGTTTCCTCACCTTTATTGATGTGGCCCCACTGGTGTGAGGACACTCCTGCCTGGTTCCCATCCCCTTGGTGATGGGGGCCCTCTGGTGAGAGTCTGATCCTGTCTGGATTCCTCACACTTCTGTGAGGTGGGCCCTCTGCTGTGAGGTAACTCCTGCCTGGCTTGCTCCCATTGCCTTGGTGACGTCGGCCCTCTGGTGGCATTTGGAGCCTGCTGGTAGCCTCCTCTCCTCCGTGATGAGGGCCCTCTGGCGCCAGGCCATAACTGCTGGGTTCCCACATTTTCTGATACGTGCTAAGTTGTGCGAGGACACTCCTGCGAGGTTCCCATCCCCATGGGGATGTGGGCCTTCTGCTCTGAGGTCCCACTGGCTGGGTTGCTCACAGTTTCATGATGTGGGCCCTCTGCTGTGAGTTCACTGTGGCCTGGATCCCATAGACTCCATGCTCTGGGCCACCTGCTGGGAGGTTCAAACTGCTGGATTCCTCACATTTTTTATTCTGTGGGCCCTGTGTTGTTAGGCTACTCCTGCCTGCCTCACTCGGAGCACCTTGGAAATGTGGGTCCTCTGGTTTAGGCCACATGTGCTGGGTTCCTCACCTTTCTATAATGTGGCCACACTGGTGTGAGGACACTCCTGCCTTGTTCCGATCCCCTTGGTGATGTGGGCCCTCTGGTGAGAGTCTTATCCTGGCTGGGTTCCTCACCCTTCTGTGCGGTAGGCCCTCTGCTGTGAGGTCACTCCTGCCTGGCTGGCACACGTCAACTTGGCGATGTGGGCCCTCAGTTGGGAGTTGGTGCCTGCTCGGAGTCTCCTCCCCTCGGTAATGAGGGCCCTCTGGCGTCAGACCCTAACTCCTGGGCTCCCAAAATTTTCTGATGTGCGCCCTGTGGTGCAAGTACACTCCTGCCAGGATCCCAACCCCATGGGAATGTGTGTCTTCTGCTCTGAGGTCCCAATGGTACGTTGTTCAGTTTCATGATGAGGGCCCTCTGGTGTGAGTTCACTCCGGCATGGACCCCATAGCCTCGCTGCTCCTGGCCACCTGCGGGGAGGTTCCAACTGCGGGATTCCTCACCTTTTTCCTTCTATGGGCCCTCTGTTTTGAGACTCCTCCTGCCTGCCTCACTCCCAGCCCCTTGGTGATGTGTGTCCTGTAGTTTGAGGCCACGTGTGCTGGGTCCGTCACATTTCGGTGATGTGACCACACTGGTGTGAGAACACTCCTGCCTGGTTTCCATTCCCTTGGTGATGTGGGCCCTCCGGTGAGAGTCTGATCCTCTTTGGGTTCCTCACACTTTTGTGTGGTTGGCCCTCTGCTCTGAGGTCACTCGTGCCTGGCTGGCACACCCTGCATTGGTGACGTCGGCCTTCTGGTAGCAGTTGGAGCTTGCTGGGAGCCTCCTCTCCTCAGTGATGAGGGCCCTCTGGCGTCCGGCCCTAACTGCTGGGCTCCCCACCTTTTCTGATGTGTGCCCACTGGTGCAATGACACTCCTGCTTGGTTCCCTTCCCCATGGGGATGTGGGCCTTGTGCTCTGAGGTTACAACGGCTGGGTTGCTTACAGTATCACGATGAGGGCCCTCTGTTGTGAGTTCATCACTGCCTGGATCCCATAGCCTCGGTGCTCTGGGCCACCTGCTGGGATGTTCCAACTGCTGGATTCCTCACCTTTTTTATACAATGGGCCATGTGTTTTGAGGTTAATCCTGCCTGCCTCGCTCCGAGACCCATGGTGATGTGGGTCCTCTGGTTTGAGGCCACATGTGCTGGGTACCTCAACTTTCGATGATGTGGCCCCACGGGTGTGAGGACACTCCTGCCTGGTTCCCAGCCCCTTGCTTATGTGGGCACTCTGGTGAGAGTCTGATCTTGACTGGGTTCCTTACCCTTCTGTGAGGTGGGCCCTCTGATGTGAGGTCACTCCTGCCTGGATGGCTCATGTCGCCTTGGCGACGTAGGCCCTCTGTTGGCCACTGAAGCATGCTGGGAGCCTCCTACCCTCTTTAATAAGGGCCCTGGAAGAAACGCATATGCCCTTTTTGACCAAGTGCATCATTGTCGAGGTTCTGCCTCTTCTCCTATACTTTCAGAGGACTTCCCGTCTACCTCCTGAAATCGTGTTCCTGGAATTCTGCCCCGCGTTCAAGTCCTCTTTGCAGCCTTACTTCAATATATTTTTGGACGATAGCTGTCATTTATAACTCTGCAGGTTTGTGAATTACAGTGCCCCTGAGCTCCTTTCTTCAACTCGCTTTCTTGTGAGCTGGCCGCAAAACCGCAGGATTGCTTCAGGCCCTAATCTGGTTCCGACACGGCATGCTGAGCCTTTGGCTAATTCCTCTTCCTGGTGGGAAATGAGCGTTAAATTTGTTCGTGCAGACACCTACAGCTAATCTCTCATTGGTTCTCCCTATTCCTGTTCATCTTGCACAGAAATTCCAAACTGTGCCAAACAGGAGGTTAAAGGCACTGACTCTCCAAGTGGGGAGAGTGTTAGTAAAGCGTCTGGAATGGTAAAACCGAGTACGAGGGGACGAAAACTGAGACGCATTTAAAAAGTTTTCCCGGTCACATGGTGGACCATATTCTGGGTTGCCCATGCATGTTTTACCTGAAGGAAGAATCCCTTCAACCTGGAGAGTTGGGACCCATGGAATGGGTACCACGCAGTATGACTTCAAAGGGTTGCCTTTGCTCACCGAACGTCACCAATGCTATCAGCCCGAAGTGTCCAGCCTTATGTCTCACTCAGCTCGGGGTGTAGATGTGGTAAATCCACGTTGCATCACAAGCCCTGAATGAATTATTTAAGAATTGCTCTCTATTTCACTGTCATTGTGTTCTGTTTTTGTAATTTATTTTGATAATGGGATTTATCGTATTTTCACTGCTGCGTTTATGCCGCTGTACACATGCTTGATTCTCTTATGGAGACATATAAATCCATGGGTTTTCAGATTCTTACTAGTCAGGTATATTCCTAGGCATTGAATATGGGGTGTTGAGTCCATTTCGTGGAGCAAGGAGTAGGTCCTGACTATTACATATTTGCTTATGGAAAGGTATCTGTGCTAATTTCAATCTCTGGTTTTATGCAGCACCACAACTCACCTTTCCCCTTAAGCAAGCATAAGTTGGTTTTCTAAATTTGAGACCCTTTTCTGTTTTGTAATTGAGTTCATGTGCAGCCATGTTTGCATTCCGTGTATTTGAGATATCTTATGGTGTTTCTTTTTCTGTGTGACTTAGTTAACTTAGAATGATCGTACCTGAATCCACTCATTATGCCGCGACGGGCCTCATGACATAGATTTCATTGCTGAGTGATATTCCATTGTACGTACGTACAACAACTTCTTTATCCATTTTTTGCTTTCTGGGATATTTCACTTGTACCGTAAATGAGGTTCTTGTAAGCAGAGCCGTCCAAAATTTATGGGTGGCTGTGTCTTTTTGATTTTAATTTCCCTAAGCTATAGAACCATAAGTTGAAGTGCCGTAGGCTCCGTTGCTTAGTTTTTTAGGTGTTTGAGGAAACACCATACATTTCTCCAGAGTGGCTGTTGGCAATTTACATCCCGCCCATCAGCATAACAAGGCTCCCTGTTCTCCATGGCCTGTGCTGTCTTTCTGGATTTTACACTTTTTTCAGATGGCCCTTTTGACCTGGGGGCAGTGAGACTTCTTTGTAGTTCAGATTTCTTTAACATGCTGGCTTGGTTGGCCAAAAAGGGCGTATGCGTTTTTTCCTGAATATATTCAGGAAAAAACGCATACGCCCTTTTTGGCCAAGTGCATCATTGTCGACGTTCTGCCTCTTTTCCTATGCTTTAAATGCAATTCCAGTCTACCCCCTGAAATCGTTTTCCTGCAATTCTGCCCCGCTTTCCAGTCCTCTTCGCAGCCTTCCTTCAATATATTTTTGGACGATAGCTGTCATTTATAACTCTGCAGGTTTGTGAATTACAGTGCCCCTGAGCTCCTTTCTTCAACTCACTTTCTTGTGAGCTGGCCGCAAACCCGCAGGAATGCTTCAGGCCCTAATCTGGTTCCGGCACGGCATGCTGAGCCTTTGGTTAATTCCTCTTCCTGGTGGGAAATGAGCGTTCCATTTGCCCGTCCAGACACCTACAGCTAGTCTCTCATTGGTTCTCCCTATTCCTGTTCATCTTGCGCAGAAATTGCAAACTGTGCCAAACAGGAGGTTAAAGGCACTGACTCTCCAAGTGGGGAGAGTGTTAGTAAATGGTCTGGAATGGTGAACCCGAGTAAAAGGGGACGAAAACTGAGATGCATTTGAAAACGTTTCCCAGTCACACAGTGCACCGTACTGTGGGTTTCCCATGCATGTTTTAGCTGAAGGAAGAATCCCTTAAACCTGGAGAGTTGGGACCCATGGAATGGGTACCATGCAGTATGACTTCAAAGGGTCTGCATTTGCTCATCGAACCTCACCAATGCTATCAGCCCGAAGTGTCCAGCCTTATGTCTCACTCAGCTCTGGGTGTAGATGTGGTAAATCCACGTTGCATCACAAGCCCTGAATGAATTATTTAAGAATTGCTCTCTATTTCACTGTCATTGTGTTTGTTTTTGTAATTCATTTTGATAATGGGTTTTATCGGATTTTCTCTGCTGCATTCATGCCGCTGTACACACACTTGAGTCTCTTACGGAGACATATAAATCCATGGGTTTGAAGGTTCTTACTAGTCATGTGTAATCCTAGGCGTTGAATATGGGGTGTTTAGTCCATTTCGTTGAGCAAGGGCTAGGTCTTGACTATTACATATTTGGCTTATGGAAAGGTATCTGTGCTAATTTCTATCTCTGGTTTTATGCAGCACCACAACTCACCTTTCCCCTTAAGCAAGCATAAGTTGGTTTTCTAAATTTGAGACCCTGTTCTGTTTTGTAATTCAGTTCATGTGTAGCCAAGTTTACATTCCGTGTATTAGTGATATCTTATGATGTTTCATTTTCTGTGTGACTTATTTCACTTAGAATCATCGTACCTGAATCGACTCATTATGCCGCGACGGGCCTTATGACATAGATTTCATTGGTGAGTGATATTCCTTTGTACGTACGTACCACACTTCTTTATCCATTTTTCGCTTTCTGGGATATTTAACTTGTACCGTAGACGAGGTTCTTGTAAACAGACCCGTAAACAGAAACTTTGCGGTGGCTGTGTGTTTTTGATTTTAATTTCCCTAAGCTATAGGAAAAAAAGTGGTAATGCCGTAGGCTCCGTTGCTTTGTTTTTTAGGTTTTTGAGGAAACACCATACACATCTCCAGAGTGGCTGTTGGCAATTTACATCCCGGCCATCAGCATAACAAGGCTCCCTGTTCTCCATGGCCTGTGCTGCCTTTCTGGATTTTACACTTTTTTCAGATGGCCCTTTTGAACGGGGGGCAGTGAGACTTCATTGTAGTGCAGATTTCTTTAACATGCTTGCTTGGTTGGCCAAAAAGGGCGTATGCGTTTTTTCCTGAATATATTCAGGAAAAAACGCATACGCCCTTTTTGGCCAAGTGCATCATTGTCGACGTTCTGCCTCTTTTCCTATGCTTTAAATGCAATTCCAGTCTACCCCCTGAAATCGTTTTCTTGCAATTCTGCCCCGCTTTCAAGTCCTCTTCGCAGCCTTCCTTCAATATATTTTTGGGTGATAGCTGTCATTTATAACTCTGCAGGTTTGTGAATTACAGTGTCCCTGAGCTCCTTTCTTCAACTCGCTTTCTTGTGAGCTGGCCGCAAACCCGCAGGATTGCTTCAGGCCCTAATCTGGTTCCGGCACGGCATGCTGAGCCTTTGGTTAATTCCTCTTCCTGGTGGGAAATGAGCGTTAAATTTGCCCGTGCAGACACCTTCACACGAGTCTTCATGGTGCCACTTTGCCCCGGTTATCTCTACGGAGGTTGGAGTTGGAGGGCCTCCTCGCTCAAGGTCAGTGTGCCCATGGAGCCAACCCTGCAACTTCAGGGCATGGTTGGGTGTTAGGATCACCACGTGGGGTCCTTTTCCCTTCGGAGGGAGGTGGCCTTTTGGGCTGCTGATTTCCAGGTTTTCAGATACTGCCAGTATCTTGGCCAGATGTGGCGGTGGGCCAAGCCCCTTGGTGACCGTAGTTTATCCTACCTGGATCGCATTCTTGCATTGTTCCATTTCAAGTGGTCCCAGGTTTTGCACTAATACTCCAATGGCGATTCACCGTTCACCAGGAATGTAAAGGTCAAAGGGTTTAGCTAAATTAGGGAGTTCCAGGGCAAGGGTCTGAATTGACTGCTCTTTCCATTCTTGAAAGGCCACTTCTCCATTCTATTCAAAAGGATCATCATCTTTTCCTTTCAGTGTTTCATATAGAGGCCCAGCTAGTAGACTGTAGTTAGGGATCCAGAAGCAGCAAACCCTGGCCTCCCCAGGAACCCCTAAGCTGTCTTCTAGTTTCAGAAATGGGTAAGGCTGTAAATTGTTTCTTCCCTTTCCTGGGATGGGCTTCTCCGACCTTCTGTGAGAATGAAGCCCAGGCAGGTCACCGTAGTCTGTGATATTTGAGCTTTGTCTTGGACAACTTGTATCCTTTATTGGCTTGGTAGTTCAGAGGTCTCCTTAGTAGGGCTGGCGATCAGAATGTCGTCTGCATATTGAAGGTGTGTTTCTTTTTCCAGAGGTAGAACTTTTAGTTCTTTAGCTGAGCTTTCCCCAAAGATGGTGTGGGAATTTTTGAACACTTGGGGCAACACGGCCCGGAAGTATTGTTTTAGTTGTATGTTGAGTCCTGCCACTCACAAGCCAAAATTTCTTGTGACTCTGGGACTAATAGAATACAAAAGAAGGCATCATTGAAGACTAATACAGAATACCATGTCCTGGTGGTTGGTAGAATGACCAGCAGGGTGTAGGATTTAGGAACTACTGGAGGTATATCCTCGGTGGCTTCACTGACTGTACTGACATCATTTACCAGGACTCCAGCAGCCCATGGGGCTCTCGAGGTCAGGCCAATCCCAGGATATGGAGCTCACCTGGGCAGGTACCCCACCCCCACCCCAGCCCATGGGGCTCTCGTGTTCAGGCCCCTCCCAGCATATGGGGTTCCCTGGGCAGGTTCCCCTCAGCCCATGGGGCTCTCGTGGTCAGGCCCCTCCCAGGATACAGAGCTACCCTTGCAGGTACCATGGCAGGGCTGGGAACACAGGAACCGTGCATATCGCCCTCATTGCAGAGCACTCCCAGCCACCTGTCACTCAGATCTGACACAGAGCACCTCAGAGCAGGACTTGAACTAACAAACAGCAGCTCCGACAGGTCTGTGACCCTGGGCATCACTCTGTGTGGCCTCCCTCCACCTGGTCTTCCAGAGACTTCCACTGCACCCGGGGCACCAGGCCTCTGTCTCCACCCACCAGCCACCCCTCCTCTCCCTGACTCCTGGGTTCCTCTCATTAGGAGAGGGTTTTCTTGAAGTTGTCTCCCACTCATGGGCCAGATAATATAATTAGAAAACAAGCCAGAGCTGCAGCCCCTTGTCTATCCTGACTCTCAGGAGCCCACACCTGTTCCTTGGACCTGGCCGATTCAGCAAGTTCCAGTTTCTGCAACTGTGAGCCCCTGAGGGGTGATTATTGGCTGGCCTGGGAAGCCCGACCGTGCCGGCCAGCCCTCCCCAGGTGTGCCTGGGTTCAGATCAATATAAACACCGCTCCAGGCAGCAAGAGCCCCTGCAGCTGTGCCTGACGCCATTTTCTCTGCCCTGTCAGCAGTCTTGGGGCTGGACTGGTGGGAGGGAGTGAGAGGCCACGGCTTTGTGGGTGGCCCAGTGTGAGTGGGGCTCTGCTGGACTTTCTGCAGCAGTTGCCAAGATGCCACCTGCTAAAGAAGAGGATGTGTCACCCATACCTGCCGCTGGAATTTCTCCCTGGGCAGAGGTGAGTGAGGAAGAAAGCAGTGGGGGCCGGGACAGCAGGGGTATCTCAGGCAGGGAAATGGAAAGCTTCCAGAAGAGCACCCAGGGCCAGGACCATCCTGGCTGGCCTGCAGGCACCAAGTCGGCTGGCATGCTGTCACTCATGTGGCTCCATGGCCCTTCCTCTAGGCTTTCAAGTCCTTGTACATATTCAGGTGTTTTACCTGGGAAGGGTGGGAACATTTCAGCAGCAGCTGGCCTGGGGCTCAGCCCACGTTTACTCACAGATGCCTCGGCACGGTCCCCCAGCTTTGCAATGAGGACGCTTGTTGCGTGGGGCCTGCTGGCTGAATGGGAGATGATTCCCCACCACTGACCAACTTCAGAATTGTTTACAACTGGAGCAAGTGCCCTGATACGGTTTTCCTCTGTGTAACTGGTGGGTTCTGTGTTTTTTTCTTTTTTTCGTTTTTGGTTCAAGGTAGATTTTATTCCTCTTTTTTGTATTTACAGATATAAGCATGGAAATAATTTATTCATATAAATACATGTATGTGAAGGGAAGAATATTTTTTCTGTTTTACTTTTTGTAATTTGAATTTTATTTTATTTTTTTATACAGCAGGTTCTTTTTGGTTATCTATTTTATACATATAAATGTATACATGCCAATCCCAATCTCTCAACTCCTCCCACCACCACCCCCCAACAGCTTTCCCCCCTTGGTGTCCATACGTTTGTTGTCTACATCTGTTGCTCTATTTCTGCCTGGCAAAACGGTTCATCTGTACAATTTTTCTAGGTTCCACATATATGCATTAATAGACAAGATTTGTTTTTCTCTTTCTGACTTACTTCACTCTGTATGACAGTCTCTAGATCCATCAACGTCTCTACAAATGACCCAATTTCATTCCTTTTTATGGCTTAGTAATATTCCATTTTATATATGTACCACATCTTTATGCATTCGTCTGTCTGTGGGCATTTAGGTTGCTTCCATTACCTGGATATTGTAAATAGTGATGCAATGAACATTGCGGTGAATGTCTCTTTTTGATTTATGGTTTTGTCTGGGTATATGCCCAGTAGTGGGATTGCTGTATCATATGGTAATTCTATTCTTAGTTTTATAAGAAACTCCATAATGTTCTCCACAGTGACTGTATCAATTTACATTCCCAACAATAGTGGAAGAGGGTTCCTTATCTCCACACCCTTTCCAGCATTTGTTGTTTGTAGATTTTCTGATGATGCCCATTCTAAGAGGTGTGAGGTGATACACCATGGATGAGTCTATTTCGTTGAGCCAAGAGTAGGTCTTGTCTATTACATATTTGGCTTATGGAACGGTATGTGTGCTAATTTCAATCTCTGGTTTTATACAGCACCCCAACTCAACTTTCCCCTTAAGCAAGCATAAGTTTTTATCTAAATGTGAGACTCTGTTCGGTTTTGGAATTCAGTTTATGTGTAGCCAAGTTTACACTCTCTCTATTAGTGATATCTTATGATAATTCTCTTTCTCTGTGTGACCTATTTCTCTTAGAATCATCATACTTAAATCCACTCAATTTGCTGCTACAGGCCTGATGACATTGATTTCATTGCTGAGTGATATTCCGTTGTACGTAAGTAGCACAACTCCTTTATCCATTTTTTTCTTTCTGGGATATTTAATTTGTACTGGACTCAAGGTTCTTGTAAACACAGCAGCCCTAAATTTTGTGTTGGCTGTGTCTTGTTGATTTTAATTTTCCTAAGCTATAGGGCCAAAAGTGGAAGTGCCCTAGGGTCTGTAGCTTTGTTTTTCAGATGTTTCAGGATACACCATAAACATCTCCAGAGTGTCTGTTGGCAATTTACATCCCGCCCATCAGCATAACAAGGCTCCCTGTTCTCCATGGCCTGTCCTGTGTTTCTGGTTTTTACACTTTTTTCAGATGGCCCTTTTGACGAATGGGAAATGAGACTTCATTGTAGTGCGGATTTCCATTTCTCGAGTGCTTGGTTGGCCAAAAAGGGCATATGTGTTTTTTCCTGAATATATTCAGGAAAAAATGTTTACGCACTTTTGTCCAAGTGCATCACTGTCAAAGATCTGCCGCTTTTCACATGCTTTAAATGCAATTCCAATCTACCTCCTGAAATATGATTCCTGCAATTCTGCCTCGTTTTCAAGTCCTCTTTGCAGACTTACTTCCATATAATTTTGCCAATAGCTGTCATTTATAACACTGCAGGTTTGTGAATTACAGTGCCCGTGATTTCCTTTCTTAACTCGTTTCCTTGAAAACTGGCCACAGAACCGCAGGTTTGCTTCAGGCCGTAATCAGGGTCCGGCACGGCACTCTGAGACTTTGGTTCATTCCACTTCCTGGTGGGAAATTAGAGTTAAATGTGCCCCTCCAGACACCTGCCTCACTCCTAGCCCCTTGGTGATGTGTGTCCTGTGGTTTGAGGCCACATGTGCTGGGTTCCTCACCTTTGGCTGATGTGGCCCCACTGGTGTGAGGACACTCCTGCCTGGTTCCCATCCCCTTGGTGATGTGGGCCCTCCGGTGAGAGTCTGATCCTGGTTGGGTTCCTCACACTTCTGTGAGGTGGGCCCTCTTCTCTGAGGTCACTCCTGCCTGGCTGGCACACCCCGCCTTGGTGACGTCGGCCCTCTGGTGGGATTTGGTGCCTGCTGGGTGTCTCCTCCCCTCGGTAATGAGGGCCCTCTGGCGTCAGACCCTAACTCCTGGGCTCCCAATATTTTCTGATATGCGCCCTGTGGTTCGAGTACACTCCTGCCAGGTTCCCAACCCCATGGGAATGTGGGCCTTCTGCTCTGAGGTCCCAACCGTGGGTTGCTCAGTTTCATGATGAGGGCCCTCTGCTGTGAGTTCTCTCCGGCCTGGATCCCATAGCCTCGCTGCTCCTGGCCACCTGCTGGGAGGTTACAACTGCGGGATTCCTCACCTTTTTTCTTCTATGGGCCCTCTGTTTTGAGACTCCTCCTGCCTGCCTCACTCCCAGCCCCTTGGTGATGTGTGTCCTCTGGTTTGAGGCCACGTATGCTGGGTCCCTCGCCTTTCGATGATGTGGCCCCACTGGTGTGAGGACACTCCTGCCTGGTTCCTATCCCCTTGATGATGTGGGCCCTCTGGTGAGAGTCTGATCCTGGCTGGGTTCCTCACCCTTCTGTGAGGGGGGCCCTCTGCTGTGAGGTCACTCCTGCCTGGCTGGCACACCCCACCTGGGCAACATCGGCCCTCTTGTGGCAGTTGGAGCCTGCTGGGAACCTCCCCTCGGTGATGGGGGCCCTCTTGCCTCAGGCCCTAACTGCTGGGTACCCACATTTTCTGATACGTGCTAAGTGGTGCGAGGACACTCCTGCGAGGTTCCCATCCCCATGGGCATGTGGGCCTTCTGCTCTAAGGTCCCAACACCTGTGTTGTTCACCGTTTCATGATGTTGGCTCTCTGGTGTTAGTTCACCCAGGCCTAGATCCCATAGCCTCTGTGCTCTGAGCGGCCTGCTGGGAGGTTCCTACTGCTGGATTCCTTACCTTTTTTATTCTTTGGGTCCTGTGTTTTCATGTTCCTACTTCCTGACTCACTGCCAGCCCATTTGTGATGTAGGTCCTCTTGTTTAAGGCCACATGTACCAGTTTCCTCACCTTTATTGATGTGGCCCCACTGGTGTGAGGACACTCCTGCCTGGTTCCCATCCCCTTGGTGATGGGGGCCCTCTGGTGAGAGTCTGATCCTGTCGGGATTCCTCACACTTCTGGGAGGTGGGCCCTCTGCTGTGAGGTCACTCCTGCCTGGCTGGCACACGTCACCTTGGCGATGTGGGCCCTCAGTTGTGAGTTGGTGCCTGCTGGGAATCTCCTCCCCTAGGTAATGTGGGCCCTCTGGCGTCAGGACCTAACTCATGGGCTCCCAAAATTTTCTGATGTGCGCCCTGTCGGGCGAGTACACTCCAGCCAGGGTCCCATCCCCATGGGGATGTGGGCTTTTTGCCCTGAGGTCCCAAAGGCTGGGTTGCTCACAGTGTCAGAATGTGGGCCCTCTGCTGTGAGTTCACTCCGGCATGGATCCCATAGCCTCGGTGCTCTGGGCCACCTGCTTGGAGCTTCCAACTGCGGGGTTCCTCACCTTTTTTATTCTATGGGCGCTCTGTTGTGAGTCTCCTCCTGCATGCCTCATTCCCAGCCCTTTCGTGATGTGTGTCCCCTTGTTTGAGGCCACATGTGCTGTGTTCCTCACCTTTCGCTGATGTGGCCCCACTGGTGTGAGGACACTCCTGCCTGGTTTCCATCCCCTTGGTGATGTGGGCGCTCTGGTTAGAGTCTGATCCTGTTTGGGCTCCTCACACTTCTGTGAGGTGGGCCCTCTGCTGTGAGGTAACTCCTGCCTGGATTGCTCCCATTGCCTTGGTGACGTCGGCCCTCTGGTGGCATTTGGAGCCTGCTGGTAGCCTCCTCTCCTGCGTGATGAGGGCCCTCTGGCGTCAGGCCATAACTGCTGGGTTCCCACATTTTCTGATACGTGCTAAGTTGTGCGAGGACACTCCTGCGAGGTTCCCATCCCCATGGGGATGTGGGCCTTCTGCTCTGAGGTCCCACTGGCTGGGTTGCTCACAGTTTCATGATGTGGGCCCTCTGCTGTGAGTTCACTGTGGCCTGGATCCCATAGACTCCATGCTCTGGGCCACCTGCTGGGAGGTTCAAACTGCTGGATTCCTCACATTTTTTATTCTGTGGGCCCTGTGTTGTTAGGCTACTCCTGCCTGCCTCACTCGGAGCACCTTGGAAATGTGGGTCCTCTGGTTTAGGCCACATGTGCTGGGTTCCTCACCTTTCTATAATGTGGCCACACTGGTGTGAGGACACTCCTGCCTTGTTCCGATCCCCTTGGTGATGTGGGCCCTCTGGTGAGAGTCTTATCCTGGCTGGGTTCCTCACCCTTCTGTGAGGTAGGCCCTCTGCTGTGAGGTCACTCCTGCCTGGCTGGCACACGTCAACGTGGCGACGTGGGCCCTCAGTTGGGAGTTGGTGCCTGCTGGGAGTCTCCTCCCCTCGGTAATGAGGGCCCTCTGGCGTCAGACCCTAACTCATGGGCTCCCAAAATTTTCTGATGTGCGCCCTGTGGTGCGAGTACACTCCTGCCAGGATCCCAACCCCATGGGAATGTGGGCCTTCTGCTCTAAGGTCCCAACGGCTGGGTTGCTCACAGTTTCATAATGAGGGCCCTCTGTTTTGAGTTCAGTCAGGCCTGGATCCCATAGCCTCGCTGCTCCTGGCCACCTGCTGGGAGGTTCCAACTGCGGGATTCCTCACCTTTTTTACGCTATGGGCCCTCTGTTTGGAGGCTCCTCCTGCCTGCCTCACTCCCAGCCCCTTGGTGATGTGTGTCCTGTAGTTTGAGGCCACGTGTGCTGGGTCCGTCACATTTCGGTGATGTGACCACACTGGTGTGAGAACACTCCTGCCTGGTTTCCATTCCCTTGGTGATGTGGGCCCTCCGGTGAGAGTCTGATCCTCTTTGGGTTCCTCACACTTTTGTGTGGTTGGCCCTCTGTTCTGAGGTCACTCCTGCCTGGCTGGCACACCCTGCATTGGCGACGTCGGCCTTCTGGTAGCAGTTGGAGCTTGCTGGGAGCCTCCTCTCCTCAGTGATGAGGGCCCTCTGGCGTCCGGCCCTAACTGCTGGGCTCCCCACCTTTTCTGATGTGTGCCCACTGGTGCGATGACACTCCTGCTTGGTTCCCTTCCCCATGGGGATGTGGGCCTTGTGCTCTGAGGTTACAACGGCTGGGTTGCTTACAGTATCACGATGAGGGCCCTCTGTTGTGAGTTCATCACTGCCTGGATCCCATAGCCTCGGTGCTCTGGGCCGCCTGCTGGGATGTTCCAACTGCTGGATTCCTCACCTTTTTTATACAATGGGCCATGTGTTTTGAGGTTAATCCTGCCTGCCTCGCTCCGAGACCCATGGTGATGTGGGTCCTCTGGTTTGAGGCCACATGTGCTGGGTACCTCAACTTTCGATGATGTGGCCCCACGGGTGTGAGGACACTCCTGCCTGGTTCCCAGCCCCTTGCTTATGTGGGCACTCTGGTGAGAGTCTGATCTTGACTGGGTTCCTTACCCTTCTGTGAGGTGGGCCCTCTGATGTGAGGTCACTCCTGCCTGGATGGCTCATGTCGCCTTGGCGACGTAGGCCCTCTGTTGGCCACTGAAGCATGCTGGGAGCCTCCTTCCCTCTTTAATAAGGGCCCTGGAAGAAACGCATATGCCCTTTTTGACCAAGTGCATCATTGTCGAGGTTCTGCCTCTTCTCCTATACTTTCAGAGGACTTCCCGTCTACCTCCTGAAATCGTATTCCTGGAATTCTGCCCCGCGTTCAAGTCCTCTTTGCAGCCTTACTTCAATATATTTTTGGACGATAGCTGTCATTTATAACTCTGCAGGTTTGTGAATTACAGTGCCCCTGAGCTCCTTTCTTCAACTCGCTTTCTTGTGAGCTGGCCGCAAAACCGCAGGATTGCTTCAGGCCCTAATCTGGTTCCGACACGGCATGCTGAGCCTTTGGCTAATTCCTCTTCCTGGTGGGAAATGAGCGTTAAATTTGTTCGTGCAGACACCTACAGCTAATCTCTCATTGGTTCTCCCTATTCCTGTTCATCTTGCGCAGAAATTCCAAACTGTGCCAAACAGGAGGTTAAAGGCACTGACTCTCCAAGTGGGGAGAGTGTTAGTAAAGCGTCTGGAATGGTAAAACCGAGTACGAGGGGACGAAAACTGAGACGCATTTAAAAAGTTTTCCCGGTCACACGGTGGACCATATTCTGGGTTGCCCATGCATGTTTTACCTGAAGGAAGAATCCCTTCAACCTGGAGAGTTGGGACCCATGGAATGGGTACCACGCAGTATGACTTCAAAGGGTTGCCTTTGCTCACCGAACGTCACCAATGCTATCAGCCCGAAGTGTCCAGCCTTATGTCTCACTCAGCTCGGGGTGTAGATGTGGTAAATCCACGTTGCATCACAAGCCCTGAATGAATTATTTAAGAATTGCTCTCTATTTCACTGTCATTGTGTTTTGTTTTTGTAATTTATTTTGATAATGGGATTTATCGGATTTTCACTGCTGCGTTTATGCCGCTGTACACATGCTTGATTCTCTTATGGAGACATATAAATCCATGGGTTTTCAGATTCTTACTAGTCAGGTATATTCCTAGGCATTGAATATGGGGTGTTGAGTCCATTTCGTGGAGCAAGGAGTAGGTCCTGACTATTACATATTTGCTTATGGAAAGGTATCTGTACTAATTTCAATCTCTGGTTTTATGCAGCACCACAACTCACCTTTCCCCTTAAGCAAGCATAAGTTGGTTTTCTAAATTTGAGACCTTTTCTGTTTTGTAATTGAGTTCATGTGCAGCCATGTTTGCATTCCGTGTATTTGAGATATCTTATGGTGTTTCTTTTTCTGTGTGACTTAGTTAACTTAGAATGATCGTACCTGAATCCACTCATTATGCCGCGACGGGCCTCATGACATAGATTTCATTGCTGAGTGATATTCCATTGTACGTACGTACAACAACTTCTTTATCCATTTTTTGCTTTCTGGGATATTTCACTTGTACCGTAAATGAGGTTCTTGTAAGCAGAGCCGTCCAAAATTTATGGGTGGCTGTGTCTTTTTGATTTTAATTTCCCTAAGCTATAGAACCATAAGTTGAAGTGCCGTAGGCTCCATTGCTTAGTTTTTTAGGTGTTTGAGGAAACACCATACACTTCTCCAGAGTGGCTGTTGGCAATTTACATCCCGCCCATCAGCATAACAAGGCTCCCTGTTCTCCATGGCCTGTCCTGCCTTTCTGGATTTTTCACTTTTTTCAGATGTCCCTTTTGACAGGGGGGCAGTGAGACTTCATTGTAATGCAGATTTCTGTACAGGCTTGCTTGTTTGGCCAAAAAGGGCGTATGTGTTTTTTCTTGAATATATTCAGGAAAAAACGCATACGCCCTTTTTGACCAAGTGCATCATTGTCGACTTTCTGTCTCTTTCCTTATGCTTTAAATGCAATTCCAGTCTGCCCCTGAACTCGTTTTCCTGCAATTCTGCCCCTCTTTCAAGTCCTCTACGCAGCCTTACTTCAATACATTTTTGGACAATAGCTGACATTTATAACTCTGCAGGTTTGTGAATGACAGTGCGCCTGAGCTCCTTTCTTCTACTCGCTTTCTTGTGAGCTGGCCGCAAACCTGCAGCATTGCTTCATGCCCTAATCTGGTTCTGGCACAGCATGCTGATCCTTTGGTGAATTCCTCTTCCTGGTGGGAAATGAGTGTTATATTTGAACGTGCAGACACCTAGAGCTAGTCTCTCATTGGTTCTCCCTATTCTTGTTCATCTTGCGCAGAAATTTCAAACTGTGCCAAACAGGAGGTTAAAGGCACTGACTCTCTAAGTGGGGAGAGTATTAGTAAAGGGTCTTCAATCGTGAACCCGAGTAAAAGGGGACGAAAACTGAGATGCATTTGAAAAGGTTTCCCGGTCACACGGTGCACCATACTGTGGGTTTCCCATGCATGTTTTAGCTGAAGGAAGAATCCCTTAAACCTGGAGAGTTGGGACCCATGGAATGGGTACCATGCAGTATGACTTCAAAGGGCCTGCATTTTCTCAACGAACCTCACCAATGCTATCAGGCCGAAGTGTACAGCCTTATGTCTCACTCAGCTCTGGGTGTAGATGTGGTAAATCCAGGTTGCATCACAAGCCCTGAATGAATTATTTAAGAATTGCTCTCTATTTCACTGTCATTGTGTTTGTTTTTGTAATTCATTTTGATAATGGGATTTATCGGATTTTCTCTGCTGCATTCATGCCGCTGTACACACACTTGAGTCTCTTATGGAGACATATAAATCCATGGGTTTGAAGATACTTACTAGTCAGGTGTATTCCTAGGCGTTGAATATGGGGTGTTTAGTCCATTTCGTTGAGCAAGGGCTAGGTCTTGACTATTACATATTTGGCTTATGGAAAGGTATCTGTGCTAATTTCTATCTCTGGTTTTATGCAGCACCCCAACTCACTTTTCCCCTTAAGCAAGCATAAGGTGGTTTTCTAAATTTGAGACCCTGTTCTGTTTTGTAATTCAGTTCATGTGTAGCCAAGTTTACATTCCGTGTATTAGTGATATCTTATGATGTTTCATTTTCTGTGTGACTTATTTCACTTAGAATCATCGTACCTGAATCCACTCATTATGCCACGATGGGCCTGATGACATAGATTTCATTGCTGAGTGATATTCCATTGAATGTGTGTACCAAAACTTCTTTATCCATTTTTCACATTCTGGGATATTTAACTTGTACCGTAGACGAGATTCCTGTAAACAGAGCCGTCTGAAACTTTGGGGTGGCTGTCTGTTTTTGATTTTAATTTCCGTGATCTATAAGACCATAAGTGGAAGTGCCGTAGTCTCCGTTGCTTTGTTTCTTAGGTGTTTCAGGAAACACCATACACTTCTCCAGAGTGGCTGTTGGCAATTTACATCCCGCCCATCAGCATAACAAGGCTCCCTGTTCTCCATGGCCTGTGCTGTCTTTCTGGATTTTACACTTTTTTCAGATGGCCCTTTTGACCTGGGGGCAGTGAGACTTCTTTGTAGTGCAGATTTCTTTAACATGCTGGCTTGGTTGGCCAAAAAGGGCGTATGCGTTTTTTCCTGAATATATTCAGGAAAAAACGCATACGCCCTTTTTGGCCAAGTGCATCATTGTCGACGTTCTGCCTCTTTTCCTATGCTTTAAATGCAATTCCAGTCTACCCCCTGAAATCGTTTTCCTGCAATTCTGCCCCGCTTTCCAGTCCTCTTCGCAGCCTTCCTTCAATATATTTTTGGACGATAGCTGTCATTTATAACTCTGCAGGTTTGTGAATTACAGTGCCCCTGAGCTCCTTTCTTCAACTCGCTTTCTTGTGAGCTGGCCACAAACCCGCAGGAATGCTTCAGGCCCTAATCTGGTTCCGGCACGGCATGCTGAGCCTTTGGTTAATTCCTCTTCCTGGTGGGAAATGAGCGTTCCATTTGCCCGTCCAGACACCTACAGCTAGTCTCTCATTGGTTCTCCCTATTCCTGTTCATCTTGCGCAGAAATTGCAAACTGTGCCAAACAGGAGGTTAAAGGCACTGACTCTCCAAGTGGGGAGAGTGTTAGTAAACGGTCTGGAGTGGTGAACCCGAGTAAAAGGGGACGAAAACTGAGATGCATTTGAAAACGTTTCCCAGTCACACAGTGCACTGTACTGTGGGTTTCCCATGCATGTTTTAGCTGAAGGAAGAATCCCTTAAACCTGGAGAGTTGGGACCCATGGAATGGGTACCATGCAGTATGACTTCAAAGGGTCTGCATTTGCTCATCGAACCTCACCAATGCTATCAGCCCGAAGTGTCCAGCCTTATGTCTCACTCAGCTCTGGGTGTAGATGTGGTAAATCCAGGTTGCATCACAAGCCCTGAATGAATTATTTAAGAATTGCTCTCTATTTCACTGTCATTGTGTTTGTTTTTGTAATTCATTTTGATAATGGGTTTTATCGGATTTTCTCTGCTGCATTCATGCCGCTGTACACACACTTGAGTCTCTTACGGAGACATATAAATCCATGGGTTTGAAGGTTCTTACTAGTCATGTGTAATCCTAGGCGTTGAATATGGGGTGTTTAGTCCATTTCGTTGAGCAAGGGCTAGGTCTTGACTATTACATATTTGGCTTATGGAAAGGTATCTGTGCTAATTTCTATCTCTGGTTTTATGCAGCACCACAACTCACCTTTCCCCTTAAGCAAGCATAAGTTGGTTTTCTAAATTTGAGACCCTGTTCTGTTTTGTAATTCAGTTCATGTGTAGCCAAGTTTACATTCCGTGTATTAGTGATATCTTATGATGTTTCATTTTCTTTGTGACTTATTTCACTTAGAATCATCGTACGTGAATCCACTCACTATGCCGCGACGGGCCTCATGACATAGATTTCATTGGTGAGTGATATTCCTTTGTACGTACGTACCACACTTCTTTATCCATTTTTCGCTTTCTGGGATATTTAACTTGTACCGTAGACGAGGTTCTTGTAAACAGAGCCGTAAACAGAAACTTTGCGGTGGCTGTGTGTTTTTGATTTTAATTTCCCTAAGCTATAGGAAAATAAGTGGTAATGCCGTAGGCTCCGTTGCTTTGTTTTTTAGGTTTTTGAGGAAACACCATACACATCTCCAGAGTGGCTGTTGGCAATTTACATCCCGGCCATCAGCATAACAAGGCTCCCTGTTCTCCATGGCCTGTGCTGCATTTCTGGATTTTACACTTTTTTCAGATGGCCCTTTTGAACGGGGGGCAGTGAGACTTCATTGTAGTGCAGATTTCTTTAACATGCTTGCTTGGTTGGCCAAAAAGGGCCCCTAAGCTGCCTTCTAGTTTCAGAAATGGGTAAGGCTGTAAATTGTTTCTTCCCTTTCCTGGGATGGGCTTCTCCGACCTTCTGTGAGAATGAAGCCCAGGCAGGTCACCGTAGTCTGTGATATTTGAGCTTTTTCTTGGACAACTTGTATCCTTTATTGGCTTGGTAGTTCAGGAAAAAACGCATACGCCCTTTTTGGCCAAGTGCATCATTGTCGACGTTCTGCCTCTTTTCCTATGCTTTAAATGCAATTCCAGTCTACCCCCTGAAATCGTTTTCTTGCAATTCTGCCCCGCTTTCAAGTCCTCTTCGCAGCCTTCCTTCAATATATTTTTGGGTGATAGCTGTCATTTATAACTCTGCAGGTTTGTGAATTACAGTGTCCCTGAGCTCCTTTCTTCAACTCGCTTTCTTGTGAGCTGGCCGCAAACCCGCAGGATTGCTTCAGGCCCTAATCTGGTTCCGGCACGGCATGCTGAGCCTTTGGTTAATTCCTCTTCCTGGTGGGAAATGAGCATTAAATTTGCCCGTGCAGACACCTTCACACGAGTCTTCATGGTGCCACTTTGCCCCGGTTATCTCTATGGAGGTTGGAGTTGGAGGGCCTCCTCGCTCAAGGTCAGTGTGCCCATGGAGCCAACCCTGCAACTTCAGGGCATGGTTGGGTGTTAGGATCACCACGTGGGGTCCTTTTCCCTTCGGAGGGAGGTGGCCTTTTGGGCTGCTGATTTCCAGGTTTTCAGATACTGCCAGTATCTTGGCCAGATGTGGCGGTGGGCCAAGCCCCTTGGTGACCGTAGTTTATCCTACCTGGATCGCATTCTTGCATTGTTCCATTTCAAGTGGTCCCAGGTTTTGCACTAATACTCCAATGGCGATTCACCGTTCACCAGGAATGTAAAGGTCAAAGGGTTTAGCTAAATTAGGGAGTTCCAGGGCAAGGGTCTGAATTGACTGCTCTTTCCATTCTTGAAAGGCCACTTCTGCATTCTATTCAAAAGGATCATCATCTTTTCCTTTCAGTGTTTCATATAGAGGCCCAGCTAGTAGACTGTAGTTAGGGATCCAGAAGCAGCAAACCCTGGCCTCCCCAGGAACCCCTAAGCTGTCTTCTAGGTTCAGAAATGGGTAAGGCTGTAAATTGTTTCTTCCCTTTCCTGGGATGGGCTTCTCCGACCTTCTGTGAGAATGAAGCCCAGGCAGGTCACCGTAGTCTGTGATATTTGAGATTTTTCTTGGACAACTTGTATCCTTTATTGGCTTGGTAGATCAGAGGTCTCCTTAGTAGGGCTGGCGATCAGAATGTCGTCTGCATATTGAAGGAGTGTTTCCTTTTCCAGAGGTAGAACTTTTAGTTCTTTAGCTGAGCTTTCCCCAAAGATGGTGTGGGAATTTTTGAACCCTTGGGGCAACACGGCCCGGAAGTATTGTTTTAGTTGTATTTTGAGTCCTGCCACTCACAAGCCAAAATTTCTTGTGACTCTGGGACTAATAGAATACAAAAGAAGGCATCATTGAAGACTAATACAGAATACCATGTCCTGGTGGTTGGTAGAATGACCAGCAGGGTGTAGGATTTAGGAACTACTGGAGGTATATCCTCGGTGGCTTCACTGACTTCCTGACATCTTTACCAGGACTCCAGCAGCCCATGGGGCTCTCGAGGTCAGGCCAATCCCAGGATATGGAGCTCACCTGGGCAGGTACCCCACCCCCACCCCAGCCCATGGGGCTCTCGTGTTCAGGCCCCTCCCAGGATATGGGGTTCCCTGGGCAGGTTCCCCTGCAGCCCATGGGGCTCTCGTGGTCAGGCCCCTCCCAGGATACAGAGCTACCCTTGCAGGTACCATGGCAGGGCTGGGAACACAGGAACCGTGCATGTCGCCCTCATTGCAGAGCACTCCCAGCTCACCTGTCACTCAGATCTGACACAGAGCACCTCAGAGCAGGACTTGAACTAACAAACAGCAGCTCCGACAGGTCTGTGACCCTGGGCATCACTCTGTGTGGCCTTCCTCCACCTGGTCTTCCAGAGACTTCCACTGCACCTGGGGCACCAGGCCTCTGTCTCCACCCACCAGCCACCCCTCCTCTCCCTGACTCCTGGGTTCCTCTCATTAGGAGAGGGTTTTCTTGAAGTTGTCTCCCACTCATGGGCCAGATAATATAATTAGAAAACAAGCCAGAGCTGCAGCCCCTTGTCTATCCTGACTCTCAGGAGCCCACACCTGTTCCTTGGACCTGGCCGATTCAGCAAGTTCCAGTTTCTGCAACTGTGAGCCCCTGAGGGGTGATTATTGGCTGGCCTGGGAAGCCCGACCGTGCCGGCCAGACCTCCCCAGGTGTGCCTGGGTTCAGATCAATATAAACACCGCTCCAGGCAGCAAGAGCCCCTGCAGCTGTGCCTGACGCCATTTTCTCTGCCCTGTCAGCAGTCTTGGGGCTGGACTGGTGTGAGGGAGTGAGAGGCCACGGCTTTGTGGGTGGCCCAGTGTGAGTGGGGCTCTGCTGGACTTTCTGCAGCAGTTGCCAAGATGCCACCTGCTAAAGAAGAGGATGTGTCACCCATACCTGCCGCTGGAATTTCTCCCTGGGCAGAGGTGAGTGAGGAAGAAAGCAGTGGGGGCCGGGACAGCAGGGGTATCTCAGGCAGGGAAATGGAAAGCTTCCAGAAGAGCACCCAGGGCCAGGACCATCCTGGCTGGCCTGCAGGCACCAAGTCGGCTGGCATGCTGTCACTCATGTGGCTCCATGGCCCTTCCTCTAGGCTTTCAAGTCCTTGTACATATTCAGGTGTTTTACCTGGGAAGGGTGGGAACATTTCAGCAGCAGCTGGCCTGGGGCTCAGCCCACGTTTACTCACAGATGCCTCGGCACGGTCCCCCAGCTTTGCAATGAGGACGCTTGTTGCGTGGGGCCTGCTGGCTGAATGGGAGATGATTCCCCACCACTGACCAACTTCAGAATTGTTTACAACTGGAGCAAGTGCCCTGATACGGTTTTCCTCTGTGTAACTGGTGGGTTCTGTTTTTTTTTCTTTTTTTCGTTTTTGGTTCAAGGTAGATTTTATTCCTCTTTTTTGTATTTACAGATATAAGCATGGAAATAATTTATTCATATAAATACATGTATGTGAAGGGAAGAATATTTTTTCTGTTTTACTTTTTGTAATTTGAATTTTATTTTATTTTTTTATACAGCAGGTTCTTTTTGGTTATCTATTTTATACATATAAATGTATACATGCCAATCCCAATCTCTCAACTCCCCCCACCACCACCCCCCAACAGCTTTCCCCCCTTGGTGTCCATACGTTTGTTGTCTACATCTGTTGCTCTATTTCTGCCTGGCAAAACGGTTCATCTGTACAATTTTTCTAGGTTCCACATATATGCATTAATAGACAAGATTTGTTTTTCTCTTTCTGACTTACTTCACTCTGTATGACAGTCTCTAGATCCATCAACGTCTCTACAAATGACCCAATTTCATTCCTTTTTATGGCTTAGTAATATTCCATTTTATATATGTACCACATCTTTATGCATTCGTCTGTCTGTGGGCATTTAGGTTGCTTCCATTACCTGGATATTGTAAATAGTGATGCAATGAACATTGCGGTGAATGTCTCTTTTTGATTTATGGTTTTGTCTGGGTATATGCCCAGTAGTGGGATTGCTGTATCATATGGTAATTCTATTCTTAGTTTTATAAGAAACTCCATAATGTTCTCCACTGTGACTGTATCAATTTACATTCCCAACAATAGTGGAAGAGGGTTCCTTATCTCCACACCCTTTCCAGCATTTGTTGTTTGTAGATTTTCTGATGATGCCCATTCTAACAGGTGTGAGGTGATACACCATGGATGAGTCTATTTCGTTGAGCAAAGAGTAGGTCTTGTCTATTACATATTTGGCTTATGGAACGGTATGTGTGCTAATTTCAATCTCTGGTTTTATACAGCACCCCAACTCAACTTTCCCCTTAAGCAAGCATAAGTTTTTATCTAAATGTGAGACTCTGTTCGGTTTTGGAATTCAGTTTATGTGTAGCCAAGTTTACACTCTCTCTATTAGTGATATCTTATGATAATTCTCTTTCTCTGTGTGACCTATTTCTCTTAGAATCATCATACTTAAATCCACTCAATTTGCTGCTACAGGCCTGATGACATTGATTTCATTGCTGAGTGATATTCCGTTGTACGTAAGTAGCACAACTCCTTTATCCATTTTTTTCTTTCTGGGATATTTAATTTGTACTGGACTCAAGGTTCTTGTAAACACAGCAGCCCTAAATTTTGTGTTGGCTGTGTCTTGTTGATTTTAATTTTCCTAAGCTATAGGGCCAAAAGTGGAAGTGCCCTAGGGTCTGTAGCTTTGTTTTTCAGATGTTTCAGGATACACCATAAACATCTCCAGAGTGTCTGTTGGCAATTTACATCCCGCCCATCAGCATAACAAGGCTCCCTGTTCTCCATGGCCTGTCCTGTGTTTCTGGTTTTTACACTTTTTTCAGATGGCCCTTTTGACGAATGGGAAATGAGACTTCATTGTAGTGCGGATTTCCATTTCTCGAGTGCTTGGTTGGCCAAAAAGGGCATATGTGTTTTTTCCTGAATATATTCAGGAAAAAATGTTTACGCACTTTTGTCCAAGTGCATCACTGTCAAAGATCTGCCGCTTTTCACATGCTTTAAATGCAATTCCAATCTACCTCCTGAAATATGATTCCTGCAATTCTGCCTCGTTTTCAAGTCCTCTTTGCAGACTTACTTCCATATAATTTTGCCAATAGCTGTCATTTATAACACTGCAGGTTTGTGAATTACAGTGCCCGTGATTTCCTTTCTTAACTCGTTTCCTTGAAAACTGGCCACAGAACCGCAGGTTTGCTTCAGGCCGTAATCAGGGTCCGGCACGGCACTCTGAGACTTTGGTTCATTCCACTTCCTGGTGGGAAATTAGAGTTAAATGTGCCCCTCCAGACACCTGCCTCACTCCTAGCCCCTTGGTGATGTGTGTCCTGTGGTTTGAGGCCACATGTGCTGGGTTCCTCACCTTTGGCTGATGTGGCCCCACTGGTGTGAGGACACTCCTGCCTGGTTCCCATCCCCTTGGTGATGTGGGCCCTCCGGTGAGAGTCTGATCCTGGTTGGGTTCCTCACACTTCTGTGAGGTGGGCCCTCTTCTCTGAGGTCACTCCTGCCTGGCTGGCACACCCCGCCTTGGCGACGTCGGCCCTCTGGTGGGATTTGGTGCCTGCTGGGTGTCTCCTCCCCTCGGTAATGAGGGCCCTCTGGCGTCAGACCCTAACTCCTGGGCTCCCAATATTTTCTGATATGCGCCCTGTGGTTCGAGTACACTCCTGCCAGGTTCCCAACCCCATGGGAATGTGGGCCTTCTGCTCTGAGGTCCCAACCGTGGGTTGCTCAGTTTCATGATGAGGGCCCTCTGCTGTGAGTTCTCTCCGGCCTGGATCCCATAGCCTCGCTGCTCCTGGCCACCTGCTGGGAGGTTACAACTGCGGGATTCCTCACCTTTTTTCTTCTATGGGCCCTCTGTTTTGAGACTCCTCCTGCCTGCCTCACTCCCAGCCCCTTGGTGATGTGTGTCCTCTGGTTTGAGGCCACGTATGCTGGGTCCCTCGCCTTTCGATGATGTGGCCCCACTGGTGTGAGGACACTCCTGCCTGGTTCCTATCCCCTTGATGATGTGGGCCCTCTGGTGAGAGTCTGATCCTGGCTGGGTTCCTCACCCTTCTGTGAGGTGGGCCCTCTGCTGTGAGGTCACTCCTGCCTGGCTGGCACACCCCACCTGGGCAACATCGGCCCTCTTGTGGCAGTTGGAGCCTGCTGGGAACCTCCCCTCGGTGATGGGGGCCCTCTTGCCTCAGGCCCTAACTGCTGGGTACCCACATTTTCTGATACTTGCTAAGTGGTGCGAGGACACTCCTGCGAGGTTCCCATCCCCATGGGCATGTGGGCCTTCTGCTCTAAGGTCCCAACACCTGTGTTGTTCACCGTTTCATGATGTTGGCTCTCTGGTGTTAGTTCACCCAGGCCTAGATCCCATAGCCTCTGTGCTCTGAGCGGCCTGCTGGGAGGTTCCTACTGCTGGATTCCTTACCTTTTTTATTCTTTGTGTCCTGTGTTTTCATGCTCCTACTTCCTGACTCACTCCCAGCCCATTTGTGATGTAGGTCCTCTTGTTTAAGGCCACATGTACCAGTTTCCTCACCTTTATTGATGTGGCCCCACTGGTGTGAGGACACTCCTGCCTGGTTCCCATCCCCTTGGTGATGTGGGCCCTCTGGTGAGAGTCTGATCCTGTCTGGATTCCTCACACTTCTGTGAGGTGGGCCCTCTGCTGTGAGGTAACTCCTGCCTGGCTTGCTCCCATTGCCTTGGTGACGTCGGCCCTCTGGTGGCATTTGGAGCCTGCTGGTAGCCTCCTCTCCTCCGTGATGAGGGCCCTCTGGCGCCAGGCCATAACTGCTGGGTTCCCACATTTTCTGATACGTGCTAAGTTGTGCGAGGACACTCCTGCGAGGTTCCCATCCCCATGGGGATGTGGGCCTTCTGCTCTGAGGTCCCACTGGCTGGGTTGCTCACAGTTTCATGATGTGGGCCCTCTGCTGTGAGTTCACTGTGGCCTGGATCCCATAGACTCCATGCTCTGGGCCACCTGCTGGGAGGTTCAAACTGCTGGATTCCTCACATTTTTTATTCTGTGGGCCCTGTGTTGTTAGGCTACTCCTGCCTGCCTCACTCGGAGCACCTTGGAAATGTGGGTCCTCTGGTTTAGGCCACATGTGCTGGGTTCCTCACCTTTCTATAATGTGGCCACACTGGTGTGAGGACACTCCTGCCTTGTTCCGATCCCCTTGGTGATGTGGGCCCTCTGGTGAGAGTCTTATCCTGGCTGGGTTCCTCACCCTTCTGTGCGGTAGGCCCTCTGCTGTGAGGTCACTCCTGCCTGGCTGGCACACGTCAACTTGGCGATGTGGGCCCTCAGTTGGGAGTTGGTGCCTGCTGGGAGTCTCCTCCCCTCGGTAATGAGGGCCCTCTGGCGTCAGACCCTAACTCCTGGGCTCCCAAAATTTTCTGATGTGCGCCCTGTGGTGCAAGTACACTCCTGCCAGGATCCCAACCCCATGGGAATGTGTGTCTTCTGCTCTGAGGTCCCAATGGTACGTTGTTCAGTTTCATGATGAGGGCCCTCTGGTGTGAGTTCACTCCGGCATGGACCCCATAGCCTCGCTGCTCCTGGCCACCTGCGGGGAGGTTCCAACTGCGGGATTCCTCACCTTTTTCCTTCTATGGGCCCTCTGTTTTGAGACTCCTCCTGCCTGCCTCACTCCCAGCCCCTTGGTGATGTGTGTCCTGTAGTTTGAGGCCACGTGTGCTGGGTCCGTCACATTTCGGTGATGTGACCACACTGGTGTGAGAACACTCCTGCCTGGTTTCCATTCCCTTGGTGATGTGGGCCCTCCGGTGAGAGTCTGATCCTCTTTGGGTTCCTCACACTTTTGTGTGGTTGGCCCTCTGCTCTGAGGTCACTCGTGCCTGGCTGGCACACCCTGCATTGGTGACGTCGGCCTTCTGGTAGCAGTTGGAGCTTGCTGGGAGCCTCCTCTCCTCAGTGATGAGGGCCCTCTGGCGTCCGGCCCTAACTGCTGGGCTCCCCACCTTTTCTGATGTGTGCCCACTGGTGCGATGACACTCCTGCTTGGTTCCCTTCCCCATGGGGATGTGGGCCTTGTGCTCTGAGGTTACAACGGCTGGGTTGCTTACAGTATCACGATGAGGGCCCTCTGTTGTGAGTTCATCACTGCCTGGATCCCATAGCCTCGGTGCTCTGGGCCACCTGCTGGGATGTTCCAACTGCTGGATTCCTCACCTTTTTTATACAATGGGCCATGTGTTTTGAGGTTAATCCTGCCTGCCTCGCTCCGAGACCCATGGTGATGTGGGTCCTCTGGTTTGAGGCCACATGTGCTGGGTACCTCAACTTTCGATGATGTGGCCCCACGGGTGTGAGGACACTCCTGCCTGGTTCCCAGCCCCTTGCTTATGTGGGCACTCTGGTGAGAGTCTGATCTTGACTGGGTTCCTTACCCTTCTGTGAGGTGGGCCCTCTGATGTGAGGTCACTCCTGCCTGGATGGCTCATGTCGCCTTGGCGACGTAGGCCCTCTGTTGGCCACTGAAGCATGCTGGGAGCCTCCTACCCTCTTTAATAAGGGCCCTGGAAGAAACGCATATGCCCTTTTTGACCAAGTGCATCATTGTCGAGGTTCTGCCTCTTCTCCTATACTTTCAGAGGACTTCCCGTCTACCTCCTGAAATCGTGTTCCTGGAATTCTGCCCCGCGTTCAAGTCCTCTTTGCAGCCTTACTTCAATATATTTTTGGACGATAGCTGTCATTTATAACTCTGCAGGTTTGTGAATTACAGTGCCCCTGAGCTCCTTTCTTCAACTCGCTTTCTTGTGAGCTGGCCGCAAAACCGCAGGATTGCTTCAGGCCCTAATCTGGTTCCGACACGGCATGCTGAGCCTTTGGCTAATTCCTCTTCCTGGTGGGAAATGAGCGTTAAATTTGTTCGTGCAGACACCTACAGCTAATCTCTCATTGGTTCTCCCTATTCCTGTTCATCTTGCACAGAAATTCCAAACTGTGCCAAACAGGAGGTTAAAGGCACTGACTCTCCAAGTGGGGAGAGTGTTAGTAAAGCGTCTGGAATGGTAAAACCGAGTACGAGGGGACGAAAACTGAGACGCATTTAAAAAGTTTTCCCGGTCACATGGTGGACCATATTCTGGGTTGCCCATGCATGTTTTACCTGAAGGAAGAATCCCTTAAACCTGGAGAGTTGGGACCCATGGAATGGGTACCACGCAGTATGACTTCAAAGGGTTGCCTTTGCTCACCGAACGTCACCAATGCTATCAGCCCGAAGTGTCCAGCCTTATGTCTCACTCAGCTCGGGGTGTAGATGTGGTAAATCCACGTTGCATCACAAGCCCTGAATGAATTATTTAAGAATTGCTCTCTATTTCACTGTCATTGTGTTCTGTTTTTGTAATTTATTTTGATAATGGGATTTATCGTATTTTCACTGCTGCGTTTATGCCGCTGTACACATGCTTGATTCTCTTATGGAGACATATAAATCCATGGGTTTTCAGATTCTTACTAGTCAGGTATATTCCTAGGCATTGAATATGGGGTGTTGAGTCCATTTCGTGGAGCAAGGAGTAGGTCCTGACTATTACATATTTGCTTATGGAAAGGTATCTGTGCTAATTTCAATCTCTGGTTTTATGCAGCACCACAACTCACCTTTCCCCTTAAGCAAGCATAAGTTGGTTTTCTAAATTTGAGACCCTTTTCTGTTTTGTAATTGAGTTCATGTGCAGCCATGTTTGCATTCCGTGTATTTGAGATATCTTATGGTGTTTCTTTTTCTGTGTGACTTAGTTAACTTAGAATGATCGTACCTGAATCCACTCATTATGCCGCGACGGGCCTCATGACATAGATTTCATTGCTGAGTGATATTCCATTGTACGTACGTACAACAACTTCTTTATCCATTTTTTGCTTTCTGGGATATTTCACTTGTACCGTAAATGAGGTTCTTGTAAGCAGAGCCGTCCAAAATTTATGGGTGGCTGTGTCTTTTTGATTTTAATTTCCCTAAGCTATAGAACCATAAGTTGAAGTGCCGTAGGCTCCGTTGCTTAGTTTTTTAGGTGTTTGAGGAAACACCATACATTTCTCCAGAGTGGCTGTTGGCAATTTACATCCCGCCCATCAGCATAACAAGGCTCCCTGTTCTCCATGGCCTGTGCTGTCTTTCTGGATTTTACACTTTTTTCAGATGGCCCTTTTGACCTGGGGGCAGTGAGACTTCTTTGTAGTGCAGATTTCTTTAACATGCTGGCTTGGTTGGCCAAAAAGGGCGTATGCGTTTTTTCCTGAATATATTCAGGAAAAAACGCATACGCCCTTTTTGGCCAAGTGCATCATTGTCGACGTTCTGCCTCTTTTCCTATGCTTTAAATGCAATTCCAGTCTACCCCCTGAAATCGTTTTCCTGCAATTCTGCCCCGCATTCCAGTCCTCTTCGCAGCCTTCCTTCAATATATTTTTGGACGATAGCTGTCATTTATAACTCTGCAGGTTTGTGAATTACAGTGCCCCTGAGCTCCTTTCTTCAACTCACTTTCTTGTGAGCTGGCCGCAAACCCGCAGGAATGCTTCAGGCCCTAATCTGGTTCCGGCACGGCATGCTGAGCCTTTGGTTAATTCCTCTTCCTGGTGGGAAATGAGCGTTCCATTTGCCCGTCCAGACACCTACAGCTAGTCTCTCATTGGTTCTCCCTATTCCTGTTCATCTTGCTCAGAAATTGCAAACTGTGCCAAACAGGAGGTTAAAGGCACTGACTCTCCAAGTGGGGAGAGTGTTAGTAAACGGTCTGGAATGGTGAACCCGAGTAAAAGGGGACGAAAACTGAGATGCATTTGAAAACGTTTCCCAGTCACACAGTGCACCGTACTGTGGGTTTCCCATGCATGTTTTAGCTGAAGGAAGAATCCCTTAAACCTGGAGAGTTGGGACCCATGGAATGGGTACCATGCAGTATGACCTCAAAGGGTCTGCATTTGCTCATCGAACCTCACCAATGCTATCAGCCCGAAGTGTCCAGCCTTATGTCTCACTCAGCTCTGGGTGTAGATGTGGTAAATCCAGGTTGCATCACAAGCCCTGAATGAATTATTTAAGAATTGCTCTCTATTTCACTGTCATTGTGTTTGTTTTTGTAATTCATTTTGATAATGGGTTTTATCGGATTTTCTCTGCTGCATTCATGCCGCTGTACACACACTTGAGTCTCTTACGGAGACATATAAATCCATGGGTTTGAAGGTTCTTACTAGTCATGTGTAATCCTAGGCGTTGAATATGGGGTGTTTAGTCCATTTCGTTGAGCAAGGGCTAGGTCTTGACTATTACATATTTGGCTTATGGAAAGGTATCTGTGCTAATTTCTATCTCTGGTTTTATGCAGCACCACAACTCACCTTTCCCCTTAAGCAAGCATAAGTTGGTTTTCTAAATTTGAGACCCTGTTCTGTTTTGTAATTCAGTTCATGTGTAGCCAAGTTTACATTCCGTGTATTAGTGATATCTTATGATGTTTCATTTTCTGTGTGACTTATTTCACTTAGAATCATCGTACCTGAATCGACTCATTATGCCGCGACGGGCCTTATGACATAGATTTCATTGGTGAGTGATATTCCTTTGTACGTACGTACCACACTTCTTTATCCATTTTTCGCTTTCTGGGATATTTAACTTGTACCGTAGACGAGGTTCTTGTAAACAGACCCGTAAACAGAAACTTTGCGGTGGCTGTGTGTTTTTGATTTTAATTTCCCTAAGCTATAGGAAAATAAGTGGTAATGCCGTAGGCTCCGTTGCTTTGTTTTTTAGGTTTTTGAGGAAACACCATACACATCTCCAGAGTGGCTGTTGGCAATTTACATCCCGGCCATCAGCATAACAAGGCTCCCTGTTCTCCATGGCCTGTGCTGCCTTTCTGGATTTTACACTTTTTTCAGATGGCCCTTTTGAACGGGGGGCAGTGAGACTTCATTGTAGTGCAGATTTCTTTAACATGCTTGCTTGGTTGGCCAAAAAGGGCGTATGCGTTTTTTCCTGAATATATTCAGGAAAAAACGCATACGCCCTTTTTGGCCAAGTGCATCATTGTCGACGTTCTGCCTCTTTTCCTATGCTTTAAATGCAATTCCAGTCTACCCCCTGAAATCGTTTTCTTGCAATTCTGCCCCGCTTTCAAGTCCTCTTCGCAGCCTTCCTTCAATATATTTTTGGGTGATAGCTGTCATTTATAACTCTGCAGGTTTGTGAATTACAGTGTCCCTGAGCTCCTTTCTTCAACTCGCTTTCTTGTGAGCTGGCCGCAAACCCGCAGGATTGCTTCAGGCCCTAATCTGGTTCCGGCACGGCATGCTGAGCCTTTGGTTAATTCCTCTTCCTGGTGGGAAATGAGCGTTAAATTTGCCTGTGCAGACACCTTCACACGAGTCTTCATGGTGCCACTTTGCCCCGGTTATCTCTACGGAGGTTGGAGTTGGAGGGCCTCCTTGCTCAAGGTCAGTGTGCCCATGGAGCCAACCCTGCAACTTCAGGGCATGGTTGGGTGTTAGGATCACCACGTGGGGTCCTTTTCCCTTCGGAGGGAGGTGGCCTTTTGGGCTGCTGATTTCCAGGTTTTCAGATACTGCCAGTATCTTGGCCAGATGTGGCGGTGGGCCAAGCCCCTTGGTGACCGTAGTTTATCCTACCTGGATCGCATTCTTGCATTGTTCCATTTCAAGTGGTCCCAGGTTTTGCACTAATACTCCAATGGCGATTCACCGTTCACCAGGAATGTAAAGGTCAAAGGGTTTAGCTAAATTAGGGAGTTCCAGGGCAAGGGTCTGAATTGACTGCTCTTTCCATTCTTGAAAGGCCACTTCTCCATTCTATTCAAAAGGATCATCATCTTTTCCTTTCAGTGTTTCATATAGAGGCCCAGCTAGTAGACTGTAGTTAGGGATCCAGAAGCAGCAAACCCTGGCCTCCCCAGGAACCCCTAAGCTGTCTTCTAGTTTCAGAAATGGGTAAGGCTGTAAATTGTTTCTTCCCTTTCCTGGGATGGGCTTCTCCGACCTTCTGTGAGAATGAAGCCCAGGCAGGTCACCGTAGTCTGTGATATTTGAGCTTTTTCTTGGACAACTTGTATCCTTTATTGGCTTGGTAGTTCAGAGGTCTCCTTAGTAGGGCTGGCGATCAGAATGTCGTCTGCATATTGAAGGTGTGTTTCTTTTTTCAGAGGTAGAACTTTTAGTTCTTTAGCTGAGCTTTCCCCAAAGATGGTGTGGGAATTTTTGAACCCTTGGGGCAACACGGCCCGGAAGTATTGTTTTAGTTGTATGTTGAGTCCTGCCACTCACAAGCCAAAATTTCTTGTGACTCTGGGACTAATAGAATACAAAAGAAGGCATCATTGAAGACTAATACAGAATACCATGTCCTGGTGGTTGGTAGAATGACCAGCAGGGTGTAGGATTTAGGAACTACTGGAGGTATATCCTCGGTGGCTTCACTGACTGTACTGACATCATTTACCAGGACTCCAGCAGCCCATGGGGCTGTCGAGGTCAGGCCCCTCCCAGGATATGGGGTTCCCTGGGCAGGTTCCCCTCAGCCCATGGGGCTCTCGTGGTCAGGCCCCTCCCAGGATACAGAGCTACCCTTGCAGGTACCATGGCAGGGCTGGGAACACAGGAACCCTGCATATCGCCCTCATTGCAGAGCACTCCCAGCCACCTGTCACTCAGATCTGACACAGAGCACCTCAGAGCAGGACTTGAACTAACAAACAGCAGCTCCGACAGGTCTGTGACCCTGGGCATCACTCTGTGTGGCCTCCCTCCACCTGGTCTTCCAGAGACTTCCACTGCACCCGGGGCACCAGGCCTCTGTCTCCACCCACCAGCCACCCCTCCTCTCCCTGACTCCTGGGTTCCTCTCATTAGGAGAGGGTTTTCTTGAAGTTGTCTCCCACTCATGGGCCAGATAATATAATTAGAAAACAAGCCAGAGCTGCAGCCCCTTGTCTATCCTGACTCTCAGGAGCCCACACCTGTTCCTTGGACCTGGCCGATTCAGCAAGTTCCAGTTTCTGCAACTGTGAGCCCCTGAGGGGTGATTATTGGCTGGCCTGGGAAGCCCGACCGTGCCGGCCAGACCTCCCCAGGTGTGCCTGGGTTCAGATCAATATAAACACCGCTCCAGGCAGCAAGAGCCCCTGCAGCTGTGCCTGACGCCATTTTCTCTGCCCTGTCAGCAGTCTTGGGTCTGGACTGGTGGGAGGGAGTGAGAGGCCACGGCTTTGTGGGTGGCCCAGTGTGAGTGGGGCTCTGCTGGACTTTCTGCAGCAGTTGCCAAGATGCCACCTGCTAAAGAAGAGGATGTGTCACCCATACCTGCCGCTGGAATTTCTCCCTGGGCAGAGGTGAGTGAGGAAGAAAGCAGTGGGGGCCGGGACAGCAGGGGTATCTCAGGCAGGGAAATGGAAAGCTTCCAGAAGAGCACCCAGGGCCAGGACCATCCTGGCTGGCCTGCAGGCACCAAGTCGGCTGGCATGCTGTCACTCATGTGGCTCCATGGCCCTTCCTCTAGGCTTTCAAGTCCTTGTACATATTCAGGTGTTTTACCTGGGAAGGGTGGGAACATTTCAGCAGCAGCTGGCCTGGGGCTCAGCCCACGTTTACTCACAGATGCCTCGGCACGGTCCCCCAGCTTTGCAATGAGGACGCTTGTTGCGTGGGGCCTGCTGGCTGAATGGGAGATGATTCCCCACCACTGACCAACTTCAGAATTGTTTACAACTGGAGCAAGTGCCCTGATACGGTTTTCCTCTGTGTAACTGGTGGGTTCTGTTTTTTTTTCTTTTTTTCGTTTTTGGTTCAAGGTAGATTTTATTCCTCTTTTTTGTATTTACAGATATAAGCATGGAAATAATTTATTCATATAAATACATGTATGTGAAGGGAAGAATATTTTTTCTGTTTTACTTTTTGTAATTTGAATTTTATTTTATTTTTTTATACAGCAGGTTCTTTTTGGTTATCTATTTTATACATATAAATGTATACATGCCAATCCCAATCTCTCAACTCCTCCCACCACCACCCCCCAACAGCTTTCCCCCCTTGGTGTCCATACGTTTGTTGTCTACATCTGTTGCTCTATTTCTGCCTGGCAAAACGGTTCATCTGTACAATTTTTCTAGGTTCCACATATATGCATTAATAGACAAGATTTGTTTTTCTCTTTCTGACTTACTTCACTCTGTATGACAGTCTCTAGATCCATCAACGTCTCTACAAATGACCCAATTTCATTCCTTTTTATGGCTTAGTAATATTCCATTTTATATATGTACCACATCTTTATGCATTCGTCTGTCTGTGGGCATTTAGGTTGCTTCCATTACCTGGATATTGTAAATAGTGATGCAATGAACATTGCGGTGAATGTCTCTTTTTGATTTATGGTTTTGTCTGGGTATATGCCCAGTAGTGGGATTGCTGTATCATATGGTAATTCTATTCTTAGTTTTATAAGAAACTCCATAATGTTCTCCACTGTGACTGTATCAATTTACATTCCCAACAATAGTGGAAGAGGGTTCCTTATCTCCACACCCTTTCCAGCATTTGTTGTTTGTAGATTTTCTGATGATGCCCATTCTAACAGGTGTGAGGTGATACACCATGGATGAGTCTATTTCGTTGAGCAAAGAGTAGGTCTTGTCTATTACATATTTGGCTTATGGAACGGTATGTGTGCTAATTTCAATCTCTGGTTTTATACAGCACCCCAACTCAACTTTCCCCTTAAGCAAGCATAAGTTTTTATCTAAATGTGAGACTCTGTTCGGTTTTGGAATTCAGTTTATGTGTAGCCAAGTTTACACTCTCTCTATTAGTGATATCTTATGATAATTCTCTTTCTCTGTGTGACCTATTTCTCTTAGAATCATCATACTTAAATCCACTCAATTTGCTGCTACAGGCCTGATGACATTGATTTCATTGCTGAGTGATATTCCGTTGTACGTAAGTAGCACAACTCCTTTATCCATTTTTTTCTTTCTGGGATATTTAATTTGTACTGGACTCAAGGTTCTTGTAAACACAGCAGCCCTAAATTTTGTGTTGGCTGTGTCTTGTTGATTTTAATTTTCCTAAGCTATAGGGCCAAAAGTGGAAGTGCCCTAGGGTCTGTAGCTTTGTTTTTCAGATGTTTCAGGATACACCATAAACATCTCCAGAGTGTCTGTTGGCAATTTACATCCCGCCCATCAGCATAACAAGGCTCCCTGTTCTCCATGGCCTGTCCTGTGTTTCTGGTTTTTACACTTTTTTCAGATGGCCCTTTTGACGAATGGGAAATGAGACTTCATTGTAGTGCGGATTTCCATTTCTCGAGTGCTTGGTTGGCCAAAAAGGGCATATGTGTTTTTTCCTGAATATATTCAGGAAAAAATGTTTACGCACTTTTGTCCAAGTGCATCACTGTCAAAGATCTGCCGCTTTTCACATGCTTTAAATGCAATTCCAATCTACCTCCTGAAATATGATTCCTGCAATTCTGCCTCGTTTTCAAGTCCTCTTTGCAGACTTACTTCCATATAATTTTGCCAATAGCTGTCATTTATAACACTGCAGGTTTGTGAATTACAGTGCCCGTGATTTCCTTTCTTAACTCGTTTCCTTGAAAACTGGCCACAGAACCGCAGGTTTGCTTCAGGCCGTAATCAGGGTCCGGCACGGCACTCTGAGACTTTGGTTCATTCCACTTCCTGGTGGGAAATTAGAGTTAAATGTGCCCCTCCAGACACCTGCCTCACTCCTAGCCCCTTGGTGATGTGTGTCCTGTGGTTTGAGGCCACATGTGCTGGGTTCCTCACCTTTGGCTGATGTGGCCCCACTGGTGTGAGGACACTCCTGCCTGGTTCCCATCCCCTTGGTGATGTGGGCCCTCCGGTGAGAGTCTGATCCTGGTTGGGTTCCTCACACTTCTGTGAGGTGGGCCCTCTTCTCTGAGGTCACTCCTGCCTGGCTGGCACACCCCGCCTTGGCGACGTCGGCCCTCTGGTGGGATTTGGTGCCTGCTGGGTGTCTCCTCCCCTCGGTAATGAGGGCCCTCTGGCGTCAGACCCTAACTCCTGGGCTCCCAATATTTTCTGATATGCGCCCTGTGGTTCGAGTACACTCCTGCCAGGTTCCCAACCCCATGGGAATGTGGGCCTTCTGCTCTGAGGTCCCAACCGTGGGTTGCTCAGTTTCATGATGAGGGCCCTCTGCTGTGAGTTCTCTCCGGCCTGGATCCCATAGCCTCGCTGCTCCTGGCCACCTGCTGGGAGGTTACAACTGCGGGATTCCTCACCTTTTTTCTTCTATGGGCCCTCTGTTTTGAGACTCCTCCTGCCTGCCTCACTCCCAGCCCCTTGGTGATGTGTGTCCTCTGGTTTGAGGCCACGTATGCTGGGTCCCTCGCCTTTCGATGATGTGGCCCCACTGGTGTGAGGACACTCCTGCCTGGTTCCTATCCCCTTGATGATGTGGGCCCTCTGGTGAGAGTCTGATCCTGGCTGGGTTCCTCACCCTTCTGTGAGGGGGGCCCTCTGCTGTGAGGTCACTCCTGCCTGGCTGGCACACCCCACCTGGGCAACATCGGCCCTCTTGTGGCAGTTGGAGCCTGCTGGGAACCTCCCCTCGGTGATGGGGGCCCTCTTGCCTCAGGCCCTAACTGCTGGGTACCCACATTTTCTGATACGTGCTAAGTGGTGCGAGGACACTCCTGCGAGGTTCCCATCCCCATGGGCATGTGGGCCTTCTGCTCTAAGGTCCCAACACCTGTGTTGTTCACCGTTTCATGATGTTGGCTCTCTGGTGTTAGTTCACCCAGGCCTAGATCCCATAGCCTCTGTGCTCTGAGCGGCCTGCTGGGAGGTTCCTACTGCTGGATTCCTTACCTTTTTTATTCTTTGTGTCCTGTGTTTTCATGCTCCTACTTCCTGACTCACTCCCAGCCCATTTGTGATGTAGGTCCTCTTGTTTAAGGCCACATGTACCAGTTTCCTCACCTTTATTGATGTGGCCCCACTGGTGTGAGGACACTCCTGCCTGGTTCCCATCCCCTTGGTGATGTGGGCCCTCTGGTGAGAGTCTGATCCTGTCTGGATTCCTCACACTTCTGTGAGGTGGGCCCTCTGCTGTGAGGTAACTCCTGCCTGGCTTGCTCCCATTGCCTTGGTGACGTCGGCCCTCTGGTGGCATTTGGAGCCTGCTGGTAGCCTCCTCTCCTCCGTGATGAGGGCCCTCTGGCGCCAGGCCATAACTGCTGGGTTCCCACATTTTCTGATACGTGCTAAGTTGTGCGAGGACACTCCTGCGAGGTTCCCATCCCCATGGGGATGTGGGCCTTCTGCTCTGAGGTCCCACTGGCTGGGTTGCTCACAGTTTCATGATGTGGGCCCTCTGCTGTGAGTTCACTGTGGCCTGGATCCCATAGACTCCATGCTCTGGGCCACCTGCTGGGAGGTTCAAACTGCTGGATTCCTCACATTTTTTATTCTGTGGGCCCTGTGTTGTTAGGCTACTCCTGCCTGCCTCACTCGGAGCACCTTGGAAATGTGGGTCCTCTGGTTTAGGCCACATGTGCTGGGTTCCTCACCTTTCTATAATGTGGCCACACTGGTGTGAGGACACTCCTGCCTTGTTCCGATCCCCTTGGTGATGTGGGCCCTCTGGTGAGAGTCTTATCCTGGCTGGGTTCCTCACCCTTCTGTGCGGTAGGCCCTCTGCTGTGAGGTCACTCCTGCCTGGCTGGCACACGTCAACTTGGCGATGTGGGCCCTCAGTTGGGAGTTGGTGCCTGCTGGGAGTCTCCTCCCCTCGGTAATGAGGGCCCTCTGGCGTCAGACCCTAACTCCTGGGCTCCCAAAATTTTCTGATGTGCGCCCTGTGGTGCAAGTACACTCCTGCCAGGATCCCAACCCCATGGGAATGTGTGTCTTCTGCTCTGAGGTCCCAATGGTACGTTGTTCAGTTTCATGATGAGGGCCCTCTGGTGTGAGTTCACTCCGGCATGGACCCCATAGCCTCGCTGCTCCTGGCCACCTGCGGGGAGGTTCCAACTGCGGGATTCCTCACCTTTTTTCCTCTATGGGCCCTCTGTTTTGAGACTCCTCCTGCCTGCCTCACTCCCAGCCCCTTGGTGATGTGTGTCCTGTAGTTTGAGGCCACGTGTGCTGGGTCCGTCACATTTCGGTGATGTGACCACACTGGTGTGAGAACACTCCTGCCTGGTTTCCATTCCCTTGGTGATGTGGGCCCTCCGGTGAGAGTCTGATCCTCTTTGGGTTCCTCACACTTTTGTGTGGTTGGCCCTCTGCTCTGAGGTCACTCGTGCCTGGCTGGCACACCCTGCATTGGTGACGTCGGCCTTCTGGTAGCAGTTGGAGCTTGCTGGGAGCCTCCTCTCCTCAGTGATGAGGGCCCTCTGGCGTCCGGCCCTAACTGCTGGGCTCCCCACCTTTTCTGATGTGTGCCCACTGGTGCGATGACACTCCTGCTTGGTTCCCTTCCCCATGGGGATGTGGGCCTTGTGCTCTGAGGTTACAACGGCTGGGTTGCTTACAGTATCACGATGAGGGCCCTCTGTTGTGAGTTCATCACTGCCTGGATCCCATAGCCTCGGTGCTCTGGGCCACCTGCTGGGATGTTCCAACTGCTGGATTCCTCACCTTTTTTATACAATGGGCCATGTGTTTTGAGGTTAATCCTGCCTGCCTCGCTCCGAGACCCATGGTGATGTGGGTCCTCTGGTTTGAGGCCACATGTGCTGGGTACCTCAACTTTCGATGATGTGGCCCCACGGGTGTGAGGACACTCCTGCCTGGTTCCCAGCCCCTTGCTTATGTGGGCACTCTGGTGAGAGTCTGATCTTGACTGGGTTCCTTACCCTTCTGTGAGGTGGGCCCTCTGATGTGAGGTCACTCCTGCCTGGATGGCTCATGTCGCCTTGGCGACGTAGGCCCTCTGTTGGCCACTGAAGCATGCTGGGAGCCTCCTACCCTCTTTAATAAGGGCCCTGGAAGAAACGCATATGCCCTTTTTGACCAAGTGCATCATTGTCGAGGTTCTGCCTCTTCTCCTATACTTTCAGAGGACTTCCCGTCTACCTCCTGAAATCGTGTTCCTGGAATTCTGCCCCGCGTTCAAGTCCTCTTTGCAGCCTTACTTCAATATATTTTTGGACGATAGCTGTCATTTATAACTCTGCAGGTTTGTGAATTACAGTGCCCCTGAGCTCCTTTCTTCAACTCGCTTTCTTGTGAGCTGGCCGCAAAACCGCAGGATTGCTTCAGGCCCTAATCTGGTTCCGACACGGCATGCTGAGCCTTTGGCTAATTCCTCTTCCTGGTGGGAAATGAGCGTTAAATTTGTTCGTGCAGACACCTACAGCTAATCTCTCATTGGTTCTCCCTATTCCTGTTCATCTTGCGCAGAAATTCCAAACTGTGCCAAACAGGAGGTTAAAGGCACTGACTCTCCAAGTGGGGAGAGTGTTAGTAAAGCCTCTGGAATGGTAAAACCGAGTACGAGGGGACGAAAACTGAGACGCATTTAAAAAGTTTTCCCGGTCACGTGGTGGACCATATTCTGGGTTGCCCATGCATGTTTTACCTGAAGGAAGAATCCCTTAAACCTGGAGAGTTGGGACCCATGGAATGGGTACCACGCAGTATGACTTCAAAGGGTTGCCTTTGCTCACCGAACGTCACCAATGCTATCAGCCCGAAGTGTCCAGCCTTATGTCTCACTCAGCTCGGGGTGTAGATGTGGTAAATCCACGTTGCATCACAAGCCCTGAATGAATTATTTAAGAATTGCTCTCTATTTCACTGTCATTGTGTTGTGTTTTTGTAATTTATTTTGATAATGGGATTTATCGGATTTTCACTGCTGCGTTTATGCCGCTGTACACATGCTTGATTCTCTTATGGAGACATATAAATCCATGGGTTTTCAGATTCTTACTAGTCAGGTATATTCCTAGGCATTGAATATGGGGTGTTGAGTCCATTTCGTGGAGCAAGGAGTAGGTCCTGACTATTACATATTTGCTTATGGAAAGGTATCTGTACTAATTTCAATCTCTGGTTTTATGCAGCACCACAACTCACCTTTCCCCTTAAGCAAGCATAAGTTGGTTTTCTAAATTTGAGACCCTTTTCTGTTTTGTAATTGAGTTCATGTGCAGCCATGTTTGCATTCCGTGTATTTGAGATATCTTATGGTGTTTCTTTTTCTGTGTGACTTAGTTAACTTAGAATGATCGTACCTGAATCCACTCATTATGCCGCGACGGGCCTCATGACATAGATTTCATTGCTGAGTGATATTCCATTGTACGTACGTACAACAACTTCTTTATCCATTTTTTGCTTTCTGGGATATTTCACTTGTACCGTAAATGAGGTTCTTGTAAGCAGAGCCGTCCAAAATTTATGGGTGGCTGTGTCTTTTTGATTTTAATTTCCCTAAGCTATAGAACCATAAGTTGAAGTGCCGTAGGCTCCGTTGCTTAGTTTTTTAGGTGTTTGAGGAAACACCATACATTTCTCCAGAGTGGCTGTTGGCAATTTACATCCCGCCCATCAGCATAACAAGGCTCCCTGTTCTCCATGGCCTGTGCTGTCTTTCTGGATTTTACACTTTTTTCAGATGGCCCTTTTGACCTGGGGGCAGTGAGACTTCTTTGTAGTGCAGATTTCTTTAACATGCTGGCTTGGTTGGCCAAAAAGGGCGTATGCGTTTTTTCCTGAATATATTCAGGAAAAAACGCATACGCCCTTTTTGGCCAAGTGCATCATTGTCGACGTTCTGCCTCTTTTCCTATGCTTTAAATGCAATTCCAGTCTACCCCCTGAAATCGTTTTCCTGCAATTCTGCCCCGCATTCCAGTCCTCTTCGCAGCCTTCCTTCAATATATTTTTGGACGATAGCTGTCATTTATAACTCTGCAGGTTTGTGAATTACAGTGCCCCTGAGCTCCTTTCTTCAACTCACTTTCTTGTGAGCTGGCCGCAAACCCGCAGGAATGCTTCAGGCCCTAATCTGGTTCCGGCACGGCATGCTGAGCCTTTGGTTAATTCCTCTTCCTGGTGGGAAATGAGCGTTCCATTTGCCCGTCCAGACACCTACAGCTAGTCTCTCATTGGTTCTCCCTATTCCTGTTCATCTTGCGCAGAAATTGCAAACTGTGCCAAACAGGAGGTTAAAGGCACTGACTCTCCAAGTGGGGAGAGTGTTAGTAAACGGTCTGGAATGGTGAACCCGAGTAAAAGGGGACGAAAACTGAGATGCATTTGAAAACGTTTCCCAGTCACACAGTGCACCGTACTGTGGGTTTCCCATGCATGTTTTAGCTGAAGGAAGAATCCCTTAAACCTGGAGAGTTGGGACCCATGGAATGGGTACCATGCAGTATGACCTCAAAGGGTCTGCATTTGCTCATCGAACCTCACCAATGCTATCAGCCCGAAGTGTCCAGCCTTATGTCTCACTCAGCTCTGGGTGTAGATGTGGTAAATCCAGGTTGCATCACAAGCCCTGAATGAATTATTTAAGAATTGCTCTCTATTTCACTGTCATTGTGTTTGTTTTTGTAATTCATTTTGATAATGGGTTTTATCGGATTTTCTCTGCTGCATTCATGCCGCTGTACACACACTTGAGTCTCTTACGGAGACATATAAATCCATGGGTTTGAAGGTTCTTACTAGTCATGTGTAATCCTAGGCGTTGAATATGGGGTGTTTAGTCCATTTCGTTGAGCAAGGGCTAGGTCTTGACTATTACATATTTGGCTTATGGAAAGGTATCTGTGCTAATTTCTATCTCTGGTTTTATGCAGCACCACAACTCACCTTTCCCCTTAAGCAAGCATAAGTTGGTTTTCTAAATTTGAGACCCTGTTCTGTTTTGTAATTCAGTTCATGTGTAGCCAAGTTTACATTCCGTGTATTAGTGATATCTTATGATGTTTCATTTTCTGTGTGACTTATTTCACTTAGAATCATCGTACCTGAATCGACTCATTATGCCGCGACGGGCCTTATGACATAGATTTCATTGGTGAGTGATATTCCTTTGTACGTACGTACCACACTTCTTTATCCATTTTTCGCTTTCTGGGATATTTAACTTGTACCGTAGACGAGGTTCTTGTAAACAGACCCGTAAACAGAAACTTTGCGGTGGCTGTGTGTTTTTGATTTTAATTTCCCTAAGCTATAGGAAAATAAGTGGTAATGCCGTAGGCTCCGTTGCTTTGTTTTTTAGGTTTTTGAGGAAACACCATACACATCTCCAGAGTGGCTGTTGGCAATTTACATCCCGGCCATCAGCATAACAAGGCTCCCTGTTCTCCATGGCCTGTGCTGCCTTTCTGGATTTTACACTTTTTTCAGATGGCCCTTTTGAACGGGGGGCAGTGAGACTTCATTGTAGTGCAGATTTCTTTAACATGCTTGCTTGGTTGGCCAAAAAGGGCGTATGCGTTTTTTCCTGAATATATTCAGGAAAAAACGCATACGCCCTTTTTGGCCAAGTGCATCATTGTCGACATTCTGCCTCTTTTCCTATGCTTTAAATGCAATTCCAGTCTACCCCCTGAAATCGTTTTCTTGCAATTCTGCCCCGCTTTCAAGTCCTCTTCGCAGCCTTCCTTCAATATATTTTTGGGTGATAGCTGTCATTTATAACTCTGCAGGTTTGTGAATTACAGTGTCCCTGAGCTCCTTTCTTCAACTCGCTTTCTTGTGAGCTGGCCGCAAACCCGCAGGATTGCTTCAGGCCCTAATCTGGTTCCGGCACGGCATGCTGAGCCTTTGGTTAATTCCGCTTCCTGGTGGGAAATGAGCGTTAAATTTGCCCGTGCAGACACCTTCACACGAGTCTTCATGGTGCCACTTTGCCCCGGTTATCTCTATGGAGGTTGGAGTTGGAGGGCCTCCTCGCTCAAGGTCAGTGTGCCCATGGAGCCAACCCTGCAACTTCAGGGCATGGTTGGGTGTTAGGATCACCACGTGGGGTCCTTTTCCCTTCGGAGGGAGGTGGCCTTTTGGGCTGCTGATTTCCAGGTTTTCAGATACTGCCAGTATCTTGGCCAGATGTGGCGGTGGGCCAAGCCCCTTGGTGACCGTAGTTTATCCTACCTGGATCGCATTCTTGCATTGTTCCATTTCAAGTGGTCCCAGGTTTTGCACTAATACTCCAATGGCGATTCACCGTTCACCAGGAATGTAAAGGTCAAAGGGTTTAGCTAAATTAGGGAGTTCCAGGGCAAGGGTCTGAATTGACTGCTCTTTCCATTCTTGAAAGGCCACTTCTCCATTCTATTCAAAAGGATCATCATCTTTTCCTTTCAGTGTTTCATATAGAGGCCCAGCTAGTAGACTGTAGTTAGGGATCCAGAAGCAGCAAACCCTGGCCTCCCCAGGAACCCCTAAGCTGTCTTCTAGTTTCAGAAATGGGTAAGGCTGTAAATTGTTTCTTCCCTTTCCTGGGATGGGCTTCTCCGACCTTCTGTGAGAATGAAGCCCAGGCAGGTCACCGTAGTCTGTGATATTTGAGCTTTGTCTTGGACAACTTGTATCCTTTATTGGCTTGGTAGTTCAGAGGTCTCCTTAGTAGGGCTGGCGATCAGAATGTCGTCTGCATATTGAAGGTGTGTTTCTTTTTCCAGAGGTAGAACTTTTAGTTCTTTAGCTGAGCTTTCCCCAAAGATGGTGTGGGAATTTTTGAACCCTTGGGGCAACACGGCCCGGAAGTATTGTTTTAGTTGTATGTTGAGTCCTGCCACTCACAAGCCAAAATTTCTTGTGACTCTGGGACTAATAGAATACAAAAGAAGGCATCATTGAAGACTAATACAGAATACCATGTCCTGGTGGTTGGTAGAATGACCAGCAGGGTGTAGGATTTAGGAACTACTGGAGGTATATCCTCGGTGGCTTCACTGACTGTACTGACATCATTTACCAGGACTCCAGCAGCCCATGGGGCTCTCGAGGTCAGGCCCGGTAGGCGGGCTCTGTGTCGCCTCCCAGGATATGGGGTTCCCTGGGCAGGTTCCCCTCAGCCCATGGGGCTCTCGTGGTCAGGCCCCTCCCAGGATACAGAGCTACCCTTGCAGGTACCATGGCAGGGCTGGGAACACAGGAACCCTGCATATCGCCCTCATTGCAGAGCACTCCCAGCCACCTGTCACTCAGATCTGACACAGAGCACCTCAGAGCAGGACTTGAACTAACAAACAGCAGCTCCGACAGGTCTGTGACCCTGGGCATCACTCTGTGTGGCCTCCCTCCACCTGGTCTTCCAGAGACTTCCACTGCACCCGGGGCACCAGGCCTCTGTCTCCACCCACCAGCCACCCCTCCTCTCCCTGACTCCTGGGTTCCTCTCATTAGGAGAGGGTTTTCTTGAAGTTGTCTCCCACTCATGGGCCAGATAATATAATTAGAAAACAAGCCAGAGCTGCAGCCCCTTGTCTATCCTGACTCTCAGGAGCCCACACCTGTTCCTTGGACCTGGCCGATTCAGCAAGTTCCAGTTTCTGCAACTGTGAGCCCCTGAGGGGTGATTATTGGCTGGCCTGGGAAGCCCGACCGTGCCGGCCAGACCTCCCCAGGTGTGCCTGGGTTCAGATCAATATAAACACCGCTCCAGGCAGCAAGAGCCCCTGCAGCTGTGCCTGACGCCATTTTCTCTGCCCTGTCAGCAGTCTTGGGGCTGGACTGGTGGGAGGGAGTGAGAGGCCACGGCTTTGTGGGTGGCCCAGTGTGAGTGGGGCTCTGCTGGACTTTCTGCAGCAGTTGCCAAGATGCCACCTGCTAAAGAAGAGGATGTGTCACCCATACCTGCCGCTGGAATTTCTCCCTGGGCAGAGGTGAGTGAGGAAGAAAGCAGTGGGGGCCGGGACAGCAGGGGTATCTCAGGCAGGGAAATGGAAAGCTTCCAGAAGAGCACCCAGGGCCAGGACCATCCTGGCTGGCCTGCAGGCACCAAGTCGGCTGGCATGCTGTCACTCATGTGGCTCCATGGCCCTTCCTCTAGGCTTTCAAGTCCTTGTACATATTCAGGTGTTTTACCTGGGAAGGGTGGGAACATTTCAGCAGCAGCTGGCCTGGGGCTCAGCCCACGTTTACTCACAGATGCCTCGGCACGGTCCCTCAGCTTTGCAATGAGGACGCTTGTTGCGTGGGGCCTGCTGGCTGAATGGGAGATGATTCCCCACCACTGACCAACTTCAGAATTGTTTACAACTGGAGCAAGTGCCCTGATACGGTTTTCCTCTGTGTAACTGGTGGGTTCTGTTTTTTTTTCTTTTTTTCGTTTTTGGTTCAAGGTAGATTTTATTCCTCTTTTTTGTATTTACAGATATAAGCATGGAAATAATTTATTCATATAAATACATGTATGTGAAGGGAAGAATATTTTTTCTGTTTTACTTTTTGTAATTTGAATTTTATTTTATTTTTTTATACAGCAGGTTCTTTTTGGTTATCTATTTTATACATATAAATGTATACATGCCAATCCCAATCTCTCAACTCCTCCCACCACCACCCCCCAACAGCTTTCCCCCCTTGGTGTCCATACGTTTGTTGTCTACATCTGTTGCTCTATTTCTGCCTGGCAAAACGGTTCATCTGTACAATTTTTCTAGGTTCCACATATATGCATTAATATACAAGATTTGTTTTTCTATTTCTGACTTACTTCACTCTGTATGACAGTCTCTAGATCCATCAACGTCTCTACAAATGACCCAATTTCATTCCTTTTTATGGCTTAGTAATATTCCATTTTATATATGTACCACATCTTTATGCATTCGTCTGTCTGTGGGCATTTAGGTTGCTTCCATTACCTGGATATTGTAAATAGTGATGCAATGAACATTGCGGTGAATGTCTCTTTTTGATTTATGGTTTTGTCTGGGTATATGCCCAGTAGTGGGATTGCTGTATCATATGGTAATTCTATTCTTAGTTTTATAAGAAACTCCATAATGTTCTCCACAGTGACTGTATCAATTTACATTCCCAACAATAGTGGAAGAGGGTTCCTTATCTCCACACCCTTTCCAGCATTTGTTGTTTGTAGATTTTCTGATGATGCCCATTCTAAGAGGTGTGAGGTGATACACCATGGATGAGTCTATTTCGTTGAGCAAAGAGTAGGTCTTGTCTATTACATATTTGGCTTATGGAACGGTATGTGTGCTAATTTCAATCTCTGGTTTTATACAGCACCCCAACTCAACTTTCCCCTTAAGCAAGCATAAGTTTTTATCTAAATGTGAGACTCTGTTCGGTTTTGGAATTCAGTTTATGTGTAGCCAAGTTTACACTCTCTCTATTAGTGATATCTTATGATAATTCTCTTTCTCTGTGTGACCTATTTCTCTTAGAATCATCATACTTAAATCCACTCAATTTGCTGCTACAGGCCTGATGACATTGATTTCATTGCTGAGTGATATTCCGTTGTACGTAAGTAGCACAACTCCTTTATCCATTTTTTTCTTTCTGGGATATTTAATTTGTACTGGACTCAAGGTTCTTGTAAACACAGCAGCCCTAAATTTGGTGTTGGCTGTGTCTTGTTGATTTTAATTTTCCTAAGCTATAGGGCCAAAAGTGGAAGTGCCCTAGGGTCTGTAGCTTTGTTTTTCAGATGTTTCAGGATACACCATAAACATCTCCAGAGTGTCTGTTGGCAATTTACATCCCGCCCATCAGCATAACAAGGCTCCCTGTTCTCCATGGCCTGTCCTGTGTTTCTGGTTTTTACACTTTTTTCAGATGGCCCTTTTGACGAATGGGAAATGAGACTTCATTGTAGTGCGGATTTCCATTTCTCGAGTGCTTGGTTGGCCAAAAAGGGCATATGTGTTTTTTCCTGAATATATTCAGGAAAAAATGTTTACGCACTTTTGTCCAAGTGCATCACTGTCAAAGATCTGCCGCTTTTCACATGCTTTAAATGCAATTCCAATCTACCTCCTGAAATATGATTCCTGCAATTCTGCCTCGTTTTCAAGTCCTCTTTGCAGACTTACTTCCATATAATTTTGCCAGTAGCTGTCATTTATAACACTGCAGGTTTGTGAATTACAGTGCCCGTGATTTCCTTTCTTAACTCGTTTCCTTGAAAACTGGCCACAGAACCGCAGGTTTGCTTCAGGCCGTAATCAGGGTCCGGCACGGCACTCTGAGACTTTGGTTCATTCCACTTCCTGGTGGGAAATTAGAGTTAAATGTGCCCCTCCAGACACCTGCCTCACTCCTAGCCCCTTGGTGATGTGTGTCCTGTGGTTTGAGGCCACATGTGCTGGGTTCCTCACCTTTGGCTGATGTGGCCCCACTGGTGTGAGGACACTCCTGCCTGGTTCCCATCCCCTTGGTGATGTGGGCCCTCCGGTGAGAGTCTGATCCTGTTTGGGTTCCTCACACTTCTGTGAGGTGGGCCCTCTTCTCTGAGGTCACTCCTGCCTGGCTGGCACACCCCGCCTTGGCGACGTCGGCCCTCTGGTGGGATTTGGTGCCTGCTGGGTGTCTCCTCCCCTCGGTAATGAGGGCCCTCTGGCGTCAGACCCTAACTCCTGGGCTCCCAATATTTTCTGATATGCGCCCTGTGGTTCGAGTACACTCCTGCCAGGTTCCCAACCCCATGGGAATGTGGGCCTTCTGCTCTGAGGTCCCAACCGTGGGTTGCTCAGTTTCATGATGAGGGCCCTCTGCTGTGAGTTCTCTCCGGCCTGGATCCCATAGCCTCGCTGCTCCTGGCCACCTGCTGGGAGGTTACAACTGCGGGATTCCTCACCTTTTTTCTTCTATGGGCCCTCTGTTTTGAGACTCCTCCGGCCTGCCTCACTCCCAGCCCCTTGGTGATGTGTGTCCTCTGGTTTGAGGCCACGTATGCTGGGTCCCTCGCCTTTCGATGATGTGGCCCCACTGGTGTGAGGACACTCCTGCCTGGTTCCTATCCCCTTGATGATGTGGGCCCTCTGGTGAGAGTCTGATCCTGGCTGGGTTCCTCACCCTTCTGTGAGGGGGGCCCTCTGCTGTGAGGTCACTCCTGCCTGGCTGGCACACCCCACCTGGGCAACATCGGCCCTCTTGTGGCAGTTGGAGCCTGCTGGGAACCTCCCCTCGGTGATGGGGGCCCTCTTGCCTCAGGCCCTAACTGCTGGGTACCCACATTTTCTGATACGTGCTAAGTGGTGCGAGGACACTCCTGCGAGGTTCCCATCCCCATGGACATGTGGGCCTTCTGCTCTAAGGTCCCAACACCTGTGTTGTTCACCGTTTCATGATGTTGGCTCTCTGGTGTTAGTTCACCCAGGCCTAGATCCCATAGCCTCTGTGCTCTGAGCGGCCTGCTGGGAGGTTCCTACTGCTGGATTCCTTACCTTTTTTATTCTTTGTGTCCTGTGTTTTCATGCTCCTACTTCCTGACTCACTCCCAGCCCATTTGTGATGTAGGTCCTCTTGTTTAAGGCCACATGTACCAGTTTCCTCACCTTTATTGATGTGGCCCCACTGGTGTGAGGACACTCCTGCCTGGTTCCCATCCCCTTGGTGATGTGGGCCCTCTGGTGAGAGTCTGATCCTGTCTGGATTCCTCACACTTCTGTGAGGTGGGCCCTCTGCTGTGAGGTAACTCCTGCCTGGCTTGCTCCCATTGCCTTGGTGACGTCGGCCCTCTGGTGGCATTTGGAGCCTGCTGGTAGCCTCCTCTCCTCCGTGATGAGGGCCCTCTGGCGCCAGGCCATAACTGCTGGGTTCCCACATTTTCTGATACGTGCTAAGTTGTGCGAGGACACTCCTGCGAGGTTCCCATCCCCATGGGGATGTGGGCCTTCTGCTCTGAGGTCCCACTGGCTGGGTTGCTCACAGTTTCATGATGTGGGCCCTCTGCTGTGAGTTCACTGTGGCCTGGATCCCATAGACTCCATGCTCTGGGCCACCTGCTGGGAGGTTCAAACTGCTGGATTCCTCACATTTTTTATTCTGTGGGCCCTGTGTTGTTAGGCTACTCCTGCCTGCCTCACTCGGAGCACCTTGGAAATGTGGGTCCTCTGGTTTAGGCCACATGTGCTGGGTTCCTCACCTTTCTATAATGTGGCCACACTGGTGTGAGGACACTCCTGCCTTGTTCCGATCCCCTTGGTGATGTGGGCCCTCTGGTGAGAGTCTTATCCTGGCTGGGTTCCTCACCCTTCTGTGCGGTAGGCCCTCTGCTGTGAGGTCACTCCTGCCTGGCTGGCACACGTCAACTTGGCGATGTGGGCCCTCAGTTGGGAGTTGGTGCCTGCTGGGAGTCTCCTCCCCTCGGTAATGAGGGCCCTCTGGCGTCAGACCCTAACTCCTGGGCTCCCAAAATTTTCTGATGTGCGCCCTGTGGTGCAAGTACACTCCTGCCAGGATCCCAACCCCATGGGAATGTGTGTCTTCTGCTCTGAGGTCCCAATGGTACGTTGTTCAGTTTCATGATGAGGGCCCTCTGGTGTGAGTTCACTCCGGCATGGACCCCATAGCCTCGCTGCTCCTGGCCACCTGCGGGGAGGTTCCAACTGCGGGATTCCTCACCTTTTTTACGCTATGGGCCCTCTGTTTTGAGACTCCTCCTGCCTGCCTCACTCCCAGCCCCTTGGTGATGTGTGTCCTGTAGTTTGAGGCCACGTGTGCTGGGTCCGTCACATTTCGGTGATGTGACCACACTGGTGTGAGAACACTCCTGCCTGGTTTCCATTCCCTTGGTGATGTGGGCCCTCCGGTGAGAGTCTGATCCTCTTTGGGTTCCTCACACTTTTGTGTGGTTGGCCCTCTGCTCTGAGGTCACTCGTGCCTGGCTGGCACACCCTGCATTGGTGACGTCGGCCTTCTGGTAGCAGTTGGAGCTTGCTGGGAGCCTCCTCTCCTCAGTGATGAGGGCCCTCTGGCGTCCGGCCCTAACTGCTGGGCTCCCCACCTTTTCTGATGTGTGCCCACTGGTGCGATGACACTCCTGCTTGGTTCCCTTCCCCATGGGGATGTGGGCCTTGTGCTCTGAGGTTACAACGGCTGGGTTGCTTACAGTATCACGATGAGGGCCCTCTGTTGTGAGTTCATCACTGCCTGGATCCCATAGCCTCGGTGCTCTGGGCCACCTGCTGGGATGTTCCAACTGCTGGATTCCTCACCTTTTTTATACAATGGGCCATGTGTTTTGAGGTTAATCCTGCCTGCCTCGCTCCGAGACCCATGGTGATGTGGGTCCTCTGGTTTGAGGCCACATGTGCTGGGTACCTCAACTTTCGATGATGTGGCCCCACGGGTGTGAGGACACTCCTGCCTGGTTCCCAGCCCCTTGCTTATGTGGGCACTCTGGTGAGAGTCTGATCTTGACTGGGTTCCTTACCCTTCTGTGAGGTGGGCCCTCTGATGTGAGGTCACTCCTGCCTGGATGGCTCATGTCGCCTTGGCGACGTAGGCCCTCTGTTGGCCACTGAAGCATGCTGGGAGCCTCCTACCCTCTTTAATAAGGGCCCTGGAAGAAACGCATATGCCCTTTTTGACCAAGTGCATCATTGTCGAGGTTCTGCCTCTTCTCCTATACTTTCAGAGGACTTCCCGTCTACCTCCTGAAATCGTGTTCCTGGAATTCTGCCCCGCGTTCAGGTCCTCTTTGCAGCCTTACTTCAATATATTTTTGGACGATAGCTGTCATTTATAACTCTGCAGGTTTGTGAATTACAGTGCCCCTGAGCTCCTTTCTTCAACTCGCTTTCTTGTGAGCTGGCCGCAAAACCGCAGGATTGCTTCAGGCCCTAATCTGGTTCCGACACAGCATGCTGAGCCTTTGGCTAATTCCTCTTCCTGGTGGGAAATGAGCGTTAAATTTGTTCGTGCAGACACCTACAGCTAATCTCTCATTGGTTCTCCCTATTCCTGTTCATCTTGCGCAGAAATTCCAAACTGTGCCAAACAGGAGGTTAAAGGCACTGACTCTCCAAGTGGGGAGAGTGTTAGTAAAGCGTCTGGAATGGTAAAACCGAGTACGAGGGGACGAAAACTGAGACGCATTTAAAAAGTTTTCCCGGTCACATGGTGGACCATATTCTGGGTTGCCCATGCATGTTTTACCTGAAGGAAGAATCCCTTAAACCTGGAGAGTTGGGACCCATGGAATGGGTACCACGCAGTATGACTTCAAAGGGTTGCCTTTGCTCACCGAACGTCACCAATGCTATCAGCCCGAAGTGTCCAGCCTTATGTCTCACTCAGCTCGGGGTGTAGATGTGGTAAATCCACGTTGCATCACAAGCCCTGAATGAATTATTTAAGAATTGCTCTCTATTTCACTGTCATTGTGTTGTGTTTTTGTAATTTATTTTGATAATGGGATTTATCGGATTTTCACTGCTGCGTTTATGCCGCTGTACACATGCTTGATTCTCTTATGGAGACATATAAATCCATGGGTTTTCAGATTCTTACTAGTCAGGTATATTCCTAGGCATTGAATATGGGGTGTTGAGTCCATTTCGTGGAGCAAGGAGTAGGTCCTGACTATTACATATTTGCTTATGGAAAGGTATCTGTACTAATTTCAATCTCTGGTTTTATGCAGCACCACAACTCACCTTTCCCCTTAAGCAAGCATAAGTTGGTTTTCTAAATTTGAGACCCTTTTCTGTTTTGTAATTGAGTTCATGTGCAGCCATGTTTGCATTCCGTGTATTTGAGATATCTTATGGTGTTTCTTTTTCTGTGTGACTTAGTTAACTTAGAATGATCGTACCTGAATCCACTCATTATGCCGCGACGGGCCTCATGACATAGATTTCATTGCTGAGTGATATTCCATTGTACGTACGTACAACAACTTCTTTATCCATTTTTTGCTTTCTGGGATATTTCACTTGTACCGTAAATGAGGTTCTTGTAAGCAGAGCCGTCCAAAATTTATGGGTGGCTGTGTCTTTTTGATTTTAATTTCCCTAAGCTATAGAACCATAAGTTGAAGTGCCATAGGCTCCGTTGCTTAGTTTTTTAGGTGTTTGAGGAAACACCATACATTTCTCCAGAGTGGCTGTTGGCAATTTACATCCCGCCCATCAGCATAACAAGGCTCCCTGTTCTCCATGGCCTGTGCTGTCTTTCTGGATTTTACACTTTTTTCAGATGGCCCTTTTGACCTGGGGGCAGTGAGACTTCTTTGTAGTGCAGATTTCTTTAACATGCTGGCTTGGTTGGCCAAAAAGGGCGTATGCATTTTTTCCTGAATATATTCAGGAAAAAACGCATACGCCCTTTTTGGCCAAGTGCATCATTGTCGACGTTCTGCCTCTTTTCCTATGCTTTAAATGCAATTCCAATCTACCCCCTGAAATCGTTTTCCTGCAATTCTGCCCCGCATTCCAGTCCTCTTCGCAGCCTTCCTTCAATATATTTTTGGACGATAGCTGTCATTTATAACTCTGCAGGTTTGTGAATTACAGTGCCCCTGAGCTCCTTTCTTCAACTCACTTTCTTGTGAGCTGGCCGCAAACCCGCAGGAATGCTTCAGGCCCTAATCTGGTTCCGGCACGGCATGCTGAGCCTTTGGTTAATTCCTCTTCCTGGTGGGAAATGAGCGTTCCATTTGCCCGTCCAGACACCTACAGCTAGTCTCTCATTGGTTCTCCCTATTCCTGTTCATCTTGCGCAGAAATTGCAAACTGTGCCAAACAGGAGGTTAAAGGCACTGACTCTCCAAGTGGGGAGAGTGTTAGTAAACGGTCTGGAATGGTGAACCCGAGTAAAAGGGGACGAAAACTGAGATGCATTTGAAAACGTTTCCCAGTCACACAGTGCACCGTACTGTGGGTTTCCCATGCATGTTTTAGCTGAAGGAAGAATCCCTTAAACCTGGAGAGTTGGGACCCATGGAATGGGTACCATGCAGTATGACCTCAAAGGGTCTGCATTTGCTCATCGAACCTCACCAATGCTATCAGCCCGAAGTGTCCAGCCTTATGTCTCACTCAGCTCTGGGTGTAGATGTGGTAAATCCAGGTTGCATCACAAGCCCTGAATGAATTATTTAAGAATTGCTCTCTATTTCACTGTCATTGTGTTTGTTTTTGTAATTCATTTTGATAATGGGTTTTATCGGATTTTCTCTGCTGCATTCATGCCGCTGTACACACACTTGAGTCTCTTACGGAGACATATAAATCCATGGGTTTGAAGGTTCTTACTAGTCATGTGTAATCCTAGGCGTTGAATATGGGGTGTTTAGTCCATTTCGTTGAGCAAGGGCTAGGTCTTGACTATTACATATTTGGCTTATGGAAAGGTATCTGTGCTAATTTCTATCTCTGGTTTTATGCAGCACCACAACTCACCTTTCCCCTTAAGCAAGCATAAGTTGGTTTTCTAAATTTGAGACCCTGTTCTGTTTTGTAATTCAGTTCATGTGTAGCCAAGTTTACATTCCGTGTATTAGTGATATCTTATGATGTTTCATTTTCTGTGTGACTTATTTCACTTAGAATCATCGTACCTGAATCGACTCATTATGCCGCGACGGGCCTTATGACATAGATTTCATTGGTGAGTGATATTCCTTTGTACGTACGTACCACACTTCTTTATCCATTTTTCGCTTTCTGGGATATTTAACTTGTACCGTAGACGAGGTTCTTGTAAACAGACCCGTAAACAGAAACTTTGCGGTGGCTGTGTGTTTTTGATTTTAATTTCCCTAAGCTATAGGAAAATAAGTGGTAATGCCGTAGGCTCCGTTGCTTTGTTTTTTAGGTTTTTGAGGAAACACCATACACATCTCCAGAGTGGCTGTTGGCAATTTACATCCCGGCCATCAGCATAACAAGGCTCCCTGTTCTCCATGGCCTGTGCTGCCTTTCTGGATTTTACACTTTTTTCAGATGGCCCTTTTGAACGGGGGGCAGTGAGACTTCATTGTAGTGCAGATTTCTTTAACATGCTTGCTTGGTTGGCCAAAAAGGGCGTATGCGTTTTTTCCTGAATATATTCAGGAAAAAACGCATACGCCCTTTTTGGCCAAGTGCATCATTGTCGACGTTCTGCCTCTTTTCCTATGCTTTAAATGCAATTCCAGTCTACCCCCTGAAATCGTTTTCTTGCAATTCTGCCCCGCTTTCAAGTCCTCTTCGCAGCCTTCCTTCAATATATTTTTGGACGATAGCTGTCATTTATAACTCTGCAGGTTTGTGAATTACAGTGCCCCTGAGCTCCTTTCTTCAACTCACTTTCTTGTGAGCTGGCCGCAAACCCGCAGGAATGCTTCAGGCCCTAATCTGGTTCCGGCACGGCATGCTGAGCCTTTGGTTAATTCCGCTTCCTGGTGGGAAATGAGCGTTAAATTTGCCCGTGCAGACACCTTCACACGAGTCTTCATGGTGCCACTTTGCCCCGGTTATCTCTATGGAGGTTGGAGTTGGAGGGCCTCCTCGCTCAAGGTCAGTGTGCCCATGGAGCCAACCCTGCAACTTCAGGGCATGGTTGGGTGTTAGGATCACCACGTGGGGTCCTTTTCCCTTCGGAGGGAGGTGGCCTTTTGGGCTGCTGATTTCCAGGTTTTCAGATACTGCCAGTATCTTGGCCAGATGTGGCGGTGGGCCAAGCCCCTTGGTGACCGTAGTTTATCCTACCTGGATCGCATTCTTGCATTGTTCCATTTCAAGTGGTCCCAGGTTTTGCACTAATACTCCAATGGCGATTCACCGTTCACCAGGAATGTAAAGGTCAAAGGGTTTAGCTAAATTAGGGAGTTCCAGGGCAAGGGTCTGAATTGACTGCTCTTTCCATTCTTGAAAGGCCACTTCTCCATTCTATTCAAAAGGATCATCATCTTTTCCTTTCAGTGTTTCATATAGAGGCCCAGCTAGTAGACTGTAGTTAGGGATCCAGAAGCAGCAAACCCTGGCCTCCCCAGGAACCCCTAAGCTGTCTTCTAGTTTCAGAAATGGGTAAGGCTGTAAATTGTTTCTTCCCTTTCCTGGGATGGGCTTCTCCGACCTTCTGTGAGAATGAAGCCCAGGCAGGTCACCGTAGTCTGTGATATTTGAGCTTTGTCTTGGACAACTTGTATCCTTTATTGGCTTGGTAGTTCAGAGGTCTCCTTAGTAGGGCTGGCGATCAGAATGTCGTCTGCATATTGAAGGTGTGTTTCTTTTTCCAGAGGTAGAACTTTTAGTTCTTTAGCTGAGCTTTCCCCAAAGATGGTGTGGGAATTTTTGAACCCTTGGGGCAACACGGCCCGGAAGTATTGTTTTAGTTGTATGTTGAGTCCTGCCACTCACAAGCCAAAATTTCTTGTGACTCTGGGACTAATAGAATACAAAAAAGGCATCATTGAAGACTAATACAGAATACCATGTCCTGGTGTTTGGTAGAATGACCAGCAGGGTGTAGGATTTAGGATCTACTGGAGGTATATCCTCGGTGGCTTCACTGACTGTCCTGACATCCTTTACCAGGACTCCAGCAGCCCATGGGGCTCTCGAGGTCAGGCCAATCCCAGGATATGGAGCTCACCTGGGCAGGTACCCCACCCCCACCCCGGCCCACGGGGCTCTCGTGTTCAGGCCCCTCCCAGGATATGGGGTTCCCTGGGCAGGTTCCCCTGCAGCCCATGGGGCTCTCGTGGTCAGGCCCCTCCCAGGATACAGAGCCACTCTTGCAGGTACCATGGCAGGGCTGGGAACACAGGAACCGTGCATGTCGCCCTCATTGCAGAGCACTCCCAGCTCACCTGTCACTCAGATCTGACACAGAGCACCTCAGAGCAGGACTTGAACTAACAAACAGCAGCTCCGACAGGTCTGTGACCCTGGGCATCACTCTGTGTGGCCTCCCTTCACCTGGTCTTCCAGAGACTTCCACTGCACCTGGGGCACCAGGCCTCTGTCTCCACCCACCAGCCACCCCTCCTCTCCCTGACTCCTGGGTTCCTCTCATTAGGAGAGGGTTTTCTTGAAGTTGTCTCCCACTCATGGGCCAGATAATATAATTAGAAAACAAGCCAGAGCTGCAGCCCCTTGTCTATCCTGACTCTCAGGAGCCCACACCTGTTCCTTGGACCTGGCCGATTCAGCAAGTTCCAGTTTCTGCAACTGTGAGCCCCTGAGGGGTGATTATTGGCTGGCCTGGGAAGCCCGACCGTGCCGGCCAGACCTCCCCAGGTGTGCCTGGGTTCAGATCAATATAAACACCGCTCCAGGCAGCAAGAGCCCCTGCAGCTGTGCCTGACGCCATTTTCTCTGCCCTGTCAGCAGTCTTGGGGCTGGACTGGTGGGAGGGAGTGAGAGGCCACGGCTTTGTGGGTGGCCCAGTGTGAGTGGGGCTCTGCTGGACTTTCTGCAGCAGTTGCCAAGATGCCACCTGCTAAAGAAGAGGATGTGTCACCCATACCTGCCGCTGGAATTTCTCCCTGGGCAGAGGTGAGTGAGGAAGAAAGCAGTGGGGGCCGGGACAGCAGGGGTATCTCAGGCAGGGAAATGGAAAGCTTCCAGAAGAGCACCCAGGGCCAGGACCATCCTGGCTGGCCTGCAGGCACCAAGTCGGCTGGCATGCTGTCTCTCATGTGGCTCCATGGCCCTTCCTCTAGGCTTTCAAGTCCTTGTACATATTCAGGTGTTTTACCTGGGAAGGGTGGGAACATTTCAGCAGCAGCTGGCCTGGGGCTCAGCCCACGTTTACTCACAGATGCCTCGGCACGGTCCCCCAGCTTTGCAATGAGGACGCTTGTTGCGTGGGGCCTGCTGGCTGAATGGGAGATGATTCCCCACCACTGACCAACTTCAGAATTGTTTACAACTGGAGCAAGTGCCCTGATACGGTTTTCCTCTGTGTAACTGGTGGGTTCTGTTTTTTTTTCTTTTTTTCGTTTTTGGTTCAAGGTAGATTTTATTCCTCTTTTTTGTATTTACAGATATAAGCATGGAAATAATTTATTCATATAAATACATGTATGTGAAGGGAAGAATATTTTTTCTGTTTTACTTTTTGTAATTTGAATTTTATTTTATTTTTTTATACAGCAGGTTCTTTTTGGTTATCTATTTTATACATATAAATGTATACATGCCAATCCCAATCTCTCAACTCCCCCCACCACCACCCCCCAACAGCTTTCCCCCCTTGGTGTCCATACGTTTGTTGTCTACATCTGTTGCTCTATTTCTGCCTGGCAAAACGGTTCATCTGTACAATTTTTCTAGGTTCCACATATATGCATTAATAGACAAGATTTGTTTTTCTCTTTCTGACTTACTTCACTCTGTATGACAGTCTCTAGATCCATCAACGTCTCTACAAATGACCCAATTTCATTCCTTTTTATGGCTTAGTAATATTCCATTTTATATATGTACCACATCTTTATGCATTCGTCTGTCTGTGGGCATTTAGGTTGCTTCCATTACCTGGATATTGTAAATAGTGATGCAATGAACATTGCGGTGAATGTCTCTTTTTGATTTATGGTTTTGTCTGGGTATATGCCCAGTAGTGGGATTGCTGTATCATATGGTAATTCTATTCTTAGTTTTATAAGAAACTCCATAATGTTCTCCACAGTGACTGTATCAATTTACATTCCCAACAATAGTGGAAGAGGGTTCCTTATCTCCACACCCTTTCCAGCATTTGTTGTTTGTAGATTTTCTGATGATGCCCATTCTAAGAGGTGTGAGGTGATACACCATGGATGAGTCTATTTCGTTGAGCCAAGAGTAGGTCTTGTCTATTACATATTTGGCTTATGGAACGGTATGTGTGCTAATTTCAATCTCTGGTTTTATACAGCACCCCAACTCAACTTTCCCCTTAAGCAAGCATAAGTTTTTATCTAAATGTGAGACTCTGTTCGGTTTTGGAATTCAGTTTATGTGTAGCCAAGTTTACACTCTCTCTATTAGTGATATCTTATGATAATTCTCTTTCTCTGTGTGACCTATTTCTCTTAGAATCATCATACTTAAATCCACTCAATTTGCTGCTACAGGCCTGATGACATTGATTTCATTGCTGAGTGATATTCCGTTGTACGTAAGTAGCACAACTCCTTTATCCATTTTTTTCTTTCTGGGATATTTAATTTGTACTGGACTCAAGGTTCTTGTAAACACAGCAGCCCTAAATTTTGTGTTGGCTGTGTCTTGTTGATTTTAATTTTCCTAAGCTATAGGGCCAAAAGTGGAAGTGCCCTAGGGTCTGTAGCTTTGTTTTTCAGATGTTTCAGGATACACCATAAACATCTCCAGAGTGTCTGTTGGCAATTTACATCCCGCCCATCAGCATAACAAGGCTCCCTGTTCTCCATGGCCTGTCCTGTGTTTCTGGTTTTTACACTTTTTTCAGATGGCCCTTTTGACGAATGGGAAATGAGACTTCATTGTAGTGCGGATTTCCATTTCTCGAGTGCTTGGTTGGCCAAAAAGGGCATATGTGCTTTTTCCTGAATATATTCAGGAAAAAATGTTTACGCACTTTTGTCCAAGTGCATCACTGTCAAAGTTCTGCCGCTTTTCACATGCTTTAAATGCAATTCCAATCTACCTCCTGAAATATGATTCCTGCAATTCTGCCTCGTTTTCAAGTCCTCTTTGCAGACTTACTTCCATATAATTTTGCCAATAGCTGTCATTTATAACACTGCAGGTTTGTGAATTACAGTGCCCGTGATTTCCTTTCTTAACTCGTTTCCTTGAAAACTGGCCACAGAACCGCAGGTTTGCTTCAGGCCGTAATCAGGGTCCGGCACGGCACTCTGAGACTTTGGTTCATTGCACTTCCTGGTGGGAAATTAGAGTTAAATGTGCCCCTCCAGACACCTGCCTCACTCCTAGCCCCTTGGTGATGTGTGTCCTGTGGTTTGAGGCCACATGTGCTGGGTTCCTCACCTTTGGCTGATGTGGCCCCACTGGTGTGAGGACACTCCTGCCTGGTTCGCGTCCCCTTGGTGATGTGGGCCCTCCGGTGAGAATCTGATCCTGGTTGGGTTCCTCACACTTCTGTGAGGTGGGCCCTCTTCTCTGAGGTCACTCCTGCCTGGCTGGCACACCCCGCCTTGGCGACGTCGGCCCTCTGGTGGGATTTGGTGCCTGCTGGGTGTCTCCTCCCCTCGGTAATGAGGGCCCTCTGGCGTCAGACCCTAACTCCTGGGCTCCCAATATTTTCTGATATGCGCCCTGTGGTTCGAGTACACTCCTGCCAGGTTCCCAACCCCATGGGAATGTGGGCCTTCTGCTCTGAGGTCCCAACCATGGGTTGCTCAGTTTCATGATGAGGGCCCTCTGCTGTGAGTTCTCTCCGGCCTGGATCCCATAGCCTCGCTGCTCCTGGCCACCTGCTGGGAGGTTACAACTGCGGGATTCCTCACCTTTTTTCTTCTATGGGCCCTCTGTTTTGAGACTCCTCCGGCCTGCCTCACTCCCAGCCCCTTGGTGATGTGTGTCCTCTGGTTTGAGGCCACGTATGCTGGGTCCCTCGCCTTTCGATGATGTGGCCCCACTGGTGTGAGGACACTCCTGCCTGGTTCCTATCCCCTTGATGATGTGGGCCCTCTGGTGAGAGTCTGATCCTGGCTGGGTTCCTCACCCTTCTGTGAGGGGGGCCCTCTGCTGTGAGGTCACTCCTGCCTGGCTGGCACACCCCACCTGGGCAACATCGGCCCTCTTGTGGCAGTTGGAGCCTGCTGGGAACCTCCCCTCGGTGATGGGGGCCCTCTTGCCTCAGGCCCTAACTGCTGGGTACCCACATTTTCTGATACGTGCTAAGTGGTGCGAGGACACTCCTGCAAGGTTCCCATCCCCATGGACATGTGGGCCTTCTGCTCTAAGGTCCCAACACCTGTGTTGTTCACCGTTTCATGATGTTGGCTCTCTGGTGTTAGTTCACCCAGGCCTAGATCCCATAGCCTCTGTGCTCTGAGCGGCCTGCTGGGAGGTTCCTACTGCTGGATTCCTTACCTTTTTTATTCTTTGTGTCCTGTGTTTTCAGGCTCCTACTTCCTGACTCACTCCCAGCCCATTTGTGATGTAGGTCCTCTTGTTTAAGGCCACATGTACCAGTTTCCTCACCTTTATTGATGTGGCCCCACTGGTGTGAGGACACTCCTGCCTGGTTCCCATCCCCTTGGTGATGTGGGCCCTCTGGTGAGAGTCTGATCCTGTCTGGATTCCTCACACTTCTGTGAGGTGGGCCCTCTGCTGTGAGGTCACTCCTGCCTGGCTTGCTCCCATTGCCTTGGTGACGTCGGCCCTCTGGTGGCATTTGGAGTCTGCTGGTAGCCTCCTCTCCTCCGTGATGAGGGCCCTCTGGCGCCAGGCCATAACTGCTGGGTTCCCACATTTTCTGATACGTGCTAAGTTGTGCGAGGACACTCCTGCGAGGTTCCCATCCCCATGGGGATGTGGGCCTTCTGCTCTGAGGTCCCACTGGCTGGGTTGCTCACAGTTTCATGATGTGGGCCCTCTGCTGTGAGTTCACTGTGGCCTGGATCCCATAGACTCCATGCTCTGGGCCACCTGCTGGGAGGTTCAAACTGCTGGATTCCTCACATTTTTTATTCTGTGGGCCCTGTGTTGTTAGGCTACTCCTGCCTGCCTCACTCGGAGCACCTTGGAAATGTGGGTCCTCTGGTTTAGGCCACATGTGCTGGGTTCCTCACCTTTCTATAATGTGGCCACACTGGTGTGAGGACACTCCTGCCTTGTTCCGATCCCCTTGGTGATGTGGGCCCTCTGGTGAGAGTCTTATCCTGGCTGGGTTCCTCACCCTTCTGTGAGGTAGGCCCTCTGCTGTGAGGTCACTCCTGCCTGGCTGGCACACGTCAACGTGGCGACGTGGGCCCTCAGTTGGGATTTGGTGCCTGCTGGGAGTCTCCTCCCCTCGGTAATGAGGGCCCTCTGGCGTCAGACCCTAACTCCTGGGCTCCCAAAATTTTCTGATGTGCGCCCTGTGGTGCGAGTACACTTATGCCATGTTCCCAACCCCATGGGGATGTGGGCCTTCTGCTCTAAGGTCCCAACGGCTGGGTTGCTCACAGTTTCATAATGAGGGCCCTCTGTTTTGAGTTCAGTCAGGCCTGGATCCCATAGCCTCGCTGCTCCTGGCCACCTGCTGGGAGGTTCCAACTGCGGGATCCCTCACCTTTTTTACGCTATGGGCCCTCTGTTTGGAGGCTCCTCCTGCCTGCCTCACTCCCAGCCCCTTGGTGATGTGTGTCCTGTAGTTTGAGGCCACGTGTGCTGGGTCCGTCACATTTCGGTGATGTGACCACACTGGTGTGAGAACACTCCTGCCTGGTTTCCATTCCCTTGGTGATGTGGGCCCTCCGGTGAGAGTCTGATCCTCTTTGGGTTCCTCACACTTTTGTGTGGTTGGCCCTCTGCTCTGAGGTCACTCCTGCCTGGCTGGCACACGTCACCTTGGCGATGTGGGCCCTCAGTTGGGAGTTGGTGCCTGCTGGGAGTCTCCTCCCCTCGGTAATGAGGGCCCTCTGGCGTCAGGCCCTAACTCATGGGCTCCCAAAATTTTCTGATGTGCGCCCTGTCGGGCGAGTACACTCCAGCCAGGGTCCCATCCCCATGGGGATGTGGGCTTTCTGCCCTGAGGTCTCAACGGCTGGGTTGCTCACAGTGTCAGAATGTGGGCCCTCTGCTGTGAGTTCACTCCGGCATGGATCCCATAGCCTCGGTGCTCTGGGCCACCTGCTTGGAGCTTCCAACTGCGGGGTTCCTCACCTTTTTTATTCTATGGGCGCTCTGTTGTGAGTCTCCTCCTGCATGCCTCACTCCCAGCCCTTTCGTGATGTGTGTCCCCTTGTTTGAGGCCACATGTGCTGTGTTCCTCACCTTTCGCTGATGTGGCCCCACTGGTGTGAGGACACTCCTGCCTGGTTTCCATCCCCTTGGTGATGTGGGCGCTCTGGTTAGAGTCTGATCCTGTTTGGGCTCCTCACACTTCTGTGAGGTGGTCCCTCTGCTGTGAGGTAACTCCTGCCTGGCTTGCTCCCATTGCCTTGGTGACGTCGGCCCTCTGGTGGCATTTGGAGCCTGCTGGTAGCCTCCTCTCCTCCGTGATGAGGGCCCTCTGGCGCCACGCCATAACTGCTGGGTTCCCACATTTTCTGATACGTGCTAAGTTGTGCGAGGACACTCCTGCGAGGTTCCCATCCCCATGGGGATGTGGGCCTTCTGCTCTGAGGTCCCACTGGCTGGGTTGCTCACAGTTTCATGATGTGGGCCCTCTGCTGTGAGTTCACTGTGGCCTGGATCCCATAGACTCCATGCTCTGGGCCACCTGCTGGGAGGTTCAAACTGCTGGATTCCTCACATTTTTTATTCTGTGGGCCCTGTGTTGTTAGGCTACTCCTGCCTGCCTCACTCGGAGCACCTTGGAAATGTGGGTCCTCTGGTTTAGGCCACATGTGCTGGGTTCCTCACCTTTCTATAATGTGGCCACACTGGTGTGAGGACACTCCTGCCTTGTTCCGATCCCCTTGGTGATGTGGGCCCTCTGGTGAGAGTCTTATCCTGGCTGGGTTCCTCACCCTTCTGTGAGGTAGGCCCTCTGCTGTGAGGTCACTCCTGCCTGGCTGGCACACGTCAACGTGGTGACGTGGGCCCTCAGTTGGGAGTTGGTGCCTGCTGGGAGTCTCCTCCCCTCGGTAATGAGGGCCCTCTGGCGTCAGACCCTAACTCCTGGGCTCCCAAAATTTTCTGATGTGCGCCCTGTGGTGCGAGTACACTCCTGCCAGGATCCCAAACCCATGGGAATGTGGGCCTTCTGCTCTAAGGTCCCAACGGCTGGGTTGCTCACAGTTTCATAATGAGGGCCCTCTGTTTTGAGTTCAGTCAGGCCTGGATCCCATAGCGTCGCTGCTCCTGGCCACCTGCTGGGAGGTTCCAACTGCGGGATTCCTCACCTTTTTTACGCTATGGGCCCTCTGTTTGGAGGCTCCTCCTGCCTGCCTCACTCCCAGCCCCTTGGTGATGTGTGTCCTGTAGTTTGAGGCCACGTGTGCTGGGTCCGTCACATTTCGGTGATGTGACCACACTGGTGTGAGAACACTCCTGCCTGGTTTCCATTCCCTTGGTGATGTGGGCCCTCCGGTGAGAGTCTGATCCTCTTTGGGTTCCTCACACTTTTGTGTGGTTGGCCCTCTGCTCTGAGGTCACTCCTGCCTGGCTGGCACACCCTGCATTGGCGACGTCGGCCTTCTGGTAGCAGTTGGAGCTTGCTGGGAGCCTCCTCTCCTCAGTGATGAGGGCCCTCTGGCGTCCGGCCCTAACTGCTGGGCTCCCCACCTTTTCTGATGTGTGCCCACTGGTGCGATGACACTCTTGCTTGGTTCCCTTCCCCATGGGGATGTGGGCCTTGTGCTCTGAGGTTACAACGGCTGGGTTGCTTACAGTATCACGATGAGGGCCCTCTGTTGTGAGTTCATCACTGCCTGGATCCCATAGCCTCGGTGCTCTGGGCCGCCTGCTGGGATGTTCCAACTGCTGGATTCCTCACCTTTTTTATACAATGGGCCATGTGTTTTGAGGTTAATCCTGCCTGCCTCGCTCCGAGACCCATGGTGATGTGGGTCCTCTGGTTTGAGGCCACATGTGCTGGGTACCTCAACTTTCGATGATGTGGCCCCACGGGTGTGAGGACACTCCTGCCTGGTTCCCAGCCCCTTGCTTATGTGGGCACTCTGGTGAGAGTCTGATCTTGACTGGGTTCCTTACCCTTCTGTGAGGTGGGCCCTCTAATGTGAGGTCACTCCTGCCTGGATGGCTCATGTCGCCTTGGCGATGTAGGCCCTCTGTTGGCCACTGAAGCATGCTGGGAGCCTCCTACCCTCTTTAATAAGGGCCCTGGAAGAAACGCATATGCCCTTTTTGACCAAGTGCATCATTGTCGAGGTTCTGCCTCTTCTCCTATACTTTCAGAGGACTTCCCGTCTACCTCCTGAAATCGTATTCCTGGAATTCTGCCCCGCGTTCAAGTCCTCTTTGCAGCCTTACTTCAATATATTTTTGGACGATAGCTGTCATTTATAACTCTGCAGGTTTGTGAATTACAGTGCCCCTGAGCTCCTTTCTTCAACTCGCTTTCTTGTGAGCTGGCCGCAAAACCGCAGGATTGCTTCAGGCCCTAATCTGGTTCCGACACGGCATGCTGAGCCTTTGGCTAATTCCTCTTCCTGGTGGGAAATGAGCGTTAAATTTGTTCGTGCAGACACCTACAGCTAATCTCTCATTGGTTCTCCCTATTCCTGTTCATCTTGCGCAGAAATTCCAAACTGTGCCAAACAGGAGGTTAAAGGCACTGACTCTCCAAGTGGGGAGAGTGTTAGTAAAGCGTCTGGAATGGTAAAACCGAGTACGAGGGGACGAAAACTGAGACGCATTTAAAAAGTTTTCCCGGTCACACGGTGGACGATATTCTGGGTTGCCCATGCATGTTTTACCTGAAGGAAGAATCCCTTCAACCTGGAGAGTTGGGACCCATGGAATGGGTACCACGCAGTATGACTTCAAAGGGTTGCCTTTGCTCACCGAACGTCACCAATGCTATCAGCCCGAAGTGTCCAGCCTTATGTCTCACTCAGCTCGGGGTGTAGATGTGGTAAATCCACATTGCATCACAAGCCCTGAATGAATTATTTAAGAATTGCTCTCTATTTCACTGTCATTGTGTTTTGTTTTTGTAATTTATTTTGATAATGGGATTTATCGGATTTTCACTGCTGCGTTTATGCCGCTGTACACATGCTTGATTCTCTTATGGAGACATATAAATCCATGGGTTTTCAGATTCTTACTAGTCAGGTATATTCCTAGGCATTGAATATGGGGTGTTGAGTCCATTTCGTGGAGCAAGGAGTAGGTCCTGACTATTACATATTTGCTTATGGAAAGGTATCTGTGCTAATTTCAATCTCTGGTTTTATGCAGCACCACAACTCACCTTTCCCCTTAAGCAAGCATAAGTTGGTTTTCTAAATTTGAGACCCTTTTCTGTTTTGTAATTGAGTTCATGTGCAGCCATGTTTGCATTCCGTGTATTTGAGATATCTTATGGTGTTTCTTTTTCTGTGTGACTTAGTTAACTTAGAATGATCGTACCTGAATCCACTCATTATGCCGCGACGGGCCTCATGACATAGATTTCATTGCTGAGTGATATTCCATTGTACGTACGTACAACAACTTCTTTATCCATTTTTTGCTTTCTGGGATATTTCACTTGTACCGTAAATGAGGTTCTTGTAAGCAGAGCCGTCCAAAATTTATGGGTGGCTGTGTCTTTTTGATTTTAATTTCCCTAAGCTATAGAACCATAAGTTGAAGTGCCATAGGCTCCGTTGCTTAGTTTTTTAGGTGTTTGAGGAAACACCATACACTTCTCCAGAGTGGCTGTTGGCAATTTACATCCCGCCCATCAGCATAACAAGGCTCCCTGTTCTCCATGGCCTGTCCTGCCTTTCTGGATTTTTCACTTTTTTCAGATGTCCCTTTTGACAGGGGGGCAGTGAGACTTCATTGTAATGCAGATTTCTTTACAGGCTTGCTTGTTTGGCCACAAAGGGCGTATGTGTTTTTTCTTGAATATATTCAGGAAAAAACGCATACGCCCTTTTTGACCAAGTGCATCATTGTCGACTTTCTGTCTCTTTCCTTATGCTTTAAATGCAATTCCAGTCTGCCCCTGAACTCGTTTTCCTGCAATTCTGCCCCGCTTTCAATTCCTCTACGCAGCCTTACTTCAATACATTTTTGGACAATAGCTGACATTTATAACTCTGCAGGTTTGTGAATGACAGTGCGCCTGAGCTCCTTTCTTCTACTCGCTTTCTTGTGAGCTGGCCACAAACCTGCAGCGTTGCTTCATGCCCTAATCTGGTTCTGGCACAACATGCTGATCCTTTAGTAAATTCCTCTTCCTGGTGGGAAATGAGTGTTATATTTGAACGTGCAGACACCTAGAGCTAGTCTCTCATTGGTTCTCCCTATTCTTGTTCATCTTGCGCAGAAATTGCAAACTGTGCCAAACAGGAGGTTAAAGGCACTGACTCTCTAAGTGGGGAGAGTATTAGTAAAGGGTCTTCAATCGTGAACCCGAGTAAAAGGGGACGAAAACTGAGATGCATTTGAAAAAGTTTCCCGGTCACACGGTGCACCATACTGTGGGTTTCCCATGCATGTTTTAGATGAAGGAAGAATCCCTTAAACCTGGAGAGTTGGGACCCATGGAATGGGTACCATGCAGTATGACTTCAAAGGGCCTGCATTTTCGCAACGAACCTCACCAATGCTATCAGGCTGAAGTGTACAGCCTTATGTCTCACTCAGCTCTGGTTGTAGATGTGGTAAATCCAGGTTGCATCACAAGCCCTGAATGAATTATTTAAGAATTGCTCTCTATTTCACTGTCATTGTGTTTGTTTTTGTAATTCATTTTGATAATGGGATTTATCGGATTTTCTCTGCTGCATTCATGCCGCTGTACACACACTTGAGTCTCCTATGGAGACATATAAATCCATGGGTTTGAAGATACTTACTAGTCAGGTGTATTCCTAGGCGTTGAATATGGGGTGTTTAGTCCATTTCGTTGAGCAAGGGCTAGGTCTTGACTATTACATATTTGGCTTATGGAAAGATATCTGTGCTAATTTCTATCTCTGGTTTTATGCAGCACCCCAACTCACTTTTCCCCTTAAGCAAGCATAAGGTGGTTTTCTAAATTTGAGACCCTGTTCTGTTTTGTAATTCAGTTCATGTGTAGCCAAGTTTACATTCCGTGTATTAGTGATATCTTATGATGTTTCATTTTCTGTGTGACTTATTTCACTTAGAATCATCGTACCTGAATCCACTCATTATGCCGCGACGGGCCTGATGACATAGATTTCATTGGTGAGTGATATTCCTTTGTACGTACGTACCACACTTCTTTATCCATTTTTCGCTTTCTGGGATATTTAACTTGTACCGTAGACGAGGTTCTTGTAAACAGAGCCGTAAACAGAAACTTTGCGGTGGCTGTGTGTTTTTGATTTTAATTTCCCTAAGCTATAGGAAAATAAGTGGTAATGCCGTAGGCTCCGTTGCTTTGTTTTTTAGGTTTTTGAGGAAACACCATACACATCTCCAGAGTGGCTGTTGGCAATTTACATCCCGCCCATCAGCATAACAAGGCTCCCTGTTCTCCATGGCCTCTGCTGCCTTTCTGGATTTTACACTTTTTTCAGATGGCCCTTTTGAACGGGGGGCAGTGAGACTTCATTGTAGTGCAGATTTCTTTAACATGCTTGCTTGGTTGGCCAAAAAGGGCGTATGCGAAAAAACGCATACGCCCTTTTTGGCCAAGTGCATCATTGTCGACGTTCTGCCTCTTTTCCTATGCTTTAAATGCAATTCCAGTCTACCCCCTGAAATCGTTTTCTTGCAATTCTGCCCCGCTTTCAAGTCCTCTTCGCAGCCTTCCTTCAATATATTTTTGGGTGATAGCTGTCATTTATAACTCTGCAGGTTTGTGAATTACAGTGTCCCTGAGCTCCTTTCTTCAACTCGCTTTCTTGTGAGCTGGCCGCAAACCCGCAGGATTGCTTCAGGCCCTAATCTGGTTCCGACACGGCATGCTGAGCCTTTGGTTAATTCCTCTTCCTGGTGGGAAATGAGCGTTAAGTTTGCCCGTGCAGACACCTTCACACGAGTCTTCATGGTGCCACTTTGCCCCGGTTATCTCTATGGAGGTTGGAGTTGGAGGGCCTCCTCGCTCAAGGTCAGTGTGCCCATGGAGCCAACCCTGCAACTTCAGGGCATGGTTGGGTGTTAGGATCACCACGTGGGGTCCTTTTCCCTTCGGAGGGAGGTGGCCTTTTGGGCTGCTGATTTCCAGGTTTTCAGATACTGCCAGTATCTTGGCCAGATGTGGCGGTGGGCCAAGCCCCTTGGTGACCGTAGTTTATCCTACCTGGATCGCATTCTTGCATTGTTCCATTTCAAGTGGTCCCAGGTTTTGCACTAATACTCCAATGGCGATTCACCGTTCACCAGGAATGTAAAGGTCAAAGGGTTTAGCTAAATTAGGGAGTTCCAGGGCAAGGGTCTGAATTGACTGCTCTTTCCATTCTTGAAAGGCCACTTCTCCATTCTATTCAAAAGGATCATCATCTTTTCCTTTCAGTGTTTCATATAGAGGCCCAGCTAGTAGACTGTAGTTAGGGATCCAGAAGCAGCAAACCCTGGCCTCCCCAGGAACCCCTAAGCTGTCTTCTAGTTTCAGAAATGGGTAAGGCTGTAAATTGTTTCTTCCCTTTCCTGGGATGGGCTTCTCCGACCTTCTGTGAGAATGAAGCCCAGGCAGGTCACCGTAGTCTGTGATATTTGAGCTTTGTCTTGGACAACTTGTATCCTTTATTGGCTTGGTAGTTCAGAGGTCTCCTTAGTAGGGCTGGCGATCAGAATGTCGTCTGCATATTGAAGGAGTGTTTCCTTTTCCAGAGGTAGAACTTTTAGTTCTTTAGCTGAGCTTTCCCCAAAGATGGTGTGGGAATTTTTGAACCCTTGGGGCAACACGGCCCGGAAGTATTGTTTTAGTTGTATGTTGAGTCCTGCCACTCACAAGCCAAAATTTCTTGTGACTCTGGGACTAATAGAATACAAAAGAAGGCATCATTGAAGACTAATACAGAATACCATGTCCTGGTGTTTGGTAGAATGACCAGCAGGGTGTAGGATTTAGGAACTACTGGAGGTATATCCTCGGTGGCTTCACTGACTGTCCTGACATCCTTTACCAGGACTCCAGCAGCCCATGGGGCTCTCGAGGTCAGGCCAATCCCAGGATATGGAGCTCACCTGGGCAGGTACCCCACCCCCACCCCAGCCCATGGGGCTCTCGTGTTCAGGCCCCTCCCAGGATATGGGGTTCCCTGGGCAGGTTCCCCTGCAGCCCAAGGGGCTCTCGTGGTCAGGCCCCTCCCAGGATACAGAGCTACCCTTGCAGGTACCATGGCAGGGCTGGGAACACAGGAACCGTGCATATCGCCCTCTTTGCAGAGCACTCCCAGCTCACCTGTCACTCAGATCTGACACAGAGCACCTCAGAGCAGGACTTGAACTAACAAACAGCAGCTCCGACAGGTCTGTGACCCTGGGCATCACTCTGTGTGGCCTCCCTCCACCTGGTCTTCCAGAGACTTCCACTGCACCGGGGGCACCAGGCCTCTGTCTCCACCCACCAGCCACCCCTCCTCTCCCTGACTCCTGGGTTCCTCTCATTAGGAGAGGGTTTTCTTGAAGTTGTTTCCCACTCATGGACCAGATAATATAATTAGAAAACAAGCCAGAGCTGCAGCCCCTTGTCTATCCTGACTCTCAGGAGCCCACACCTGTTCCTTGGACCTGGCCGATTCAGCAAGTTCCAGTTTCTGCAACTGTGAGCCCCTGAGGGGTGATTATTGGCTGGCCTGGGAAGCCCGACCTTGCCGGCCAGACCTCCCCAGGTGTGCCTGGGTTCAGATCAATATAAACACCGCTCCAGGCAGCAAGAGCCCCTGCAGCTGTGCCTGACGCCATTTTCTCTGCCCTGTCAGCAGTATTGGGGCTGGACTGGTGGGAGGGAGTGAGAGGCCACGGCTTTGTGGGTGGCCCAGTGTGAGTGGGGTCTGCTGGACTTTCTGCAGCAGTTGCCAAGATGCCACCTGCTAAAGAAGAGGATGTGTCACCCATACCTGCCGCTGGAATTTCTCCCTGGGCAGAGGTGAGTGAGGAAGAAAGCAGTGGGGGCCGGGACAGCAGGGGTATCTCAGGCAGGGAAATGGAAAGCTTCCAGAAGAGCACCCAGGGCCAGGACCATCCTGGCTGGCCTGCAGGCACCAAGTCGGCTGGCATGCTGTCACTCATGTGGCTCCATGGCCCTTCCTCTAGGCTTTCAAGTCCTTGTACATATTCAGGTGTTTTACCTGGGAAGGGTGGGAACATTTCAGCAGCAGCTGGCCTGGGGCTCAGCCCACGTTTACTCACAGATGCCTCGGCACGGTCCCCCAGCTTTGCAATGAGGACGCTTGTTGCGTGGGGCCTGCTGGCTGAATGGGAGATGATTCCCCACCACTGACCAACTTCAGAATTGTTTACAACTGGAGCAAGTGCCCTGATACGGTTTTCCTCTGTGTAACTGGTGGGTTCTGTTTTTTTTTCTTTTTTTCGTTTTTGGTTCAAGGTAGATTTTATTCCTCTTTTTTGTATTTACAGATATAAGCATGGAAATAATTTATTCATATAAATACATGTATGTGAAAGGAAGAATATTTTTTCTGTTTTACTTTTTGTAATTTGAATTTTATTTTATTTTTTTATACAGCAGGTTCTTTTTGGTTATCTATTTTATACATATAAATGTATATATGCCAATCCCAATCTCTCAACTCCTCCCACCACCACCCCCCAACAGCTTTCCCCCCTTGGTGTCCATACGTTTGTTGTCTACATCTCTTGCTCTATTTCTGCCTGGCAAAACGGTTCATCTGTACAATTTTTCTAGGTTCCACATATATGCATTAATAGACAAGATTTGTTTTTCTCTTTCTGACTTACTTCACTCTGTATGACAGTCTCTAGATCCATCAACGTCTCTACAAATGACCCAATTTCATTCCTTTTTATGGCTTAGTAATATTCCATTTTATATATGTACCACATCTTTATGCATTCGTCTGTCTGTGGGCATTTAGGTTGCTTCCATTACCTGGATATTGTAAATAGTGATGCAATGAACATTGCGGTGAATGTCTCTTTTTGATTTATGGTTTTGTCTGGGTATATGCCCAGTAGTGGGATTGCTGTATCATATGGTAATTCTATTCTTAGTTTTATAAGAAACTCCATAATGTTCTCCACAGTGACTGTATCAATTTACATTCCCAACAATAGTGGAAGAGGGTTCCTTATCTCCACACCCTTTCCAGCATTTGTTGTTTGTAGATTTTCTGATGATGCCCATTCTAAGAGGTGTGAGGTGATACACCATGGATGAGTCTATTTCGTTGAGCAAAGAGTAGGTCTTGTCTATTACATATTTGGCTTATGGAACGGTATGTGTGCTAATTTCAATCTCTGGTTTTATACAGCACCCCAACTCAACTTTCCCCTTAAGCAAGCATAAGTTTTTATCTAAATGTGAGACTCTGTTCGGTTTTGGAATTCAGTTTATGTGTAGCCAAGTTTACACTCTCTCTATTAGTGATAACTTATGATAATTATCTTTCTCTGTGTGACCTATTTCTCTTAGAATCATCATACTTAAATCCACTCAATTTGCTGCTACAGGCCTGATGACATTGATTTCATTGCTGAGTGATATTCCGTTGTACGTAAGTAGCACAACTCCTTTATCCATTTTTTTCTTTCTGGGATATTTAATTTGTACTGGACTCAAGGTTCTTGTAAACACAGCAGCCCTAAATTTGGTGTTGGCTGTGTCTTGTTGATTTTAATTTTCCTAAGCTATAGGGCCAAAAGTGGAAGTGCCCTAGGGTCTGTAGCTTTGTTTTTCAGATGTTTCAGGATACACCATAAACATCTCCAGAGTGTCTGTTGGCAATTTACATCCCGCCCATCAGCATAACAAGGCTCCCTGTTCTCCATGGCCTGTCCTGTGTTTCTGGTTTTTACACTTTTTTCAGATGGCCCTTTTGACGAATGGGAAATGAGACTTCATTGTAGTGCGGATTTCCATTGCTCGAGTGCTTGGTTGGCCAAAAAGGGCATATGTGTTTTTTCCTGAATATATTCAGGAAAAGATGTTTACGCACTTTTGTCCAAGTGCATCACTGTCAAAGATCTGCCGCTTTTCAGATGCTTTAAATGCAATTCCAATCTACCTCCTGAAATATGATTCCTGCAATTCTGCCTCGTTTTCAAGTCCTCTTTGCAGACTTACTTCCATATAATTTTGCCAATAGCTGTCATTTATAACACTGCAGGTTTGTGAATTACAGTGCCCGTGATTTCCTTTCTTAACTCGTTTCCTTGAAAACTGGCCACAGAACCGCAGGTTTGCTTCAGGCCGTAATCAGGGTCCGGCACGGCACTCTGAGACTTTGGTTCATTCCACTTCCTGGTGGGAAATTAGAGTTAAATGTGCCCCTCCAGACACCTGCCTCACTCCTAGCCCCTTGGTGATGTGTGTCCTGTGGTTTGAGGCCACATGTGCTGGGTTCCTCACCTTTGGCTGATGTGGCCCCACTGGTGTGAGGACACTCCTGCCTGGTTCCCATCCCCTTGGTGATGTGGGCCCTCCGGTGAGAGTCTGATCCTGGTTGGGTTCCTCACACTTCTGTGAGGTGGGCCCTCTTCTCTGAGGTCACTCCTGCCTGGCTGGCACACCCCGCCTTGGCGACGTCGGCCCTCTGGTGGGATTTGGTGCCTGCTGGGTGTCTCCTCCCCTCGGTAATGAGGGCCCTCTGGCGTCAGACCCTAACTCCTGGGCTCCCAATATTTTCTGATATGCGCCCTGTGGTTCGAGTACACTCCTGCCAGGTTCCCAACCCCATGGGAATGTGGGCCTTCTGCTCTGAGGTCCCAACCGTGGGTTGCTCAGTTTCATGATGAGGGCCCTCTGCTGTGAGTTCTCTCCGGCCTGGATCCCATAGCCTCGCTGCTCCTGGCCACCTGCTGGGAGGTTACAACTGCGGGATTCCTCACCTTTTTTCTTCTATGGGCCCTCTGTTTTGAGACTCCTCCTGACTGCCTCACTCCCAGCCCCTTGGTGATGTGTGTCCTCTGGTTTGAGGCCACGTATGCTGGGTCCCTCGCCTTTCGATGATGTGGCCCCACTGGTGTGAGGACACTCCTGCCTGGTTCCTATCCCCTTGATGATGTGGGCCCTCTGGTGAGAGTCTGATCCTGGCTGGGTTCCTCACCCTTCTGTGAGGTGGGCCCTCTGCTGTGAGGTCACTCCTGCCTGGCTGGCACACCCCACCTGGGCAACATCGGCCCTCTTGTGGCAGTTGGAGCCTGCTGGGAACCTCCCCTCGGTGATGGGGGCCCTCTTGCCTCAGGCCCTAACTGCTGGGTACCCACATTTTCTGATACGTGCTAAGTGGTGCGAGGACACTCCTGCGAGGTTCCCATCCCCATGGGCATGTGGGCCTTCTGCTCTAAGGTCCCAACACCTGTGTTGTTCACCGTTTCATGATGTTGGCTCTCTGGTGTTAGTTCACCCAGGCCTAGATCCCATAGCCTCTGTGCTCTGAGCGGCCTGCTGGGAGGTTCCTACTGCTGGATTCCTTACCTTTTTTATTCTTTGTGTCCTGTGTTTTCATGCTCCTACTTCCTGACTCACTCCCAGCCCATTTGTGATGTAGGTCCTCTTGTTTAAGGCCACATGTACCAGTTTCCTCACCTTTATTGATGTGGCCCCACTGGTGTGAGGACACTCCTGCCTGGTTCCCATCCCCTTGGTGATGTGGGCCCTCTGGTGAGAGTCTGATCCTGTCTGGATTCCTCACACTTCTGTGAGGTGGGCCCTCTGCTGTGAGGTAACTCCTGCCTGGCTTGCTCCCATTGCCTTGGTGACGTCGGCCCTCTGGTGGCATTTGGAGCCTGCTGGTAGCCTCCTCTCCTCCGTGATGAGGGCCCTCTGGCGCCAGGCCATAACTGCTGGGTTCCCACATTTTCTGATACGTGCTAAGTTGTGCGAGGACACTCCTGCGAGGTTCCCATCCCCATGGGGATGTGGGCCTTCTGCTCTGAGGTCCCACTGGCTGGGTTGCTCACAGTTTCATGATGTGGGCCCTCTGCTGTGAGTTCACTGTGGCCTGGATCCCATAGACTCCATGCTCTGGGCCACCTGCTGGGAGGTTCAAACTGCTGGATTCCTCACATTTTTTATTCTGTGGGCCCTGTGTTGTTAGGCTACTCCTGCCTGCCTCACTCGGAGCACCTTGGAAATGTGGGTCCTCTGGTTTAGGCCACATGTGCTGGGTTCCTCACCTTTCTATAATGTGGCCACACTGGTGTGAGGACACTCCTGCCTTGTTCCGATCCCCTTGGTGATGTGGGCCCTCTGGTGAGAGTCTTATCCTGGCTGGGTTCCTCACCCTTCTGTGAGGTAGGCCCTCTGCTGTGAGGTCACTCCTGCCTGGCTGGCACACGTCAACGTGGCGACGTGGGCCCTCAGTTGGGAGTTGGTGCCTGCTGGGAGTCTCCTCCCCTCGGTAATGAGGGCCGTCTGGCGTCAGACCCTAACTCCTGGGCTCCCAAAATTTTCTGATGTGCGCCCTGTGGTGCGAGTACCCTCCTGCCAGGATCCCAACCCCATGGGAATGTGGGCCTTCTGCTCTAAGGTCCCAACGGCTGGGTTGCTCACAGTTTCATAATGAGGGCCCTCTGTTTTGAGTTCAGTCAGGCCTGGATCCCATAGCCTCGCTGCTCCTGACCACCTGCTGGGAGGTTCCAACTGCGGGATTCCTCACCTTTTTTACGCTATGGGCCCTCTGTTTGGAGGCTCCTCCTGCCTGCCTCACTCCCAGCCCCTTGGTGATGTGTGTCCTGTAGTTTGAGGCCACGTGTGCTGGGTCCGTCACATTTCAGTGATGTGACCACACTGGTGTGAGAACACTCCTGCCTGGTTCCCATCCCCTTGGTGATGTGGACCCTCCGGTGAGAGTCTGATCCTGGCTGGGTTCCTCACACTTCTGAGAGGTGGGCCCTCTTCTCTGAGGTCACTCCTGCCTGGCTGGCCCACCCCGCCTTGACGACGTCGGCTCTCTCGTCGGAGTTGGTGCCTGCTGCGAGTCTCCTCCCCTTGGTAATGAGGGCCCTGTGGCGTCAGACCCTAACTCCTGGCCTCCCAAAATTTTCTGATGTGCGCCCTGTGGTGCGAGTACACTCCTGCCAGTTTCCCAACACCATGGGAATGTGGGCCTTCTGCTCTGAAGTCCCAACGATGGGTTGCTCAGTTTCATGATGTGGGCCCTCTGGTGTCAGTTCACTCCGGCCTGGATCCCATAGCCTCGCTGCTCCTGGCCACCTGCGGGGAGGTTACAACTGCGGGATTCCTCACCTTTTTTCTTCTATGGGCCCTCTGTTTTGAGACTCCTCCTGCCTGCCTCACTCCCAGCCCCTTGGTGATGTGTGTCCTCTGGTTTGAGGCCACGTGTGCTGGGTCCCTCACCTTTCGATGATGTGGCCCCACTGGTGTGAGGACACTCTTGCCTGGTTCCTATCCCCTTGAAGATGTGGGCTCTCTGGTGAGAGTCTGATCCTGGCTGGGTTCCTCACCCTTCTGTGAGGTGGGCCCTCTGCTGTGAGGTCACTCCTGCCTGGCTGGCACACCCCGCCTGGGCAACATCGGCCCTCTTGTGGCAGTTGGAGCATGCTGGGAGCCTCCTCCCCTCGGTGATGGGGGCCCTCTTGAGTCAGGCCCTAACTGCTGGGTACCCACATTTTCTGATACGTGCTAAGTGGTGCGAGGACACTCCTGCGAGGTTCCCATCCCCATGGGGATGTGGGCCTTCTGCTCTGAGGTCCCAATGGCTGGGTTGCTCACAGTTTCATGATGTGGGCCCTCTGCTGTGAGTTCACTGCAGCCTGGATCACATAGACTCGGTGCTCTGGGCCGCCTGCTGGGAGGTTCCCACTGCAGGATTCCTCACCTTTTTTATTCCATTGGCCCTGTGTTGTGAGGCTACTCATGCCTGCCTCAATCCGAGCCCCTTGGAGATGTGGGTCCTCTGGTTTAGGCCTCATGTGCTGGTTTCCTCACCTTTCTATGATGTGGTCACCCTGGTGTGAAGACAGTCCTGCCTGGTTCTGATCCCCTTGGTGATGTGGGCCCTCTGGTGAGAGTCTTATCCTGGCTGGGTTCCTCACCCTTCTGTGAGGTAGGCCCTCTGCTGTGAGGTCACTCCTGCCTGGCTGTCACACGTCACCTTGTCGACATGGGCCCTCAGTTGGGAGTTGGTGCCTGCTTGGAGTCTCCTCCCCTTGGTAATGAGGGCCCTCTGGCGTCAGACCCTAACTTCTGGGCTCCCAAAATTCTCTGATGTGTGCCCTGAGGTGCGAGTACACTTATGCCATGTTCCCAACCACATAGGAATGTGGGCCTTCTGCTCTGAGGTCCCAAAGCCTGGGTTGCTCACAGTTTCATGATGAGGGCCCTCTGTTTTGAGTTCAGTCAGGTCTGGATCCCATAGCCTCGCTGCTCCTGGCCGCCTGCTGGGAGGTTCCAACTGCGGGATTCCTCACCTTTTTTCTTCTATGGACCCTCTGTTTTGAGACTCCTCCTGCCTGCCTCACTCCCAGCCCCTTGGTGATGTGTGTCCTCTGGTTTGAGGCCACGTGTGCTGGGTCACTCACATTTCGTTGATGAGGTCCCACTGGTGTGAGGACACTCCAGCCTGGTTCCCATTCTCTTGGTGATGTGGGCCCTCTGGTGAGAGTCTGATCCTCCTTGGGTTCCTCACACTTTTGTGAGGTGGGCCCTCTGCTCTGAGGTCACTCTTGCCTGGCTGGCACACCCCGCATTGGTGACGGCGGCCCACTGGTAGCAGTTGGAGCCTGCTGGGAGCCTCCTCTCCTCGGTGATGAGAGCCCTCTGGTGTCAGGCCCTAACTGCTGGGCTCCCCACATTTTCTGATGTGTGCCCACTGGTGCGATGACACTCCTACTTGGTTCCCTTCCCCATGGGGATGTGGGCCTTGTGCTCTGAGGTCACAACGGCTGGTTTGCTCACAGTTTCATGATGAGGGCCCTCTGTTGTGAGTTCATCACTGCCTGGATCCCATAGCCTCGGTGCTCTGGGCCGCCTGCTGGGATGTTCCAACTGCTGGATTCCTCACCTTTTTTATACAATGGGCCATGTGTTGTGAGGTTAATCCTGCCTGCCTCTCTCCAAGACCCATGGTGATGTGGGTCCTCTGGTTTGAGGCCACATTTTCTTGTTACCTCAACTTTTGATGATATGGCCCCACGGGTGTGATGACACTCCTGCCTGGTTCACAGCCCCTTGCTGATGTGGGCACTCTGGTGAGAGTCTGATCCTGGCTGGGTTCCTTACCCTTCTGTGAGGTGGGCCCTCTGATGTGAGGTCACTCCTGCCTGGCTGGCTCACGTCGCCTTGATGATGTGGGCCCTCTGTTGGCCACTAAAGCATTCTGGGAGCCTCCTACCCTCTTTAATGAGGGCCCTGGAAAAAACGCATATGCACATTTTGACCAAGTGCATCATTGTCCAGGATCTGCCTCTTCTCCTATGCTTTCAGAGCACTTCCCGTCTACGTCCTGAAATCATATTCCAGGAATACTTCCCCGCTTTCAAGTCCTCCTCGCAGCCTTACTTCAATATATTTTTGTATGATACCTGTCATTAATAACTCTGCAGGTTTGTTAAATACAGTGTCCCTGAGCTCCTTTCTTCAACATGCTTTCTTGTGAGCTGGCCGCAAAACCGCAGGATTGCTTCAGGCCGTAATCTGGTTTCGGCACGGCACGCTGAGCCTTTGGTAAATTCCTCTTTCTGGTGAGAAATGAGCATTCAATTTGCCCGTGGAGACACCTACAGCTAGTCTCTCATTGGTTCTCCCTATTCCTGTTCATCTTGTGCAGAAATTGCAAACTGTGCCAAACAGGAGGTTAAAGGCACTGACTCTCCAAGTGGGTAGAGGGTTAGTAAAGCATCTGGAATGGTGAACCCGAGTACCAGGGAACGAAACCTGAGAGCCATTTAAAATGGTTTCCCAGTCTCACAGTGGACAATACTCTGGGTTTCCCATGCATGTTTTAGCTGAAGGAAGAATTCCTTAAACCTGGAGATTATTGACCCATGGAATGGGTACCATGCAGTATGACTAAAAAGGGTCTGAATTTGCTCACCGAACCTCACCAATGCTATCAGTTCGAAGTGTCCAGCCTTATGCCTCACCCAGCTCTGGGTGTAGATGTGGTAAATCCAGGTTTCATCACAAGCCCTGAATCAATTATTTAAGAATTGCTGTCTCTTTCACTGTCATTGTGTTTTGTTTTTGTAATTTAGTTTGATAATGGGATTTATCGGATTTTCACTGCTGCGTTCATGCCGCTGTACAAACGCTTGATTCTCCTACAGAGAAATATAAATCCACGGGTTTTAAGATTCTTACTAGTCAGGTATATTCCTAGGCGTTGAATATGTGGTGTTGAGTCCATGTCGTTGAACAAGGAGTAGATCTTGACTATTACATATTTGGCTTATGGAACGGTATCTGTGCTATTTTCAATCTCTGGTTTTATGCAGCACCCCAACTCACCTTTGCCCTTAAGCAAGCATAAGTTGGTTTTCTAAATTTGAGTCCCTGTTCTGTTTTGTAATTCAGTTCATGCGTAGACAAGTTTACATTCCGTGTATTAGTGATATCTTATGATGTTTCATTTTCTGTGTGACTTATTTCACTTAGAATCACTGTAGCTGAATCCACTCATTATGCCGTGATGGGCCTGATGACATAGATTTCATTGCTGAGTGATATTCCATTGTACGTACGAACCACAACTTCTTTATCCATTTTTCACATTCTGGGATATTTAACTTGTACCGTAGATGAGGTTCTTGTAAACAGAGCCGTCCGAAAATTTGGGGTGGCTGTGTGTTTTTGATTTTAATTTCCCTAAGCTATAGGACCATAACTGGAAGTGCCGTAGGCTCCGTTGCTTTGTTTTTTAGGTATATCAGGAAACACCATACACTTCTCCAGGGTGGCTGTTGGCAATTTACATCCCGCCCATCAGCAAGACAAGGCTCCCTCTTCTCCATGGTCTGTGCTGCCTTTCTGGATTTTACACTTTTTTCAGATGGCCCTTTTGACCGGGGGGCAGTGAGACTTCATTGTAGTGCAGATTTCCTTTACATGCTTGCTTGGTTGTCCAAAAAGGACGTATGCGTTTTTTCCTGAATATATTCAGGAAAAAACGCATACGCCCTTTTTGGCCAAGTGCATCATTGTCGTCGTTCTGCCTCTTTTCCTATGGTTTAAATGCAATTCCAGTCTACCCCCTGAAATCGTTTTCCTGAAATTCTGCCCCACTTTCAAGTCCTCTTCGCAGCCTTCCTTCAATATATTTTTAGACCATAGCTGTCATTTATAACTCTGCAGGTTTGTGAATTACAGTGCCCCTGAGCTCCTTTCTTCAACTCGCTTTCTTGTGAGCTGGCCGCAAACCCGCAGGAATGCTTCAGGCCCTAATCTGGTTCCGGCACGGCATGCTGAGCCTTTGGTTAATTCCTCTTCCTGGTGGGAAATGAGCATTAAATTTGCCCGTGCAGACACCTTCACACGAGTCGTCATGGTGCCCGTTTGCCCCGGTTATCTCTATGGAGGTTGCAGTTGGAGGGCCTCCTCACTCAAGGTCAGTGTGCCCACGGAGCCAACCCTGCAACTTCAGGGCATGTTTGGTGGTTAGGATCACCACGTGGGGTCCTTTCACCTTAGGAGGGAGGTGGCCTTTTGGGCTGCTGATTTCCAGGTTTTTGGATACTGCCAGTATCTTGGCCAGATGTGGCGGTGGGCCAAGCCCCTTGGTGACCGTAGTTTATCCTACCTGGATCGCATTCTTGCATTGTTCCATTTCAAGTGGTCCCAGGTTTTGCACTAATACTCCAATGGCGATTCACCGTTCACCAGGAATGTAAAGGTCAAAGGGTTTAGCTAAATTAGGGAGTTCCTGTTCAAGGGTCTGAATTGACTGCTCTTTCCATTCTTGAAAGGCCACTTCTGCATTCTATTCAAAAGGATCATCACCTTTTCCTTTCAGTGTTTCATATAGAGGCCGAGCTAGTAGACTGTAGTTAGGGATCCAGAAGCAGCAAACCCTGGCCTCCCCAGGAACCCCTAAGCTGTCTTCTAGTTTCAGAAATGGGTAAGGCTGTAAATTGTTTCTTCCCTTTCCTGGGATGGGCTTCTCCGACCTTCTGTGAGAATGAAGCCCAGGCAGGTCACCGTAGTCTGTGATATTTGAGCTTTTTCTTGGACAACTTGTATCCTTTATTGGCTTCGTAGTTCAGAGGTCTCCTTAGTAGGGCTGGCGATCAGAATGTCGTCTGCATATTGAATGAGTGTTTCCTTTTCCAGAGGTAGAACTTTTAGGTCTTTAGCTGAGCTTTCCCCAAAGATGGTGTGGGAATTTTTGAACCCTTGGGGCAACACGGCCCGGAAGTATTGTTTTAGTTGTATGTTGAGTCCTGCCACTCACAAGCCAAAATTTCTTGTGACTCTGGGACTAATAGAATACAAAAGAAGGCATCATTGAAGACTAATACAGAATACCATGTCCTGGTGGTTGGTAGAATGACCAGCAGGGTGTAGGGTTTAGGAACTACTGGAGGTATATCCTCAGTGGCTTAACTGACTGTCCTGACATCCTTTACCAGGACTCCAGCAGCCCATGGGGCTCTCGAGGTCAGGCCAATCCCAGGATATGGAGCTCACCTGGGCAGGTACCCCACCCCAGCCCACGGGGCTCTCATGTTCAGGACCCTCCCAGGATATGGTGTTCCCTGGGCAGGTCCCCCTGCAGCCCATGGGGCTCTCGTGGTCAGGCCCCTCCCAGGATACAGAGCTACCCTTGCAGGTACCATGGCAGGGCTGGGAACACAGGAACCGTGCATATCGCCCTCATTGCAGAGCACTCCCAGCTCACCTGTCACTCAGATCTGACACAGAGCACCTCAGAGCAGGACTTGAACTAACAAACAGCAGCTCCCACAGGTCTGTGACCCTGGGCATCACTCTGTGTGGCCTCCCTCCACCTGGTCTTCCAGAGACTTCCACTGCACCCGGGGCACCAGGCCTCTGTCTCCACCCACCAGCCACCCCTCCTCTCCCTGACTCCTGGGTTCCTCTCATTAGGAGAGGGTTTTCTTGAAGTTGTCTCCCACTCATGGGCCAGATAATATAATTAGAAAACAAGCCAGAGCTGCAGCCCCTTGTCTATCCTGACTCTCAGGAGCCCACACCTGTTCCTTGGACCTGGCCGATTCAGCAAGTTCCAGTTTCTGCAACTGTGAGCCCCTGAGGGGTGATTATTGGCTGGCCTGGGAAGCCTGACCATGCCGGCCAGCCCTCCCCAGGTGTGCCTGGGTTCAGATCAATATAAACACCGCTCCAGGCAGCAAGAGCCCCTGCAGCTGTGCCTGACGCCATTTTCTCTGCCCTGTCAGCAGTCTTGGGGCTGGACTGGTGGGAGGGAGTGAGAGGCCACGGCTTTGTGGGTGGCCCAGTGTGAGTGGGGCTCTGCTGGACTTTCTGCAGCAGTTGCCAAGATGCCACCTGCTAAAGAAGAGGATGTGTCACCCATACCTGCCGCTGGAATTTCTCCCTGGGCAGAGGTGAGTGAGGAAGAAAGCAGTGGGGGCCGGGACAGCAGGGGTATCTCAGGCAGGGAAATGGAAAGCTTCCAGAAGAGCACCCAGGGCCAGGACCACCCTGGCTGGCCTGCAGGCACCAAGTCGGCTGGCATGCTGTCGCTCATGTGGCTCCATGGCCCTTCCTCTAGGCTTTCAAGTCCTTGTACATATTCAGGTGTTTTACCTGGGAAGGGTGGGAACATTTCAGCAGCAGCTGGCCTGGGGCTCAGCCCACGTTTACTCACAGATGCCTCGGCACGGTCCCCCAGCTTTGCAATGAGGACGCTTGTTGCGTGGGGCCTGCTGGCTGAATGGGAGATGATTCCCCACCACTGACCATCTTCAGAATTGCTGACAACTGGAGCAAGTGCCCTGATACGGTTTTCCTCTGTGTAACTGGTGGGTTCTGTATTTTTTTCTTTTTTTCGTTTTTGGTTCAAGGTAGATTTTATTCCTCTTTTTTGTATTTACAGATATAAGCATGGAAATAATTTATTCATATAAATACATGTATGTGAAGGGAAGAATATTTTCTCTGTTTTACTTTTTGTAATTTGAATTTTATTTTATTTTTTTATACAGCAGGTTCTTTTTGGTTATCTCTTTTATACATATAAATGTATATATGCCAATCCCAATCTCTCAACTCCTCCCACCACCACCCCCCAACAGCTTTCCCCCCTTGGTGTCCATACGTTTGTTGTCTACATCTCTTGCTCTATTTCTGCCTTGCAAAACGGTTCATCTGTAAAATTTGTCTAGGTTCCACATATAGGCATTAATATACAAGATTTGTTTTTCTATTTCTGACTTACTTCACTCTGTATGACAGTCTCTAGATCCATCAACGTCTCTACAAATGACCCAATTTCATTCCTTTTTATGGCTTAGTAATATTCCATTTTATATATGTACCACTTCTTTATGCATTCGTCTGTCTGTGGGCATTTAGGTTGCTTCCATTACCTGGATGTTGTAAATAGTGATGCAATGAACATTGCGGTGAATGTCTCTTTTTGATTTATGGTTTTGTCTGGGTATATGCCCAGTAGTGGGATTGCTGTATCATATGGTAATTCTATTCTTAATTTTATAAGAAACTCCATAATGTTCTCCACAGTGACTGTATCAATTTACATTCCCAACAATAGTGGAAGAGGGTTCCTTATCTCCACACCCTTTCCAGCATTTGTTGTTTGTAGATTTTCTGATGATGCCCATTCTAACATGTGTGAGGTGATACACCATGGATGAGTCTATTTCGTTGAGCAAAGAGTAGGTCTTGTCTAGTACATATTTGGCTTATGGAACGGTATGTGTGCTAATTTCAATCTCTGGTTTTATACAGCACCCCAACTCAACATTCCCCTTAAGCAAGCATAAGTTTTTATCTAAATGTGAGACTCTGTTCGGTTTTGTATTTCAGTTTATGTGTAACCAAGTTTACACTCCCTCTATTAGTGATATCTTATGATACTTATCTTTCTCTGTGTGACGTATTTCTCTTAGAATCATCATATTTAAATCCACTCAATTTGCTGCTACAGGCCTGATGACATTGATTTCATTGCTGAGTGATATTCCGTTGTACGTAAGTAGCACAACTCCTTTATCCATTTTTTTCTTTCTGAGATATTTAATTTGTACTGGACTCGAGTTTCTTGTAAACACAGCAGCCCTAAATTTTGTGCTGGCTGTGTCTTGTTGATTTTAATTTTCCTAAGCTATAGGGCTAAAAGTGGAAGTACCCTAGGCTCTGTAGCTTTGTTTTTCAGATGTTTCAGGATACACCATAAACATCTCCAGAGTGTCTGTTGGCAATTTACATCCCGCCCATCAGCATAACAAGGCTCCCTGTTCTCCATGGCCTGTCCTGTGTTTCTGGTTTTTACACTTTTTTCAGATGGCCCTTTTGACGAATGGGAAATGAGACTTCATTGTAGTGCGGATTTCCATTGCTGGAGTGCTTGGTTGGCCAAAAAGGGCATATGCGTTTTTTCCTGAATATATTCAGGAAAAAATGTTTACGCACTTTTGTCCAAGTGCATCAGTGTCAAAGATCTGCCGCTTTTCACATGCTTTAAATGCAATTCCAATCTACCTCCTGAAATATGATTCCTGCAATTCTGCCTCATTTTCAAGTCCTCTTTGCAGACTTACTTCAATATATTTTTGCCAATAGCTGTCATTTATATCTCTGCAGGTTTGTGAATTACAGTGCCCGTGATTTCCTTTCTTAACTCGTTTCCTTGAAAGCTGGCCACAGAACCGCAGGTTTGCTTTAGGCCATAATCAGGGTCCGACACGGCACTCTGAGCCTTTGGTTAATTCCTCTTCCTGGTGGGAAATTAGAGTTAAATGTGCCCCTCCGGACACCTGCCTCACTCCCAGCCCCTTGGTTATGTGTGTCCTGTAGTTTGAGGCCACATGTGCTGGGTTCCTCACCTTTGGCTGATGTGGCCCCACTGGTGTGAGGACACTCCTGCCTGGTTCCCATCCCCTTGGTGATGTGGACCCTCCGGTGAGAGTCTGATCCTGGCTGGGTTCCTCACACTTCTGAGAGGTGGGCCCTCTTCTCTGAGGTCACTCCTTCCTGGCTGGCCCACCCCGCCTTGACGACGTCGGCTCTCTCGTGGGAGTTGGTGCCTGCTGCGAGTCTCCTCCCCTTGGTAATGAGGGCCCTCTGGCGTCAGGCCCTAACTCCTGGCCTCCCCAAATTTTCTGATGTGCGCCCTGTGGTGCGAGTACACTCCTGCCAGGTTCCCAACACCATGGGAATGTGGGCTTTCTGCTCTGAGGTCCCAACGATGGGTTGCTCAGTTTCATGATGAGGGCCCTCTGGTGTGAGTTCACTCCGGCCTGGATCCCATAGCCTCGCTGCTCCTGGCCACCTGCGGGGAGGTTACAACTGCGGGATTCCTCACCTTTTTTCTTCTATGGGCCCTCTGTTTTGAGACTCCTCCTGCCTGCCTCACTCCCAGCCCCTTGGTGATGTGTGTCCTCTGGTTTGAGGCCACGTGTGCTGGGTCCCTCACCTTTCGATGATGTGGCCCCACTGGTGTGAGGACACTCTTGCCTGGTTCCTATCCCCTTGAAGATGTGGGCTCTCTGGTGAGAGTCTGATCCTGGCTGGGTTCCTCACCCTTCTGTGAGGTGGGCCCTCTGCTGTGAGGTCACTCCTGCCTGGCTGGCACACCCCGCCTGGGCAACATCGGCCCTCTTGTGGCAGTTGGAGCATGCTGGGAGCCTCCTCCCCTCGGTGATGAGGGCCCTCTTGCGTCAGGCCCTAACTGCTGGGTACCCACATTTTCTGATACGTGCTAAGTGGTGCGAGGACACTCCTGCGAGGTTCCCATCCCCATGGGGATGTGGGCCTTCTGCTCTGAGGTCCCAATGGCTGGGTTGCTCACAGTTTCATGATGTGGGCCCTCTGCTGTGAGTTCACTGCAGCCTGGATCACATAGACTCGGTGCTCTGGGCCGCCTGCTGGGAGGTTCCCACTGCAGGATTCCTCACCTTTTTTATTCTATTGGCCCTGTGTTGTGAGGCTACTCATGCCTGCCTCAATCCGAGCCCCTTGGAGATGTGGGTCCTCTGGTTTAGGCCTCATGTGCTGGTTTCCTCACCTTTCTATGATGTGGTCACCCTGGTGTGAAGACAGTCCTGCCTGGTTCTGATCCCCTTGGTGATGTGGGCCCTCTGGTGAGAGTCTTATCCTGGCTGGGTTCCTCACCCTTCTGTGAGGTAGGCCCTCTGCTGTGAGGTCACTCCTGCCTGGCTGTCACACGTCACCTTGTCGACATGGGCCCTCAGTTGGGAGTTGGTGCCTGCTTGGAGTCTCCTCCCCTTGGTAATGAGGGCCCTCTGGCGTCAGACCCTAACTTCTGGGCTCCCAAAATTCTCTGATGTGTGCCCTGAGGTGCGAGTACACTTATGCCATGTTCCCAACCACATAGGAATGTGGGCCTTCTGCTCTGAGGTCCCAAAGCCTGGGTTGCTCACAGTTTCATGATGAGGGCCCTCTGTTTTGAGTTCAGTCAGGTCTGGATCCCATAGCCTCGCTGCTCCTGGCCGCCTGCTGGGAGGTTCCAACTGCGGGATTCCTCACCTTTTTTCTTCTATGGACCCTCTGTTTTGAGACTCCTCCTGCCTGCCTCACTCCCAGCCCCTTGGTGATGTGTGTCCTCTGGTTTGAGGCCACGTGTGCTGGGTCACTCACATTTCGTTGATGAGGTCCCACTGGTGTGAGGACACTCCAGCCTGGTTCCCATTCTCTTGGTGATGTGGGCCCTCTGGTGAGAGTCTGATCCTCCTTGGGTTCCTCACACTTTTGTGAGGTGGGCCCTCTGCTCTGAGGTCACTCTTGCCTGGCTGGCACACCCCGCATTGGCGACGGCGGCCCACTGGTAGCAGTTGGAGCCTGCTGGGAGCCTCCTCTCCTCGGTGATGAGAGCCCTCTGGTGTCAGGCCCTAACTGCTGGGCTCCCCACATTTTCTGATGTGTGCCCACTGGTGCGATGACACTCCTACTTGGTTCCCTTCCCCATGGGGATGTGGGCCTTGTGCTCTGAGGTCACAACGGCTGGTTTGCTCACAGTTTCATGATGAGGGCCCTCTGTTGTGAGTTCATCACTGCCTGGATCCCATAGCCTCGGTGCTCTGGGCCGCCTGCTGGGATGTTCCAACTGCTGGATTCCTCACCTTTTTTATACAATGGGCCATGTGTTGTGAGGTTAATCCTGCCTGCCTCTCTCCAAGACCCATGGTGATGTGGGTCCTCTGGTTTGAGGCCACATTTTCTTGTTACCTCAACTTTTGATGATATGGCCCCACGGGTGTGATGACACTCCTGCCTGGTTCACAGCCCCTTGCTGATGTGGGCACTCTGGTGAGAGTCTGATCCTGGCTGGGTTCCTTACCCTTCTGTGAGGTGGGCCCTCTGATGTGAGGTCACTCCTGCCTGGCTGGCTCACGTCGCCTTGATGATGTGGGCCCTCTGTTGGCCACTAAAGCATTCTGGGAGCCTCCTACCCTCTTTAATGAGGGCCCTGGAAAAAACGCATATGCACATTTTGACCAAGTGCATCATTGTCCAGGATCTGCCTCTTCTCCTATGCTTTCAGAGCACTTCCCGTCTACGTCCTGAAATCATATTCCAGGAATACTTCCCCGCTTTCAAGTCCTCCTCGCAGCCTTACTTCAATATATTTTTGTATGATACCTGTCATTAATAACTCTGCAGGTTTGTTAAATACAGTGTCCCTGAGCTCCTTTCTTCAACATGCTTTCTTGTGAGCTGGCCGCAAAACCGCAGGATTGCTTCAGGCCGTAATCTGGTTTCGGCACGGCACGCTGAGCCTTTGGTAAATTCCTCTTTCTGGTGAGAAATGAGCATTCAATTTGCCCGTGGAGACACCTACAGCTAGTCTCTCATTGGTTCTCCCTATTCCTGTTCATCTTGTGCAGAAATTGCAAACTGTGCCAAACAGGAGGTTAAAGGCACTGACTCTCCAAGTGGGTAGAGGGTTAGTAAAGCATCTGGAATGGTGAACCCGAGTACCAGGGAACGAAACCTGAGAGCCATTTAAAATGGTTTCCCAGTCTCACAGTGGACAATACTCTGGGTTTCCCATGCATGTTTTAGCTGAAGGAAGAATTCCTTAAACCTGGAGATTATTGACCCATGGAATGGGTACCATGCAGTATGACTAAAAAGGGTCTGAATTTGCTCACCGAACCTCACCAATGCTATCAGTTCGAAGTGTCCAGCCTTATGCCTCACCCAGCTCTGGGTGTAGATGTGGTAAATCCAGGTTTCATCACAAGCCCTGAATCAATTATTTAAGAATTGCTGTCTCTTTCACTGTCATTGTGTTTTGTTTTTGTAATTTAGTTTGATAATGGGATTTATCGGATTTTCACTGCTGCGTTCATGCCGCTGTACAAACGCTTGATTCTCCTACAGAGAAATATAAATCCACGGGTTTTAAGATTCTTACTAGTCAGGTATATTCCTAGGCGTTGAATATGTGGTGTTGAGTCCATGTCGTTGAACAAGGAGTAGGTCTTGACTATTACATATTTGGCTTATGGAACGGTATCTGTGCTATTTTCAAACTCTGGTTTTATGCAGCACCCCAACTCACCTTTGCCCTTAAGCAAGCATAAGTTGGTTTTCTAAATTTGAGTCCCTGTTCTGTTTTGTAATTCAGTTCATGTGTAGCCAAGTTTACATTCCGTGTATTAGTGATATCTTATGATGTTTCATTTTCTGTGTGACTTATTTCACTTAGAATCACTGTAGCTGAATCCACTCATTATGCCGTGATGGGCCTGATGACATAGATTTCATTGCTGAGTGATATTCCATTGTACGTACGAACCACAACTTCTTTATCCATTTTTCACATTCTGGGATATTTAACTTGTACCGTAGATGAGGTTCTTGTAAAGAGAGCCGTCCGAAAATTTGGGGTGGCTGTGTGTTTTTGATTTTAATTTCCCTAAGCTATAGGACCATAACTGGAAGTGCTGTAGGCTCCGTTGCTTTGTTTTTTAGGTGTTTCTGGAAACACCATACACTTCTCCAGGGTGGCTGTTGGCAATTTACATCCCGCCCATCAGCATAACAAGGCTCCCTGTTCTCCATGGCCTGTGCTGTCTTTCTGGATTTTACACTTTTTTTAGATGGCCCTTTTGACCAGGGGGCTGTGAGACTTCATTGTAGTGCATAATTCTTTAACATGCTTGCATGGTTGGCCAAAAAGGGCGTATGCGTTTTTTCCTGAATATATTCAGGAAAAAACGCATACGCCCTTTTTGGCCAAGTGCATCATTGTCGACGTTCTGCCTCTTTTCCTATGCTTTAAATGCAATTCCAGCCTACCCCCTGAAATCGTTTTCTTGCAATTCTGCCCACTTACAAGTCCTCTTCGCAGCCTTCCTTCAGTATATTTTTGGACAATAGCTGTCATTTATAACTCTGCAGGTTTGTGAATTACAGTGCCCCTGAGCTCCTTTCTTCAACTCGCTTTCTTGTGAGCTGGCCGCAAACACACATGATTGCTTCAGGCCCTAATCTGGTTCCGGCACGGCATGCTGAGCCTTTGGTGAATTCCTCTTCCTGGTGGGAAATGAGCGTTAAATTTGCCTGTGCAGACACCTCCAGCTAGTCTCTCATTGATTCCCCCTATTCCTGTTCATCTTGCGCAGATATTGCAAACTGTGCCAAACAGGAGGTTAAAGGCACTGAGTCTCCAAGTGGGGAGAGTGTTAGTAAAGGGCCTGGAATGGTGAACCCGAGTAAAAGGGGACGAAAACTGAGATGCATTTGAAAACGTTTCCCGGTCACATGGTGCACCATACTTGGGTTTTCCATGCATGTTTTAGCTGAAGGAAGAATCCCTCAAACCTGGAGAGTTGGGACCCATGGAATGGGTACCATGCAGTATGACTTCAAAGGGTCTGCACTTGCTCATCGAACCTCACCAATGCTATCAGCCCGAAGTGTCCAACCTTATGTCTCACTCAGCTCTGGGTGTAGATGTGGTAAATCCAGGTTGCATCACAAGCCCTGAATGAATTATTTAAAAATTGCTCTCTATTTCACTGTCATTGTGTTTTGTTTCTGTAATTCATTTTGATAATGGGATTTATCGGATTTTCTCTGCTGCATTCTTGCAGCTGTACACACGCTTGATTCTCTTATGGAGACATATAAATCCATGGGTTTGAAGATTCTGATCAGTCAGGTGTATTCCTAGGCTTTGAATACGGGGTGTTTAGTCCATTTCGTTGAGCAAGGGGTAGGTCTTGAGTATTATATATTTGGCTTATGGAAAGGTATCTGTGCTAATTTCTATCTCTGGTTTTATGCAGCACCCCAACTCACATTTCCCCTTAAGCAAGCATAAGTTGGTTTTCTAAATTTGAGACCCTGTTCTGTTTTGTAATTCAGTTCATGTGTAGCCAAGTTTACATTCCTTGTATTAGTGATATCTTATGATGTTTCATTTTCTGTGTGACTTATTTCACTTAGAATCATCGTACCTGAATCCACTCATTATGCCGCAATGGGCCTGATGACATAGATTTCATTGGTGAGTGATATTCCATTGTACGTACGTACCACAATTTCTTTATCCATTTTTCGCTTTCTTGGATATTTAACTTGTACCGTAGACGAGGTTCTTGTAAACAGAGCCGTCCGAAACTTTGGGGTGGCTGTGTGTTTTTGATTTTAATTTCCCTAAGCTATAGGACCATAAGTGGAAGTGCCATAGGCTGTGTTGCTTTGTTTCCTACGTGTTTCTGGAAACACCATACACTTCTCCAGAGTGGTTGTTGGCAATTTACATCCCGCCCATCAGCATGACAAGGCTCCCTCTTCTCCATGGTCTGTGCTGCCTTTCTGGATTTTACACTTTTTTCAGATGGCCCTTTTGACCGGGGGGCAGTGAGACTTCATTGTAGTGCAGATTTCCTTTACACGCTTGCTTGGTTGTCCAAAAAGGGCGTATGCGTTTTTTCCTGAATATATTCAGGAAAAAACGCATACGCCCTTTTTGGCCAAGTGCATCATTGTCGTCGTTCTGCCTCTTTTCCTATGCTTTAAATGCAATTCCAGTCTACCCCCTGAAATCGTTTTCCTGAAATTCTGCCCCACTTTCAAGTCCTCTTCGCAGCCTTCCTTCAATATATTTTTAGACCATAGCTGTCATTTATAACTCTGCAGGTTTGTGAATTACAGTGCCCCTGAGCTCCTTTCTTCAACTCGCTTTCTTGTGAGCTGGCCGCAAACCCGCAGGAATGCTTCAGGCCCTAATCTGGTTCTGGCACGGCATGCTGAGCCTTTGGTTAATTCCTCTTCCTGGTGGGAAACGAGCGTTAAATTTGCCCGTGCAGACACCTTCACACGAGTCGTCATGGTGCCCGTTTGCCCCGGTTATCTCTATGGAGGTTGGAGTTGGAGGGCCTCCTCACTCAAGGTCAGTGTGCCCACGGAGCCAACCCTGCAACTTCAGGGCATGTTTGGTGGTTAGGATCACCACGTGGGGTCCTTTCACCTTAGGAGGGAGGTGGCCTTTTGGGCTGCTGATTTCCAGGTTTTCGGATACTGCCAGTATCTTGGCCAGATGTGGCGGTGGGCCAAGCCCCTTGGTGACCGTAGTTTATCCTACCTGGATCGCATTCTTGCATTGTTCCATTTCAAGTGGTCCCAGGTTTTGCACTAATACTCCAATGGCGATTCACCGTTCACCAGGAATGTAAAGGTCAAAGGGTTTAGCTAAATTAGGGAGTTCCTGTTCAAGGGTCTGAATTGACTGCTCTTTCCATTCTTGAAAGGCCACTTCTGCATTCTATTCAAAAGGATCATCACCTTTTCCTTTCAGTGTTTCATATAGAGGCCGAGCTAGTAGACTGTAGTTAGGGATCCAGAAGCAGCAAACCCTGGCCTCCCCAGGAACCCCTAAGCTGTCTTCTAGTTTCAGAAATGGGTAAGGCTGTAAATTGTTTCTTCCCTTTCCTGGGATGGGCTTCTCCGACCTTCTGTGAGAATGAAGCCCAGGCAGGTCACCGTAGTCTGTGATATTTGAGCTTTTTCTTGGACAACTTGTATCCTTTATTGGCTTCGTAGTTCAGAGGTCTCCTTAGTAGGGCTGGCGATCAGAATGTCGTCTGCATATTGAATGAGTGTTTCCTTTTCCAGAGGTAGAACTTTTAGGTCTTTAGCTGAGCTTTCCCCAAAGATGGTGTATGAATTTTTGAACCCTTGGGGCAACACGGCCCGGAAGTATTGTTTTAGTTGTATGTTGAGTCCTGCCACTCACAAGCCAAAATTTCTTGTGACTCTGGGACTAATAGAATACAAAAGAAGGCATCATTGAAGACTAATACAGAATACCATGTCCTGGTGGTTGGTAGAATGACCAGCAGGGTGTAGGGTTTAGGAACTACTGGAGGTATATCCTCAGTGGCTTAACTGACTGTCCTGACATCCTTTACCAGGACTCCAGCAGCCCATGGGGCTCTCGAGGTCAGGCCAATCCCAGGATATGGAGCTCACCTGGGCAGGTACCCCACCCCAGCCCACGGGGCTCTCATGTTCAGGACCCTCCCAGGATATGGTGTTCCCTGGGCAGGTCCCCCTGCAGCCCATGGGGCTCTCGTGGTCAGGCCCCTCCCAGGATACAGAGCTACCCTTGCAGGTACCATGGCAGGGCTGGGAACACAGGAACCATGCATATCGCCCTCATTGCAGAGCACTCCCAGCTCACCTGTCACTCAGATCTGACACAGAGCACCTCAGAGCAGGACTTGAACTAACAAACAGCAGCTCCCACAGGTCTGTGACCCTGGGCATCACTCTGTGTGGCCTCCCTCCACCTGGTCTTCCAGAGACTTCCACTGCACCCGGGGCACCAGGCCTCTGTCTCCACCCACCAGCCACCCCTCCTCTCCCTGACTCCTGGGTTCCTCTCATTAGGAGAGGGTTTTCTTGAAGTTGTCTCCCACTCATGGGCCAGATAATATAATTAGAAAACAAGCCAGAGCTGCAGCCCCTTGTCTATCCTGACTCTCAGGAGCCCACACCTGTTCCTTGGACCTGGCCGATTCAGCAAATTCCAGTTTCTGCAACTGTGAGCCCCTGAGGGGTGATTATTGGCTGGCCTGGGAAGCCTGACCGTGCCGGCCAGCCCTCCCCAGGTGTGCCTGGGTTCAGATCAATATAAACACCGCTCCAGGCAGCAAGAGCCCCTGCAGCTGTGCCTGACGCCATTTTCTCTGCCCTGTCAGCAGTCTTGGGGCTGGACTGGTGGGAGGGAGTGAGAGGCCACGGCTTTGTGGGTGGCCCAGTGTGAGTGGGGCTCTGCTGGACTTTCTGCAGCAGTTGCCAAGATGCCACCTGCTAAAGAAGAGGATGTGTCACCCATACCTGCCGCTGGAATTTCTCCCTGGGCAGAGGTGAGTGAGGAAGAAAGCAGTGGGGGCCGGGACAGCAGGGGTATCTCAGGCAGGGAAATGGAAAGCTTCCAGAAGAGCACCCAGGGCCAGGACCACCCTGGCTGGCCTGCAGGCACCAAGTCGGCTGGCATGCTGTCGCTCATGTGGCTCCATGGCCCTTCCTCTAGGCTTTCAAGTCCTTGTACATATTCAGGTGTTTTACCTGGGAAGGGTGGGAACATTTCAGCAGCAGCTGGCCTGGGGCTCAGCCCACGTTTACTCACAGATGCCTCGGCACGGTCCCCCAGCTTTGCAATGAGGACGCTTGTTGCGTGGGGCCTGCTGGCTGAATGGGAGATGATTCCCCACCACTGACCAACTTCAGAATTGCTTACAACTGGAGCAAGTGCCCTGATACGGTTTTCCTCTGTGTAACTGGTGGGTTCTGTTTTTTTTTCTTTTTTTCGTTTTTGGTTCAAGGTAGATTTTATTCCTCTTTTTTGTATTTACAGATATAAGCATGGAAATAATTTATTCATATAAATACATGTATGTGAAGGGAAGAATATTTTCTCTGTTTTACTTTTTGTAATTTGAATTTTATTTTATTTTTTTATACAGCAGGTTCTTTTTGGTTATCTCTTTTATACATATAAATGTATATATGCCAATCCCAATCTCTCAACTCCTCCCACCACCACCCCCCAACAGCTTTCCCCCCTTGGTGTCCATACGTTTGTTGTCTACATCTCTTGCTCTATTTCTGCCTTGCAAAACGGTTCATCTGTAAAATTTGTCTAGGTTCCACATATATGCATTAATATACAAGATTTGTTTTTCTATTTCTGACTTACTTCACTCTGTATGACAGTCTCTAGATCCATCAACGTCTCTACAAATGACCCAATTTCATTCCTTTTTATGGCTTAGTAATATTCCATTTTATATATGTACCACTTCTTTATGCATTCGTCTGTCTGTGGGCATTTAGGTTGCTTCCATTACCTGGATATTGTAAATAGTGATGCAATGAACATTGCGGTGAATGTCTCTTTTTGATTTATGGTTTTGTCTGGGTATATGCCCAGTAGTGGGATTGCTGTATCATATGGTAATTCTATTCTTAATTTTATAAGAAACTCCATAATGTTCTCCACAGTGACTGTATCAATTTACATTCCCAACAATAGTGGAAGAGGGTTCCTTATCTCCACACCCTTTCCAGCATTTGTTGTTTGTAGATTTTCTGATGATGCCCATTCTAACATGTGTGAGGTGATACACCATGGATGAGTCTATTTCGTTGAGCAAAGAGTAGGTCTTGTCTAGTACATATTTGGCTTATGGAACGGTATGTGTGCTAATTTCAATCTCTGGTTTTATACAGCACCCCAACTCAACATTCCCCTTAAGCAAGCATAAGTTTTTATCTAAATGTGAGACTCTGTTCGGTTTTGTATTTCAGTTTATGTGTAACCAAGTTTACACTCCCTCTATTAGTGATATCTTATGATACTTATCTTTCTCTGTGTGACGTATTTCTCTTAGAATCATCATATTTAAATCCACTCAATTTGCTGCTACAGGCCTGATGACATTGATTTCATTGCTGAGTGATATTCCGTTGTACGTAAGTAGCACAACTCCTTTATCCATTTTTTTCTTTCTGAGATATTTAATTTGTACTGGACTCGAGTTTCTTGTAAACACAGCAGCCCTAAATTTTGTGCTGGCTGTGTCTTGTTGATTTTAATTTTCCTAAGCTATAGGGCTAAAAGTGGAAGTACCCTAGGCTCTGTAGCTTTGTTTTTCAGATGTTTCAGGATACACCATAAACATCTCCAGAGTGTCTGTTGGCAATTTACATCCCGCCCATCAGCATAACAAGGCTCCCTGTTCTCCATGGCCTGTCCTGTGTTTCTGGTTTTTACACTTTTTTCAGATGGCCCTTTTGACGAATGGGAAATGAGACTTCATTGTAGTGCGGATTTCCATTGCTGGAGTGCTTGGTTGGCCAAAAAGGGCATATGCGTTTTTTCCTGAATATATTCAGGAAAAAATGTTTACGCACTTTTGTCCAAGTGCATCAGTGTCAAAGATCTGCCGCTTTTCACATGCTTTAAATGCAATTCCAATCTACCTCCTGAAATATGATTCCTGCAATTCTGCCTCATTTTCAAGTCCTCTTTGCAGACTTACTTCAATATATTTTTGCCAATAGCTGTCATTTATATCTCTGCAGGTTTGTGAATTACAGTGCCCGTGATTTCCTTTCTTAACTCGTTTCCTTGAAAGCTGGCCACAGAACCGCAGGTTTGCTTTAGGCCATAATCAGGGTCCGACACGGCACTCTGAGCCTTTGGTTAATTCCTCTTCCTGGTGGGAAATTAGAGTTAAATGTGCCCCTCCGGACACCTGCCTCACTCCCAGCCCCTTGGTTATGTGTGTCCTGTAGTTTGAGGCCACATGTGCTGGGTTCCTCACCTTTGGCTGATGTGGCCCCACTGGTGTGAGGACACTCCTGCCTGGTTCCCATCCCCTTGGTGATGTGGACCCTCCGGTGAGAGTCTGATCCTGGCTGGGTTCCTCACACTTCTGAGAGGTGGGCCCTCTTCTCTGAGGTCACTCCTTCCTGGCTGGCCCACCCCGCCTTGACGACGTCGGCTCTCTCGTGGGAGTTGGTGCCTGCTGCGAGTCTCCTCCCCTTGGTAATGAGGGCCCTCTGGCGTCAGGCCCTAACTCCTGGCCTCCCCAAATTTTCTGATGTGCGCCCTGTGGTGCGAGTACACTCCTGCCAGGTTCCCAACACCATGGGAATGTGGGCCTTCTGCTCTGAGGTCCCAACGATGGGTTGCTCAGTTTCATGATGAGGGCCCTCTGGTGTGAGTTCACTCCGGCCTGGATCCCATAGCCTCGCTGCTCCTGGCCACCTGCGGGGAGGTTACAACTGCGGGATTCCTCACCTTTTTTCTTCTATGGGCCCTCTGTTTTGAGACTCCTCCTGCCTGCCTCACTCCCAGCCCCTTGGTGATGTGTGTCCTCTGGTTTGAGGCCACGTGTGCTGGGTCCCTCACCTTTCGATGATGTGGCCCCACTGGTGTGAGGACACTCTTGCCTGGTTCCTATCCCCTTGAAGATGTGGGCTCTCTGGTGAGAGTCTGATCCTGGCTGGGTTCCTCACCCTTCTGTGAGGTGGGCCCTCTGCTGTGAGGTCACTCCTGCCTGGCTGGCACACCCCGCCTGGGCAACATCGGCCCTCTTGTGGCAGTTGGATCATGCTGGGAGCCTCCTCCCCTCGGTGATGAGGGCCCTCTTGCGTCAGGCCCTAACTGCTGGGTACCCACATTTTCTGATACGTGCTAAGCGGTGCGAGGACACTCCTGCGAGGTTCCCATCCCCATGGGGATGTGGGCCTTCTGCTCTGAGGTCCCAATGGCTGGGTTGCTCACAGTTTCATGATGTGGGCCCTCTGCTGTGAGTTCACTGCAGCCTGGATCACATAGACTCGGTGCTCTGGGCCGCCTGCTGGGAGGTTCCCACTGCAGGATTCCTCACCTTTTTTATTCTATTGGCCCTGTGTTGTGAGGCTACTCATGCCTGCCTCAATCCGAGCCCCTTGGAGATGTGGGTCCTCTGGTTTAGGCCTCATGTGCTGGTTTCCTCACCTTTCTATGATGTGGTCACCCTGGTGTGAAGACAGTCCTGCCTGGTTCTGATCCCCTTGGTGATGTGGACCCTCTGGTGAGAGTCTTATCCTGGCTGGGTTCCTCACCCTTCTGTGAGGTAGGCCCTCTTCTGTGAGGTCACTCCTGCCTGGCTGTCACACGTCACCTTGTCGACATGGGCCCTCAGTTGGGAGTTGGTGCCTGCTTGGAGTCTCCTCCCCTTGGTAATGAGGGCCCTCTGGCGTCAGACCCTAACTTCTGGGCTCCCAAAATTCTCTGATGTGTGCCCTGAGGTGCGAGTACACTTATGCCATGTTCCCAACCACATAGGAATGTGGGCCTTCTGCTCTGAGGTCCCAAAGCCTGGGTTGCTCACAGTTTCATGATGAGGGCCCTCTGTTTTGAGTTCAGTCAGGTCTGGATCCCATAGCCTCGCTGCTCCTGGCCGCCTGCTGGGAGGTTCCAACTGCGGGATTCCTCACCTTTTTTCTTCTATGGGCCCTCTGTTTTGAGACTCCTCCTGCCTGCCTCACTCCCAGCCCCTTGGTGATGTGTGTCCTCTGGTTTGAGGCCACATGTGCTGGGTCACTCACATTTCGTTGATGAGGTCCCACTGGTGTGAGGACACTCCAGCCTGGTTCCCATTCTCTTGGTGATGTGGGCCCTCTGGTGAGAGTCTGATCCTCCTTGGGTTCCTCACACTTTTGTGAGGTGGGCCCTCTGCTCTGAGGTCACTCTTGCCTGGCTGGCACACCCCGCATTGGCGACGGCGGCCCACTGGTAGCAGTTGGAGCCTGCTGGGAGCCTCCTCTCCTCGGTGATGAGAGCCCTCTGGTGTCAGGCCCTAACTGCTGGGCTCCCCACATTTTCTGATGTGTGCCCACTGGTGCGATGACACTCCTACTTGGTTCCCTTCCCCATGGGGATGTGGGCCTTGTGCTCTGAGGTCACAACGGCTGGTTTGCTCACAGTTTCATGATGAGGGCCCTCTGTTGTGAGTTCATCACTGCCTGGATCCCATAGCCTCGGTGCTCTGGGCCGCCTGCTGGGATGTTCCAACTGCTGGATTCCTCACCTTTTTTATACAATGGGCCATGTGTTGTGAGGTTAATCCTGCCTGCCTCTCTCCAAGACCCATGGTGATGTGGGTCCTCTGATTGAGGCCACATTTTCTTGTTACCTCAACTTTTGATGATATGGCCCCACGGGTGTGATGACACTCCTGCCTGGTTCACAGCCCCTTGCTGATGTGGGCACTCTGGTGAGAGTCTGATCCTGGCTGGGTTCCTTACCCTTCTGTGAGGTGGGCCCTCTGATGTGAGGTCACTCCTGCCTGGCTGGCTCACGTCGCCTTGATGATGTGGGCCCTCTGTTGGCCACTAAAGCATTCTGGGAGCCTCCTACCCTCTTTAATGAGGGCCCTGGAAAAAACGCATATGCACATTTTGACCAAGTGCATCATTGTCCAGGATCTGCCTCTTCTCCTATGCTTTCAGAGCACTTCCCGTCTACGTCCTGAAATCATATTCCAGGAATACTGCCCCGCTTTCAAGTCCTCCTCGCAGCCTTACTTCAATATATTTTTGTATGATACCTGTCATTAATAACTCTGCAGGTTTGTTAAATACAGTGTCCCTGAGCTCCTTTCTTCAACATGCTTTCTTGTGAGCTGGCCGCAAAACCGCAGGATTGCTTCAGGCCGTAATCTGGTTTCGGCACGGCACGCTGAGCCTTTGGTAAATTCCTCTTTCTGGTGAGAAATGAGCATTCAATTTGCCCGTGGAGACACCTACAGCTAGTCTCTCATTGGTTCTCCCTATTCCTGTTCATCTTGTGCAGAAATTGCAAACTGTGCCAAACAGGAGGTTAAAGGCACTGACTCTCCAAGTGGGTAGAGGGTTAGTAAAGCATCTGGAATGGTGAACCCGAGTACCAGGGAACGAAACCTGAGAGCCATTTAAAATGGTTTCCCAGTCTCACAGTGGACAATACTCTGGGTTTCCCATGCATGTTTTAGCTGAAGGAAGAATTCCTTAAACCTGGAGATTATTGACCCATGGAATGGGTACCATGCAGTATGACTAAAAAGGGTCTGAATTTGCTCACCGAACCTCACCAATGCTATCAGTTCGAAGTGTCCAGCCTTATGCCTCACCCAGCTCTGGGTGTAGATGTGGTAAATCCAGGTTTCATCACAAGCCCTGAATCAATTATTTAAGAATTGCTGTCTCTTTCACTGTCATTGTGTTTTGTTTTTGTAATTTAGTTTGATAATGGGATTTATCGGATTTTCACTGCTGCGTTCATGCCGCTGTACAAATGCTTGATTCTCCTACAGAGAAATATAAATCCACGGGTTTTAAGATTCTTACTAGTCAGGTATATTCCTAGGCGTTGAATATGTGGTGTTGAGTCCATGTCGTTGAACAAGGAGTAGGTCTTGACTATTACATATTTGGCTTATGGAACGGTATCTGTGCTATTTTCAATCTCTGGTTTTATGCAGCACCCCAACTCACCTTTGCCCTTAAGCAAGCATAAGTTGGTTTTCTAAATTTGAGTCCCTGTTCTGTTTTGTAATTCAGTTCATGTGTAGCCAAGTTTACATTCCATGTATTAGTGATATCTTATGATGTTTCATTTTCTGTGTGACTTATTTCACTTAGAATCACTGTAGCTGAATCCACTCATTATGCCGTGATGGGCCTGATGACATAGATTTCATTGCTGAGTGATATTCCATTGTATGTACGAACCACAACTTCTTTATCCATTTTTCACATTCTGGGATATTTAACTTGTACCGTAGATGAGGTTCTTGTAAAGAGAGCCGTCCGAAAATTTGGGGTGGCTGTGTGTTTTTGATTTTAATTTCCCTAAGCTATAGGACCATAACTGGAAGTGCCGTAGGCTCCGTTGCTTTGTTTTTTAGGTGTTTCAGGAAACACCATACACTTCTCCAGGGTGGCTGTTGGCAATTTACATCCCGCCCATCAGCATAACAAGGCTCCCTGTTCTCCATGGCCTGTGCTGTCTTTCTGGATTTTACACTTTTTTTAGATGGCCCTTTTGACCAGGGGGCTGTGAGACTTCATTGTAGTGCATAATTCTTTAACATGCTTGCATGGTTGGCCAAAAAGGGCGTATGCGTTTTTTCCTGAATATATTCAGGAAAAAACGCATACGCCCTTTTTGGCCAAGTGCATCATTGTCGACGTTCTGCCTCTTTTCCTATGCTTTAAATGCAATTCCTGTCTACCCCCGAAATCGTTTTCTTGCAATTCTGCCCACTTACAAGTCCTCTTCGCAGCCTTCCTTCAATATATTTTTGGACGATAGCTGTCATTTATAACTCTGCAGGTTTGTGAATTACAGTGCCCCTGAGCTCCTTTCTTCAACTCGCTTTCTTGTGAGCTGGCCGCAAACACACATGATTGCTTCAGGCCCTAATCTGGTTCCGGCACGGCATGCTGAGCCTTTGGTGAATTCCTCTTCCTGGTGGGAAATGAGCGTTAAATTTGCCTGTGCAGACACCTCCAGCTAGTCTCTCATTGATTCCCCCTATTCCTGTTCATCTTGCGCAGATATTGCAAACTGTGCCAAACAGGAGGTTAAAGGCACTGAGTCTCCAAGTGGGGAGAGTGTTAGTAAAGGGTCTGGAATGGTGAACCCGAGTAAAAGGGGACGAAAACTGAGATGCATTTGAAAACGTTTCCCGGTCACATGGTGCACCATACTTGGGTTTTCCATGCATGTTTTAGCTGAAGGAAGAATCGCTTAAACCTGGAGAGTTGGGACCCATGGAATGGGTACCATGCAGTATGACTTCAAAGGGTCTGCACTTGCTCATCGAACCTCACCAATGCTATCAGCCCGAAGTGTCCAACCTTATGTCTCACTCAGCTCTGGGTGTAGATGTGGTAAATCCAGGTTGCATCACAAGCCCTGAATGAATTATTTAAAAATTGCTCTCTATTTCACTGTCATTGTGTTTTGTTTCTGTAATTCATTTTGATAATGGGATTTATCGGATTTTCTCTGCTGCATTCTTGCAGCTGTACACACGCTTGATTCTCTTATGGAGACATATAAATCCATGGGTTTGAAGATTCTGATCAGTCAGGTGTATTCCTAGGCTTTGAATACGGGGTGTTTAGTCCATTTCGTTGAGCAAGGGGTAGGTCTTGAGTATTATATATTTGGCTTATGGAAAGGTATCTGTGCTAATTTCTATCTCTGGTTTTATGCAGCACCCCAACTCACATTTCCCCTTAAGCAAGCATAAGTTGGTTTTCTAAATTTGAGACCCTGTTCTGTTTTGTAATTCAGTTCATGTGTAGCCAAGTTTACATTCCTTGTATTAGTGATATCTTATGATGTTTCATTTTCTGTGTGACTTATTTCACTTAGAATCATCGTACCTGAATCCACTCATTATGCCGCAATGGGCCTGATGACATAGATTTCATTGGTGAGTGATATTCCATTGTACGTACGTACCACAATTTCTTTATCCATTTTTCGCTTTCTTGGATATTTAACTTGTACCGTAGACGAGGTTCTTGTAAACAGAGCCGTCCGAAACTTTGGGGTGGCTGTGTGTTTTTGATTTTAATTTCCCTAAGCTATAGGACCATAAGTGGAAGTGCCATAGGCTGTGTTGCTTTGTTTCCTACGTGTTTCTGGAAACACCATACACTTCTCCAGAGTGGTTGTTGGCAATTTACATCCCGCCCATCAGCATGACAAGGCTCCCTCTTCTCCATGGTCTGTGCTGCCTTTCTGGATTTTACACTTTTTTCAGATGGCCCTTTTGACCGGGGGGCAGTGAGACTTCATTGTAGTGCAGATTTCCATTACACGCTTGCTTGGTTGGCCAAAAAGGGCGTATGCGTTTTTTCCTGAATATATTCAGGAAAAAACGCATACGCCCTTTTTGGCCAAGTGCATCATTGTCGACATTCTGCCTCTTTTCCTATGCTTTTAGTACAATTCCAGTCTACCCCCTGAAATCGTTTTCCTGAAATTCTGCCCCTCTTTCAAGTCCTCTTCGAAGACTTACTTCAATACATTTTTGGACGATAGCTGTCATTCATCACTCTGCAGGTTTGTGAATTACAGTGCCCCTGAGCTCATTTCTTCAACTCGCTTTCTTGTGAGCTGGCCGAAAACCGCAGGATTGCTTCAGGCCCTAATCTGTTTCCAGCAGGGCATGCTGAGCCTTTGGTTAATTCCACTTCCTGGTGGGAAATGAGCGTTCCATTTGCCTGTGCAGACACCTACAGGTAGTCTCTCATTGCTTCTCCCTATTCCTGTTCATCTTGCGCAGAAATTGCAAACTGTGCCAAACAGTATGTTAATGGCACTGACTCTCCAAGTCGGGAGGGTATTAGTAAAGCGTTCAAATGTTGAACCCGAGTACCAGGGGACGAAAACTGAGATGCATTTGAAAACGTTTCCCAATCACATGGTGGACCATACTCTGGGTTTCCCATGCATGTTTTAGCTGAAGGAAGAATCCCTTAAACCTGGAGAGTTGGGACCCATGGAATGGGTCCATGCAGTATGACTTCAAAGGGTCTGCGTTTGCTCACCGAACCTCACCAATGCTTTCAGCCCGAAGTGTCCAGCCTTATGTCTCATCCAGCTCTGGGTGTAGATGTGGTAAATACAGGTTGCATCACAAGCCCTGAATGAATTATTTAAGAATTGCTCTCTATTTCACTCTCATTGTGTTTTGTTTTTGAAATTCATTTTGATAATGGGATTTATCGTATTTTCACTGCTGCTTTTAGGCCACTGTACACACGCTTGATTTCCTTATGGAGACATATAAATCCATGGGTTTTAAGATTCTTACTTGTCAGGTATCTTCCCAGGCGTTGAATATAGGGTGTTGAGTCCATTTCGTTGAGCAAGGAGTAGGTTTTGTCTATTATATATTTGGCTTATGGAACGGTATCTGTGCTAATTTCAATCTCTGGTTTTATTCAGCATCCCAACTGACCTTTCCCCATTAGCAAGCATAAGTTGGTTCGCTAAATTTGTGACCCTGTTCTGTTTTGTAATTCAGTTCATGGGTAGCCAAGTTTACATTCCGTGTATTAGTGATAACTTATGATGTTTCTTTTTCTGTCTGACTTATTTCTCATAGAATCATCGTACCTGAATCCACTCATTATGCCGCTACGGTCCTGATGACGTAGATTTCATTGCTGAGTGATATTCCATTGTACGTGCGTACCACAACTTCTTTATCTATTTTATGCTTTCTCGGATATTTAACTTCTACCGTAGATGAGGTTCTTGTAAACAGAGCCATCCCAAACTTTGGGGTGGCTGTGTGTTTTTGATTTTAATTTCCCTATGCTATAGGACCATAAGTGGAGGTGCCATAGGCTGTGTTGCTTTGTTTCCTACGTGTTTCAGGAAACACCATACACTTTTCCAGAGTGGCTGTTGGAAATTTAAATCCGCCCATCAGCATAACAAGGCTCCCTGTTCTCCATGACCTGTCCTGCCTTTCTGGATTTTACACTTTTTTCAGATGGCCCTTTTGACCGGGGTGCAGTGAGACTTCATTGTAGTGCAGATTTCCTTCACACGCTTGCTTGGTTGGCCAAAAAGGGCGTATGCGTTTTTTCCTGAATATATTCAGGAAAAAACGCATACGCCCTTTTTGGCCAAGTGCATCATTGTCAACATTCTGCCTTTTTTCCTATGCTTTAAGTGCAATTCCAGTCTACCCCCTGAAATCGTGTTCCTGAAATTCTGCCCCGCTTTCAAGTCCTCTTCGAAGACTTACTTCTATACATTTTTGGACGATAGCTGTCATTCATAACTCTGCAGGTTTGTGAATTACAGTGCCCCTGAGCTCCTTTCTTCAACTCGCTTTCTTGTGAGCTGGCCGCAAAACCGCAGGATTGCTTCAGGCCCTAATCTCTTTCCGGCAGGGCACGCTGAGCCTTTGGTTAATTCCTCTTCCTGGTGGGAAATGAGCGTTCAATTTGCCCGTGCAGACACCTACAGCTAGTCTCTCATTGCTTCTCCTTATTCCTGTTCATCTTGCGCAGAAATTGCAAAGTGTGCCAAACAGGAGGTTAAATGCACTGACTCTCCAAGTGGGGAGAGTGTTAGTAAAGCGTCTGGAATGGTGAACCCGAATACCAGGGGACGAAAACTGAGATGCATTTGAAAACGGTTCCCAATCACACGGTGGACCATACTATGGGTTTCCCATGCATGTTTTAGCTGAAGGAAGAATCCCTTAAACCTGGAAATTTGGGACCCATGGAATGGGTACCATGCAGTATGACTTCAAAGGGTGTGCGTTTGCTCACCGAACCTCACCAATGCTATCAGCCCGAAGTGTCCAGCCTTATGTCTCACCCAGCTCTGGGTGTAGATGTGGGAAATCCAGGTTGCATCACAAGCCCTGAATGAATTATTTAAGAATTGCTCTCTATTTCACTGTCATTGTGTTTTGATTTTGACATTTATTTTGATAATGGGATTTATCGGATTTTCACTGCTGCGTTTAGGCCGCTGTACACACTCTTGATTGTCATACGGAGACATATAAATCCATGGGTTTTAAGATTCTTACTTGTCAGGTATCTTGCCAGGCGTTGAATATGGGGTGTTGAGTCCATTTCGTTGAGCAAGGAGTAGGGCTGGTCTATTATATATTTGGCTTATGGAACGGTATCTGTGCTAATTTCAGTCTCTGGTTTTATGCAGCACCCCAACTCACCTTTCCCCATAAGCAAGCATAAGTTGGTTTTCTCAATTTGAGACCCTGTTCTGTTTTGTAATTCAGTTCATGGGTAGCCAAGTTTACATTCCGTGTATTAGTGATATCTTATGATGTTTCTTTTTCTGTGTGACTTATTTCTCGTAGAATCATCATACCTGAATCCACTCATTATGCCGCTACGGGCCTGATGACATAGATTTCATTGCTGAGTGATATTCCATTGTACGTGCGTACCACAACTTCTTTATCCATTTTTAACTTTCTGGGATATTTTACTTGTACCGTAGACGAGGTTCTTGTAAACAGAGCCGTCCCAAACTCTGGGGTGGCTGTGTGTTTTTGACTTTAATTTCCCTAAGCTATAGGACCATAAGTGGAAGTGCCATAGGCTGTGTTGCTTTGTTTCCTACGTGTTTCAGGAAACACCATACACTTCTCCAGAGTGGCTGTTGGCTATTTACATCCCGCCCATCAGCATAACAAGGCTCCCTGTTCTCCATGACCTCTCCTGCCTTTCTGGATTTTACAATATTTTCAAATGCCCCTTTTGACCGGGGGGCAGTGAGACTTCATTGTAGTGCATATTTCTTTTACACGCATGGTTGGTTGTCCAAAAAGTGTGTATGCGTTTTTTCCTGAATATATTCAGGAAAAAACACATACGCAATTTTTGGCCAAGTGCATCATTGTCGACATTCTGCCTTTTTTCGTATGCTTTAAGTGCAATTCCAGTCTACCCCTGAAATCGATTTCCTGAAATTCTGCCCCGCTTTCAAGCCCTCTTTGAAGACTTACTTCAATACATTTTTGGACGATAGCTGTCATTCATAACTCTGCAGGTTTGTGAATTACAGTGTCCCTGAGCTCCTTTCTTCAACTCGCTTTCTTGTGAGCTGTCCGCAAAACTACAGGATTATTTCAGGCCCTAATCTGTTTCTGGCAGGGCACGCTGAGCCTTTGTTTAATTCCTCATCCTGGTGGGAAATGTGCGTTCCATTTGCACGTGAAGACACCTACAGCTAGTCTCTCATTGGTTCTCCCTATTCCTGTTCATCTTGCGCAGAAATTGCAAACTGTGCCAAACAGGAGGTTAAATGCACTGACTCTCCAAGTGGGGAGAGTGTTAGTAAAGCGTCTGGAATGGTGAACCCGAGTACCAGGGGACGAAAACTGAGATGCATCTGAAAACGTTTCCCAATCACATGGTGGACCATACTCTGGGTTTCCCATGCATGTTTTAGCTGAAGGAAGAATCCCTTAAACCTGGACAGTTGGGACCCATGGAATGGGTACCATGCAGTATGACTTCAAAGGGTCTGCGTTTGCTCACCGAACCTCACCAATGCTATCAGCCCGAAGTGTCCAGCCTTATGTCTCACCCAGCTCTGGGTGTAGATGTGGGAAATCCAGGTTGCATCACAAGCCCTGGATGAATTATTTAAGAATTGCTCTCTATTTCACTGTCATTGTGTTTTGATTTTGACATTTATTTTGATAATGGGATTTATCGGATTTTCACTGCTGCGTTTAGGCCGCTGTACACACTCTTGATTGTCATACGGAGACATATAAATCCATGGGTTTTAAGATTCTTACTTGTCAGGTATCTTGCCAGGCGTTGAATATGGGGTGTTGAGTCCATTTCGTTGAGCAAGGAGTAGGGCTGGTCTATTATATATTTGGCTTATGGAACGGTATCTGTGCTAATTTCAGTCTCTGGTTTTATGCAGCACCCCAACTCACCTTTCCCCATAAGCAAGCATAAGTTGGTTTTCTCAATTTGAGACCCTGTTCTGTTTTGTAATTCAGTTCATGGGTAGCCAAGTTTACATTCCGTGTATTAGTGATATCTTATGATGTTTCTTTTTCTGTGTGACTTATTTCTCGTAGAATCATCATACCTGAATCCACTCATTATGCCGCTACGGGCCTGATGACATAGATTTCATTGCTGAGTGATATTCCATTGTACGTGCGTACCACAACTTCTTTATCCATTTTTAACTTTCTGGGATATTTTACTTGTACCGTAGACGAGGTTCTTGTAAACAGAGCCGTCCCAAACTCTGGGGTGGCTGTGTGTTTTTGACTTTAATTTCCCTAAGCTATAGGACCATAAGTGGAAGTGCCATAGGCTGTGTTGCTTTGTTTCCTACGTGTTTCAGGAAACACCATACACTTCTCCAGAGTGGCTGTTGGCTATTTACATCCCGCCCATCAGCATAACAAGGCTCCCTGTTCTCCATGACCTCTCCTGCCTTTCTGGATTTTACAATATTTTCAAATGCCCCTTTTGACCGGGGGGCAGTGAGACTTCATTGTAGTGCATATTTCTTTTACACGCATGGTTGGTTGTCCAAAAAGTGTGTATGCGTTTTTTCCTGAATATATTCAGGAAAAAACACATACGCAATTTTTGGCCAAGTGCATCATTGTCGACATTCTGCCTTTTTTCGTATGCTTTAAGTGCAATTCCAGTCTACCCCTGAAATCGATTTCCTGAAATTCTGCCCCGCTTTCAAGCCCTCTTTGAAGACTTACTTCAATACATTTTTGGACGATAGCTGTCATTCATAACTCTGCAGGTTTGTGAATTACAGTGTCCCTGAGCTCCTTTCTTCAACTCGCTTTCTTGTGAGCTGTCCGCAAAACTACAGGATTATTTCAGGCCCTAATCTGTTTCTGGCAGGGCACGCTGAGCCTTTGTTTAATTCCTCATCCTGGTGGGAAATGTGCGTTCCATTTGCACGTGAAGACACCTACAGCTAGTCTCTCATTGGTTCTCCCTATTCCTGTTCATCTTGCGCAGAAATTGCAAACTGTGCCAAACAGGAGGTTAAATGCACTGACTCTCCAAGTGGGGAGAGTGTTAGTAAAGCGTCTGGAATGGTGAACCCGAGTACCAGGGGACGAAAACTGAGATGCATCTGAAAACGTTTCCCAATCACATGGTGGACCATACTCTGGGTTTCCCATGCATGTTTTAGCTGAAGGAAGAATCCCTTAAACCTGGACAGTTGGGAACCATGGAATGGGTACCATGCAGTATGACTTCAAAGGGTCTGCGTTTGCTCACCGAACCTCACCAATTCTATCAGCCCGAAGTGTCCAGCCTTATGTCTCACACAGCTCTGGGTGTAGATGTGGTAAATCCAGGTGGCATCACAAGTCCTGAATGAATTATTTAAGCATTGCTCTCTATTTCACTGTCATTGTGTTTTGTTTCTGAAATTTATTTTGATAATGGGATTTATCGGATTTTCACTGCTGCATTTAGGCTGCTGTACACACGCTTGATTTCCTTACAGAGACATATAAATCCATGGGTTTTAAGATTCTTACTTGTCAGGTATCTTCCCAGGCGTTGAATATGGGGTGTTGAGTCCATTTCGTTGAGCAAGGAGTAGGGCTTGTCTATTATATATTTGGCTTATGGAATGGTATCTGTGCTAATTTCAATCTCTGGTTTTATGCAGCACCCCAACTCACCTTTCCCCATAAACAAGCAGAAGCTGGTTTTCTAAATGTGAGACCCTGTTCTGTTTTGTAATTCAGTTCATGTGTAACCAATTTTACATTCGGTGTTAGTGATATCTTATGATGTTTCTTTTTCTGTGTGACTTATTTTTCGTAGAATCATCGTACCTGAATCCACTCATTATGCCGCTACGGGCCAGAAGACGTAGATTTCATTGCTGAGTGATATTCCATTGTACGTGCGTACCACAACTTCTTTATCCATTTTTTGCTTTCTCGGATATTTAACTTGTACTGTAGACGAGATTCTTGTAAACAGAGCCGTCCCAAACTTTGGGGTGGCTGTGTGTTTTTGATTTTAATTTCCCTAATCTATAGGACCATAAGTGGAAGTGCCATAGGCTGTGTCGCTTTGTTTCCTACGTGTTTCTGGAAACACCATACATTTCTCTAGAATGGTTGTTGGCAATTTACATCCCGACCATCAGCATGAGAAGGCTCCCTGTTCTCCATGACCTGTCCTGCCTTTCTGGATTTTACACTTTTTTCAGATGGCCCTTTTGACCGGGGGGCAGTGAGACTTCATTGTAGTGCAGATTTCCTTTACACGCTTGCTTGGTTGGCCAAAAAGGGCGTATGCGTTTTTTCCTGAATATATTCAGGAAAAAACGCATACGCCCTTTTTGGCCAAGTGCATCATTGTCGACATTCTGCCTCTTTTCCTATGCTTTAAGTGCAATTCCAGTCTACCCCCTGAAATCGTGTTCCTGAAATTCTGCCCCGCTTTCAAGTCCTCTTCGAAGACTTACTTCAATACATTTTTGGACGATAGCTGTCATTCATAACTCTGCAGGTTTCTGAATTACACTGCCCCTGAGCTCCGTTCTTCAACTCGCTTTCTTGTGAGCTCGCCGCAAAACCGCAGGATTGCTTCACGCCATAATCTCTTTCTGGCAGGGCACGCTGAGCCTTTGGTTAATTCCTCTTCCTGGTGGGAAATGAGCGTTCCATTTGCACGTGCAGACACCTACATCTAGTCTCTCATTGCTTCTCCCTATTCCTGTTCATCTTGCGCAGAAATTGCAAACTGTGCCAAACAGGAGGTTAAAGGCACTGACTCTCCAAGTGGGGAGAGTGTTAGTAAAGCGTCTGGAATGGTGAACCCGAGTACCAGGGGCGAAAACTGAGATGCATTTGAAAACGTTGCCCAATCACACGGTGGTCCATACTCTGGGTTTCCCATGCATGTTTTAGCTGAAGGAAGAATCCCTTAAACCTGGAGAGTTGGGACCCTTAGAATGGGTACCATGCAGTATGACTTCAAAGGGTCTGCGTTTGCTCACCGAACCTCACCAATGCTATCAGCCCGAAGTGCCCAGCCTTATGTCTCACCCAGCTCTGGGTGTACATGTGGTAAATCCAGGTTTCATCACAAGCCCTGAATCAATTATTTAAGAAATGCTCTCTATTTCACTGTCATTGTGTTTTGTTTCTGAAATTTATTTTGATAATGGGATTTATCGGATTTTCACTGCTGCGTTTAGGCCGATGTACAGACATTTGATTTCCTTATGGAGACATATAAATCCATGGGTTTTAAGATTCTTACTTGTCAGGTATATTCCCAGGCGTTGAATATGGGGTGTTGAGTCTATTTCGCTGAGCAAGGAGTAGGTCTTGTCTATTATATATTTGGCTTATGGAACGGTATCTGTACTAATTTCAATCTCTGTTTTTATGCAGCACCCCAACTCACCTTTCCCCATAAGCAAGCATAAGTTGGTTGTCTCAATTTGAGACCCTTTTCTGTTTTGTAATTCAGTTCATGTGTAGCCAAGTTTACATTCCGTGTATTAGTGATATCTTATGATGTTTCTTTTTCTGTGTGACTTATTTCTCTTAGAATCATCGTACCTGAATCCACTCATTATGGCACTACGGGCCTGATGACGTAGATTTCATTGCTGTGTGATATTCCATTGTACGTACGTAGCACTACTTCTTTATCCATTTTTTGCTTTCTCGGATATTTAACTTGTACCGTAGACGAGGTTCTTGTAAACAGAGACGTCCCAAACATTGGGGTGGCTGTGTGTTTTTGATTTTAATTTCCATAATCTATAGGACCATAAGTGGAAGTGCCATAGGCTGAGTTGCTTTGTTTCCTACGTGTTTCAGGAAACACCATACACTTCTCCAGAGTGGCTGTTGGCAATTTATATCCCGCACATCAGCATAACAAAGCTCCCTGTTCTCCATGACCTGTCCTGCCTTTCTGGATTTTACACTTTTTTCAGATGGCCCTTTTGACCGGTAGGCAGTGGGACTTCATTGTAGTGCAGATTTCCTTTACACGCTTGCTTGGTTGGCCAAAAAGGGTGTATGCGTTTTTTACTGAATATATTCAGGAAAAAACGCATACGCCCTTTTTGGCCAAGTGCATCATTGTCGACATTCTGCCTCTTTTCCTATGCTTTAAGTGCAATTCCAGTTTACCCCCTGAAAATGTTTTCCGGAAATTCTTCCCCGCTTTCACGTCGTCTTCGAAGACTTACTTCAATACATTTTTGGACGATAGCTGTCATTCATAACTCTGCAGGTTTGTGAATTACAGTGCCCCTGAGCTCCTTTCCTCAACTCGCTTTCTCGTGAGCTGGCCGCAAAACCGCAGGATTGCTTGAGGCCCTAATCTGTTTCTGGCAGGGCACGCTGAGCCTTTGGTTAATTCCTCTTCCTGTTGGGAAATGAGCGTTCCATTTGCCCGTGCAGACACCTACAGCTAGTCTCTCATTGGTTCTCCCTATTCCTGTTCATCTTGCGCAGAAATTGCAAACTGTGCCAAACAGGAGGTTAAAGTCCCTGATTCTCCAAGTGGGGAGAGTGTTAGTAAAGCGTCTGGAATGGTGAACCCGAGTACCAGGGTACGAAAATTGAGATGCATTTGAAAACGTTTCCCAATCACACGGTGGACCATACTCTGGGTTTCCCATGCATGTTTTAGCTGAAGGAAGAATCCCTTAAACCTGGAGAGTTGGGACCCATGGAATGGGTACCATGCAGTATGACTACAAAGGGTCTGCGTTTGCTCACCGAACCTCACCAATGCTATCAGCCCGAAGTGTCCAGCCTTATGTCTCACCCAGCTCTGGGTGTAGATGTGGTAAATCCAGGTTGCATCACAAGCCCTCAATGAATTATTTAAGAATTGCTCTCTATTTCACTGTCATTGTGTTTTGTTTTTGAAATATATTTTGATAATGGGATTTATGGGATTTTCACTGCTGCGTTTAGGCCGCTGTACACATGCTTGATTTCCTTATGGAGACATATAAATCCATGGGTTTTAAGATTCTTACTTGTCAGGTATCTTCCAAGGCGTTGTATATGGGGTGTTGAGTCCATTTCGTTGAGCAAGGAGTAGGTCTTGTCTATTATATAATTAGCTTATGGAACGGTATCTGTGCTAATTTCAATCTCTGGTTTTATGCAGCACCCCAACTCACCGTTCCCCATATGCAAACATAAGTTGGTTTTCTAAATTTGAGACCATGTTCTGTTTTGTAATTCAGTTCGTGTGTAGCCAAGATTACATTCGGTGTATTAGTGATATCTTATGATGTTTCTTTTTCTGTGTGACTTATTTCTCGTAGAATCATCGTACCTGAATCCACTCATTATGCCGCTACGGGCCTGTTGACATAGATTTCATTGCTGAGTGATATTCCATTGTACGTGCGTACCACAACTTCTTTATCCATTTTTTGCTTTCTCGGATAGTTAACTTATACTGTAGACAAGGTTCTTGTAAACAGAGCCGTCCCAAACTTTGGGGTGGCTGTGTGTTTTTGATTTTAATTTCCCTAAGCTATAGGACCATAAGTGGAAGTGCCATAGGCTGTGTTGCTTTGTTTCCTACGTGTTTCAGGAAACGCCATACACTTCTCCAGAGTGGCTGTTGGCAATTTACATCCCGCCCATCAGCATAACAAGGCTCCCTGTTCTCCATGACCTCTCCTGCCTTTCTGGATTTTACACTTTGTTCAGATGGGCCTTTTGACCGGTGGGCAGTGAGACTTCATTGTAGTGCAGATTTCCTTTACACGCTTGCTTGGTTGGCCAAAAACCGCGTATGCGTTTTTTCCTGAATATATTCAGGAAAAAACGCATACGTCCTTTTTGGCCAAGTGCATCATTTTCGACATTCTGCCTCTTTTCCTATGCTTTAAGTGCAATTCCTGTCTACCCCCTGAAATCGTTTTCCTGAAATTCTTCCCCGCTTTCAAGTCCTCTTCGAAGACTTACTTCAGTACATTTTTGGACGATAACTGTCATTAATAACTCTGCAGGTTTGTGAATTACAGTGCCCCTGAGCTCGTTTTCTCAACACGCTTTCTTGTGAGCTGGCCGCAAAACCACAGGATTTCTTCCGGCCCTAATATCTTTCCGGCAGGGCACGCTGAGCCTTTGGTTAATTCCACTTCCTGGTGGGAAATGAGCGTTCCATTTGCCAGTGCAGACACCTACAGCTAGTCTCTCATTGGTTCTCCCTATTCCTGTTCATCTTGCGCAGAAATTGCAAACTGCGCCAAACAGGAGTTTAAAGGCACTGACTCTCCAAGTGGGAGAGTGTTAGTAAAGCTTCTGGAATGGTGAACCCGAGTACCAGCGTTCGAAAACTGAGATGCATTTGAAAACGTTTCCCAATCATACGGTGGACCATACTCTGTGTTTCCCATGCATGTTTTAGCTGAAGGAAGAATCCCTTAAACCTGGAGAGTTGGGACCCATGGAATGGGTACCATGCAGTATGACTTCAAAGGGTCTGCGTTTGCTCACCGAACCTCACCAAAGCTATCAGCCCGAAGTGTCCAGCCTTATGTGTCACCCAGCTCTGGGTGTAGATGTGGTAAATCCAGGTTTCATCACAAGCCCTGAATGAATTATTTAAGAATTGCTCTCTATTTCACTGTCATTGTGTTTTGTTTTTGACATTTATTTTGATCATGGGATTTATCGGATTTTCACTGCTGCGTTTATCCCGCTGTACACACGCTTTATTTCCTTGTGGAGACATATAAATCCATGGGTTTTAAGATTCTTACTTGTCAGGTATATTCCCAGGCGTTGAATATGGAGTGTTGAGTCCATTTCGTTGAGCAAGGAGTAGGTCTTGTCTATTATATATTTGGCTTATGGAAAGGTATCTGTGCTAATTTCAATCTCTGGTTTTCTGCAGCACCCCAACTCACCTTTCCCCATAAGCAAGCATAAGTTGGTTTTCTAAATTTGAGACCCTGTTCTGTTGGTATTTCTGTTCATGTGTAGCCAAGTTTACATTCCGTGTATTAGTGATATCTTATGTGGTTTCTTTTTCTGTGTGACATATTTCTCGTAGAATCATCATACCTGAATCCACTCATTATGCCGCTACGGGCCTGATGACGTAGATTTCATTGCTGAGTGATATTCCATTGTACTTGCATACCACAACTTCTTTATGAATTTTTTGCTTTCTCAGATATTTAACTTGTACCGTAGACGAGGTTCTTGTAAACAGAGACGTCCCAAACATTGGGGTGGCTGTGTGTTTTTGATTTTAATTTCCGTAATCTATAGGACCATAAGTGGAAGTGCCATAGGCTGTGTTGCTTTGTTTCCTACATGTTTCAGGAAACACCATACACTTCTCCAGAGTGGCTGTTGGCAATTTACATCCCGCCCATCAGCATAACAAGGCTCCCTGTTCTCCATGGCCTGTGCTGTCTTTCTGGATTTTACACTTTTTTCAGATGGCCCTTTTGACCTGGGGGCAGTGAGACTTCTTTGTAGTGCAGATTTCTTTAACATGCTGGCTTGGTTGGCCAAAAAGGGCGTATGCGTTTTTTCCTGAATATATTCAGGAAAAAACGCATACGCCCTTTTTGGCCAAGTGCATCATTGTCGACGTTCTGCCTCTTTTCCTATGCTTTAAATGCAATTCCAGTCTACCCCCTGAAATCGTTTTCCTGCAATTCTGCCCCGCTTTCCAGTCCTCTTCGCAGCCTTCCTTCAATATATTTTTGGACGATAGCTGTCATTTATAACTCTGCAGGTTTGTGAATTACAGTGCCCCTGAGCTCCTTTCTTCAACTCGCTTTCTTGTGAGCTGGCCGCAAACCCGCAGGAATGCTTCAGGCCCTAATCTGGTTCCGGCACGGCATGCTGAGCCTTTGGTTAATTCCTCTTCCTGGTGGGAAATGAGCGTTCCATTTGCCCGTCCAGACACCTACAGCTAGTCTCTCATTGGTTCTCCCTATTCCTGTTCATCTTGCGCAGAAATTGCAAACTGTGCCAAACAGGAGGTTAAAGGCACTGACTCTCCAAGTGGGGAGAGTGTTAGTAAACGGTCTGGAATGGTGAACCCGAGTAAAAGGGGACGAAAACTGAGATGCATTTGAAAACGTTTCCCGGTCACACAGTGCACTGTACTGTGGGTTTCCCATGCATGTTTTAGCTGAAGGAAGAATCCCTTAAACCTGGAGAGTTGGGACCCATGGAATGGGTACCATGCAGTATGACTTCAAAGGGTCTGCATTTGCTCATCGAACCTCACCAATGCTATCAGCCCGAAGTGTCCAGCCTTATGTCTCACTCAGCTCTGGGTGTAGATGTGGTAAATCCAGGTTGCATCACAAGCCCTGAATGAATTATTTAAGAATTGCTCTCTATTTCACTGTCATTGTGTTTGTTTTTGTAATTCATTTTGATAATGGGATTTATCGGATTTTCTCTGCTGCATTCATGCCGCTGTACACACACTTGAGTCTCTTACGGAGACATATAAATCCATGGGTTTGAAGATACTTACTAGTCAGGTGTATTCCTAGGCGTTGAATATGGGGTGTTTAGTCCATTTCGTTGAGCAAGGGCTAGGTCTTGACTATTACATATTTGGCTTATGGAAAGGTATCTGTGCTAATTTCTATCTCTGGTTTTATGCAGCACCCCAACTCACCTTTCCCCTTAAGCAAGCATAAGGTGGTTTTCTAAATTTGAGACCCTGTTCTGTTTTGTAATTCAGTTCATGTGTAGCCAAGTTTACATTCCGTGTATTAGTGATATCTTATGATGTTTCATTTTCTGTGTGACTTATTTCACTTAGAATCATCGTACCTGAATCCACTCATTATGCCACGACGGGCCTGATGACATAGATTTCATTGCTGAGTGATATTCCATTGAATGTGTGTACCACAACTTCTTTATCCATTTTTCACATTCTGGGATATTTAACTTGTACCGTAGACGAGATTCCTGTAAACAGAGCCGTCTGAAACTTTGGGGTGGCTGTCTGTTTTTGATTTTAATTTCCGTGATCTATAAGACCATAAGTGGAAGTGCCGTAGTCTCCATTGCTTTGTTTCTTAGGTGTTTCAGGAAACACCATACACTTCTCCAGAGTGGCTGTTGGCAATTTACATCCCGCCCATCAGCATAACAAGGCTCCCTGTTCTCCATGGCCTGTGCTGTCTTTCTGGATTTTACACTTTTTTCAGATGGCCCTTTTGACCTGGGGGCAGTGAGACTTCTTTGTAGTGCAGATTTCTTTAACATGCTGGCTTGGTTGGCCAAAAAGGGCGTATGCGTTTTTTCCTGAATATATTCAGGAAAAAACGCATACGCCCTTTTTGGCCAAGTGCATCATTGTCGACGTTCTGCCTCTTTTCCTATGCTTTAAATGCAATTCCAGTCTACCCCCTGAAATCGTTTTCCTGCAATTCTGCCCCGCTTTCCAGTCCTCTTCGCAGCCTTCCTTCAATATATTTTTGGACGATAGCTGTCATTTATAACTCTGCAGGTTTGTGAATTACAGTGCCCCTGAGCTCCTTTCTTCAACTCGCTTTCTTGTGAGCTGGCCGCAAACCCGCAGGAATGCTTCAGGCCCTAATCTGGTTCCGGCACGGCATGCTGAGCCTTTGGTTAATTCCTCTTCCTGGTGGGAAATGAGCGTTCCATTTGCCCGTCCAGACACCTACAGCTAGTCTCTCATTGGTTCTCCCTATTCCTGTTCATCTTGCGCAGAAATTGCAAACTGTGCCAAACAGGAGGTTAAAGGCACTGACTCTCCAAGTGGGGAGAGTGTTAGTAAACGGTCTGGAATGGTGAACCCGAGTAAAAGGGGACGAAAACTGAGATGCATTTGAAAACGTTTCCCGGTCACACAGTGCACTGTACTGTGGGTTTCCCATGCATGTTTTAGCTGAAGGAAGAATCCCTTAAACCTGGAGAGTTGGGACCCATGGAATGGGTACCATGCAGTATGACTTCAAAGGGTCTGCATTTGCTCATCGAACCTCACCAATGCTATCAGCCCGAAGTGTCCAGCCTTATGTCTCACTCAGCTCTGGGTGTAGATGTGGTAAATCCAGGTTGCATCACAAGCCCTGAATGAATTATTTAAGAATTGCTCTCTATTTCACTGTCATTGTGTTTGTTTTTGTAATTCATTTTGATAATGGGATTTATCGGATTTTCTCTGCTGCATTCATGCCGTTGTACACACACTTGAGTCCCTTACGGAGACATATAAATCCATGGGTTTGAAGATACTTACTAGTCAGGTGTATTCCTAGGTGTTGAATATGGGGTGTTTAGTCCATTTCGTTGAGCAAGGGCTAGGTCTTGACTATTACATATTTGGCTTATGGACAGGTATCTGTGCTAATTTCTATCTCTGGTTTTATGCAGCACCCCAACTCACCTTTCCCCTTAAGCAAGCATAAGGTGGTTTTCTAAATTTGAGACCCTGTTCTGTTTTGTAATTCATTTCATGTGTAGCCAAGTTTACATTCCGTGTATTAGTGATATCTTATGATGTTTCATTTTCTGTGTGACTTATTTCACTTAGAATCATCGTACCTGAATCCACTCATTATGCCACGACGGGCCTGATGACATAGATTTCATTGCTGAGTGATATTCCATTGAATGTGTGTACCACAACTTCTTTATCCATTTTTCACATTCTGGGTTATTTAACTTGTACCGTAGACGAGATTCCTGTAAACAGAGCCGTCTGAAACTTTGGGGTGGCTGTCTGTTTTTGATTTTAATTTCCGTGATCTATAAGACCATAAGTGGAAGTGCCGTAGTCTCCATTGCTTTGTTTCTTAGGTGTTTCAGGAAACACCATACACTTCTCCAGAGTGGCTGTTGGCAATTTACATCCCGCCCATCAGCATAACAAGGCTCCCTGTTCTCCATGGCCTGTGCTGTCTTTCTGGATTTTACACTTTTTTCAGATGGCCCTTTTGACCTGGGGGCAGTGAGACTTCTTTGTAGTGCAGATTTCTTTAACATGCTGGCTTGGTTGGCCAAAAAGGGCGTATGCGTTTTTTCCTGAATATATTCAGGAAAAAACGCATACGCCCTTTTTGGCCAAGTGCATCATTGTCGACGTTCTGCCTCTTTTCCTATGCTTTAAATGCAATTCCAGTCTACCCCCTGAAATCGTTTTCCTGCAATTCTGCCCCGCTTTCCAGTCCTCTTCGCAGCCTTCCTTCAATATATTTTTGGACGATAGCTGTCATTTATAACTCTGCAGGTTTGTGAATTACAGTGCCCCTGAGCTCCTTTCTTCAACTCGCTTTCTTGTGAGCTGGCCGCAAACCCGCAGGAATGCTTCAGGCCCTAATCTGGTTCCGGCACGGCATGCTGAGCCTTTGGTTAATTCCTCTTCCTGGTGGGAAATGAGCGTTCCATTTGCCCGTCCAGACACCTACAGCTAGTCTCTCATTGGTTCTCCCTATTCCTGTTCATCTTGCGCAGAAATTGCAAACTGTGCCAAACAGGAGGTTAAAGGCACTGACTCTCCAAGTGGGGAGAGTGTTAGTAAACGGTCTGGAATGGTGAACCCGAGTAAAAGGGGACGAAAACTGAGATGCATTTGAAAACGTTTCCCGGTCACACAGTGCACTGTACTGTGGGTTTCCCATGCATGTTTTAGCTGAAGGAAGAATCCCTTAAACCTGGAGAGTTGGGACCCATGGAATGGGTACCATGCAGTATGACTTCAAAGGGTCTGCATTTGCTCATCGAACCTCACCAATGCTATCAGCCCGAAGTGTCCAGCCTTATGTCTCACTCAGCTCTGGGTGTAGATGTGGTAAATCCAGGTTGCATCACAAGCCCTGAATGAATTATTTAAGAATTGCTCTCTATTTCACTGTCATTGTGTTTGTTTTTGTAATTCATTTTGATAATGGGATTTATCGGATTTTCTCTGCTGCATTCATGCCGCTGTACACACACTTGAGTCTCTTACGGAGACATATAAATCCATGGGTTTGAAGATTCTTACTAGTCATGTGTAATCCTAGGCGTTGAATATGGGGTGTTTAGTCCATTTCGTTGAGCAAGGGCTAGGTCTTGACTATTACATATTTGACGTATGGAATGGTATCTGTGCTAATTTCTATCTCGGGTTCTATGCAGCACCCCAACTCACCTTTCCCCTTAAACAAACATAAGTTGGTTTTCTAAATTTGAGACCCTGTTCTGTTTTGTAATTCAGTTCATGTGTAGCCAAGATTACATTCCGTGTATTAGTGATATCTTATGATGTTTCATTTTCTGTGTGACTTATTTCACTTAGAATCATCGTACCTGAATCCACTCATTATGCCACGATGGGCCAGAGGACATAGATTTCATTGGTGTGTGATATTCCATTGTACGTACGTACCACAACTTCTTTATCCATTTTTCGCTTTCTGGGATATTTAACTTGTACCGTAGACGAGGTTCTTGTAAACAGAGCCGTATGAAACTTTGGGGTGGCTGTGTGTTTTTGATTTTAATTTCCCTAAGCTATAGGACCATAAGTGGAAGTGCCGTAGGCTCCGTTGCTTTGTTTTTTAGGTGTTTCAGGAAACACCATACACTTCTCCAGAGTGGCTGTTGGCAATTTAAATCCCACCCATCAGCATAACAAGGCTCACTGTTCTCCATGGCCTGTGCTGCATTTCTGGATTTTACACTTTTTTCAGATGGCCCTTTTGACCGGGGGGCAGTGAGACTTCATTGTAGTGCAGATTTCTTTAACATGCTTGCTTGTTTGGCCAAAAAGGGCGTATGCTTTTTTTCCTGAATATATTCAGGAAAAAACGCATACGCACTTTTTGGCCAAGTGCATCATTGTCGACGTTCTGCCTCTTTTCCTATGCTTTAAATGCAATTCCAGTCTACCCCCTGAAATCGTTTTCCTGCAATTCTGCCCCGCTTTCAAGTCCTCTTCGCAGCCTTCCTTCAATATATTTTTGGGCGATAGCTGTCATTTATAACTCTGCAGGTTTGTGAATTACAGTGCCCCTGAGCTCCTTTCTTCAAATCGCTTTCTTGTGAGCTGGCAGCAAACCCGCAGGATTGCTTCAGGCCCTAATCTGGTTCCGGCACGGCATGCTGAGCTTTGGTTAATTCCTCTTCCTGGTGGGAAATGAGCGTTAAATTTGCCCCTGCAGACACCTACAGCTAGTCTCTCATTGGTTCTCCCTATTCCTGTTCATCTTGCGCAGAAATTGCAAATTGTGCCAAACAGGAGGTTAAAGGCACTGACTCTCCATGTGGGGAGAGTGTTAGTAAAGGGTCTGGAATTGTGAACCCGAGTAAAAGGGGACGAAAGCTGAGATGCATTTGAAAAAATTTCCCGGTCACACGGTGCACCATACTGTGGGTTTCCCATGCATGCTTTAGCTGAAGGAAGAATTGCTTAAACCTGGAGAGTTGGGACCCATGGAATGTGTACCATGCAGTATGACTTCAAATGGTCTGCATTTGCTCAACGAACCTTACCAATGCTATCAGCCCGAAGTGTCCAATCTTATGTCTCACTCAGCTCTGGGTTTAGATGAGGTAAATCCAGGTTGCTTCACAAGCCCTGAATGAATTATTTAAGAATTGCTCTCTATTTTCACTATCATTGTGTTTTGTTTTTGTATTTCATTTTGATAATAGGATTTATCGGATTTTCTCTGCTGCCTTCATGCAGCTGTACACACGCTTGATTCTCTTATGGAGACATATAAATCCATGGGTTTGAAGATTCTTACTAGTTAGGTGTATTCCTAGGCGTTGAATATAGGGTGTTTAGCCCATTTCGTTGAGCAAGGGGTAGGTCTTGACTATTACATATTTGACGTATGGAATGGTATCTGTGCTAATTTCTATCTCTGGTTTTATGCAGCACCCCAACTCACCTTTCCCCTTAAACAAACATAAGTTGGTTTTCTAAATTTGAGACCCAGTTCTGTTTTGTAATTCAGTTCATGTGTAGCCAAGATTACATTCCGTGTATTAGTGATATCTTATGATGTTTCATTTTCTGTGTGACTTATTTCACTTAGAATCATCGTACCTGAATCCACTCATTATGCCACGACGGGCCAGATGACATAGATTTCATTGGTGAGTGATATTCCATTGTACGTACGTACCACAACTTCTTTATCCATTTTTCGCTTTCTGGGATATTTAACTTGTACCGTAGATGAGGTTCTTGTACACAGAGCCGTCTGAAACTTTGGGGTGGCTGTGTGTTTTTGACTTTAATTTCCCTACCTATAGGACCATAAGTGGAATTGCCGTAGGCTCCGTTGCTTTGTTTTTTAGGTGTTTCAGGAAACACCATACACTTCTCCAGAGTGACTCTTGGCAATTTACATCCCACCCATCAGCATAACAAGGCTCCCTGTTCTCCATGGCCTGTGCTGCATTTCTGGATTTTACACTTTTTTCAGATGGCCCTTTTGACCGGGGGGCAGTGAGACTTCATTGTAGTGCAGATTTCTTTAACATGCTTGCTTGGTTGGCCAAAAAGGGCGTATGCGTTTTTTCCTGAATATATTCAGGAAAAAACGCATACGCCCTTTTTGGCCAAGTGCATTATTGTCGACGTTCTGCCTCTTTTCCTATGCTTTAAATGCAATTCCAGTCTACCCCCTGAAATCGTTTTCCTGCAATTCTGCCCCGCTTTCAAGTCCTCTTCGCAGCCTTCCTTCAATATATTTTTGGACGATAGCTGTCATTTATAACTCTGCAGGTTTGTGAATTAGAGTGACCCTGAGCTCCTTTCTTCAAATCGCTTTCTTGTGAGCTGGCCGCAAACCCGCAGGATTGCTTCAGGCCCTAATCTGGTTCCGGCACGGCATGCTGAGCCTTTGGTTAATTCCTCTTCCTGGTGGGAAATGAGCGTTAAATTTGCCCCTGCAGACACCTACAGCTAGTCTCTCATTGGTTCTCCCTATTCCTGTTCATCTTGCGCAGAAATTGCAAACTGTGCCAAACAGGAGGTTATAGGCACTGACTCTCCAAGTGGGGAGAGTGTTAGTAAAGGGTCTGGAATTGTGAACCCGAGTAAAAGGGGACGAAACCTGAGATGCATTTGAAAACGTTTACCGGTCACACGGTGCACCATACTGTGGGTTTCCCATGCATGCTTTAGCTGAAGGAAGAATCGCTTAAACCTTGAGAGTTGCGACCCATGGAATGTGTACCATGTATTATGATTTCAAATGGTCTGCATTTGCTCATCGAACCTCACCAAAGCTATCAGCCCGAAGGGTCCAACCTTATGTCTCACTCAGCTCTGGGTTTAGATGAGGTAAATCCAGGTTGCATCACAAGCCCTGAATGAATTATTTAAGAATTGCTCTCTATTTCACTGTCATTGTGTTTTGTTTTTGTAATTCATTTTGATAATGGGATTTATCGGATTTTCTCTGCTGCCTTCATGCAGCTGTACACACGCTTGATTCCCTTATGGAGACATATGAATCCATGGGTTTGAAAATTCTTTCTAGTCAGGTGTAATCCTAGGCGTTGAATATAGGGTGTTTAGCCCATTTCGTTGAGCAAGGGGTAGGTCTTGACTATTACATATTTGACGTATGGAGTGGTATCTGTGTTAATTTCTATCTCTGGTTTTATGCAGCACCCCAACTCACCTTTCCCCTTAAGCAAACATAATTTGGTTTTCTAAATTTGAGACCCTGTTCTGTTTTGTAATTCAGTTCATGTGTAGCCAAGATTACATTCCGTGTATTAGTGATATCTTATGATGTTTCATTTTCTGTGTGACTTATTTCACTTAGAATCATCGTACCTGAATCCACACATTATGGCACGACGGGCCAGATGACATAGATTTCATTGGTGATTGATATTCCATTGTACGTACGTACCACAACTTCTTTATCCATGATTCGCTTTCTGGGATATTTAGCTTGTACCGTAGACGAGGTTCTTGTAAACACAGCCGTCTGAAACTTTTGGGTGGCTGTGTTTCTTTGATTTTAAGTTCCCTAAGCTATAGGACCATAAGTGGAAGTGCCGTAGGCTCCGTTGCTTTGTTTTTTAGGTGTTTCAGGAAACACCATACACTTCTCCAGAGTGGCTGTTGGCAATTTCCATCCCACCCATCAGCATAACAAGGCTGCCTGTTCTCCATGGCCTGTGCTGCATTTCTGGATTTTACACTTTTTTCAGATGGCCCTTTTGACCGGGGGGCAGTGAGACTTCATTGTAGTGCAGATTTCTTTAACATGCTTGCTTGGTTGTCCAAAAAGGGCGTATGCGTTTTTTCCTGAATATATTCAGGAAAAAACGCATACGCCCTTTTTGGCCAAGTGCATTATTGTCGACGTTCTGCCTCTTTTCCTATGCTTTAAATGCAATTCCAGTCTACCCCCTGAAATCGTTTTCCTGCAATTCTGCCCCGCTTTCAAGTCCTCTTCGCAGCCTTCCTTCAATATATTTTTGGACGATAGCTGTCATTTATAACTCTGCAGGTTTGTGAATTAGAGTGACCCTGAGCTCCTTTCTTCAAATCGCTTTCTTGTGAGCTGGCCGCAAACCCGCAGGATTGCTTCAGGCCCTAATCTGGTTCCGGCACGGCATGCTGAGCCTTTGGTTAATTCCTCTTCCTGGTGGGAAATGAGCGTTAAATTTGCCCCTGCAGACACCTACAGCTAGTCTCTCATTGGTTCTCCCTATTCCTGTTCATCTTGCGCAGAAATTGCAAACTGTGCCAAACAGGAGGTTATAGGCACTGACTCTCCAAGTGGGGAGAGTGTTAGTAAAGGGTCTGGAATTGTGAACCCGAGTAAAAGGGGACGAAACCTGAGATGCATTTGAAAACGTTTACCGGTCACACGGTGCACCATACTGTGGGTTTCCCATGCATGCTTTAGCTGAAGGAAGAATCGCTTAAACCTTGAGAGTTGCGACCCATGGAATGTGTACCATGTATTATGATTTCAAATGGTCTGCATTTGCTCATCGAACCTCACCAAAGCTATCAGCCCGAAGGGTCCAACCTTATGTCTCACTCAGCTCTGGGTTTAGATGAGGTAAATCCAGGTTGCATCACAAGCCCTGAATGAATTATTTAAGAATTGCTCTCTATTTCACTGTCATTGTGTTTTGTTTTTGTAATTGATTTTGATAATGGGATTTATCGGATTTTCTCTGCTGCCTTCATGCAGCTGTACACACGCTTGATTCCCTTATGGAGACATATGAATCCATGGGTTTGAAAATTCTTTCTAGTCAGGTGTAATCCTAGGCGTTGAATATAGGGTGTTTAGCCCATTTCGTTGAGCAAGGGGTAGGTCTTGACTATTACATATTTGACGTATGGAGTGGTATCTGTGTTAATTTCTATCTCTGGTTTTATGCAGCACCCCAACTCACCTTTCCCCTTAAGCAAACATAATTTGGTTTTCTAAATTTGAGACCCTGTTCTGTTTTGTAATTCAGTTCATGTGTAGCCAAGATTACATTCCGTGTATTAGTGATATCTTATGATGTTTCATTTTCTGTGTGACTTATTTCACTTAGAATCATCGTACCTGAATCCACTCATTATGCCACGACGGGCCAGATGACATAGATTTCATTGGTGATTGATATTCCATTGTACGTACGTACCACAACTTCTTTATCCATGATTCGCTTTCTGGGATATTTAGCTTGTACCGTAGACGAGGTTCTTGTAAACACAGCCGTCTGAAACTTTTGGGTGGCTGTGTTTCTTTGATTTTAAGTTCCCTAAGCTATAGGACCATAAGTGGAAGTGCCGTAGGCTCCGTTGCTTTGTTTTTTAGGTGTTTCAGGAAACACCATACACTTCTCCAGAGTGGCTGTTGGCAATTTCCATCCCACCCATCAGCATAACAAGGCTCCCTGTTCTCCATGGCCTGTGCTGCATTTCTGGATTTTACACTTTTTTCAGATGGCCCTTTTGACCGGGGGGCAGTGAGACTTCATTGTAGTGCAGATTTCTTTAACATGCTTGCTTGGTTGGCCAAAAAGGGCGTATGCGTTTTTTCCTGAATATATTCAGGAAAAAACGCATACGCCCTTTTTGGCCAAGTGCATCATTGTCGACGTTCTGCCTCTTTTCCTATGCTTTAAATGCAATTCCAGTCTACCCCCTGAAATCGTTTTCCTGCAATTCTGCCCCGCTTTCAAGTCCTCTTCGCAGCCTTCCTTCAATATATTTTTGGACGATAGCTGTCATTTATAACTCTGCAGGTTTGTGAATTACAGTGCCCCTGAGCTCCTTTCTTCAAATCGCTTTCTTTTGAGCTGGCCTCAAACCCGCAAGATTGCTTCAGGCCCTAATCTGGTTCCGGCACGGCATGCTGAGCCTTTGGTTAATTCCTCTTCCTGGTGGGAAATGAACGTTAAATTTACCCCTGCAGACACCTACACCTAGTCTCTCATTGGTTCTCCCTATTCCTGTTCATCTTGCGCAGAAATTGCAAACTGTGCCAAACAGGAGTTTAAAGGCACTGACTCTCCAAGTGGGGAGAGTGTTAGTAAAGGGTCTGGAATTGTGAACCCAAGTAAAAGGGGACAAAAACTGAGATGCATTTGAAAACGTTTCCCTGTCACACGGTGCACCATACTGTGGGTTTCCCATGCATGCTTTAGCTGAAGGAAGAATCGCTTAAACCTGGAGAGTTGGGACCCATGGAATGGGTACCATGCAGTATGACTTCAAATGGTCTGCATTTGCTCATCGAACCTCACCAATGCTATCAGCCCGAAGTGTCCAACATTATGTCTCACTCAGCTCTGGGTTTAGATGAGGTAAATCCAGGTTGCATCACAAGCCCTGAATGAATTATTTAAGAATTGCTCTCTATTTCACTGTCATTGTGTTTTGTTTTTGTAATTCATTTTGATAATAGGATTTTTCGGATTTTCTCTGCTGCCTTCATGCAGCTGTACACACGCTTGATTCTCTTATGGAGACATATAAATCCATGGGTTTGAAGATTCTTACTAGTCAGGTGTATTCCTAGGCATTGAATATAGGGTGTTTAGCCCATTTCGTTGAGCAAGGGGTAGGTCTTGACTATTACATATTTGACGTATGGAATGGTATCTGTGCTAATTTCTATCTCTGGTTTTATGCAGCACCCCAACTCACCTTTCCCCTTAAGCAAACATAAGTTGGTTTTCTAAATTTGAGACCCAGTTCTGTTTTGTAATTCAGTTCATGTGTAGCCAAGATTACATTCGGCGTATTAGTGATATCTTATGATGTTTCATTTTCTGTGTGACTTATTTCACTTAGAATAATCGTACCTGAATCCACTCATTATGCCACGACGGGCCAGATGACATAGATTTCATTGGTGAGTGATATTCCATTGTACGTACGTACCACAACTTCTTTATCCATTTTTCGCTTTCTGGGATATTTAACTTGTACCGTAGATGAGGTTCTTGTAAACAGAGCCGTCTGAAACTTTGGGGTGGCTGTGTGTTTTTGACTTTAATTTCCCTACCTATAGGACCATAAGTGGAAGTGCCGTAGGCTCCGTTGCTTTGTTTTTCAGGTGTTTCAGGAAACACCATACACTTCTCCAGAGTGGCTCTTGGCAATTTACATCCCACCCATCAGCATAACAAGGCTCCCTGTTCTCCATGGCCTGTGCTGCATTTCTGGATTTTACACTTTTTTCAGATGGCCCTTTTGACCGGGGGGCAGTGAGACTTCATTGTAGTGCAGATTTCTTTAACATGCTTGCTTGGTTGGCCAAAAAGGGCGTATGCGTTTTTTCCTGAATATATTCAGGAAAAAACGCATACGCCCTTTTTGGCCAAGTGCATCATTGTCGACGTTCTGCCTCTTTTCCTATGCTTTAAATGCAATTCCAGTCTACCCCCTGAAATCGTTTTCCTGCAATTCTGCCCCGCTTTCAAGTCCTCTTCGCAGCCTTCCTTCAATATATTTTTGGACGATAGCTGTCATTTATAACTCTGCAGGTTTGTGAATTAGAGTGACCCTGAGCTCCTTTCTTCAAATCGCTTTCTTGTGAGCTGGCCGCAAACCCGCAGGATTGCTTCAGGCCCTAATCTGGTTCCGGCACGGCATGCTGAGCCTTTGGTTAATTCCTCTTCCTGGTGGGAAATGAGCGTTAAATTTGCCCCTGCAGACACCTACAGCTAGTCTCTCATTGGTTCTCCCTATTCCTGTTCATCTTGCGCAGAAATTGCAAACTGTGCCAAACAGGAGGTTATAGGCACTGACTCTCCAAGTGGGGAGAGTGTTAGTAAAGGGTCTGGAATTGTGAACCCGAGTAAAAGGGGACGAAACCTGAGATGCATTTGAAAACGTTTACCGGTCACACGGTGCACCATACTGTGGGTTTCCCATGCATGCTTTAGCTGAAGGAAGAATCGCTTAAACCTTGAGAGTTGCGACCCATGGAATGTGTACCATGTATTATGATTTCAAATGGTCTGCATTTGCTCATCGAACCTCACCAAAGCTATCAGCCCGAAGGGTCCAACCTTATGTCTCACTCAGCTCTGGGTTTAGATGAGGTAAATCCAGGTTGCATCACAAGCCCTGAATGAATTATTTAAGAATTGCTCTCTATTTCACTGTCATTGTGTTTTGTTTTTGTAATTGATTTTGATAATGGGATTTATCGGATTTTCTCTGCTGCCTTCATGCAGCTGTACACACGCTTGATTCCCTTATGGAGACATATGAATCCATGGGTTTGAAAATTCTTTCTAGTCAGGTGTAATCCTAGGCGTTGAATATAGGGTGTTTAGCCCATTTCGTTGAGCAAGGGGTAGGTCTTGACTATTACATATTTGACGTATGGAGTGGTATCTGTGTTAATTTCTATCTCTGGTTTTATGCAGCACCCCAACTCACCTTTCCACTTAAGCAAACATAAGTTGGTTTTCTAAATTTGAGACCCTGTTCTGTTTTGTAATTCAGTTCATGTGTAGCCAAGATTACATTCCATGTATTAGTGATATCTTATGATGTTTCATTTTCTGTGTGACTTATTTCACTTAGAATCATCGTACCTGAATCCACACATTATGGCACGACGGGCCAGATGACATAGATTTCATTGGTGATTGATATTCCATTGTACGTACGTACCACAACTTCTTTATCCATGATTCGCTTTCTGGGATATTTAGCTTGTACCGTAGACGAGGTTCTTGTAAACACAGCCGTCTGAAACTTTTGGGTGGCTGTGTTTCTTTGATTTTAAGTTCCCTAAGCTATAGGACCATAAGTGGAAGTGCCGTAGGCTCCGTTGCTTTGTTTTTTAGGCGTTCCAGGAAACACCATACACTTCTCCAGAGTGGCTGTTGGCAATTTCCATCCCACCCATCAGCATAACAAGGCTCCCTGTTCTCCATGGCCTGTGCTGCATTTCTGGATTTTACACTTTTTTCAGATGGCCCTTTTGACCGGGGGGCAGTGAGACTTCATTGTAGTGCAGATTTCTTTAACATGCTTGCTTGGTTGGCCAAAAAGGGCGTATGCGTTTTTTCCTGAATATATTCAGGAAAAAACGCATACGCCCTTTTTGGCCAAGTGCATCATTGTCGACGTTCTGCCTCTTTTCCTATGCTTTAAATGCAATTCCAGTCTACCCCCTGAAATCGTTTTCCTGCAATTCTGCCCCGCTTTCAAGTCCTCTTCGCAGCCTTCCTTCAATATATTTTTGGACGATAGCTGTCATTTATAACTCTGCAGGTTTGTGAATTACAGTGCCCCTGAGCTCCTTTCTTCAAATCGCTTTCTTTTGAGCTGGCCTCAAACCCGCAAGTTTGCTTCAGGCCCTAATCTGGTTCCGGCACGGCATGCTGAGCCTTTGGTTAATTCCTCTTCCTGGTGGGAAATGAGCGTTAAATTTACCCCTGCAGACACCTACACCTAGTCTCTCATTGGTTCTCCCTATTCCTGTTCATCTTGCGCAGAAATTGCAAACTGTGCCAAACAGGAGTTTAAAGGCACTGACTCTCCAAGTGGGGAGAGTGTTAGTAAAGGGTCTGGAATTGTGAACCCGAGTAAAAGGGGACGAAAACTGAGATGCATTTGAAAACGTTTCCCGGTCACACGGTGCACCATACTGTGGGTTTCCCATGCATGCTTTAGCTGAAGGAAGAATCGCTTAAACCTGGAGAGTTGGGACCCATGGAATGGGTACCATGCAGTATGACTTCAAATGGTCTGCATTTGCTCATCGAACCTCACCAATGCTATCAGCCCGAAGTGTCCAACATTATGTCTCACTCAGCTCTGGGTTTAGATGAGGTAAATCCAGGTTGCATCACAAGCCCTGAATGAATTATTTAAGAATTGCTCTCTATTTCACTGTCATTGTGTTTTGTTTTTGTAATTCATTTTGATAATGGGATTTATCGGATTTTCTCTGCTGCCTTCATGCAGCTGTACACACGCTTGATTCCCTTATGGAGACATATGAATCCATGGGTTTGAAAATTCTTTCTAGTCAGGTGTAATCCTAGGCGTTGAATATAGGGTGTTTAGCCCATTTCGTTGAGCAAGGGGTAGGTCTTGACTATTACATATTTGACGTATGGAGTGGTATCTGTGTTAATTTCTATCTCTGGTTTTATGCAGCACCCCAACTCACCTTTCCCCTTAAGCAAACATAAGTTGGTTTTCTAAATTTGAGACCCAGTTCTGTTTTGTAATTCAGTTCATGTGTAGCCAAGATTACATTCGGTGTATTAGTGATATCTTATGATGTTTCATTTTCTGTGTGACTTATTTCACTTAGAATAATCGTACCTGAATCCACTCATTATGCCACGACGGGCCAGATGACATAGATTTCATTGGTGAGTGATATTCCATTGTACGTACGTACCACAACTTCTTTATCCATTTTTCGCTTTCTGGGATATTTAACTTGTACCGTAGATGAGGTTCTTGTAAACAGAGCCGTCTGAAACTTTGGGGTGGCTGTGTGTTTTTGACTTTAATTTCCCTACCTATAGGACCATAAGTGGAAGTGCCGTAGGCTCCGTTGCTTTGTTTTTTAGGTGTTTCAGGAAACACCATACACTTCTCCAGAGTGGCTCTTGGCAATTTACATCCCACCCATCAGCATAACAAGGCTCCCTGTTCTCCATGGCCTGTGCTGCATTTCTGGATTTTACACTTTTTTCAGATGGCCCTTTTGACCGGGGGGCAGTGAGACTTCATTGTAGTGCAGATTTCTTTAACATGCTTGCTTGGTTGGCCAAAAAGGGCGTATGCGTTTTTTCCTGAATATATTCAGGAAAAAACGCATACGCCCTTTTTGGCCAAGTGCATCATTGTCGACGTTCTGCCTCTTTTCCTATGCTTTAAATGCAATTCCAGTCTACCCCCTGAAATCGTTTTCCTGCAATTCTGCCCCGCTTTCAAGTCCTCTTCGCAGCCTTCCTTCAATATATTTTTGGACGATAGCTGTCATTTATAACTCTGCAGGTTTGTGAATTACAGTGCCCCTGAGCTCCTTTCTTCAAATCGCTTTCTTTTGAGCTGGCCTCAAACCCGCAAGTTTGCTTCAGGCCCTAATCTGGTTCCGGCACGGCATGCTGAGCCTTTGGTTAATTCCTCTTCCTGGTGGGAAATGAGCGTTAAATTTACCCCTGCAGACACCTACACCTAGTCTCTCATTGGTTCTCCCTATTCCTGTTCATCTTGCGCAGAAATTGCAAACTGTGCCAAACAGGAGTTTAAAGGCACTGACTCTCCAAGTGGGGAGAGTGTTAGTAAAGGGTCTGGAATTGTGAACCCGAGTAAAAGGGGACGAAAACTGAGATGCATTTGAAAACGTTTCCCGGTCACACGGTGCACCATACTGTGGGTTTCCCATGCATGCTTTAGCTGAAGGAAGAATCGCTTAAACCTGGAGAGTTGGGACCCATGGAATGGGTACCATGCAGTATGACTTCAAATGGTCTGCATTTGCTCATCGAACCTCACCAATGCTATCAGCCCGAAGTGTCCAACATTATGTCTCACTCAGCTCTGGGTTTAGATGAGGTAAATCCAGGTTGCATCACAAGCCCTGAATGAATTATTTAAGAATTGCTCTCTATTTCACTGTCATTGTGTTTTGTTTTTGTAATTCATTTTGATAATGGGATTTATCGGATTTTCTCTGCTGCCTTCATGCAGCTGTACACACGCTTGATTCCCTTATGGAGACATATCAATCCATGGGTTTGAAAATTCTTTCTAGTCAGGTGTAATCCTAGGCGTTGAATATAGGGTGTTTAGCCCATTTCGTTGAGCAAGGGGTAGGTCTTGACTATTACATATTTGACGTATGGAGTGGTATCTGTGTTAATTTCTATCTCTGGTTTTATGCAGCACCCCAACTCACCTTTCCCCTTAAGCAAACATAAGTTGGTTTTCTAAATTTGAGACCCAGTTCTGTTTTGTAATTCAGTTCATGTGTAGCCAAGATTACATTCGGTGTATTAGTGATATCTTATGATGTTTCATTTTCTGTGTGACTTATTTCACTTAGAATAATCGTACCTGAATCCACTCATTATGCCACGACGGGCCAGATGACATAGATTTCATTGGTGAGTGATATTCCATTGTACGTACGTACCACAACTTCTTTATCCATTTTTCGCTTTCTGGGATATTTAACTTGTACCGTAGATGAGGTTCTTGTAAACAGAGCCGTCTGAAACTTTGGGGTGGCTGTGTGTTTTTGACTTTAATTTCCCTACCTATAGGACCATAAGTGGAAGTGCCGTAGGCTCCGTTGCTTTGTTTTTTAGGTGTTTCAGGAAACACCATACACTTCTCCAGAGTGGCTCTTGGCAATTTACATCCCACCCATCAGCATAACAAGGCTCCCTGTTCTCCATGGCCTGTGCTGCATTTCTGGATTTTACACTTTTTTCAGATGGCCCTTTTGACCGGGGGGCAGTGAGACTTCATTGTAGTGCAGATTTCTTTAACATGCTTGCTTGGTTGGCCAAAAAGGGCGTATGCGTTTTTTCCTGAATATATTCAGGAAAAAACGCATACGCCCTTTTTGGCCAAGTGCATCATTGTCGACGTTCTGCCTCTTTTCCTATGCTTTAAATGCAATTCCAGTCTACCCCCTGAAATCGTTTTCCTGCAATTCTGCCCCGCTTTCAAGTCCTCTTCGCAGCCTTCCTTCAATATATTTTTGGACGATAGCTGTCATTTATAACTCTGCAGGTTTGTGAATTACAGTGCCCCTGAGCTCCTTTCTTCAAATCGCTTTCTTTTGAGCTGGCCTCAAACCCGCAAGTTTGCTTCAGGCCCTAATCTGGTTCCGGCACGGCATGCTGAGCCTTTGGTTAATTCCTCTTCCTGGTGGGAAATGAGCGTTAAATTTACCCCTGCAGACACCTACACCTAGTCTCTCATTGGTTCTCCCTATTCCTGTTCATCTTGCGCAGAAATTGCAAACTGTGCCAAACAGGAGTTTAAAGGCACTGACTCTCCAAGTGGGGAGAGTGTTAGTAAAGGGTCTGGAATTGTGAACCCGAGTAAAAGGGGACGAAAACTGAGATGCATTTGAAAACGTTTCCCGGTCACACGGTGCACCATACTGTGGGTTTCCCATGCATGCTTTAGCTGAAGGAAGAATCGCTTAAACCTGGAGAGTTGGGACCCATGGAATGGGTACCATGCAGTATGACTTCAAATGGTCTGCATTTGCTCATCGAACCTCACCAATGCTATCAGCCCGAAGTGTCCAACATTATGTCTCACTCAGCTCTGGGTTTAGATGAGGTAAATCCAGGTTGCATCACAAGCCCTGAATGAATTATTTAAGAATTGCTCTCTATTTCACTGTCATTGTGTTTTGTTTTTGTAATTCATTTTGATAATGGGATTTATCGGATTTTCTCTGCTGCCTTCATGCAGCTGTACACACGCTTGATTCCCTTATGGAGACATATGAATCCATGGGTTTGAAAATTCTTTCTAGTCAGGTGTAATCCTAGGCGTTGAATATAGGGTGTTTAGCCCATTTCGTTGAGCAAGGGGTAGGTCTTGACTATTACATATTTGACGTATGGAGTGGTATCTGTGTTAATTTCTATCTCTGGTTTTATGCAGCACCCCAACTCACCTTTCCCCTTAAGCAAACATAAGTTGGTTTTCTAAATTTGAGACCCAGTTCTGTTTTGTAATTCAGTTCATGTGTAGCCAAGATTACATTCGGTGTATTAGTGATATCTTATGATGTTTCATTTTCTGTGTGACTTATTTCACTTAGAATAATCGTACCTGAATCCACTCATTATGCCACGACGGGCCAGATGACATAGATTTCATTGGTGAGTGATATTCCATTGTACGTACGTACCACAACTTCTTTATCCATTTTTCGCTTTCTGGGATATTTAACTTGTACCGTAGATGAGGTTCTTGTAAACAGAGCCGTCTGAAACTTTGGGGTGGCTGTGTGTTTTTGACTTTAATTTCCCTACCTATAGGACCATAAGTGGAAGTGCCGTAGGCTCCGTTGCTTTGTTTTTTAGGTGTTTCAGGAAACACCATACACTTCTCCAGAGTGGCTCTTGGCAATTTACATCCCACCCATCAGCATAACAAGGCTCCCTGTTCTCCATGGCCTGTGCTGCATTTCTGGATTTTACACTTTTTTCAGATGGCCCTTTTGACCGGGGGGCAGTGAGACTTCATTGTAGTGCAGATTTCTTTAACATGCTTGCTTGGTTGGCCAAAAAGGGCGTATGCGTTTTTTCCTGAATATATTCAGGAAAAAACGCATACGCCCTTTTTGGCCAAGTGCATCATTGTCGACGTTCTGCCTCTTTTCCTATGCTTTAAATGCAATTCCAGTCTACCCCCTGAAATCGTTTTCCTGCAATTCTGCCCCGCTTTCAAGTCCTCTTCGCAGCCTTCCTTCAATATATTTTTGGACGATAGCTGTCATTTATAACTCTGCAGGTTTGTGAATTAGAGTGCCCCTGAGCTCCTTTCTTCAAATCGCTTTCTTGTGAGCTGGCCGCAAACCCGCAGGATTGCTTCAGGCCCTAATCTGGTTCCGGCACGGCATGCTGAGCCTTTGGTTAATTCCTCTTCCTGGTGGGAAATGAGCGTTAAATTTGCCCCTGCAGACACCTACAGCTAGTCTCTCATTGGTTCTCCCTATTCCTGTTCATCTTGCGCAGAAATTGCAAACTGTGCCAAACAGGAGGTTATAGGCACTGACTCTCCAAGTGGGGAGAGTGTTAGTAAAGGGTCTGGAATTGTGAACCCGAGTAAAAGGGGACGAAACCTGAGATGCATTTGAAAACGTTTCCCGGTCACACGGTGCACCATACTGTGGGTTTCCCATGCATGCTTTAGCTGAAGGAAGAATCGCTTAAACCTGGAGAGTTGGGACCCATGGAATGGGTACCATGCAGTATGACTTCAAATGGTCTGCATTTGCTCATCGAACCTCACCAATGCTATCAGCCCGAAGTGTCCAACATTATGTCTCACTCAGCTCTGGGTTTAGATGAGGTAAATCCAGGTTGCATCACAAGCCCTGAATGAATTATTTAAGAATTGCTCTCTATTTCACTGTCATTGTGTTTTGTTTTTGTAATTCATTTTGATAATAGGATTTTTCGGATTTTCTCTGCTGCCTTCATGCAGCTGTACACACGCTTGATTCTCTTATGGAGACATATAAATCCATGGGTTTGAAGATTCTTACTAGTCAGGTGTATTCCTAGGCATTGAATATAGGGTGTTTAGCCCATTTCGTTGAGCAAGGGGTAGGTCTTGACTATTACATATTTGACGTATGGAATGGTATCTGTGCTAATTTCTATCTCTGGTTTTATGCAGCACCCCAACTCACCTTTCCCCTTAAGCAAACATAAGTTGGTTTTCTAAATTTGAGACCCAGTTCTGTTTTGTAATTCAGTTCATGTGTAGCCAAGATTACATTCGGTGTATTAGTGATATCTTATGATGTTTCATTTTCTGTGTGACTTATTTCACTTAGAATAATCGTACCTGAATCCACTCATTATGCCACGACGGGCCAGATGACATAGATTTCATTGGTGAGTGATATTCCATTGTACGTACGTACCACAACTTCTTTATCCATTTTTCGCTTTCTGGGATATTTAACTTGTACCGTAGATGAGGTTCTTGTAAACAGAGCCGTCTGAAACTTTGGGGTGGCTGTGTGTTTTTGACTTTAATTTCCCTACCTATAGGACCATAAGTGGAAGTGCCGTAGGCTCCGTTGCTTTGTTTTTTAGGTGTTTCAGGAAACACCATACACTTCTCCAGAGTGGCTCTTGGCAATTTACATCCCACCCATCAGCATAACAAGGCTCCCTGTTCTCCATGGCCTGTGCTGCATTTCTGGATTTTACACTTTTTTCAGATGGCCCTTTTGACCGGGGGGCAGTGAGACTTCATTGTAGTGCAGATTTCTTTAACATGCTTGCTTGGTTGGCCAAAAAGGGCGTATGCGTTTTTTCCTGAATATATTCAGGAAAAAACGCATACGCCCTTTTTGGCCAAGTGCATCATTGTCGACGTTCTGCCTCTTTTCCTATGCTTTAAATGCAATTCCAGTCTACCCCCTGAAATCGTTTTCCTGCAATTCTGCCCTGCTTTCAAGTCCTCTTCGCAGCCTTCCTTCAATATATTTTTGGACGATAGCTGTCATTTATAACTCTGCAGGTTTGTGAATTACAGTGCCCCTGAGCTCCTTTCTTCAAATCGCTTTCTTTTGAGCTGGCCTCAAACCCGCAAGTTTGCTTCAGGCCCTAATCTGGTTCCGGCACGGCATGCTGAGCCTTTGGTTAATTCCTCTTCCTGGTGGGAAATGAGCGTTAAATTTACCCCTGCAGACACCTACACCTAGTCTCTCATTGGTTCTCCCTATTCCTGTTCATCTTGCGCAGAAATTGCAAACTGTGCCAAACAGGAGTTTAAAGGCACTGACTCTCCAAGTGGGGAGAGTGTTAGTAAAGGGTCTGGAATTGTGAACCCGAGTAAAAGGGGACGAAAACTGAGATGCATTTGAAAACGTTTCCCGGTCACACGGTGCACCATACTGTGGGTTTCCCATGCATGCTTTAGCTGAAGGAAGAATCGCTTAAACCTGGAGAGTTGGGACCCATGGAATGGGTACCATGCAGTATGACTTCAAATGGTCTGCATTTGCTCATCGAACCTCACCAATGCTATCAGCCCGAAGTGTCCAACATTATGTCTCACTCAGCTCTGGGTTTAGATGAGGTAAATCCAGGTTGCATCACAAGCCCTGAATGAATTATTTAAGAATTGCTCTCTATTTCACTGTCATTGTGTTTTGTTTTTGTAATTCATTTTGATAATAGGATTTATCGGATTTTCTCTGCTGCCTTCATGCAGCTGTACACACGCTTGATTCCCTTATGGAGACATATCAATCCATGGGTTTGAAAATTCTTTCTAGTCAGGTGTAATCCTAGGCATTGAATATAGGGTGTTTAGCCCATTTCGTTGAGCAAGGGGTAGGTCTTGACTATTACATATTTGACGTATGGAGTGGTATCTGTGTTAATTTCTATCTCTGGTTTTATGCAGCACCCCAACTCACCTTTCCCCTTAAGCAAACATAAGTTGGTTTTCTAAATTTGAGACCCAGTTCTGTTTTGTAATTCAGTTCATGTGTAGCCAAGATTACATTCGGTGTATTAGTGATATCTTATGATGTTTCATTTTCTGTGTGACTTATTTCACTTAGAATAATCGTACCTGAATCCACTCATTATGCCACGACGGGCCAGATGACATAGATTTCATTGGTGAGTGATATTCCATTGTACGTACGTACCACAACTTCTTTATCCATTTTTCGCTTTCTGGGATATTTAACTTGTACCGTAGATGAGGTTCTTGTAAACAGAGCCGTCTGAAACTTTGGGGTGGCTGTGTGTTTTTGACTTTAATTTCCCTACCTATAGGACCATAAGTGGAAGTGCCGTAGGCTCCGTTGCTTTGTTTTTTAGGTGTTTCAGGAAACACCATACACTTCTCCAGAGTGGCTCTTGGCAATTTACATCCCACCCATCAGCATAACAAGGCTCCCTGTTCTCCATGGCCTGTGCTGCATTTCTGGATTTTACACTTTTTTCAGATGGCCCTTTTGACCGGGGGGCAGTGAGACTTCATTGTAGTGCAGATTTCTTTAACATGCTTGCTTGGTTGGCCAAAAAGGGCGTATGCGTTTTTTCCTGAATATATTCAGGAAAAAACGCATACGCCCTTTTTGACCAAGTGCATCATTGTCGACGTTCTGCCTCTTTTCCTATGCTTTAAATGCAATTCCAGTCTACCCCCTGAAATCGTTTTCCTGCAATTCTGCCCCGCTTTCAAGTCCTCTTCGCAGCCTTCCTTCAATATATTTTTGGACGATAGCTGTCATTTATAACTCTGCAGGTTTGTGAATTAGAGTGACCCTGAGCTCCTTTCTTCAAATCGCTTTCTTGTGAGCTGGCCGCAAACCCGCAGGATTGCTTCAGGCCCTAATCTGGTTCCGGCACGGCATGCTGAGCCTTTGGTTAATTCCTCTTCCTGGTGGGAAATGAGCGTTAAATTTGCCCCTGCAGACACCTACAGCTAGTCTCTCATTGGTTCTCCCTATTCCTGTTCATCTTGCGCAGAAATTGCCAACTGTGCCAAACAGGAGGTTATAGGCACTGACTCTCCAAGTGGGGAGAGTGTTAGTAAAGGGTCTGGAATTGTGAACCCGAGTAAAAGGGGACGAAACCTGAGATGCATTTGAAAACGTTTCCCGGTCACACGGTGCACCATACTGTGGGTTTCCCATGCATGCTTTAGCTGAAGGAAGAATCGCTTAAACCTTGAGAGTTGCGACCCATGGAATGTGTACCATGTATTATGATTTCAAATGGTCTGCATTTGCTCATCGAACCTCACCAAAGCTATCAGCCCGAAGGGTCCAACCTTATGTCTCACTCAGCTCTGGGTTTAGATGAGGTAAATCCAGGTTGCATCACAAGCCCTGAATGAATTATTTAAGAATTGCTCTCTATTTCACTGTCATTGTGTTTTGTTTTTGTAATTCATTTTGATAATAGGATTTTTCGGATTTTCTCTGCTGCCTTCATGCAGCTGTACACACGCTTGATTCTCTTATGGAGACATATAAATCCATGGGTTTGAAGATTCTTACTAGTCAGGTGTATTCCTAGGCATTGAATATAGGGTGTTTAGCCCATTTCGTTGAGCAAGGGGTAGGTCTTGACTATTACATATTTGACGTATGGAATGGTATCTGTGCTAATTTCTATCTCTGGTTTTATGCAGCACCCCAACTCACCTTTCCCCTTAAGCAAACATAAGTTGGTTTTCTAAATTTGAGACCCAGTTCTGTTTTGTAATTCAGTTCCTGTGTAGCCAAGATTACATTCGGTGTATTAGTGATATCTTATGATGTTTCATTTTCTGTGTGACTTATTTCACTTAGAATAATCGTACCTGAATCCACTCATTATGCCACGACGGGCCAGATGACATAGATTTCATTGGTGAGTGATATTCCATTGTACGTACGTACCACAACTTCTTTATCCATTTTTCGCTTTCTGGGATATTTAACTTGTACCGTAGATGAGGTTCTTGTAAACAGAGCCGTCTGAAACTTTGGGGTGGCTGTGTGTTTTTGACTTTAATTTCCCTACCTATAGGACCATAAGTGGAAGTGCCGTAGGCTCCGTTGCTTTGTTTTTTAGGTGTTTCAGGAAACACCATACACTTCTCCAGAGTGGCTCTTGGCAATTTACATCCCACCCATCAGCATAACAAGGCTCCCTGTTCTCCATGGCCTGTGCTGCATTTCTGGATTTTACACTTTTTTCAGATGGCCCTTTTGACCGGGGGGCAGTGAGACTTCATTGTAGTGCAGATTTCTTTAACATGCTTGCTTGGTTGGCCAAAAAGGGCGTATGCGTTTTTTCCTGAATATATTCAGGAAAAAACGCATACGCCCTTTTTGGCCAAGTGCATCATTGTCGACGTTCTGCCTCTTTTCCTATGCTTTAAATGCAATTCCAGTCTACCCCCTGAAATCGTTTTCCTGCAATTCTGCCCCGCTTTCAAGTCCTCTTCGCAGCCTTCCTTCAATATATTTTTGGACGATAGCTGTCATTTATAACTCTGCAGGTTTGTGAATTACAGTGCCCCTGAGCTCCTTTCTTCAAATCGCTTTCTTTTGAGCTGGCCTCAAACCCGCAAGTTTGCTTCAGGCCCTAATCTGGTTCCGGCACGGCATGCTGAGCCTTTGGTTAATTCCTCTTCCTGGTGGGAAATGAGCGTTAAATTTACCCCTGCAGACACCTACACCTAGTCTCTCATTGGTTCTCCCTATTCCTGTTCATCTTGCGCAGAAATTGCAAACTGTGCCAAACAGGAGTTTAAAGGCACTGACTCTCCAAGTGGGGAGAGTGTTAGTAAAGGGTCTGGAATTGTGAACCCGAGTAAAAGGGGACGAAAACTGAGATGCATTTGAAAACGTTTCCCGGTCACACGGTGCACCATACTGTGGGTTTCCCATGCATGCTTTAGCTGAAGGAAGAATCGCTTAAACCTGGAGAGTTGGGACCCATGGAATGGGTACCATGCAGTATGACTTCAAATGGTCTGCATTTGCTCATCGAACCTCACCAATGCTATCAGCCCAAAGTGTCCAACATTATGTCTCACTCAGCTCTGGGTTTAGATGAGGTAAATCCAGGTTGCATCACAAGCCCTGAATGAATTATTTAAGAATTGCTCTCTATTTCACTGTCATTGTGTTTTGTTTTTGTAATTCATTTTGATAATAGGATTTATCGGATTTTCTCTGCTGCCTTCATGCAGCTGTACACACGCTTGATTCTCTTATGGAGACATATAAATCCATGGGTTTGAAGATTCTTACTAGTCAGGTGTATTCCTAGGCATTGAATATAGGGTGTTTAGCCCATTTCGTTGAGCAAGGGGTAGGTCTTGACTATTACATATTTGACGTATGGAATGGTATCTGTGCTAATTTCTATCTCTGGTTTTATGCAGCACCCCAACTCACCTTTCCCCTTAAGCAAACATAAGTTGGTTTTCTAAATTTGAGACCCAGTTCTGTTTTGTAATTCAGTTCATGTGTAGCCAAGATTACATTCGGTGTATTAGTGATATCTTATGATGTTTCATTTTCTGTGTGACTTATTTCACTTAGAATAATCGTACCTGAATCCACTCATTATGCCACGACGGGCCAGATGACATAGATTTCATTGGTGAGTGATATTCCATTGTATGTACGTACCACAACTTCTTTATCCATTTTTCGCTTTCTGGGATATTTAACTTGTACCGTAGATGAGGTTCTTGTAAACAGAGCCGTCTGAAACTTTGGGGTGGCTGTGTGTTTTTGACTTTAATTTCCCTACCTATAGGACCATAAGTGGAAGTGCCGTAGGCTCCGTTGCTTTGTTTTTTAGGTGTTTCAGGAAACACCATACACTTCTCCAGAGTGGCTCTTGGCAATTTACATCCCACCCATCAGCATAACAAGGCTCCCTGTTCTCCATGGCCTGTGCTGCATTTCTGGATTTTACACTTTTTTCAGATGGCCCTTTTGACCGGGGGGCAGTGAGACTTCATTGTAGTGCAGATTTCTTTAACATGCTTGCTTGGTTGGCCAAAAAGGGCGTATGCGTTTTTTCCTGAATATATTCAGGAAAAAACGCATACGCCCTTTTTGGCCAAGTGCATCATTGTCGACGTTCTGCCTCTTTTCCTATGCTTTAAATGCAATTCCAGTCTACCCCCTGAAATCGTTTTCCTGCAATTCTGCCCCGCTTTCAAGTCCTCTTCGCAGCCTTCCTTCAATATATTTTTGGACGATAGCTGTCATTTATAACTCTGCAGGTTTGTGAATTACAGTGCCCCTGAGCTCCTTTCTTCAAATCGCTTTCTTTTGAGCTGGCCTCAAACCCGCAAGTTTGCTTCAGGCCCTAATCTGGTTCCGGCACGGCATGCTGAGCCTTTGGTTAATTCCTCTTCCTGGTGGGAAATGAGCGTTAAATTTACCCCTGCAGACACCTACACCTAGTCTCTCATTGGTTCTCCCTATTCCTGTTCATCTTGCGCAGAAATTGCAAACTGTGCCAAACAGGAGTTTAAAGGCACTGACTCTCCAAGTGGGGAGAGTGTTAGTAAAGGGTCTGGAATTGTGAACCCGAGTAAAAGGGGACGAAAACTGAGATGCATTTGAAAACGTTTCCCGGTCACACGGTGCACCATACTGTGGGTTTCCCATGCATGCTTTAGCTGAAGGAAGAATCGCTTAAACCTTGAGAGTTGCGACCCATGGAATGTGTACCATGTATTATGATTTCAAATGGTCTGCATTTGCTCATCGAACCTCACCAAAGCTATCAGCCCGAAGGGTCCAACCTTATGTCTCACTCAGCTCTGGGTTTAGATGAGGTAAATCCAGGTTGCATCACAAGCCCTGAATGAATTATTTAAGAATTGCTCTCTATTTCACTGTCATTGTGTTTTGTTTTTGTAATTCATTTTGATAATAGGATTTTTCGGATTTTCTCTGCTGCCTTCATGCAGCTGTACACACGCTTGATTCTCTTATGGAGACATATAAATCCATGGGTTTGAAGATTCTTACTAGTCAGGTGTATTCCTAGGCATTGAATATAGGGTGTTTAGCCCATTTCGTTGAGCAAGGGGTAGGTCTTGACTATTACATATTTGACGTATGGAATGGTATCTGTGCTAATTTCTATCTCTGGTTTTATGCAGCACCCCAACTCACCTTTCCCCTTAAGCAAACATAAGTTGGTTTTCTAAATTTGAGACCCAGTTCTGTTTTGTAATTCAGTTCATGTGTAGCCAAGATTACATTCGGTGTATTAGTGATATCTTATGATGTTTCATTTTCTGTGTGACTTATTTCACTTAGAATAATCGTACCTGAATCCACTCATTATGCCACGACGGGCTAGATGACATAGATTTCATTGGTGAGTGATATTCCATTGTACGTACGTACCACAACTTCTTTATCCATTTTTCGCTTTCTGGGATATTTAACTTGTACCGTAGATGAGGTTCTTGTAAACAGAGCCGTCTGAAACTTTGGGGTGGCTGTGTGTTTTTGACTTTAATTTCCCTACCTATAGGACCATAAGTGGAAGTGCCGTAGGCTCCGTTGCTTTGTTTTTTAGGTGTTTCAGGAAACACCATACACTTCTCCAGAGTGGCTCTTGGCAATTTACATCCCACCCATCAGCATAACAAGGCTCCCTGTTCTCCATGGCCTGTGCTGCATTTCTGGATTTTACACTTTTTTCAGATGGCCCTTTTGACCGGGGGGCAGTGAGACTTCATTGTAGTGCAGATTTCTTTAACATGCTTGCTTGGTTGGCCAAAAAGGGCGTATGCGTTTTTTCCTGAATATATTCAGGAAAAAACGCATACGCCCTTTTTGGCCAAGTGCATCATTGTCGACGTTCTGCCTCTTTTCCTATGCTTTAAATGCAATTCCAGTCTACCCCCTGAAATCGTTTTCCTGCAATTCTGCCCCGCTTTCAAGTCCTCTTCGCAGCCTTCCTTCAATATATTTTTGGACGATAGCTGTCATTTATAACTCTGCAGGTTTGTGAATTACAGTGCCCCTGAGCTCCTTTCTTCAAATCGCTTTCTTTTGAGCTGGCCTCAAACCCGCAAGTTTGCTTCAGGCCCTAATCTGGTTCCGGCACGGCATGCTGAGCCTTTGGTTAATTCCTCTTCCTGGTGGGAAATGAGCGTTAAATTTACCCCTGCAGACACCTACACCTAGTCTCTCATTGGTTCTCCCTATTCCTGTTCATCTTGCGCAGAAATTGCAAACTGTGCCAAACAGGAGTTTAAAGGCACTGACTCTCCAAGTGGGGAGAGTGTTAGTAAAGGGTCTGGAATTGTGAACCCGAGTAAAAGGGGACGAAAACTGAGATGCATTTGAAAACGTTTCCCGGTCACACGGTGCACCATACTGTGGGTTTCCCATGCATGCTTTAGCTGAAGGAAGAATCGCTTAAACCTGGAGAGTTGGGACCCATGGAATGGGTACCATGCAGTATGACTTCAAATGGTCTGCATTTGCTCATCGAACCTCACCAATGCTATCAGCCCAAAGTGTCCAACATTATGTCTCACTCAGCTCTGGGTTTAGATGAGGTAAATCCAGGTTGCATCACAAGCCCTGAATGAATTATTTAAGAATTGCTCTCTATTTCACTGTCATTGTGTTTTGTTTTTGTAATTCATTTTGATAATAGGATTTATCGGATTTTCTCTGCTGCCTTCATGCAGCTGTACACACGCTTGATTCTCTTATGGAGACATATAAATCCATGGGTTTGAAGATTCTTACTAGTCAGGTGTATTCCTAGGCATTGAATATAGGGTGTTTAGCCCATTTCGTTGAGCAAGGGGTAGGTCTTGACTATTACATATTTGACGTATGGAATGGTATCTGTGCTAATTTCTATCTCTGGTTTTATGCAGCACCCCAACTCACCTTTCCCCTTAAGCAAACATAAGTTGGTTTTCTAAATTTGAGACCCAGTTCTGTTTTGTAATTCAGTTCATGTGTAGCCAAGATTACATTCGGTGTATTAGTGATATCTTATGATGTTTCATTTTCTGTGTGACTTATTTCACTTAGAATAATCGTACCTGAATCCACTCATTATGCCACGACGGGCCAGATGACATAGATTTCATTGGTGAGTGATATTCCATTGTACGTACGTACCACAACTTCTTTATCCATTTTTCGCTTTCTGGGATATTTAACTTGTACCGTAGATGAGGTTCTTGTAAACAGAGCCGTCTGAAACTTTGGGGTGGCTGTGTGTTTTTGACTTTAATTTCCCTACCTATAGGACCATAAGTGGAAGTGCCGTAGGCTCCGTTGCTTTGTTTTTTAGGTGTTTCAGGAAACACCATACACTTCTCCAGAGTGGCTCTTGGCAATTTACATCCCACCCATCAGCATAACAAGGCTCCCTGTTCTCCATGGCCTGTGCTGCATTTCTGGATTTTACACTTTTTTCAGATGGCCCTTTTGACCGGGGGGCAGTGAGACTTCATTGTAGTGCAGATTTCTTTAACATGCTTGCTTGGTTGGCCAAAAAGGGCGTATGCGTTTTTTCCTGAATATATTCAGGAAAAAACGCATACGCCCTTTTTGGCCAAGTGCATCATTGTCGACGTTCTGCCTCTTTTCCTATGCTTTAAATGCAATTCCAGTCTACCCCCTGAAATCGTTTTCCTGCAATTCTGCCCCGCTTTCAAGTCCTCTTCGCAGCCTTCCTTCAATATATTTTTGGACGATAGCTGTCATTTATAACTCTGCAGGTTTGTGAATTAGAGTGACCCTGAGCTCCTTTCTTCAAATCGCTTTCTTGTGAGCTGGCCGCAAACCCGCAGGATTGCTTCAGGCCCTAATCTGGTTCCGGCACGGCATGCTGAGCCTTTGGTTAATTCCTCTTCCTGGTGGGAAATGAGCGTTAAATTTGCCCGTGCAGACACCTACAGCTAGTCTCTCATTGGTTCTCCCTATTCCTGTTCATCTTGCGCAGAAATTGCAAACTGTGCCAAACAGGAGGTTATAGGCACTGACTCTCCAAGTGGGGAGAGTGTTAGTAAAGGGTCTGGAATTGTGAACCCGAGTAAAAGGGGACGAAACCTGAGATGCATTTGAAAACGTTTCCCGGTCACACGGTGCACCATACTGTGGGTTTCCCATGCATGCTTTAGCTGAAGGAAGAATCGCTTAAACCTGGAGAGTTGGGACCCATGGAATGGGTACCATGCAGTATGACTTCAAATGGTCTGCATTTGCTCATCGAACCTCACCAATGCTATCAGCCCGAAGTGTCCAACATTATGTCTCACTCAGCTCTGGGTTTAGATGAGGTAAATCCAGGTTGCATCACAAGCCCTGAATGAATTATTTAAGAATTGCTCTCTATTTCACTGTCATTGTGTTTTGTTTTTGTAATTCATTTTGATAATAGGATTTTTCGGATTTTCTCTGCTGCCTTCATGCAGCTGTACACACGCTTGATTCTCTTATGGAGACATATAAATCCATGGGTTTGAAGATTCTTACTAGTCAGGTGTATTCCTAGGCATTGAATATAGGGTGTTTAGCCCATTTCGTTGAGCAAGGGGTAGGTCTTGACTATTACATATTTGACGTATGGAATGGTATCTGTGCTAATTTCTATCTCTGGTTTTATGCAGCACCCCAACTCACCTTTCCCCTTAAGCAAACATAAGTTGGTTTTCTAAATTTGAGACCCAGTTCTGTTTTGTAATTCAGTTCATGTGTAGCCAAGATTACATTCGGTGTATTAGTGATATCTTATGATGTTTCATTTTCTGTGTGACTTATTTCACTTAGAATAATCGTACCTGAATCCACTCATTATGCCACGACGGGCCAGATGACATAGATTTCATTGGTGAGTGATATTCCATTGTACGTACGTACCACAACTTCTTTATCCATTTTTCGCTTTCTGGGATATTTAACTTGTACCGTAGATGAGGTTCTTGTAAACAGAGCCGTCTGAAACTTTGGGGTGGCTGTGTGTTTTTGACTTTAATTTCCCTACCTATAGGACCATAAGTGGAAGTGCCGTAGGCTCCGTTGCTTTGTTTTTTAGGTGTTTCAGGAAACACCATACACTTCTCCAGAGTGGCTCTTGGCAATTTACATCCCACCCATCAGCATAACAAGGCTCCCTGTTCTCCATGGCCTGTGCTGCATTTCTGGATTTTACACTTTTTTCAGATGGCCCTTTTGACCGGGGGGCAGTGAGACTTCATTGTAGTGCAGATTTCTTTAACATGCTTGCTTGGTTGGCCAAAAAGGGCGTATGCGTTTTTTCCTGAATATATTCAGGAAAAAACGCATACGCCCTTTTTGGCCAAGTGCATCATTGTCGACGTTCTGCCTCTTTTCCTATGCTTTAAATGCAATTCCAGTCTACCCCCTGAAATCGTTTTCCTGCAATTCTGCCCCGCTTTCAAGTCCTCTTCGCAGCCTTCCTTCAATATATTTTTGGACGATAGCTGTCATTTATAACTCTGCAGGTTTGTGAATTACAGTGCCCCTGAGCTCCTTTCTTCAAATCGCTTTCTTTTGAGCTGGCCTCAAACCCGCAAGTTTGCTTCAGGCCCTAATCTGGTTCCGGCACGGCATGCTGAGCCTTTGGTTAATTCCTCTTCCTGGTGGGAAATGAGCGTTAAATTTACCCCTGCAGACACCTACACCTAGTCTCTCATTGGTTCTCCCTATTCCTGTTCATCTTGCGCAGAAATTGCAAACTGTGCCAAACAGGAGTTTAAAGGCACTGACTCTCCAAGTGGGGAGAGTGTTAGTAAAGGGCCTGGAATTGTGAACCCGAGTAAAAGGGGACGAAAACTGAGATGCATTTGAAAACGTTTCCCGGTCACACGGTGCACCATACTGTGGGTTTCCCATGCATGCTTTAGCTGAAGGAAGAATCGCTTAAACCTGGAGAGTTGGGACCCATGGAATGGGTACCATGCAGTATGACTTCAAATGGTCTGCATTTGCTCATCGAACCTCACCAATGCTATCAGCCCAAAGTGTCCAACATTATGTCTCACTCAGCTCTGGGTTTAGATGAGGTAAATCCAGGTTGCATCACAAGCCCTGAATGAATTATTTAAGAATTGCTCTCTATTTCACTGTCATTGTGTTTTGTTTTTGTAATTCATTTTGATAATAGGATTTATCGGATTTTCTCTGCTGCCTTCATGCAGCTGTACACACGCTTGATTCTCTTATGGAGACATATAAATCCATGGGTTTGAAGATTCTTACTAGTCAGGTGTATTCCTAGGCATTGAATATAGGGTGTTTAGCCCATTTCGTTGAGCAAGGGGTAGGTCTTGACTATTACATATTTGACGTATGGAATGGTATCTGTGCTAATTTCTATCTCTGGTTTTATGCAGCACCCCAACTCACCTTTCCCCTTAAGCAAACATAAGTTGGTTTTCTAAATTTGAGACCCAGTTCTGTTTTGTAATTCAGTTCATGTGTAGCCAAGATTACATTCGGTGTATTAGTGATATCTTATGATGTTTCATTTTCTGTGTGACTTATTTCACTTAGAATAATCGTACCTGAATCCACTCATTATGCCACGACGGGCCAGATGACATAGATTTCATTGGTGAGTGATATTCCATTGTACGTACGTACCACAACTTCTTTATCCATTTTTCGCTTTCTGGGATATTTAACTTGTACCGTAGATGAGGTTCTTGTAAACAGAGCCGTCTGAAACTTTGGGGTGGCTGTGTGTTTTTGACTTTAATTTCCCTACCTATAGGACCATAAGTGGAAGTGCCGTAGGCTCCGTTGCTTTGTTTTTTAGGTGTTTCAGGAAACACCATACACTTCTCCAGAGTGGCTCTTGGCAATTTACATCCCACCCATCAGCATAACAAGGCTCCCTGTTCTCCATGGCCTGTGCTGCATTTCTGGATTTTACACTTTTTTCAGATGGCCCTTTTGACCGGGGGGCAGTGAGACTTCATTGTAGTGCAGATTTCTTTAACATGCTTGCTTGGTTGGCCAAAAAGGGCGTATGCGTTTTTTCCTGAATATATTCAGGAAAAAACGCATACGCCCTTTTTGGCCAAGTGCATCATTGTCGACGTTCTGCCTCTTTTCCTATGCTTTAAATGCAATTCCAGTCTACCCCCTGAAATCGTTTTCCTGCAATTCTGCCCCGCTTTCAAGTCCTCTTCGCAGCCTTCCTTCAATATATTTTTGGACGATAGCTGTCATTTATAACTCTGCAGGTTTGTGAATTACAGTGCCCCTGAGCTCCTTTCTTCAAATCGCTTTCTTTTGAGCTGGCCTCAAACCCGCAAGTTTGCTTCAGGCCCTAATCTGGTTCCGGCACGGCATGCTGAGCCTTTGGTTAATTCCTCTTCCTGGTGGGAAATGAGCGTTAAATTTACCCCTGCAGACACCTACACCTAGTCTCTCATTGGTTCTCCCTATTCCTGTTCATCTTGCGCAGAAATTGCAAACTGTGCCAAACAGGAGTTTAAAGGCACTGACTCTCCAAGTGGGGAGAGTGTTAGTAAAGGGTCTGGAATTGTGAACCCGAGTAAAAGGGGACGAAAACTGAGATGCATTTGAAAACGTTTCCCGGTCACACGGTGCACCATACTGTGGGTTTCCCATGCATGCTTTAGCTGAAGGAAGAATCGCTTAAACCTGGAGAGTTGGGACCCATGGAATGGGTACCATGCAGTATGACTTCAAATGGTCTGCATTTGCTCATCGAACCTCACCAATGCTATCAGCCCAAAGTGTCCAACATTATGTCTCACTCAGCTCTGGGTTTAGATGAGGTAAATCCAGGTTGCATCACAAGCCCTGAATGAATTATTTAAGAATTGCTCTCTATTTCACTGTCATTGTGTTTTGTTTTTGTAATTCATTTTGATAATAGGATTTATCGGATTTTCTCTGCTGCCTTCATGCAGCTGTACACACGCTTGATTCTCTTATGGAGACATATAAATCCATGGGTTTGAAGATTCTTACTAGTCAGGTGTATTCCTAGGCATTGAATATAGGGTGTTTAGCCCATTTCGTTGAGCAAGGGGTAGGTCTTGACTATTACATATTTGACGTATGGAATGGTATCTGTGCTAATTTCTATCTCTGGTTTTATGCAGCACCCCAACTCACCTTTCCCCTTAAGCAAACATAAGTTGGTTTTCTAAATTTGAGACCCAGTTCTGTTTTGTAATTCAGTTCCTGTGTAGCCAAGATTACATTCGGTGTATTAGTGATATCTTATGATGTTTCATTTTCTGTGTGACTTATTTCACTTAGAATAATCGTACCTGAATCCACTCATTATGCCACGACGGGCCAGATGACATAGATTTCATTGGTGAGTGATATTCCATTGTACGTACGTACCACAACTTCTTTATCCATTTTTCGCTTTCTGGGATATTTAACTTGTACCGTAGATGAGGTTCTTGTAAACAGAGCCGTCTGAAACTTTGGGGTGGCTGTGTGTTTTTGACTTTAATTTCCCTACCTATAGGACCATAAGTGGAAGTGCCGTAGGCTCCGTTGCTTTGTTTTTTAGGTGTTTCAGGAAACACCATACACTTCTCCAGAGTGGCTCTTGGCAATTTACATCCCACCCATCAGCATAACAAGGCTCCCTGTTCTCCATGGCCTGTGCTGCATTTCTGGATTTTACACTTTTTTCAGATGGCCCTTTTGACCGGGGGGCAGTGAGACTTCATTGTAGTGCAGATTTCTTTAACATGCTTGCTTGGTTGGCCAAAAAGGGCGTATGCGTTTTTTCCTGAATATATTCAGGAAAAAACGCATACGCCCTTTTTGGCCAAGTGCATCATTGTCGACGTTCTGCCTCTTTTCCTATGCTTTAAATGCAATTCCAGTCTACCCCCTGAAATCGTTTTCCTGCAATTCTGCCCCGCTTTCAAGTCCTCTTCGCAGCCTTCCTTCAATATATTTTTGGACGATAGCTGTCATTTATAACTCTGCAGGTTTGTGAATTACAGTGCCCCTGAGCTCCTTTCTTCAAATCGCTTTCTTTTGAGCTGGCCTCAAACCCGCAAGTTTGCTTCAGGCCCTAATCTGGTTCCGGCACGGCATGCTGAGCCTTTGGTTAATTCCTCTTCCTGGTGGGAAATGAGCGTTAAATTTACCCCTGCAGACACCTACACCTAGTCTCTCATTGGTTCTCCCTATTCCTGTTCATCTTGCGCAGAAATTGCAAACTGTGCCAAACAGGAGTTTAAAGGCACTGACTCTCCAAGTGGGGAGAGTGTTAGTAAAGGGTCTGGAATTGTGAACCCGAGTAAAAGGGGACGAAAACTGAGATGCATTTGAAAACGTTTCCCGGTCACACGGTGCACCATACTGTGGGTTTCCCATGCATGCTTTAGCTGAAGGAAGAATCGCTTAAACCTGGAGAGTTGGGACCCATGGAATGGGTACCATGCAGTATGACTTCAAATGGTCTGCATTTGCTCATCGAACCTCACCAATGCTATCAGCCCGAAGTGTCCAACATTATGTCTCACTCAGCTCTGGGTTTAGATGAGGTAAATCCAGGTTGCATCACAAGCCCTGAATGAATTATTTAAGAATTGCTCTCTATTTCACTGTCATTGTGTTTTGTTTTTGTAATTCATTTTGATAATGGGATTTATCGGATTTTCTCTGCTGCCTTCATGCAGCTGTACACACGCTTGATTCCCTTATGGAGACATATCAATCCATGGGTTTGAAAATTCTTTCTAGTCAGGTGTAATCCTAGGCGTTGAATATAGGGTGTTTAGCCCATTTCGTTGAGCAAGGGGTAGGTCTTGACTATTACATATTTGACGTATGGAGTGGTATCTGTGTTAATTTCTATCTCTGGTTTTATGCAGCACCCCAACTCACCTTTCCCCTTAAGCAAACATAAGTTGGTTTTCTAAATTTGAGACCCAGTTCTGTTTTGTAATTCAGTTCATGTGTAGCCAAGATTACATTCGGTGTATTAGTGATATCTTATGATGTTTCATTTTCTGTGTGACTTATTTCACTTAGAATAATCGTACCTGAATCCACTCATTATGCCACGACGGGCCAGATGACATAGATTTCATTGGTGAGTGATATTCCATTGTACGTACGTACCACAACTTCTTTATCCATTTTTCGCTTTCTGGGATATTTAACTTGTACCGTAGATGAGGTTCTTGTAAACAGAGCCGTCTGAAACTTTGGGGTGGCTGTGTGTTTTTGACTTTAATTTCCCTACCTATAGGACCATAAGTGGAAGTGCCGTAGGCTCCGTTGCTTTGTTTTTTAGGTGTTTCAGGAAACACCATACACTTCTCCAGAGTGGCTCTTGGCAATTTACATCCCACCCATCAGCATAACAAGGCTCCCTGTTCTCCATGGCCTGTGCTGCATTTCTGGATTTTACACTTTTTTCAGATGGCCCTTTTGACCGGGGGGCAGTGAGACTTCATTGTAGTGCAGATTTCTTTAACATGCTTGCTTGGTTGGCCAAAAAGGGCGTATGCGTTTTTTCCTGAATATATTCAGGAAAAAACGCATACGCCCTTTTTGACCAAGTGCATCATTGTCGACGTTCTGCCTCTTTTCCTATGCTTTAAATGCAATTCCAGTCTACCCCCTGAAATCGTTTTCCTGCAATTCTGCCCCGCTTTCAAGTCCTCTTCGCAGCCTTCCTTCAATATATTTTTGGACGATAGCTGTCATTTATAACTCTGCAGGTTTGTGAATTAGAGTGACCCTGAGCTCCTTTCTTCAAATCGCTTTCTTGTGAGCTGGCCGCAAACCCGCAGGATTGCTTCAGGCCCTAATCTGGTTCCGGCACGGCATGCTGAGCCTTTGGTTAATTCCTCTTCCTGGTGGGAAATGAGCGTTAAATTTGCCCCTGCAGACACCTACAGCTAGTCTCTCATTGGTTCTCCCTATTCCTGTTCATCTTGCGCAGAAATTGCCAACTGTGCCAAACAGGAGGTTATAGGCACTGACTCTCCAAGTGGGGAGAGTGTTAGTAAAGGGTCTGGAATTGTGAACCCGAGTAAAAGGGGACGAAACCTGAGATGCATTTGAAAACGTTTCCCGGTCACACGGTGCACCATACTGTGGGTTTCCCATGCATGCTTTAGCTGAAGGAAGAATCGCTTAAACCTTGAGAGTTGCGACCCATGGAATGTGTACCATGTATTATGATTTCAAATGGTCTGCATTTGCTCATCGAACCTCACCAAAGCTATCAGCCCGAAGGGTCCAACCTTATGTCTCACTCAGCTCTGGGTTTAGATGAGGTAAATCCAGGTTGCATCACAAGCCCTGAATGAATTATTTAAGAATTGCTCTCTATTTCACTGTCATTGTGTTTTGTTTTTGTAATTCATTTTGATAATAGGATTTTTCGGATTTTCTCTGCTGCCTTCATGCAGCTGTACACACGCTTGATTCTCTTATGGAGACATATAAATCCATGGGTTTGAAGATTCTTACTAGTCAGGTGTATTCCTAGGCATTGAATATAGGGTGTTTAGCCCATTTCGTTGAGCAAGGGGTAGGTCTTGACTATTACATATTTGACGTATGGAATGGTATCTGTGCTAATTTCTATCTCTGGTTTTATGCAGCACCCCAACTCACCTTTCCCCTTAAGCAAACATAAGTTGGTTTTCTAAATTTGAGACCCAGTTCTGTTTTGTAATTCAGTTCCTGTGTAGCCAAGATTACATTCGGTGTATTAGTGATATCTTATGATGTTTCATTTTCTGTGTGACTTATTTCACTTAGAATAATCGTACCTGAATCCACTCATTATGCCACGACGGGCCAGATGACATAGATTTCATTGGTGAGTGATATTCCATTGTACGTACGTACCACAACTTCTTTATCCATTTTTCGCTTTCTGGGATATTTAACTTGTACCGTAGATGAGGTTCTTGTAAACAGAGCCGTCTGAAACTTTGGGGTGGCTGTGTGTTTTTGACTTTAATTTCCCTACCTATAGGACCATAAGTGGAAGTGCCGTAGGCTCCGTTGCTTTGTTTTTTAGGTGTTTCAGGAAACACCATACACTTCTCCAGAGTGGCTCTTGGCAATTTACATCCCACCCATCAGCATAACAAGGCTCCCTGTTCTCCATGGCCTGTGCTGCATTTCTGGATTTTACACTTTTTTCAGATGGCCCTTTTGACCGGGGGGCAGTGAGACTTCATTGTAGTGCAGATTTCTTTAACATGCTTGCTTGGTTGGCCAAAAAGGGCGTATGCGTTTTTTCCTGAATATATTCAGGAAAAAACGCATACGCCCTTTTTGGCCAAGTGCATCATTGTCGACGTTCTGCCTCTTTTCCTATGCTTTAAATGCAATTCCAGTCTACCCCCTGAAATCGTTTTCCTGCAATTCTGCCCCGCTTTCAAGTCCTCTTCGCAGCCTTCCTTCAATATATTTTTGGACGATAGCTGTCATTTATAACTCTGCAGGTTTGTGAATTACAGTGCCCCTGAGCTCCTTTCTTCAAATCGCTTTCTTTTGAGCTGGCCTCAAACCCGCAAGTTTGCTTCAGGCCCTAATCTGGTTCCGGCACGGCATGCTGAGCCTTTGGTTAATTCCTCTTCCTGGTGGGAAATGAGCGTTAAATTTACCCCTGCAGACACCTACACCTAGTCTCTCATTGGTTCTCCCTATTCCTGTTCATCTTGCGCAGAAATTGCAAACTGTGCCAAACAGGAGTTTAAAGGCACTGACTCTCCAAGTGGGGAGAGTGTTAGTAAAGGGTCTGGAATTGTGAACCCGAGTAAAAGGGGACGAAAACTGAGATGCATTTGAAAACGTTTCCCGGTCACACGGTGCACCATACTGTGGGTTTCCCATGCATGCTTTAGCTGAAGGAAGAATCGCTTAAACCTGGAGAGTTGGGACCCATGGAATGGGTACCATGCAGTATGACTTCAAATGGTCTGCATTTGCTCATCGAACCTCACCAATGCTATCAGCCCAAAGTGTCCAACATTATGTCTCACTCAGCTCTGGGTTTAGATGAGGTAAATCCAGGTTGCATCACAAGCCCTGAATGAATTATTTAAGAATTGCTCTCTATTTCACTGTCATTGTGTTTTGTTTTTGTAATTCATTTTGATAATAGGATTTATCGGATTTTCTCTGCTGCCTTCATGCAGCTGTACACACGCTTGATTCTCTTATGGAGACATATAAATCCATGGGTTTGAAGATTCTTACTAGTCAGGTGTATTCCTAGGCATTGAATATAGGGTGTTTAGCCCATTTCGTTGAGCAAGGGGTAGGTCTTGACTATTACATATTTGACGTATGGAATGGTATCTGTGCTAATTTCTATCTCTGGTTTTATGCAGCACCCCAACTCACCTTTCCCCTTAAGCAAACATAAGTTGGTTTTCTAAATTTGAGACCCAGTTCTGTTTTGTAATTCAGTTCATGTGTAGCCAAGATTACATTCGGTGTATTAGTGATATCTTATGATGTTTCATTTTCTGTGTGACTTATTTCACTTAGAATAATCGTACCTGAATCCACTCATTATGCCACGACGGGCCAGATGACATAGATTTCATTGGTGAGTGATATTCCATTGTACGTACGTACCACAACTTCTTTATCCATTTTTCGCTTTCTGGGATATTTAACTTGTACCGTAGATGAGGTTCTTGTAAACAGAGCCGTCTGAAACTTTGGGGTGGCTGTGTGTTTTTGACTTTAATTTCCCTACCTATAGGACCATAAGTGGAAGTGCCGTAGGCTCCGTTGCTTTGTTTTTTAGGTGTTTCAGGAAACACCATACACTTCTCCAGAGTGGCTCTTGGCAATTTACATCCCACCCATCAGCATAACAAGGCTCCCTGTTCTCCATGGCCTGTGCTGCATTTCTGGATTTTACACTTTTTTCAGATGGCCCTTTTGACCGGGGGGCAGTGAGACTTCATTGTAGTGCAGATTTCTTTAACATGCTTGCTTGGTTGGCCAAAAAGGGCGTATGCGTTTTTTCCTGAATATATTCAGGAAAAAACGCATACGCCCTTTTTGACCAAGTGCATCATTGTCGACGTTCTGCCTCTTTTCCTATGCTTTAAATGCAATTCCAGTCTACCCCCTGAAATCGTTTTCCTGCAATTCTGCCCCGCTTTCAAGTCCTCTTCGCAGCCTTCCTTCAATATATTTTTGGACGATAGCTGTCATTTATAACTCTGCAGGTTTGTGAATTAGAGTGACCCTGAGCTCCTTTCTTCAAATCGCTTTCTTGTGAGCTGGCCGCAAACCCGCAGGATTGCTTCAGGCCCTAATCTGGTTCCGGCACGGCATGCTGAGCCTTTGGTTAATTCCTCTTCCTGGTGGGAAATGAGCGTTAAATTTGCCCCTGCAGACACCTCCAGCTAGTCTCTCATTGGTTCTCCCTATTCCTGTTCATCTTGCGCAGAAATTGCCAACTGTGCCAAACAGGAGGTTATAGGCACTGACTCTCCAAGTGGGGAGAGTGTTAGTAAAGGGTCTGGAATTGTGAACCCGAGTAAAAGGGGACGAAACCTGAGATGCATTTGAAAACGTTTCCCGGTCACACGGTGCACCATACTGTGGGTTTCCCATGCATGCTTTAGCTGAAGGAAGAATCGCTTAAACCTTGAGAGTTGCGACCCATGGAATGTGTACCATGTATTATGATTTCAAATGGTCTGCATTTGCTCATCGAACCTCACCAAAGCTATCAGCCCGAAGGGTCCAACCTTATGTCTCACTCAGCTCTGGGTTTAGATGAGGTAAATCCAGGTTGCATCACAAGCCCTGAATGAATTATTTAAGAATTGCTCTCTATTTCACTGTCATTGTGTTTTGTTTTTGTAATTCATTTTGATAATAGGATTTTTCGGATTTTCTCTGCTGCCTTCATGCAGCTGTACACACGCTTGATTCTCTTATGGAGACATATAAATCCATGGGTTTGAAGATTCTTACTAGTCAGGTGTATTCCTAGGCATTGAATATAGGGTGTTTAGCCCATTTCGTTGAGCAAGGGGTAGGTCTTGACTATTACATATTTGACGTATGGAATGGTATCTGTGCTAATTTCTATCTCTGGTTTTATGCAGCACCCCAACTCACCTTTCCCCTTAAGCAAACATAAGTTGGTTTTCTAAATTTGAGACCCAGTTCTGTTTTGTAATTCAGTTCATGTGTAGCCAAGATTACATTCGGTGTATTAGTGATATCTTATGATGTTTCATTTTCTGTGTGACTTATTTCACTTAGAATAATCGTACCTGAATCCACTCATTATGCCACGACGGGCTAGATGACATAGATTTCATTGGTGAGTGATATTCCATTGTACGTACGTACCACAACTTCTTTATCCATTTTTCGCTTTCTGGGATATTTAACTTGTACCGTAGATGAGGTTCTTGTAAACAGAGCCGTCTGAAACTTTGGGGTGGCTGTGTGTTTTTGACTTTAATTTCCCTACCTATAGGACCATAAGTGGAAGTGCCGTAGGCTCCGTTGCTTTGTTTTTTAGGTGTTTCAGGAAACACCATACACTTCTTCAGAGTGGCTCTTGGCAATTTACATCCCACCCATCAGCATAACAAGGCTCCCTGTTCTCCATGGCCTGTGCTGCATTTCTGGATTTTACACTTTTTTCAGATGGCCCTTTTGACCGGGGGGCAGTGAGACTTCATTGTAGTGCAGATTTCTTTAACATGCTTGCTTGGTTGGCCAAAAAGGGCGTATGCGTTTTTTCCTGAATATATTCAGGAAAAAACGCATACGCCCTTTTTGGCCAAGTGCATCATTGTCGACGTTCTGCCTCTTTTCCTATGCTTTAAATGCAATTCCAGTCTACCCCCTGAAATCGTTTTCCTGCAATTCTGCCCCGCTTTCAAGTCCTCTTCGCAGCCTTCCTTCAATATATTTTTGGACGATAGCTGTCATTTATAACTCTGCAGGTTTGTGAATTACAGTGCCCCTGAGCTCCTTTCTTCAAATCGCTTTCTTTTGAGCTGGCCTCAAACCCGCAAGTTTGCTTTAGGCCCTAATCTGGTTCCGGCACGGCATGCTGAGCCTTTGGTTAATTCCTCTTCCTGGTGGGAAATGAGCGTTAAATTTACCCCTGCAGACACCTACACCTAGTCTCTCATTGGTTCTCCCTATTCCTGTTCATCTTGCGCAGAAATTGCAAACTGTGCCAAACAGGAGTTTAAAGGCACTGACTCTCCAAGTGGGGAGAGTGTTAGTAAAGGGTCTGGAATTGTGAACCCGAGTAAAAGGGGACGAAAACTGAGATGCATTTGAAAACGTTTCCCGGTCACACGGTGCACCATACTGTGGGTTTCCCATGCATGCTTTAGCTGAAGGAAGAATCGCTTAAACCTGGAGAGTTGGGACCCATGGAATGGGTACCATGCAGTATGACTTCAAATGGTCTGCATTTGCTCATCGAACCTCACCAATGCTATCAGCCCAAAGTGTCCAACATTATGTCTCACTCAGCTCTGGGTTTAGATGAGGTAAATCCAGGTTGCATCACAAGCCCTGAATGAATTATTTAAGAATTGCTCTCTATTTCACTGTCATTGTGTTTTGTTTTTGTAATTCATTTTGATAATAGGATTTATCGGATTTTCTCTGCTGCCTTCATGCAGCTGTACACACGCTTGATTCTCTTATGGAGACATATAAATCCATGGGTTTGAAGATTCTTACTAGTCAGGTGTATTCCTAGGCATTGAATATAGGGTGTTTAGCCCATTTCGTTGAGCAAGGGGTAGGTCTTGACTATTACATATTTGACGTATGGAATGGTATCTGTGCTAATTTCTATCTCTGGTTTTATGCAGCACCCCAACTCACCTTTCCCCTTAAGCAAACATAAGTTGGTTTTCTAAATTTGAGACCCAGTTCTGTTTTGTAATTCAGTTCATGTGTAGCCAAGATTACATTCGGTGTATTAGTGATATCTTATGATGTTTCATTTTCTGTGTGACTTATTTCACTTAGAATAATCGTACCTGAATCCACTCATTATGCCACGACGGGCCAGATGACATAGATTTCATTGGTGAGTGATATTCCATTGTACGTACGTACCACAACTTCTTTATCCATTTTTCGCTTTCTGGGATATTTAACTTGTACCGTAGATGAGGTTCTTGTAAACAGAGCCGTCTGAAACTTTGGGGTGGCTGTGTGTTTTTGACTTTAATTTCCCTACCTATAGGACCATAAGTGGAAGTGCCGTAGGCTCCGTTGCTTTGTTTTTTAGGTGTTTCAGGAAACACCATACACTTCTCCAGAGTGGCTCTTGGCAATTTACATCCCACCCATCAGCATAACAAGGCTCCCTGTTCTCCATGGCCTGTGCTGCATTTCTGGATTTTACACTTTTTTCAGATGGCCCTTTTGACCGGGGGGCAGTGAGACTTCATTGTAGTGCAGATTTCTTTAACATGCTTGCTTGGTTGGCCAAAAAGGGCGTATGCGTTTTTTCCTGAATATATTCAGGAAAAAACGCATACGACCTTTTTGGCCAAGGGCATCATTGTCGACGTTCTGCCTCTTTTCCTATGCTTTAAATGCAATTCCAGTCTACCCCCTGAAATCGTTTTCCTGCAATTCTGCCCCGCTTTCAAGTCCTCTTCGCAGCCTTCCTTCAATATATTTTTGGACGATAGCTGTCATTTATAACTCTGCAGGTTTGTGAATTAGAGTGACCCTGAGCTCCTTTCTTCAAATCGCTTTCTTGTGAGCTGGCCGCAAACCCGCAGGATTGCTTCAGGCCCTAATCTGGTTCCGGCACGGCATGCTGAGCCTTTGGTTAATTCCTCTTCCTGGTGGGAAATGAGCGTTAAATTTGCCCCTGCAGACACCTACAGCTAGTCTCTCATTGGTTCTCCCTATTCCTGTTCATCTTGCGCAGAAATTGCAAACTGTGCCAAACAGGAGGTTATAGGCACTGACTCTCCAAGTGGGGAGAGTGTTAGTAAAGGGTCTGGAATTGTGAACCCGAGTAAAAGGGGACGAAACCTGAGATGCATTTGAAAACGTTTCCCGGTCACACGGTGCACCATACTGTGGGTTTCCCATGCATGCTTTAGCTGAAGGAAGAATCGCTTAAACCTGGAGAGTTGGGACCCATGGAATGGGTACCATGCAGTATGACTTCAAATGGTCTGCATTTGCTCATCGAACCTCACCAATGCTATCAGCCCGAAGTGTCCAACATTATGTCTCACTCAGCTCTGGGTTTAGATGAGGTAAATCCAGGTTGCATCACAAGCCCTGAATGAATTATTTAAGAATTGCTCTCTATTTCACTGTCATTGTGTTTTGTTTTTGTAATTCATTTTGATAATAGGATTTTTCGGATTTTCTCTGCTGCCTTCATGCAGCTGTACACACGCTTGATTCTCTTATGGAGACATATAAATCCATGGGTTTGAAGATTCTTACTAGTCAGGTGTATTCCTAGGCATTGAATATAGGGTGTTTAGCCCATTTCGTTGAGCAAGGGGTAGGTCTTGACTATTACATATTTGACGTATGGAATGGTATCTGTGCTAATTTCTATCTCTGGTTTTATGCAGCACCCCAACTCACCTTTCCCCTTAAGCAAACATAAGTTGGTTTTCTAAATTTGAGACCCAGTTCTGTTTTGTAATTCAGTTCATGTGTAGCCAAGATTACATTCGGTGTATTAGTGATATCTTATGATGTTTCATTTTCTGTGTGACTTATTTCACTTAGAATAATCGTACCTGAATCCACTCATTATGCCACGACGGGCCAGATGACATAGATTTCATTGGTGAGTGATATTCCATTGTACGTACGTACCACAACTTCTTTATCCATTTTTCGCTTTCTGGGATATTTAACTTGTACCGTAGATGAGGTTCTTGTAAACAGAGCCGTCTGAAACTTTGGGGTGGCTGTGTGTTTTTGACTTTAATTTCCCTACCTATAGGACCATAAGTGGAAGTGCCGTAGGCTCCATTGCTTTGTTTTTTAGGTGTTTCAGGAAACACCATACACTTCTCCAGAGTGGCTCTTGGCAATTTACATCCCACCCATCAGCATAACAAGGCTCCCTGTTCTCCATGGCCTGTGCTGCATTTCTGGATTTTACACTTTTTTCAGATGGCCCTTTTGACCGGGGGGCAGTGAGACTTCATTGTAGTGCAGATTTCTTTAACATGCTTGCTTGGTTGGCCAAAAAGGGCGTATGCGTTTTTTCCTGAATATATTCAGGAAAAAACGCATACGCCCTTTTTGGCCAAGTGCATCATTGTCGACGTTCTGCCTCTTTTCCTATGCTTTAAATGCAATTCCAGTCTACCCCCTGAAATCGTTTTCCTGCAATTCTGCCCCGCTTTCAAGTCCTCTTCGCAGCCTTCCTTCAATATATTTTTGGACGATAGCTGTCATTTATAACTCTGCAGGTTTGTGAATTACAGTGCCCCTGAGCTCCTTTCTTCAAATCGCTTTCTTTTGAGCTGGCCTCAAACCCGCAAGTTTGCTTCAGGCCCTAATCTGGTTCCGGCACGGCATGCTGAGCCTTTGGTTAATTCCTCTTCCTGGTGGGAAATGAGCGTTAAATTTACCCCTGCAGACACCTACACCTAGTCTCTCATTGGTTCTCCCTATTCCTGTTCATCTTGCGCAGAAATTGCAAACTGTGCCAAACAGGAGTTTAAAGGCACTGACTCTCCAAGTGGGGAGAGTGTTAGTAAAGGGCCTGGAATTGTGAACCCGAGTAAAAGGGGACGAAAACTGAGATGCATTTGAAAACGTTTCCCGGTCACACGGTGCACCATACTGTGGGTTTCCCATGCATGCTTTAGCTGAAGGAAGAATCGCTTAAACCTGGAGAGTTGGGACCCATGGAATGGGTACCATGCAGTATGACTTCAAATGGTCTGCATTTGCTCATCGAACCTCACCAATGCTATCAGCCCAAAGTGTCCAACATTATGTCTCACTCAGCTCTGGGTTTAGATGAGGTAAATCCAGGTTGCATCACAAGCCCTGAATGAATTATTTAAGAATTGCTCTCTATTTCACTGTCATTGTGTTTTGTTTTTGTAATTCATTTTGATAATAGGATTTATCGGATTTTCTCTGCTGCCTTCATGCAGCTGTACACACGCTTGATTCTCTTATGGAGACATATAAATCCATGGGTTTGAAGATTCTTACTAGTCAGGTGTATTCCTAGGCATTGAATATAGGGTGTTTAGCCCATTTCGTTGAGCAAGGGGTAGGTCTTGACTATTACATATTTGACGTATGGAATGGTATCTGTGCTAATTTCTATCTCTGGTTTTATGCAGCACCCCAACTCACCTTTCCCCTTAAGCAAACATAAGTTGGTTTTCTAAATTTGAGACCCAGTTCTGTTTTGTAATTCAGTTCATGTGTAGCCAAGATTACATTCGGTGTATTAGTGATATCTTATGATGTTTCATTTTCTGTGTGACTTATTTCACTTAGAATAATCGTACCTGAATCCACTCATTATGCCACGACGGGCCAGATGACATAGATTTCATTGGTGAGTGATATTCCATTGTACGTACGTACCACAACTTCTTTATCCATTTTTCGCTTTCTGGGATATTTAACTTGTACCGTAGATGAGGTTCTTGTAAACAGAGCCGTCTGAAACTTTGGGGTGGCTGTCTGTTTTTGACTTTAATTTCCCTACCTATAGGACCATAAGTGGAAGTGCCGTAGGCTCCGTTGCTTTGTTTTTTAGGTGTTTCAGGAAACACCATACACTTCTCCAGAGTGGCTCTTGGCAATTTACATCCCACCCATCAGCATAACAAGGCTCCCTGTTCTCCATGGCCTGTGCTGCATTTCTGGATTTTACACTTTTTTCAGATGGCCCTTTTGACCGGGGGGCAGTGAGACTTCATTGTAGTGCAGATTTCTTTAACATGCTTGCTTGGTTGGCCAAAAAGGGCGTATGCGTTTTTTCCTGAATATATTCAGGAAAAAACGCATACGCCCTTTTTGGCCAAGTGCATCATTGTCGACGTTCTGCCTCTTTTCCTATGCTTTAAATGCAATTCCAGTCTACCCCCTGAAATCGTTTTCCTGCAATTCTGCCCCGCTTTCAAGTCCTCTTCGCAGCCTTCCTTCAATATATTTTTGGACGATAGCTGTCATTTATAACTCTGCAGGTTTGTGAATTACAGTGCCCCTGAGCTCCTTTCTTCAAATCGCTTTCTTTTGAGCTGGCCTCAAACCCGCAAGTTTGCTTCAGGCCCTAATCTGGTTCCGGCACGGCATGCTGAGCCTTTGGTTAATTCCTCTTCCTGGTGGGAAATGAGCGTTAAATTTACCCCTGCAGACACCTACACCTAGTCTCTCATTGGTTCTCCCTATTCCTGTTCATCTTGCGCAGAAATTGCAAACTGTGCCAAACAGGAGTTTAAAGGCACTGACTCTCCAAGTGGGGAGAGTGTTAGTAAAGGGTCTGGAATTGTGAACCCGAGTAAAAGGGGACGAAAACTGAGATGCATTTGAAAACGTTTCCCGGTCACACGGTGCACCATACTGTGGGTTTCCCATGCATGCTTTAGCTGAAGGAAGAATCGCTTAAACCTGGAGAGTTGGGACCCATGGAATGGGTACCATGCAGTATGACTTCAAATGGTCTGCATTTGCTCATCGAACCTCACCAATGCTATCAGCCCAAAGTGTCCAACATTATGTCTCACTCAGCTCTGGGTTTAGATGAGGTAAATCCAGGTTGCATCACAAGCCCTGAATGAATTATTTAAGAATTGCTCTCTATTTCACTGTCATTGTGTTTTGTTTTTGTAATTCATTTTGATAATAGGATTTATCGGATTTTCTCTGCTGCCTTCATGCAGCTGTACACACGCTTGATTCTCTTATGGAGACATATAAATCCATGGGTTTGAAGATTCTTACTAGTCAGGTGTATTCCTAGGCATTGAATATAGGGTGTTTAGCCCATTTCGTTGAGCAAGGGGTAGGTCTTGACTATTACATATTTGACGTATGGAATGGTATCTGTGCTAATTTCTATCTCTGGTTTTATGCAGCACCCCAACTCACCTTTCCCCTTAAGCAAACATAAGTTGGTTTTCTAAATTTGAGACCCAGTTCTGTTTTGTAATTCAGTTCATGTGTAGCCAAGATTACATTCGGTGTATTAGTGATATCTTATGATGTTTCATTTTCTGTGTGACTTATTTCACTTAGAATAATCGTACCTGAATCCACTCATTATGCCACGACGGGCCAGATGACATAGATTTCATTGGTGAGTGATATTCCATTGTACGTACGTACCACAACTTCTTTATCCATTTTTCGCTTTCTGGGATATTTAACTTGTACCGTAGATGAGGTTCTTGTAAACAGAGCCGTCTGAAACTTTGGGGTGGCTGTGTGTTTTTGACTTTAATTTCCCTACCTATAGGACCATAAGTGGAAGTGCCGTAGGCTCCGTTGCTTTGTTTTTTAGGTGTTTCAGGAAACACCATACACTTCTCCAGAGTGGCTCTTGGCAATTTACATCCCACCCATCAGCATAACAAGGCTCCCTGTTCTCCATGGCCTGTGCTGCATTTCTGGATTTTACACTTTTTTCAGATGGCCCTTTTGACCGGGGGGCAGTGAGACTTCATTGTAGTGCAGATTTCTTTAACATGCTTGCTTGGTTGGCCAAAAAGGGCGTATGCGTTTTTTCCTGAATATATTCAGGAAAAAACGCATACGCCCTTTTTGGCCAAGTGCATCATTGTCGACGTTCTGCCTCTTTTCCTATGCTTTAAATGCAATTCCAGTCTACCCCCTGAAATCGTTTTCCTGCAATTCTGCCCCGCTTTCAAGTCCTCTTCGCAGCCTTCCTTCAATATATTTTTGGACGATAGCTGTCATTTATAACTCTGCAGGTTTGTGAATTAGAGTGACCCTGAGCTCCTTTCTTCAAATCGCTTTCTTGTGAGCTGGCCGCAAACCCGCAGGATTGCTTCAGGCCCTAATCTGGTTCCGGCACGGCATGCTGAGCCTTTGGTTAATTCCTCTTCCTGGTGGGAAATGAGCGTTAAATTTGCCCCTGCAGACACCTACAGCTAGTCTCTCATTGGTTCTCCCTATTCCTGTTCATCTTGCGCAGAAATTGCAAACTGTGCCAAACAGGAGGTTATAGGCACTGACTCTCCAAGTGGGGAGAGTGTTAGTAAAGGGTCTGGAATTGTGAACCCGAGTAAAAGGGGACGAAACCTGAGATGCATTTGAAAACGTTTACCGGTCACACGGTGCACCATACTGTGGGTTTCCCATGCATGCTTTAGCTGAAGGAAGAATCGCTTAAACCTTGAGAGTTGCGACCCATGGAATGTGTACCATGTATTATGATTTCAAATGGTCTGCATTTGCTCATCGAACCTCACCAAAGCTATCAGCCCGAAGGGTCCAACCTTATGTCTCACTCAGCTCTGGGTTTAGATGAGGTAAATCCAGGTTGCATCACAAGCCCTGAATGAATTATTTAAGAATTGCTCTCTATTTCACTGTCATTGTGTTTTGTTTTTGTAATTCATTTTGATAATGGGATTTATCGGATTTTCTCTGCTGCCTTCATGCAGCTGTACACACGCTTGATTCCCTTATGGAGACATATGAATCCATGGGTTTGAAAATTCTTTCTAGTCAGGTGTAATCCTAGGCGTTGAATATAGGGTGTTTAGCCCATTTCGTTGAGCAAGGGGTAGGTCTTGACTATTACATATTTGACGTATGGAGTGGTATCTGTGTTAATTTCTATCTCTGGTTTTATGCAGCACCCCAACTCACCTTTCCCCTTAAGCAAACATAAGTTGGTTTTCTTAATTTGAGACCCAGTTCTGTTTTGTAATTCAGTTCATGTGTAGCCAAGATTACATTCGGTGTATTAGTGATATCTTATGATGTTTCATTTTCTGTGTGACTTATTTCACTTAGAATAATCGTACCTGAATCCACTCATTATGCCACGACGGGCCAGATGACATAGATTTCATTGGTGAGTGATATTCCATTGTACGTACGTACCACAACTTCTTTATCCATTTTTCGCTTTCTGGGATATTTAACTTGTACCGTAGATGAGGTTCTTGTAAACAGAGCCGTCTGAAACTTTGGGGTGGCTGTCTGTTTTTGACTTTAATTTCCCTACCTATAGGACCATAAGTGGAAGTGCCGTAGGCTCCGTTGCTTTGTTTTTTAGGTGTTTCAGGAAACACCATACACTTCTCCAGAGTGGCTCTTGGCAATTTACATCCCACCCATCAGCATAACAAGGCTCCCTGTTCTCCATGGCCTGTGCTGCATTTCTGGATTTTACACTTTTTTCAGATGGCCCTTTTGACCGGGGGGCAGTGAGACTTCATTGTAGTGCAGATTTCTTTAACATGCTTGCTTGGTTGGCCAAAAAGGGCGTATGCGTTTTTTCCTGAATATATTCAGGAAAAAACGCATACGCCCTTTTTGGCCAAGTGCATCATTGTCGACGTTCTGCCTCTTTTCCTATGCTTTAAATGCAATTCCAGTCTACCCCCTGAAATCGTTTTCCTGCAATTCTGCCCCGCTTTCAAGTCCTCTTCGCAGCCTTCCTTCAATATATTTTTGGACGATAGCTGTCATTTATAACTCTGCAGGTTTGTGAATTAGAGTGACCCTGAGCTCCTTTCTTCAAATCGCTTTCTTGTGAGCTGGCCGCAAACCCGCAGGATTGCTTCAGGCCCTAATCTGGTTCCGGCACGGCATGCTGAGCCTTTGGTTAATTCCTCTTCCTGGTGGGAAATGAGCGTTAAATTTGCCCGTGCAGACACCTACAGCTAGTCTCTCATTGGTTCTCCCTATTCCTGTTCATCTTGCGCAGAAATTGCAAACTGTGCCAAACAGGAGGTTATAGGCACTGACTCTCCAAGTGGGGAGAGTGTTAGTAAAGGGTCTGGAATTGTGAACCCGAGTAAAAGGGGACGAAACCTGAGATGCATTTGAAAACGTTTACCGGTCACACGGTGCACCATACTGTGGGTTTCCCATGCATGCTTTAGCTGAAGGAAGAATCGCTTAAACCTTGAGAGTTGCGACCCATGGAATGTGTACCATGTATTATGATTTCAAATGGTCTGCATTTGCTCATCGAACCTCACCAAAGCTATCAGCCCGAAGGGTCCAACCTTATGTCTCACTCAGCTCTGGGTTTAGATGAGGTAAATCCAGGTTGCATCACAAGCCCTGAATGAATTATTTAAGAATTGCTCTCTATTTCACTGTCATTGTGTTTTGTTTTTGTAATTCATTTTGATAATGGGATTTATCGGATTTTCTCTGCTGCCTTCATGCAGCTGTACACACGCTTGATTCCCTTATGGAGACATATGAATCCATGGGTTTGAAAATTCTTTCTTGTCAGGTGTAATCCTAGGCGTTGAATATAGGGTGTTTAGCCCATTTCGTTGAGCAAGGGGTAGGTCTTGACTATTACATATTTGACGTATGGAGTGGTATCTGTGTTAATTTCTATCTCTGGTTTTATGCAGCACCCCAACTCACCTTTCCCCTTAAGCAAACATAATTAGGTTTTCTAAATTTGAGACCCTGTTCTGTTTTGTAATTCAGTTCATGTGTAGCCAAGATTAAATTCCGTGTATTAGTGATATCTTATGATGTTTCATTTTCTGTGTGACTTATTTCACTTAGAATCATCGTACCTGAATCCACACATTATGGCACGACGGGCCAGATGACATAGATTTCATTGGTGATTGATATTCCATTTTACGTACGTACCACAACTTCTTTATCCATGATTCGCTTTCTGGGATATTTAGCTTGTACCGTAGACGAGGTTCTTGTAAACACAGCCGTCTGAAACTTTTGGGTGGCTGTGTTTCTTTGATTTTAAGTTCCCTAAGCTATAGGACCATAAGTGGAAGTGCCGTAGGCTCCGTTGCTTTGTTTTTTAGGCGTTCCAGGAAACACCATACACTTCTCCAGAGTGGCTGTTGGCAATTTCCATCCCACCCATCAGCATAACAAGGCTCCCTGTTCTCCATGGCCTGTGCTGCATTTCTGGATTTTACACTTTTTTCAGATGGCCCTTTAGACCGGGGGGCAGTGAGACTTCATTGTATTGCAGATTTCTTTAACATGCTTGCTTGGTTGACCAAAAAGTGCGTATGCGTTTTTTCCTGAATATATTCAGGAAAAAACGCATACGCCCTTTTTGGCCAAGTGCATCATTGTCGACGTTCTGCCTCTTTTCCTATGCTTTAAATGCAATTCCAGTCTACCCCCTGAAATCGTTTTCCTGCAATTCTGCCCCGCTTTCAAGTCCTCTTCGCAGCCTTCCTTCAATATATTTTTGGACGATAGCTGTCATTTATAACTCTGCAGGTTTGTGAATTACAGTGCCCCTGAGCTCCTTTCTTCAAATCGCTTTCTTTTGAGCTGGCCTCAAACCCGCAAGTTTGCTTCAGGCCCTAATCTGGTTCCGGCACGGCATGCTGAGCCTTTGGTTAATTCCTCTTCCTGGTGGGAAATGAGCGTTAAATTTACCCCTGCAGACACCTACACCTAGTCTCTCATTGGTTCTCCCTATTCCTGTTCATCTTGCGCAGAAATTGCAAACTGTGCCAAACAGGAGTTTAAAGGCACTGACTCTCCAAGTGGGGAGAGTGTTAGTAAAGGGTCTGGAATTGTGAACCCAAGTAAAAGGGGACAAAAACTGAGATGCATTTGAAAACGTTTCCCGGTCACACGGTGCACCATACTGTGGGTTTCCCATGCATGCTTTAGCTGAAGGAAGAATCGCTTAAACCTGGAGAGTTGGGACCCATGGAATGGGTACCATGCAGTATGACTTCAAATGGTCTGCATTTGCTCATCGAACCTCACCAATGCTATCAGCCCGAAGTGTCCAACATTATGTCTCACTCAGCTCTGGGTTTAGATGAGGTAAATCCAGGTTGCATCACAAGCCCTGAATGAATTATTTAAGAATTGCTCTCTATTTCACTGTCATTGTGTTTTGTTTTTGTAATTCATTTTGATAATAGGATTTTTCGGATTTTCTCTGCTGCCTTCATGCAGCTGTACACACGCTTGATTCTCTTATGGAGACATATAAATCCATGGGTTTGAAGATTCTTACTAGTCAGGTGTATTCCTAGGCATTGAATATAGGGTGTTTAGCCCATTTCGTTGAGCAAGGGGTAGGTCTTGACTATTACATATTTGACGTATGGAATGGTATCTGTGCTAATTTCTATCTCTGGTTTTATGCAGCACCCCAACTCACCTTTCCCCTTAAGCAAACATAAGTTGGTTTTCTAAATTTGAGACCCAGTTCTGTTTTGTAATTCAGTTCATGTGTAGCCAAGATTACATTCGGTGTATTAGTGATATCTTATGATGTTTCATTTTCTGTGTGACTTATTTCACTTAGAATAATCGTACCTGAATCCACTCATTATGCCACGACGGGCCAGATGACATAGATTTCATTGGTGAGTGATATTCCATTGTACGTACGTACCACAACTTCTTTATCCATTTTTCGCTTTCTGGGATATTTAACTTGTACCGTAGATGAGGTTCTTGTAAACAGAGCCGTCTGAAACTTTGGGGTGGCTGTGTGTTTTTGACTTTAATTTCCCTACCTATAGGACCATAAGTGGAAGTGCCGTAGGCTCCGTTGCTTTGTTTTTTAGGTGTTTCAGGAAACACCATACACTTCTCCAGAGTGGCTCTTGGCAATTTACATCCCACCCATCAGCATAACAAGGCTCCCTGTTCTCCATGGCCTGTGCTGCATTTCTGGATTTTACACTTTTTTCAGATGGCCCTTTTGACCGGGGGGCAGTGAGACTTCATTGTAGTGCAGATTTCTTTAACATGCTTGCTTGGTTGGCCAAAAAGGGCGTATGCGTTTTTTCCTGAATATATTCAGGAAAAAACGCATACGCCCTTTTTGGCCAAGTGCATCATTGTCGACGTTCTGCCTCTTTTCCTATGCTTTAAATGCAATTCCAGTCTACCCCCTGAAATCGTTTTCCTGCAATTCTGCCCCGCTTTCAAGTCCTCTTCGCAGCCTTCCTTCAATATATTTTTGGACGATAGCTGTCATTTATAACTCTGCAGGTTTGTGAATTACAGTGCCCCTGAGCTCCTTTCTTCAAATCGCTTTCTTTTGAGCTGGCCTCAAACCCGCAAGTTTGCTTCAGGCCCTAATCTGGTTCCGGCACGGCATGCTGAGCCTTTGGTTAATTCCTCTTCCTGGTGGGAAATGAGCGTTAAATTTACCCCTGCAGACACCTACACCTAGTCTCTCATTGGTTCTCCCTATTCCTGTTCATCTTGCGCAGAAATTGCAAACTGTGCCAAACAGGAGTTTAAAGGCACTGACTCTCCAAGTGGGGAGAGTGTTAGTAAAGGGTCTGGAATTGTGAACCCGAGTAAAAGGGGACGAAAACTGAGATGCATTTGAAAACGTTTCCCGGTCACACGGTGCACCATACTGTGGGTTTCCCATGCATGCTTTAGCTGAAGGAAGAATCGCTTAAACCTGGAGAGTTGGGACCCATGGAATGGGTACCATGCAGTATGACTTCAAATGGTCTGCATTTGCTCATCGAACCTCACCAATGCTATCAGCCCGAAGTGTCCAACATTATGTCTCACTCAGCTCTGGGTTTAGATGAGGTAAATCCAGGTTGCATCACAAGCCCTGAATGAATTATTTAAGAATTGCTCTCTATTTCACTGTCATTGTGTTTTGTTTTTGTAATTCATTTTGATAATGGGATTTATCGGATTTTCTCTGCTGCCTTCATGCAGCTGTACACACGCTTGATTCCCTTAAGGAGACATATGAATCCATGGGTTTGAAAATTCTTTCTAGTCAGGTGTAATCCTACGCGTTGAATATAGGGTGTTTAGCCCATTTCGTTGAGCAAAGGGTAGGTCTTGACTATTACATATTTGACGTATGGAGTGGTATCTGTGTTAATTTCTATCTCTGGTTTTATGCAGCACCCCAACTCACCTTTCCCCTTAAGCAAACATAAGTTGGTTTTCTAAATTTGAGACCCAGTTCTGTTTTGTAATTCAGTTCATGTGTAGCCAAGATTACATTCGGTGTATTAGTGATATCTTATGATGTTTCATTTTCTGTGTGACTTATTTCACTTAGAATAATCGTACCTGAATCCACTCATTATGCCACGACGGGCCAGATGACATAGATTTCATTGGTGAGTGATATTCCATTGTACGTACGTACCACAACTTCTTTATCCATTTTTCGCTTTCTGGGATATTTAACTTGTACCGTAGATGAGGTTCTTGTAAACAGAGCCGTCTGAAACTTTGGGGTGGCTGTGTGTTTTTGACTTTAATTTCCCTACCTATAGGACCATAAGTGGAAGTGCCGTAGGCTCCGTTGCTTTGTTTTTTAGGTGTTTCAGGAAACACCATACACTTCTCCAGAGTGGCTCTTGGCAATTTACATCCCACCCATCAGCATAACAAGGCTCCCTGTTCTCCATGGCCTGTGCTGCATTTCTGGATTTTACACTTTTTTCAGATGGCCCTTTTGACCGGGGGGCAGTGAGACTTCATTGTAGTGCAGATTTCTTTAACATGCTTGCTTGGTTGGCCAAAAAGGGCGTATGCGTTTTTTCCTGAATATATTCAGGAAAAAACGCATACGCCCTTTTTGACCAAGTGCATCATTGTCGACGTTCTGCCTCTTTTCCTATGCTTTAAATGCAATTCCAGTCTACCCCCTGAAATCGTTTTCCTGCAATTCTGCCCCGCTTTCAAGTCCTCTTCGCAGCCTTCCTTCAATATATTTTTGGACGATAGCTGTCATTTATAACTCTGCAGGTTTGTGAATTAGAGTGACCCTGAGCTCCTTTCTTCAAATCGCTTTCTTGTGAGCTGGCCGCAAACCCGCAGGATTGCTTCAGGCCCTAATCTGGTTCCGGCACGGCATGCTGAGCCTTTGGTTAATTCCTCTTCCTGGTGGGAAATGAGCGTTAAATTTGCCCCTGTAGACACCTACAGCTAGTCTCTCATTGGTTCTCCCTATTCCTGTTCATCTTGCGCAGAAATTGCAAACTGTGCCAAACAGGAGGTTATAGGCACTGACTCTCCAAGTGGGGAGAGTGTTAGTAAAGGGTCTGGAATTGTGAACCCGAGTAAAAGGGGACGAAACCTGAGATGCATTTGAAAACGTTTCCCGGTCACACGGTGCACCATACTGTGGGTTTCCCATGCATGCTTTAGCTGAAGGAAGAATCGCTTAAACCTGGAGAGTTGGGACCCATGGAATGGGTACCATGCAGTATGACTTCAAATGGTCTGCATTTGCTCATCGAACCTCACCAATGCTATCAGCCCGAAGTGTCCAACATTATGTCTCACTCAGCTCTGGGTTTAGATGAGGTAAATCCAGGTTGCATCACAAGCCCTGAATGAATTATTTAAGAATTGCTCTCTATTTCACTGTCATTGTGTTTTGTTTTTGTAATTCATTTTGATAATAGGATTTTTCGGATTTTCTCTGCTGCCTTCATGCAGCTGTACACACGCTTGATTCTCTTATGGAGACATATAAATCCATGGGTTTGAAGATTCTTACTAGTCAGGTGTATTCCTAGGCATTGAATATAGGGTGTTTAGCCCATTTCGTTGAGCAAGGGGTAGGTCTTGACTATTACATATTTGACGTATGGAATGGTATCTGTGCTAATTTCTATCTCTGGTTTTATGCAGCACCCCAACTCACCTTTCCCCTTAAGCAAACATAAGTTGGTTTTCTAAATTTGAGACCCAGTTCTGTTTTGTAATTCAGTTCATGTGTAGCCAAGATTACATTCGGTGTATTAGTGATATCTTATGATGTTTCATTTTCTGTGTGACTTATTTCACTTAGAATAATCGTACCTGAATCCACTCATTATGCCACGACGGGCCAGATGACATAGATTTCATTGGTGAGTGATATTCCATTGTACGTACGTACCACAACTTCTTTATCCATTTTTCGCTTTCTGGGATATTTAACTTGTACCGTAGATGAGGTTCTTGTAAACAGAGCCGTCTGAAACTTTGGGGTGGCTGTGTGTTTTTGACTTTAATTTCCCTACCTATAGGACCATAAGTGGAAGTGCCGTAGGCTCTGTTGCTTTGTTTTTTAGGTGTTTCAGGAAACACCATACACTTCTCCAGAGTGGCTCTTGGCAATTTACATCCCACCCATCAGCATAACAAGGCTCCCTGTTCTCCATGGCCTGTGCTGCATTTCTGGATTTTACACTTTTTTCAGATGGCCCTTTTGACCGGGGGGCAGTGAGACTTCATTGTAGTGCAGATTTCTTTAACATGCTTGCTTGGTTGGCCAAAAAGGGCGTATGCGTTTTTTCCTGAATATATTCAGGAAAAAACGCATACGCCCTTTTTGGCCAAGTGCATCATTGTCGACGTTCTGCCTCTTTTCCTATGCTTTAAATGCAATTCCAGTCTACCCCCTGAAATCGTTTTCCTGCAATTCTGCCCCGCTTTCAAGTCCTCTTCGCAGCCTTCCTTCAATATATTTTTGGACGATAGCTGTCATTTATAACTCTGCAGGTTTGTGAATTACAGTGCCCCTGAGCTCCTTTCTTCAAATCGCTTTCTTTTGAGCTGGCCTCAAACCCGCAAGTTTGCTTCAGGCTCTAATCTGGTTCCAGCACGGCATGCTGAGCCTTTGGTTAATTCCTCTTCCTGGTGGGAAATGAGCGTTAAATTTACCCCTGCAGACACCTACACCTAGTCTCTCATTGGTTCTCCCTATTCCTGTTCATCTTGCGCAGAAATTGCAAACTGTGCCAAACAGGAGTTTAAAGGCACTGACTCTCCAAGTGGGGAGAGTGTTAGTAAAGGGTCTGGAATTGTGAACCCGAGTAAAAGGGGACGAAAACTGAGATGCATTTGAAAACGTTTCCCGGTCACACGGTGCACCATACTGTGGGTTTCCCATGCATGCTTTAGCTGAAGGAAGAATCGCTTAAACCTGGAGAGTTGGGACCCATGGAATGGGTACCATGCAGTATGACTTCAAATGGTCTGCATTTGCTCATCGAACCTCACCAATGCTATCAGCCCGAAGTGTCCAACATTATGTCTCACTCAGCTCTGGGTTTAGATGAGGTAAATCCAGGTTGCATCACAAGCACTGAATGAATTATTTAAGAATTGCTCTCTATTTCACTGTCATTGTGTTTTGTTTTTGTAATTCATTTTGATAATGGGATTTATCGGATTTTCTCTGCTGCCTTCATGCAGCTGTACACACGCTTGATTCCCTTATGGAGACATATGAATCCATGGGTTTGAAAATTCTTTCTAGTCAGGTGTAATCCTAGGCGTTGAATATAGGGTGTTTAGCCCATTTCGTTGAGCAAGGGGTAGGTCTTGACTATTACATATTTGACGTATGGAGTGGTATCTGTGTTAATTTCTATCTCTGGTTTTATGCAGCACCCCAACTCACCTTTCCCCTTAAGCAAACATAAGTTGGTTTTCTAAATTTGAGACCCAGTTCTGTTTTGTAATTCAGTTCATGTGTAGCCAAGATTACATTCGGCGTATTAGTGATATCTTATGATGTTTCATTTTCTGTGTGACTTATTTCACTTAGAATAATCGTACCTGAATCCACTCATTATGCCACGACGGGCCAGATGACATAGATTTCATTGGTGAGTGATATTCCATTGTACGTACGTACCACAACTTCTTTATCCATTTTTCGCTTTCTGGGATATTTAACTTGTACCGTAGATGAGGTTCTTGTAAACAGAGCCGTCTGAAACTTTGGGGTGGCTGTGTGTTTTTGACTTTAATTTCCCTACCTATAGGACCATAAGTGGAAGTGCCGTAGGCTCCGTTGCTTTGTTTTTTAGGTGTTTCAGGAAACACCATACACTTCTCCAGAGTGGCTCTTGGCAATTTACATCCCACCCATCAGCATAACAAGGCTCCCTGTTCTCCATGGCCTGTGCTGCATTTCTGGATTTTACACTTTTTTCAGATGGCCCTTTAGACCGGGGGGCAGTGAGACTTCATTGTAGTGCAGATTTCTTTAACATGCTTGCTTGGTTGGCCAAAAAGGGCGTATGCGTTTTTTCCTGAATATATTCAGGAAAAAACGCATACGCCCTTTTTGGCCAAGTGCATCATTGTCGACGTTCTGCCTCTTTTCCTATGCTTTAAATGCAATTCCAGTCTACCCCCTGAAATCGTTTTCCTGCAATTCTGCCCCGCTTTCAAGTCCTCTTCGCAGCCTTCCTTCAATATATTTTTGGACGATAGCTGTCATTTATAACTCTGCAGGTTTGTGAATTAGAGTGACCCTGAGCTCCTTTCTTCAAATCGCTTTCTTGTGAGCTGGCCGCAAACCCGCAGGATTGCTTCAGGCCCTAATCTGGTTCCGGCACGGCATGCTGAGCCTTTGGTTAATTCCTCTTCCTGGTGGGAAATGAGCGTTAAATTTGCCCCTGCAGACACCTACAGCTAGTCTCTCATTGGTTCTCCCTATTCCTGTTCATCTTGCGCAGAAATTGCAAACTGTGCCAAACAGGAGGTTATAGGCACTGACTCTCCAAGTGGGGAGAGTGTTAGTAAAGGGTCTGGAATTGTGAACCCGAGTAAAAGGGGACGAAACCTGAGATGCATTTGAAAACGTTTACCGGTCACACGGTGCACCATACTGTGGGTTTCCCATGCATGCTTTAGCTGAAGGAAGAATCGCTTAAACCTTGAGAGTTGCGACCCATGGAATGTGTACCATGTATTATGATTTCAAATGGTCTGCATTTGCTCATCGAACCTCACCAAAGCTATCAGCCCGAAGGGTCCAACCTTATGTCTCACTCAGCTCTGGGTTTAGATGAGGTAAATCCAGGTTGCATCACAAGCCCTGAATGAATTATTTAAGAATTGCTCTCTATTTCACTGTCATTGTGTTTTGTTTTTGTAATTCATTTTGATAATGGGATTTATCGGATTTTCTCTGCTGCCTTCATGCAGCTGTACACACGCTTGATTCCCTTATGGAGACATATGAATCCATGGGTTTGAAAATTCTTTCTAGTCAGGTGTAATCCTAGGCGTTGAATATAGGGTGTTTAGCCCATTTCGTTGAGCAAGGGGTAGGTCTTGACTATTACATATTTGACGTATGGAGTGGTATCTGTGTTAATTTCTATCTCTGGTTTTATGCAGCACCCCAACTCACCTTTCCCCTTAAGCAAACATAATTTGGTTTTCTAAATTTGAGACCCTGTTCTGTTTTGTAATTCAGTTCATGTGTAGCCAAGATTACATTCCGTGTATTAGTGATATCTTATGATGTTTCATTTTCTGTGTGACTTATTTCACTTAGAATCATCGTACCTGAATCCACACATTATGGCACGACGGGCCAGATGACATAGATTTCATTGGTGATTGATATTCCATTGTACGTACGTACCACAACTTCTTTATCCATGATTCGCTTTCTGGGATATTTAGCTTGTACCGTAGACGAGGTTCTTGTAAACACAGCCGTCTGAAACTTTTGGGTGGCTGTGTTTCTTTGATTTTAAGTTCCCTAAGCTATAGGACCATAAGTGGAAGTGCCGTAGGCTCCGTTGCTTTGTTTTTTAGGTGTTTCAGGAAACACCATACACTTCTCCAGAGTGGCTCTTGGCAATTTCCATCCCACCCATCAGCATAACAAGGCTCCCTGTTCTCCATGGCCTGTGCTGCATTTCTGGATTTTACACTTTTTTCAGATGGCCCTTTTGACCTGGGGGCAGTGAGACTTCATTGTAGTGCAGATTTCTTTAACATGCTTGCTTGGTTGACCAAAAAGGGCGTATGCGTTTTTTCCTGAATATATTCAGGAAAAAACGCATACGCCCTTTTTGGCCAAGTGCATCATTGTCGACGTTCTGCCTCTTTTCCTATGCTTTAAATGCAATTCCAGTCTACCCCCTGAAATCGTTTTCCTGCAATTCTGCCCCGCTTTCAAGTCCTCTTCGCAGCTTTCCTTCAATATATTTTTGGACGATAGCTGTCATTTATAACTCTGCAGGTTTGTGAATTACAGTGCCCCTGAGCTCCTTTCTTCAAATCGCTTTCTTTTGAGCTGGCCTCAAACCCGCAAGTTTGCTTCAGGCCCTAATCTGGTTGCGGCACGGCATGCTGAGCCTTTGGTTAATTCCTCTTCCTGGTGGGAAATGAACGTTAAATTTACCCCTGCAGACACCTACACCTAGTCTCTCATTGGTTCTCCCTATTCCTGTTCATCTTGCGCAGAAATTGCAAACTGTGCCAAACAGGAGTTTAAAGGCACTGACTCTCCAAGTGGGGAGAGTGTTAGTAAAGGGTCTGGAATTGTGAACCCAAGTAAAAGGGGACAAAAACTGAGATGCATTTGAAAACGTTTCCCGGTCACACGGTGCACCATACTGTGGGTTTCCCATGCATGCTTTAGCTGAAGGAAGAATCGCTTAAACCTGGAGATTTGGGACCCATGGAATGGGTACCATGCAGTATGACTTCAAATGGTCTGCATTTGCTCATCGAACCTCACCAATGCTATCAGCCCGAAGTGTCCAACATTATGTCTCACTCAGCTCTGGGTTTAGATGAGGTAAATCCAGGTTGCATCACAAGCCCTGAATGAATTATTTAAGAATTGCTCTCTATTTCACTGTCATTGTGTTTTGTTTTTGTAATTCATTTTGATAATAGGATTTTTCGGATTTTCTCTGCTGCCTTCATGCAGCTGTACACACGCTTGATTCTCTTATGGAGACATATAAATCCATGGGTTTGAAGATTCTTACTAGTCAGGTGTATTCCTAGGCATTGAATATAGGGTGTTTAGCCCATTTCGTTGAGCAAGGGGTAGGTCTTGACTATTACATATTTGACGTATGGAATGGTATCTGTGCTAATTTCTATCTCTGGTTTTATGCAGCACCCCAACTCACCTTTCCCCTTAAGCAAACATAAGTTGGTTTTCTAAATTTGAGACCCAGTTCTGTTTTGTAATTCAGTTCATGTGTAGCCAAGATTACATTCGGTGTATTAGTGATATCTTATGATGTTTCATTTTCTGTGTGACTTATTTCACTTAGAATAATCGTACCTGAATCCACTCATTATGCCACGACGGGCCAGATGACATAGATTTCATTGGTGAGTGATATTCCATTGTACGTACGTACCACAACTTCTTTATCCATTTTTCGCTTTCTGGGATATTTAACTTGTACCGTAGATGAGGTTCTTGTAAACAGAGCCGTCTGAAACTTTGGGGTGGCTGTGTGTTTTTGACTTTAATTTCCCTACCTATAGGACCATAAGTGGAAGTGCCGTAGGCTCCGTTGCTTTGTTTTTTAGGTGTTTCAGGAAACACCATACACTTCTCCAGAGTGGCTCTTGGCAATTTACATCCCACCCATCAGCATAACAAGGCTCCCTGTTCTCCATGGCCTGTGCTGCATTTCTGGATTTTACACTTTTTTCAGATGGCCCTTTTGACCGGGGGGCAGTGAGACTTCATTGTAGTGCAGATTTCTTTAACATGCTTGCTTGGTTGGCCAAAAAGGGCGTATGCGTTTTTTCCTGAATATATTCAGGAAAAAACGCATACGCCCTTTTTGGCCAAGTGCATCATTGTCGACGTTCTGCCTCTTTTCCTATGCTTTAAATGCAATTCCAGTCTACCCCCTGAAATCGTTTTCCTGCAATTCTGCCCCGCTTTCAAGTCCTCTTCGCAGCCTTCCTTCAATATATTTTTGGACGATAGCTGTCATTTATAACTCTGCAGGTTTGTGAATTAGAGTGACCCTGAGCTCCTTTCTTCAAATCGCTTTCTTGTGAGCTGGCCGCAAACCCGCAGGATTGCTTCAGGCCCTAATCTGGTTCCGGCACGGCATGCTGAGCCTTTGGTTAATTCCTCTTCCTGGTGGGAAATGAGCGTTAAATTTGCCCCTGCAGACACCTACAGCTAGTCTCTCATTGGTTCTCCCTATTCCTGTTCATCTTGCGCAGAAATTGCAAACTGTGCCAAACAGGAGGTTATAGGCACTGACTCTCCAAGTGGGGAGAGTGTTAGTAAAGGGTCTGGAATTGTGAACCCGAGTAAAAGGGGACGAAACCTGAGATGCATTTGAAAACGTTTACCGGTCACACGGTGCACCATACTGTGGGTTTCCCATGCATGCTTTAGCTGAAGGAAGAATCGCTTAAACCTTGAGAGTTGCGACCCATGGAATGTGTACCATGTATTATGATTTCAAATGGTCTGCATTTGCTCATCGAACCTCACCAAAGCTATCAGCCCGAAGGGTCCAACCTTATGTCTCACTCAGCTCTGGGTTTAGATGAGGTAAATCCAGGTTGCATCACAAGCCCTGAATGAATTATTTAAGAATTGCTCTCTATTTCACTGTCATTGTGTTTTGTTTTTGTAATTCATTTTGATGATGGGATTTATCGGATTTTCTCTGCTGCCTTCATGCAGCTGTACACACGCTTGATTCCCTTATGGAGACATATGAATCCATGGGTTTGAAAATTCTTTCTAGTCAGGTGTAATCCTAGGCGTTGAATATAGGGTGTTTAGCCCATTTCGTTGAGCAAGGGGTAGGTCTTGACTATTACATATTTGACGTATGGAGTGGTATCTGTGTTAATTTCTATCTCTGGTTTTATGCAGCACCCCAACTCACCTTTCCCCTTAAGCAAACATAAGTTGGTTTTCTAAATTTGAGACCCAGTTCTGTTTTGTAATTCAGTTCATGTGTAGCCAAGATTACATTCGGTGTATTAGTGATATCTTATGATGTTTCATTTTCTGTGTGACTTATTTCACTTAGAATAATCGTACCTGAATCCACTCATTATGCCACGACGGGCCAGATGACATAGATTTCATTGGTGAGTGATATTCCATTGTACGTACGTACCACAACTTCTTTATCCATTTTTCGCTTTCTGGGATATTTAACTTGTACCGTAGATGAGGTTCTTGTAAACAGAGCCGTCTGAAACTTTGGGGTGGCTGTGTGTTTTTGACTTTAATTTCCCTACCTATAGGACCATAAGTGGAAGTGCCGTAGGCTCCGTTGCTTTGTTTTTTAGGTGTTTCAGGAAACACCATACACTTCTCCAGAGTGGCTCTTGGCAATTTACATCCCACCCATCAGCATAACAAGGCTCCCTGTTCTCCATGGCCTGTGCTGCATTTCTGGATTTTACACTTTTTTCAGATGGCCCTTTTGACCGGGGGGCAGTGAGACTTCATTGTAGTGCAGATTTCTTTAACATGCTTGCTTGGTTGGCCAAAAAGGGCGTATGCGTTTTTTCCTGAATATATTCAGGAAAAAACGCATACGCCCTTTTTGGCCAAGTGCATCATTGTCGACGTTCTGCCTCTTTTCCTATGCTTTAAATGCAATTCCAGTCTACCCCCTGAAATCGTTTTCCTGCAATTCTGCCCCGCTTTCAAGTCCTCTTCGCAGCCTTCTTCAATATATTTTTGGACGATAGCTGTCATTTATAACTCTGCAGGTTTGTGAATTAGAGTGACCCTGAGCTCCTTTCTTCAAATCGCTTTCTTGTGAGCTGGCCGCAAACCCGCAGGATTGCTTCAGGCCCTAATCTGGTTCCGGCACGGCATGCTGAGCCTTTGGTTAATTCCTCTTCCTGGTGGGAAATGAGCGTTAAATTTGCCCCTGCAGACACCTACAGCTAGTCTCTCATTGGTTCTCCCTATTCCTGTTCATCTTGCGCAGAAATTGCAAACTGTGCCAAACAGGAGGTTATAGGCACTGACTCTCCAAGTGGGGAGAGTGTTAGTAAAGGGTCTGGAATTGTGAACCCGAGTAAAAGGGGACGAAACCTGAGATGCATTTGAAAACGTTTACCGGTCACACGGTGCACCATACTGTGGGTTTCCCATGCATGCTTTAGCTGAAGGAAGAATCGCTTAAACCTTGAGAGTTGCGACCCATGGAATGTGTACCATGTATTATGATTTCAAATGGTCTGCATTTGCTCATCGAACCTCACCAAAGCTATCAGCCCGAAGGGTCCAACCTTATGTCTCACTCAGCTCTGGGTTTAGATGAGGTAAATCCAGGTTGCATCACAAGCCCTGAATGAATTATTTAAGAATTGCTCTCTATTTCACTGTCATTGTGTTTTGTTTTTGTAATTCATTTTGATGATGGGATTTATCGGATTTTCTCTGCTGCCTTCATGCAGCTGTACACACGCTTGATTCCCTTATGGAGACATATGAATCCATGGGTTTGAAAATTCTTTCTAGTCAGGTGTAATCCTAGGCGTTGAATATAGGGTGTTTAGCCCATTTCGTTGAGCAAGGGGTAGGTCTTGACTATTACATATTTGACGTATGGAGTGGTATCTGTGTTAATTTCTATCTCTGGTTTTATGCAGCACCCCAACTCACCTTTCCCCTTAAGCAAACATAATTTGGTTTTCTAAATTTGAGACCCTGTTCTGTTTTGTAATTCAGTTCATGTGTAGCCAAGATTACATTCCGTGTATTAGTGATATCTTATGATGTTTCATTTTCTGTGTGACTTATTTCACTTAGAATCATCGTACCTGAATCCACACATTATGGCACGACGGGCCAGATGACATAGATTTCATTGGTGATTGATATTCCATTGTACGTACGTACCACAACTTCTTTATCCATGATTCGCTTTCTGGGATATTTAGCTTGTACCGTAGACGAGGTTCTTGTAAACACAGCCGTCTGAAACTTTTGGGTGGCTGTGTTTCTTTGATTTTAAGTTCCCTAAGCTATAGGACCATAAGTGGAAGTGCCGTAGGCTCCGTTGCTTTGTTTTTTAGGTGTTTCAGGAAACACCATACACTTCTCCAGAGTGGCTCTTGGCAATTTACATCCCACCCATCAGCATAACAAGGCTCCCTGTTCTCCATGGCCTGTGCTGCATTTCTGGATTTTACACTTTTTTCAGATGGCCCTTTTGACCGGGGGGCAGTGAGACTTCATTGTAGTGCAGATTTCTTTAACATGCTTGCTTGGTTGACCAAAAAGTGCGTATGCGTTTTTTCCTGAATATATTCAGGAAAAAACGCATACGCCCTTTTTGGCCAAGTGCATCATTGTCGACGTTCTGCCTCTTTTCCTATGCTTTAAATGCAATTCCAGTCTACCCCCTGAAATCGTTTTCCTGCAATTCTGCCCCGCTTTCAAGTCCTCTTCGCAGCCTTCCTTCAATATATTTTTGGACGATAGCTGTCATTTATAACTCTGCAGGTTTGTGAATTACAGTGCCCCTGAGCTCCTTTCTTCAAATCGCTTTCTTTTGAGCTGGCCGCAAACCCGCAAGATTGCTTCAGGCCCTAATCTGGTTCCGGCACGACATGCTGAGCCTTTGGTTAATTCCTCTTCCTGGTGGGAAATGAGCGCTAATTTACCCCTGCAGACACCTACAGCTAGTCTCTCATTGGTTCTCCCTATTCCTGTTCATCTTGCGCAGAAATTGCAAACTGTGCCAAACAGGAGTTTAAAGGCACTGACTCTCCAAGTGGGGAGAGTCTTAGTAAAGGGTCTGGAATTGTGAACCCGAGTAAAAGGGGACAAAAACTGAGATGCATTTGAAAACGTTTCCCGGTCACACGGTGCAGCATACTGTGGGTTTCCCATGCATGTTTTAGCTGAAGGAAGAATCGCTTAAACCTGGAGAGTTGGGACCCATGGAATGGGTACCATGCAGTATGACTTCAAATGGTCTGCATTTGCTCATCGAACCTCACCAATGCTATCAGTCCGAAGTGTCCAACCCTATGTCTCACTCAGCTCTGGGTATAGATGAGGTAAATCCAGTTTCCATCACAAGCCCTGAATGAATTATTTAAGAATTGCTCTCTATTTCACTGTCATTGTGTTTTGTTTTTGTAATTCATTTTGATAATGGGATTTATCGGATTTTCTCTGCTGCCTTCATGCAGCTGTACACACGCTTGATTCCCTTATGGAGACATATGAATCCATGGGTTTGAAAATTCTTTCTAGTCAGGTGTAATCCTAGGCGTTGAATATAGGGTGTTTAGCCCATTTCGTTGAGCAAGGGGTAGGTCTTGACTATTACATATTTGACGTATGGAGTGGTATCTGTGTTAATTTCTATCTCTGGTTTTATGCAGCACCCCAACTCACGTTTCCCCTTACGCAAACATAAGTTGGTTTTCTAAATTAGAGATCCTGTTCTGTTTTGTAATTCTGTTCATGTGTAGCCAAGATTACACTCGGTGTATTAGAGATATCTTATGATGTTTCAATTTCGGTGTGACTTATTTCACTTAGAATCATCGTACCTGAATCCACTCATTATGGCATGACGGGCCAGATGACACAGATTTCATTGGTGATTGATATTCCATTGTACGTACGTACCACAACTTCTTTATCCATGTTTCGCTTTCTGGGATATTTAGCTTGTACCGTAGACGAGGTTCTTGTAAACAGAGCCGTCTGAAACTTTGGGGTGGCTGTGTTTTTTTGACTTTAAGTTCCCTAAGCTATAGGACCATAAGTGGAAGTGCCGAAGGCTCCGTTGCTTTGTTTTTTAGGTGTTTCAGGAAACACCATACACTTCTCCAGAGTGGCTCTTGGCAATTTACATCCCACCCATCAGCATAAAAAGGCTCCCTGTTCTCCAGGGCCTGTGCTGCATTTCTGGATTTTACACTTTTTTCAGATGGCCCTTTTGACCGGGGGGCAGTGAGACTTCATTGTAGTGCAGATTTCTTTAACATGCTTGCTTGGTTGACCAAAAAGGGCGTATGCGTTTTTTCCTGAATATATTCAGGAAAAAACTCATACGCACTTTTTGGCCAAGTGCCTCATTGTCGACGTTCTGCCTCTTTTCGTATGCTTTAAATGCAATTCCAGTCTACCCCATGAAATCGTTTTCCTGCAATTCTGCCCCGCTTTCAAGTCCTCTTCGCAGCCTTCCTTCAATATATTTTTGGACGATATCTGTCATTTATAACTCTGCAGGTTTGTGAATTACAGTGCCCCTGAGCTCCTTTCTTCAAATCGCTTTCTTTTGAGCTGGCCGCAAACCCGCAAGATTGCTTCAGGCCCTAATCTGGTTCCGGCACGGCATGCTGAGCCTTTGGTTAATTCCTCTTCCTAGTGGGAAATGAGCGTTAAATTTACCCCTGCAGACACCTACAGCTAGTCTCTCATTGGTTCTCCCTATTCCTGTTCATCTTGCGCAGAAATTGCAAACTGTGCCAAACAGCAGGTTAAAGGCAGTGACTTTCCAAGTGGGGAGAGTGTTAGTAAAGGGTCTGGAATTGTGAATCCGAGTAAAAGGGGACGAAAACTGAGATGCATTTGAAAACGTTTCCCGGTCACACGGTGCAGCATACTGTGGGTTTCCCATGCATGTTTTAGCTGAAGGAAGAATCGCTTAAACCTGGAGAGTTGGGAACCATGGAATGGGTACCATGCAGTATGACTTCAAATGGTCTGCATTTGCTCATCGAACCTCACCAATGCTATCAGCCCGAAGTGTCCAAACTTATGTCTCACTCAGCTCTGGGTGTACATGAGGTAAATCCAGGTTGCATCACAAGCCCTGAATGAATTATTTAAGAATTGCTCTCTATTTCACTGTCATTGTGTTTTGTTTTTGTAATTCATTTTGATGATGGGATTTATCGGATTTTCTCTGCTGCCTTCATGCAGCTGTACACACGGTTGATTCCCTTATGGAGACATATGAATCCATGGGTTTGAAAATTCTTTCTAGTCAGGTGTAATCCTAGGCGTTGAATATAGGTTGTTTAGCCCATTTCGTTGAGCAAGGGGTAGGTCTTGACTATTACATATTTGACCTATGGAGTGGTATCTGTGTTAATTTCTATCTCTGGTTTTATGCAGCACCCCAACTCACGTTTCCCCTTACGCAAACATAAGTTGGTTTTCTAAATATGAGACCCTGTTCTGTTTTGTAATTCAGTTCATGTGTAGCCAAGATTACATTCGGTGTATTGGGGATATCTTATGATGTTTCATTTTCGGTGTGACTTATTTCACTTAGAATCATCGTACCTGAATCCACTCATTATGCCGCGACGGGCCAGATGACATAGATTTCATTGATGATTGATATTCCATTGTACGTACGTACCACAACCTCTTTATCCATTTTTCACTTTCTTGTATATTTAACTTGTACCGTAGACGAGGTTCTTGTAAACAGAGCCGTCTGAAACTTTGGGGTGGCTGTGTGTTTTTGATTTTAATTTCCCTAAGCTATAGGACCATAAGTGGAAGTGCCGTAGGCTCCGTTGCTTTGTTTTTTAGGTGTTTCAGGAAACACCATACACTTCTCCAGAGTGGCTCTTGGCAATTTACATCCCACCCATCAGCATAACAAGGCTCCCTGTTCTCCATGGCCTGTGCTGCACTTCTGGATTTTACACTTTTTTCAGATGGCCCGTTTGACCGGGGGGCAGTGAGACTTCATTGTAGTGCAGATTTCTTTAACATGCTTGCTTGGTTGGCCAAAAAGGGCGTATGCGTTTTTTCCTGAATATATTCAGGAAAAAACGCATACGCCCTTTTTGGCCAAGTGCATCATTGTCGACTTTCTGCCTCTTTTCCTATGCTTTAAATGCAATTCCAGTCTACCGCCTGAAATCGTTTTCCTGCAATTCTGCCCCACTTTCAAGTCCTCTTCGAAGACTTACTTCAATACATTTTTGGACGATAGCTGTCATTTATAACTCTGCAGGTTTGTGAATTAGAGTGCCCCTGAGCTCCTATCTTCAAATCGCTTTCTTGTGAGCTGGCCGCAAACCCGCAGGATTGCTTCAGGCCCTAATCTCGTTCCGGCCCGGCATGCTGAGCCTTTGGTTAATTCCTCTTCCTGGTGGGAAATGAGCATTAAATTTGTCCGTGCAGACACCTACAGCTAGTTTCTCATTGGTTCTCCCTATTCCTGTTCATCTTGTGCAGAAATTGCAAACTGTGCCAAACAGCAGATTAAAGGCACTGACTCTAAAAGTGGGGAGAGTGTTAGTAAAGGGTCTGGAATTGTGAACCCGAGTAAAAGGGGACGAAAACTGAGATGCATTTGAAAACGTTTCCCGGTCACACGGTGCACCATACTGTGGGTTTCCCATGCATGTTTTAGCTGAAGGAAGAATCGCTTAAACCTGGAGAGTTGGGAACCATGGAATGGGTACCATGCAGTATGACTTCAAATGGTCTGCATTTGCTCATCGAACCTCACCAATGCTATCAGCCCGAAGTGTCCAACCTTATGTCTCACTCAGCTCTGGTTGTAGATGAGGTAAATCCAGGTTGCATCACAAGCCCTGAATGAATTATGTAAGAATTGCTCTCTATTTCACTGTCATTGTGTTTTGTTTTTGTAATTCTTTTTGATAATGGGATTTATCGGATTTTCTCTACTGCCTTCATGCAGCTGTACACACGCTTGATTCTCTTATGGAGACATATAAATCCATGGGTTTGAAGATTCTTACTAGTCAGGTGTATACCTAGGCGTTGAATATAGGGTGTTTAGCCCATTTCGTTGAGCAAGGGGTAGGTCTTGACTATTACATATTTGACGTATGGAATGGTAGCTGTGCTAATTTCTATCTCTGGTTTTATGCAGCACCCCAACTCACCTTTCCCCTTAAGGAAACATAAGTTGGTTTTCTAAATTTGAGACCCTGTTCTGTTTTGTAATTCAGTTCATGTGTAGCCAAGATTACATTCGGTGTATTAGTGATATCTTATGATGTTTCATTTTCTGTGTGAATTATTTCTCTTAGAATCATCGTACCCGAATCCACTCATTATGCCACGATGGGCCAGGTGACATAGATTTCATTGGTGAGTGATATTCCATTGTACGTACGTACCACAACATCTTTCTCCATTTTTCGCTTTCTGGGATATTTAACTTGTACCGTAGACGAGGTTCTTGTAAACAGAGCCGTCTGAAACTTTGGGGTGGCTGTGTGTTTTTGACTTTAATTTCCCTACCTATAGGACCATAAGTGGAAGTGCCGTAGGCTCCGTTGCTTTGTTTTTTAGGTGTTTCAGGAAACACCATACACTTCTCCAGAGTGGCTGTTGGCAATTTACATCCCACCCATCAGCATAACAAGGCTCCATGTTCTCCATGGCCTGTGCTGCCTTTCTGGATTTTACACTTTTTTCAGATGGCCCTTTTGACCGGGGGGCAGTGAGACTTCATTGTAGTGCAGATTTCTTTAACATGCTTGCTTGGTTGGCCAAAAAGGGCGTATGCGTTTTTTCCTGAATATATTCAGGAAAAAACTCATACGCCCTTTTTGGCCAAGTGCATCATTGACGACGTTCTGCCTCTTTTCCTATGCTTTAAATGCAATTCCAGTCTACCCCCTGAAATCGTTCTCCTGCAATTCTGCTCCGCTTTCAAGTCTTCTTCGCAGCCTTCCTCAATATATTTTTGGACGATAGCTGTCATTTATAACTCTGCAGGTTTGTGAATTACAGTGCCCCTGAGCTCCTTTCTTCAAATCGATTTCTTGTGAGCTGGCCGAAAACCCGCAGGATTGCTTCAGGCCCTAATCTGGTTCCGGCACGGCATGCTGAGCCTTTGGTTAATTCCTCTTTCTGGTGGGAAATGAGCGTTAAATTTGCCCGTGCAGACACCTACAGTTAGTCTCTCATTGGTTCTCCCTATTCCTGTTCATCTTGCGCAGAAATTGCAAACTGTGCCAAACAGGAGGTTAAAGGCACTGACTCTCCACGTGGGGCGAGTGTTAGTAAAGGGTGTGGAATTGTGAACCCGAGTAAAAGGGGACGAAAACTGAGATGCATTTGAAAACGTTTCCCGTTCACCCGGTGCACCATACTGTGGGTTTCCCATGCATGTTTTAGCTGAAGGAAGAATCGCTTAAACCTGGAGAGTTGGGACCCATGGAATGGGTACCATGCAGTATGACTTCAAATGGTCTGCATTTGCTCATCGAACCTCACCAATGCTATCAGCCCGAAGTGTCCAACCTTATATCTCACTCAGCTCTAGGTGTAGATGAGGTAAATCCAGGTTGCATCACAAGCCCTGAATGAATTATATAAGAATTGCTCTCTATTTCACTGTCATTGTGTTTTCTTTTTGTAATTCTTTTTGATAATGGGATTTATCAGATTTTCTCTACTGCCTTCATGCAGCTGTACACACGCTTGATTCTCTTATGGAGACATATAAATCCATGGGTTTGAAGATTCTTACTAGTCAGGTGTATTCCTAGGCGTTGAATATAGGGTGTTTAGCCCATTTCGTTGAGCAAGGGGTAGGTCTTGACTATTACATATTTGACGTATGGAATGGTATCTGTGCTAATTTCTATCTCTGGTTTTATGCAGCACCCCAACTCACCATTCCCCTTAAGCAAACATAAGTTGGTTTTCTAAATTTGAAGCACTGTTCTGTTTTGTAATTCAGTTCATGTGTAGCCAAGATTATATTCGGTGTATTAGAGATAACTTATGATGTTTCATTTTCTGTGTGACTTATTTCACTTAGAATCATCGTACCTGAATCCACTCATTATGCCACGACGGGCCTGATGACATAGATTTCTTTGGTGAGTGATATTTAATTGTACGTACGTACCACAACTTCTTTATCCATTTTTCGCTTTCTGGGATATTTAACTTGTACCGTAGACGAGGTTCTTGTAAACAGAGCCGTCTGAAACTTTGGGGTGGCTGTGTTTGTGGATTTTAGTTTCCCTAAGCTATAGGACCATAAGTGGAAGTGCCGTAGGCTCCGTTGCTTTGTTTTTTAGGTGTTTCAGGAAACACCATACACTTTTCCAGAGTGGCTCTTGGCAATTTACATCCCACCCATGAGCATAACAAGGCTCCCAGTTCTCCAAGGCCTGTGCTGCATTTCTGGATTTTACACTTTTTTCAGATGGCCCTTTTGACCGGGGGGCAGTGAGACTTCATTGTAGTGCAGATTTCTTTAACATGCTTGCTTGGTTGGCCAAAAAGGGCGTATGCGTTTTTTCCTGAATATATTCAGGAAAAAACGCATACGCCCTTTTTGGCCAAGTGCATCATTGTCGACGTTCTGCCTCTTTTCCTATGCTTTAAATGCAATTCCAATCTACCCCCTGAAATCGTTTTCCTGCAATTCTGCCCCGCTTTCAAGTCCTCTTCGCAGCCTTCCTTCAATATATTTTTGGACGATAGCTGTCATTTATAACTCTGCAGGTTTGTGAATTAGAGTGCCCCGGAGCTCCTTTCTTCAAATCGCTTTCTTGTGAGCTGGCCGCAAACCCGCAGGATTGCTTCAGGCCCTAATCTGGTTCCGGCACGGCATGCTGAGCCTTTGGTTAATTCCTCTTTCTGGTGGGAAATGAGTGTTAAATTTTCCCGTGCAGACACCTACAGCTAGTCTCTCATTGGTTCTCCCTATTCCTGTTCATCTTGCGCAGAAATTGCAAACTGTGCCAAACAGCAGGTTAAAGGCACTTACTCTCCAAGTGGGGAGAGTGTTAGTAAAGGTTCTGGCATTGTGAACCCGAGTAAAAGTGGACGAAAACTGAGATGCCTTTGAAAACGTTTCCCGGTCACACGGTGCACCATACTGTGGGTTTCCCATGCATGCTTTAGCTGAAGGAAGAATCGCTTAAACCTGGAGAGTTGGGACCCATGGAATGGGTACCATGCAGTATGACTTCAAATGGTCTGCATTTGCTCATCGAACCTCACCAATGCTATCAGCCCAAAGTGTCCAACCTTATGTCTCACTCAGCTCTGGGTTTAGATGAGGTAAATCCAGGTTGCTTCACAAGCCCTGAATGAATTATTTAAATATTGCTCTCTATTTCACTGTCATTGTGTTTTGTTTTTGTAATTCATTTTGATAATAGGATTTATCAGATTTTCTCTGCTAGCTTCATGCACCTGTACACACGCTTGATTCTCTTATGGAGACATATAAATCCATGGGTTTGAAGATTCTTACTAGTCAGGTGTATTCCTAGGCGTTGAATATAGGGTGTTTAGCCCATTTCGTTGAGCAAGGCGTAGGTCTTGACTATTACATATTTGACGTATGGAATGGTATCTGTGCTAATTTCTATCTCTGGTTTTATGCAGCACCCCAACTCACCTTTCCCCATAAGCAAGCATAAGTTGGTTTTCTAAATTTGAGACCCTGTTCTGTTTTGTATTTCAGTTCATGTGTAGCCAAGATTACATTCCGTGTATTAGTGATATCTTACGATGTTTCAATTTCTCTGTGACTTATTTCTCTTAGAATCATCGTACCTGAATCCACTCATTATGCCACGACGGGCCAGATGACATAGATTTCATTGGTGAGTGATATTCCATTGTACGTTCGTACCACAGCTTCTTTATCCATTTTTCGCTTTCTGGGATATTTAACTTGTACCTTAGACGAGGTTCTAGTAAACAGAGCCGTCTGAAACTTTGGGGTGGCTGTGTGTTTTTGATTTTAATTTCCCTAAGCTATAGGACCATAAGTGGAAGTGCCGTAGGCTCTGTTGCTTTGTTTTTTAGGTGTTTCAGGAAACACCATACACTTCTCCAGAGTGGCTCTTGGCAATTTACATCCCACCCATCAGCATAACAAGGCCCCTGTTCTCCATGCCCTGTGCTGCATTTCTGTATTTTACACTTTTATCAGATGGCCGTTTTGACCGGGGGGCAGTGAGACTTCATTGTAGTGCAGATTTCTTTAACATGCTTGCTTGGTTGGCCAAAAAGGGCGTATGAGTTTTTTCCTGAATATATTCAGGATGAAACGCATACGCCCTTTTTGTCCAAGGGCATCATTGTCGACGTTCTGCCTCTTTTCCTATGCTTTAAATGCAATTCCAGTCTACCCCCTGAAATCGTTTTCCTGCAATTCTGCCCCGCTTTCAAGTCCTCTTCGCAGCCTTCCTTCAATATATGTTTGGACGATAGCTGTCATTTATAACTCTGCAGGTTTGTGAATTACAGTGCCCCTGAGCTCCTTTCTACAAATCCCTTTCTTTTGAACTGGCCGCAAACCCGCAGGATTATTTCAGGCCCTAATCTGGTTCCGGCACGGCATGCTGAGCCTTTGGTTAATTCCTCTTCCTGGTTGGAAATGAGCATTAAATTTGCCCGTGCAGACACCTACAGCTAGTCTCTCATTGGTTCTCCCTATTCCTGTTCATCTTGCGCAGAAATTGCAAACTGTTCCAAACAGCAGGTTAAAGGCACTGACTCTCCAAGTGGGGAGAGTGTTAGTAAAGGGTCTGGAATTGTGAACCCGAGTAAAAGGGGACGAAATCTGAGATGCCTTTGAAAACGTTTCCCGGTCACACGGTGCACCATACTGTGGGTTTCCCATGCATGCTTTAGCTGAAGGAAGAATCGCTTAAACCTGGAGAGTTGGGACCCAATGAATGGGTACCATGCAGTATGACTTCAAATGGTCTGCATTTGCTCATCGAACCTCAACAATGCTATCAGCCCGAAGTGTCCAACCTTATGTCTCACTCAGCTCTGGGTGTAGATGAGGTAAATCCAGGTTGCATCAGAAGCCCTTAATGAATTATTTAAGAATTGCTCTCTATTTCACTGTCATTGTGTTTTGTTTTTGTAATTCATTTTGATAATAGGATTTATCGGATTTTCTCTGCTGCCTTCATGCAGCTGTACACACGCTTGATTCTCTTATGGAGACATATAAATCCATGGGTTTGAAAATTCTTACTAGTCAGGTGTATTCCTAAGGGTTGAATATAGGGTGTTTAGCCCATTTCGTTGAGCAAGCGGTAGGTCTTGACTATTACATATTTGACGTATGGAATGGTATCTGTGCTAATTTCTAACTCTGGTTTTATGCAGCACCCCAACTCACGTTTCCCCATAAGAAAGCATAAGTTGGTTTTCTAAATTTGAGACCCTGTTCTGTTTTGTATTTCAGTTCATGTGTAGCCAAGATTACATTCGGTGTATTAGTGATATCTTATGATGTTTCATTTTCTGTGTAACTTATTTCTCTTAGAATCATCGTACCTGAATCCACTCATTATGCCACGATGGGCCAGATGACATAGATTTCATTGGTGAGTGATATTCCATTGTACGTACGTACCACAACTTCTTTATCCATTTTTCGCTTTCTGGGATATTTAACTTGTACCGTAGACGAGGTTCTAGTAAACAGAGCCGTCTGAAACTTTGGGGTGGCTGTGTGTTTTTTATTTTAATTTCCCTAAGCTATAGGACCATAAGTGGAAGTGCCGTAGGCTCCGTTGCTTTATTTTGTAGGTGTTTCAGGAAACACCATACACTTCTCCAGAGTGGCTCTTGGCAATTTACATCCCTCCCATCAGCATAACAAGGCTCCCTGTTCTCCATGGCCTGTGCTGCATTTCTGGATTTTACACCTTTTTCAGATGGCCCTTTTGAACGGGGGGCAGTGAGACTTCATTGTAGTGCAGATTTCTTTAACATGCTGGCTTGGTTGGCCAAAAAGGGCGTATGCGTTTTTTCCTGAATATATTCAGGAAAAAACGCATACGCCCTTTTTGGCCAAGTGCATCATTGTCGACGTTCTGCCTCTTTTCCTATGCTTTAAATGCAATTCCAGTCTACTCCCTGAAATCGTTTTCCTGCAATTCTGCCCCGCTTTCAAGTCCTCTTCGCAGCCTTCCTTCAATATATTTTTGGACGATAGCTGTCATTTATAACTTTGCAGGTTTGTGAATTACAGTGCCCCTGAGTTCCTCTCTTCAAAACCCTTTCTTGTGAGCTGACCGAAAACCCGCAGGATTGCTTCAGGCCCTAATCTGGTTCCGGCACGGCATGCTGAGCGTTTGGTTAATTCCTCTTCCTGGTAGGAAATGAGCGTTAAATTTGCCCGTGCAGACACCTACAGCTAGTCTCTCATTGGTTCTCCCAATTCCTGTTCATCTTGCGCAAAAATTGCAATCTGTGCAAAACAGGAGTTTAAAGGCACTGACTCTCCAAGTGGGGAGAGTGTTAGTAAAGGGTCTGGAATTGTGAACCCGAGTAAAAGGCGACAAAAACTGAGATGCATTTGAAAACGTTTTCCGGTCACACGTTGCAGCATACTGTGGGTTTCCCATGCATGTTTTAGCAGAAGGAAGAATCGCTTAAACCTGGAGAGTTGGGACCCATGGAATGGGTACCATGCAGTATGACTTCAAATGGTCTGCATTTGCTCATCGAACCTCACCAATGCTATCAGCCCGAAGTGTCCAACCTTATGTGTCACTCAGCTCTGGGTGTAGATGAGGTAAATCCAGGTTGCATCACAAGCCCTGAATGAATTATTTAAGAATTGCTCTCTATTTCACTGTCATTGTGTTTTGTTTTTGTAATTCATTTTGACAATGGGATTTATCGGATTTTCTCTGCTGCCTTCATGCAGCTGTACACACGCTTGATTCTCTTATGGAGACATATAAATCCATGGGTTTGAAGATTCTTACTAGTCAGGTGTATTCCTAGGTGTTGAATATAGGGTGTTTAGCCCATTTCGTTGAGCAAGGGGTAGGTCTTGACTATTACATATTTGACGTATGGAATGGTATCTGTGCTAATTTCTATCTCTCGTTTTATGCAGCACCCCAACTCACCTTTCCCCTTAAGCAAACATAATTTGGTTTTCTAAATTTGAGACCCTGTTCTGTTTTGTAATTCAGTTCATGTTTAGCCAAGATTACATTCGGTGTATTAGTGATATCTCATAATGTTTCATTTTCTGTGTGACTTATTTCACTTAGAATCATCGTACCTGAATCCACTCATTATGCCACGACGGGCCAGATGACATAGATTTCATTGGTGAGTGATATTCCATTGTACGTACGTACCACAATTTCTATATCTATTTTTCGCTTTCTGGGATATTTAACTTGTACCGTAGACGACGTTCTTGTAAACAGAGCCGTCTGAAACATTGGGGTGGCTGTGTGGTTTTGACTTTAATTTCCCTAAGCTATAGGACCATAAGTGGAAGTGCCGTAGGCTCCGTTCATTTGTTTTTTAGGTGTTTTAGGAAACACCATACATTTCTCCAGAGTGGCTCTTGGCAATTTACATCCCACCCATCAGCATAACAAGGCTCCCTGTTCTCCATGGCCTGTGCTGCATTTCTGGATTTTACACTTTTTTCAGATGGCCCTTTTAACCGGGGGGCAGTGAGACTTCATTGTAGTGCAGATTTCTTTAACTTGCTTGCTTGGTTGACCAAATTGTGCGTATGCGTTTTTTCCTGAATATATTCAGGAAAAAACGCATACGCCCTTTTTGGTCAAGTGCATCATTGTCGACGTTCTGCCTCTTTTCCTATGCTTTAAATGCAATTCCAGTCTACCCCCTGAAATCGTTTTCCTGCAATTCTGCCCCGCTTTCAAGTCCTCTTCGCAGCCTTCCTTCAATATATTTTTGGACGATAGCTGTCATTTATAACTCTGCAGGTTTGTGAATTACAGTGCCCCTGAGCTCCTTTCCTCAAATCGCTTTCTTTTGAGCTGGCCGCAAACCCGCAAGATTGCTTCAGGCCCTAATCTGTTTCCCGCAAGGCATGCTGAGCCTTTGGTTAATTCCTCTTCCTGTTGGGAAATGAGCGTTAAATTTGCCCCTGCAGACACCTACAGCTAGTCTCTCATTGGTTCTCCCTATTCCTGTTCATCTTGCGCAAAAATTGCAAACTGAGCCAAACAGGAGTTTAAAGGCACTGACTCTCCAAGTGGGGAGAGTGTTAGTAAAGGGTCTGGAATTGTGAACCCGAGTAAAATGGGACAAAAACTGAGATGCATTTGAAAACGTTTCCCGGTCACACGGTGCAGCATACTGTGGGTTTCCCATGCATGTTTTAGCTGAAGGAAGAATTGCTTAAACCTGGAGAGTTGGGTCCCATGGAATGGGTACCATGCAGTATGACTTCAAATGGTCTGCATTTGCTCATCGAACCTTACCAATGCTATCAGCCCTAAGTGTCCAACCTTATGTCTCACTCAGCTCTGGGTGTAGATGAGGTAAATCCAGGTTGCATCACAAGCCCTGAATGAATTATTTAAGAATTGCTCTCTATTTCACTGTCATTGTGTTTTGTTTTTGTAATTCATTTTGATAATGGGATTTATCGGATTTTCCCTGCTGCCTTCATGCAGGTGTACACACGCTTGATTCTCTTATGGAGCCATATGAATCCATCGGTTTGAAAATTCTTTCTAGTCAGGTGTAATCCTAGGCGTTGAATATAGGGTGTTTAGCCCATTTCATTGAGCAAGGCGTAGGTCTTGACTATTACATATTTGACGTATGGAGTCGTATCTGTGTTAATTTCTATCTCTGGTTTTATGCAGCACCCCAACTCACCTTTCCCGTTAAGCAAACATAAGTTGGTTTTCTAAATTTGAGACCCTGTTCTGTTTTGTAATTAAGTTCATGTGTAGCCAAGATTACATTCGGTGTATTAGTGATATCTTATGATGTTTCATTTTCTGTGTGACTTATTTCACTTAGAATCATCGTACCTGAATCCACTCATTATGCCACGAGTGGCCAGATGACATAGATTTCATTGGTGAGTGATATTCCATTGTACGTACGTACCACAACTTCTATATCCATTTTTCGCTTTCTGGGATATTTAACATGTACCGTAGACGAGGTTCTTGTAAACAGAGCCGTCTGAAACATTGGGGTGGCTGTGTGTTTTTGACTTTAATTTCCCTAAGCTATAGGACCATAAGTGGAAGTGCCGTAGGCTCCATTGCTTTGTTTTTTAGGTGTTTCAGGAAACACCATACACTTCTCCAGAGTGGCTCTTGGCAATTTACATCCCACCCATCAGCATAACAAGGCTCCCTGTTCTCCATGGCCTGTGCTGCATTTCTGGATTTTACACTTTTTTCAGATGGCCCTTTTGACCGGGGGGCAGTGAGACTTCATTGTAGTGCAGATTTCTTTAACATGCTTGCTTGGTTGGCCAAAAAGGCTTATGCGTTTTTTCCTGAATATATTCAGGAAAAAACACATACGCACTTTTTGGCTAAGTGCATCATTGTCGACGTTCTGCCTCTTTTCCTATGCTTTAAATGCAATTCCAGTCTATCCCCTGAAATCGTTTTCCTGCAATTCTGCCCCGCTTTCAAGTCCTCTTCGCAGCCTTCCTTCAATATATTTTTGGACGATAGCTGTCATTTATAACTCTGCAGGTTTGTGAATTACAGTGCCCCTGAGCTCCTTTCTTCAAATCGCTTTCTTGTGAGCTGGCCGCAAAACCGCAGGATTGCTTCAGGCCCTAATCTGTTTCCGGCACGGCATGCTGAGCGTTTGGTTAATTCCTCTTCCTGGTTGGAAATGAGCGTTAAATTTACCCGTGAAGACACCTACAGCTAGTCTCTCATTGGTTCTCCCTATTCCTGTTCATCTTGCGCAGAAGTTGCAAATTGTGCCAAACAGCAGGTTAAAGGCAGTGAGACTCCAATTGGGGACAGTGTTAGTAAAGGGTGTGGAATTTTGAACCCGAGTAAAAGGGGACGAAAACTGAGATGCATTTGAATACGTTTCCCGGTCACACGGTGCAACATACTGTGGGTTTCCATGCATGTTTTAGCTGAAGGAAGAATCGCTTAAACCTGGAGAGTTGGGACCCAATGAATGGGTACCATGCAGTATGACTTCAAATGGTCTGCATTTGCTCATCGAACCTCACCAATGCTATCAGCCCGAAATGTCCAACCTTATGTCTCACTCAACTCTGGGTGTAGATGAGGTAAATCCAGGTTGCATCACAAGCCCTGAATGAATTATTTAAGAATTGCTCTCTATTTCACTGTCATTGTGTTTTGTTTTTGTAACTCATTTTGAAAATGGGATTTATCGGATTTTCTCTGCTGCCTTCATGCAGCTGTACACACGCTTGATTCTCCTATGGAGACATATAAATCCATGGGTTTGAAGATTGTTACTAGTCAGGTGTATTCCTAGGCGTTGAATATAAGGTGTTTAGCCCATTTCGTTGAGCAAGGGGTAGGTCTTGACTATTACATATTTGACGTATGGAATGGTATCTGTGCTAATTTCTATCTCTGGTTTTATGCAGCACCCCAACTCACCTTTCACCTTAAGCAAATATAAGTTGGTTTTCTAAATTTGAGACCCTGTTCTGTTTTGTAATTCAGTTCATGTGTAGCCAAAAGTATATTCCGTGTATTAGTGATATCTTATGATGTTCAATTTTCTGTGTGACTTATTTCACTTAGAATCATCGTACCTGAATCCACTCATTATGCCACGACGGGCCAGATGACATAGATTTCATTGGTGAGTGATATTCCATTGTACGTACGTACCACAACTTCTTTATCCATTTTTCACTTTCTGGGATATTTAACTTGTACCGTAGACGAGGTTCTTGTAAACAGAGCCGTCTGAAACTTTGGGGTGGCTGTGTGGTTTTGATTTTAATTTCCCTAACCTATAGGACCATAAGTGGAAGTGCCGTAGGCTCCGTTGCTTTGTTTTTTAGGTGTTTCAGGAAACACCATACACTTCTCCAGAGTGGCTGTTGGCAATTTACATCCCTCCCATCAGCATAATAAGGTTCCCTGTTCTCCATGACCTGTGCTGCCTTTCTGGATTTTACACTTTTTTCAGAGGGCCCTTTTGACCGGGGGGCAGTGAGACTTCATTGTAGTGCAGATTTCCTTTACACGCTTGCTTGGTTGGCCAAAAAGGGCGTATGCGTTTTTTCCTGAATATATTCAGGAAAAAACGCATACGCCCTTTTTGGCCAAGTGCATCATTGTCGACGTTCTGCCTCTTTTCCTATGCTTTAAGTGCAATTCCAGTCTACCCCCTGAAATCGTTTTCCTGCAATTCTGCCCCGCTTTCAAGTCCTCTTCGAAGACTTACTTCAATACATTTTTGGACGATAGCTGTCCTTCATAACTCTGCAGTTTTGTGAATTACAGTGCCCCTGAGCTCCTTTCTTCAACTCGCTTTCTTGTGAGCTGGCCGCAAACCCACATGATTGCTTCAGGCCCTAATCTGGTTCCAGTACGGCATGCTGAGCCTTTGGTTAATTCCTCTTCCTGGTGGCAATGAGCATTAAATTTCCACGTGCAGACACCTACAGCTAGTCTCTGATTGGTTCTCCCTATTCCTGTTCATCTTGCGCAGAAATTGCACACTGTGTCAAACAGGAGGTTAAACGCACTGACACTCCAAGCGGGGAGAGTGTTATTATACCGTCCGGAATGGTCAACCCGAGTATCAGGTGACGAAAACTTAGATGCATTTAAAAACGTTGCGCCGTCACAGGGACCATACTCTGGGTTTCCCATGCATGTTTTAGCTAAAGGAAGAATCCCTTAAACCTGGAGAGTTGGGACCCATGGAATGGGTATCATGCAGTATGACTTCAAAGGGTCTGCATTTGCTCACCGAACCTCACCAATGCTATCAGCTCAAAGTGTTCCGCCTTATGTCTCACCCAGCTCTGGGTGTAGATATGGTAAACCCAGGTTGCATCACAAGTCCTGAATGAATTATTTAAGAATTGCTTTCTATTTCACTGTCATTGTGTTTTGTTTTTATAATTCATTTTGATAATGGGATTTATCGGATTTTCACTGCTGCGTTCATACCGCTCTACACACGCTTGATTCTCTTATGGAGACATATAAATCCATGGGTTTGAAGATTCTTACTAGTCAGGTATATTCCTAGGCGTTGAATTTGGGGTGTTGAGTCCATTTTATTGAGCAAGGAGTAGGTCTTGACTATTGCATATTTGGCTTATGGAACGGTATCTGTGCTAATATCAATCTCTGGTTTTATGTAGCACCCCAACTCACCTTTCGCCTTAAGCAAGCATTGGTTGGTTTGCTAAATTTGAGACCCTGTTCTGTTTTGTAATTCAGTTCATGTGTAGCCAACTTTACATTACGTGTATTAGTGATATCTTATGATGTTTCTTTCTCTGTGTGACTAATTTCACTTAGAGTCTTCATACCTGAATCCACTCATTATGCCGCGACGGGCCTGAAGACATAGATTTCATTGCTGAGTGATATTCCATTGTACTTTCAGAGCACAACTTCTTTATCCATTTTCTGCTTTCTGGGATATTTAACTTGTACCATAGATCAGTATATTGTAAACAGAGCAATTCGAAAATTTGGGTTGGCTGCGTCTTTTTGATTTTAATTTCCCTAAACTATAGGACCATAAGTGGAAGTGCCGTAGGTGCCGTTGCTTTGTTTTTTAGGTGTTTGAGGAAACACCATACACTTCTCCAGAGTGGCTGTTGGCAATTTACATCCCGCCCATCAGAATAACAAGGCTTCCTGTTCTCCATGGCCTGTGCTGCCTTTCTGGATTTTACACTTTTTTCAGATGGCCCTTTTGACCGGGGGGCAGTGAGACTTCATTGTAGTGCAGATTACTTTAACATGCTTGCTTGGGTGGCCAAAAAGGGCGTATGCGTTTTTTCCTGAATATATTCAGGAAAAAACGCATACGCACTTTTTGGCCAAGTGCATCATTGTCGACGTTCTGCCTCTTTTCCTATGCTTTAAATGCAATTCCAGTCTACCCCCTGAAATCGTTTTCCTGCCATTCTGCCCCGCTTTCAAGTCCTCTTCGCAGCCTACCTTCAATATATTTTTGGACGATAGCTGTCAATTATAACTCTGCCCGTTTGTGAATTACAGTGTCCCTGAGCTCCTTTCTTCAACTCGCTTCCTTGTGAGCTATCCGCAAACACGCAGGATTGCTTCAGGCCCTAATCTGGTTCTGGCACGGCATGCTGAGCCTTTGGTTAATTCCTCTTCCTGATGGGAAATGAGCGTTAAATTTGCCCGTGCAGACACCTCCAGCTAGTCACTCATTTGTTCTCCCTATTCCTGTTCACCTTGTGCGGAAATTGCAAACTGTGCCAAACAGGAGGTTAAAGGCACTGACTCTCCAAGTGGTGAGAGTGTTAGTAAATGGTCTGGAATTGTGAACACGAGTAAAAGGGGACGAAAACTGAGATGCATTTGAAAAGACTTCCCGGTCACACGGTGCACCATACTCTGGGGTTCCCAAGCATGTTTAAGTTGAAGGAAGTATCCCTTAAACCTGGAGAGTTGGGACCCAAGGATTGGGTACCATGCAGTATGACTTCAAAGGGTCTGCATTTGCTTACCGAACCTCACCAATGCTATCAGCCCGAAGTGTCCAGCCTTATGTCTCACCCATCTCTGGGTGTAGATGTGGTAAATCCAGGTTGCATCACAAGCCCTGAATGAATTATTTAAGAATTGCTCTCTATTTCACTGTCATTGTGTTGTGTTTTTGAAATTTATTTTGATAATGGGATTTAGCTGATTTTCACTGCTGCGTTTATGTCACTGTACAAACGCTTGATTCTCTTACCGAGACATATAAATCCATAGGTATTAAGACTCTTACTCATACCGTATATTCCTAGGTGCTGAATATGGGGTGTTGAGTCCATTTCGTTGACCAGGGAGTAGGTTTTCTCTATTACATATTTGGCTTATGGAACGGTATCTGTGCTAACTTCAATCTCTGGTTTTATGCAGCACCCCAACTCTCCTTTATCCTTAAGCAAGCATAAGTTGGTTTTCTAAATCTGAGACCCCGTTCTGTTTTGTAATTCTGTTCATTTGTAGCCTCGTTTATATTCCATGTATTAGTAGTATCGTATGTCTTTTTCTTTTTGAATTATGTGACTTCGAATGATCATACGTAACTCCTCTGGGGTTGTTACAACTGGCCATATTTCATTGATTTTCAGGCTGAGTAATATTCCACTCTACATAAGTGCCACATCTCTATCCATTTTTTCCCTCCAGAGACATATAAATTATATCCTAGTCGAGGATCTTTTAAACAGAGAGGCGGTAAACATTGGGGTGCCTGTGTCCTCTCCATTTTTGTTTTTCCCAAGATATACGTCCATGAGTGCAAGTGCCCTGTGCTCTGTAGCTCATTTTTTAGATGCTTTAGTAAACACAATACACTTATCCAGAGTGACCGTTGGCAATATACATTTCCACTATATGCCTCACAGGGCTCCCTTTTCTCCTTGCCCTGTCCTGCATTTCTGGTGTTTACACTTTACGAGGAAGGCTCTTCTGACTGATGCGAAGTGATATGTTTTGTAGTATTGATTTCCAGTGCCCACCTGTTTGGTTGGCTAAAAAAGTGTATGCCCTTTTCTTGAATATATACAGAAAAAGACACATTCACCCTTTTTGGCCAACTGCAATGTTGGCAATGTTCAGCCCCTTTTCTTGTGCTTAATGGCGAGTCCTTTCTACCTCTTCCAATCCCTTTTCTGCCTTCTCCATTGCTTACAAGTCCTTTTCTCTGACTTTCCTCAAGACATTTTTCAGTGATAGATATTTTCAACTCTGCAGTTTCGTGAATTTTAGTGTCCCTGAGTTCCATTTTTCAACTTGTGTTTATGGGAACTGGCCACAAAGCAGCGGGATTTCCTCAAGCCCTATTCTGTTTCCATGGGCAACCCTAGCCTTTGGTCAATTCGTCTTCCTGATTGGAAATTAGAGTGACATGTGCCTGTCCGAACACCTAGGACTTGTCTCTCATTGTTCCTCCTCCTTCTGCTTCATCCTCTGGACAAATTCCAAACAGGATGTTGACAGTGCTGACATCTCCAAGTGGGGAGACTGTTCGTAAAGACGCTGGAGGGGTGAACCTGAGCACCAGGAGATGAGGAGATGAGATGCCTTTTCCAAACTCTTCCCGATCAGACGGTATACCATCCTCTGGGTGTGACAGGCATGTTTTAGCTGTAGGAAGTGTCCCATTCATGTGAGGAGAACACCAGGGCTTTTTCAAAATCAGTGTCTCTCCACAGCCCAAACTGGGGAATTTTTTAAGCTACGGCTACACATATGTTCATTAAGGGCTTTGGGAAGTAGGCAGAGTCCAAACTTTAGATGATTGAAGTCTTCAGGATCAGAAGCACTCACCACTGGCTTCCCTTAGGTTCCATTTTAACTGTCATTAATAGATGATGTCAATAAAAACATCTATTCGGTTTCAGATTATTTCCCCTTATAGGTTATTGCAAAATTTTGAGTGTAGTTCCCTGTGCTATACAGTAGTTCCTTGTTGATGATCGATTTTATACATAGCAGTGTGTATGTGTTAATCCCAAACTGTTAATTTATCCCTCCTCCCACCTTTCCCATTTGGTCATAATAAATTATAAGATTTTATACTTCTCAGAAATGGGGGAGCTGAAAGAGAGGTATCATTTTCAATGGAAAAGCATTTAAAACAAGATTGAAGCTTTAACCAAGATTATTAGATGTACATCCTTGGAAAGAAATCACTTCGTTTCTCTAGTATTGACCTGACAAATAAGACCTTTTCACTGAACTTGCTTATAATAAAGTGATGGAAATATCAAATGGAAGTGTTAGAAACATCTTATTTTGCCCGAGCCTTTTACACTGTTCTATGTCAATTACAGTTTGGCTCACACATCTGTTCATTGAAGTTACAATGTTCTCAATTTCTGTTACTGATCCTCCAGAGTGGACCCCAACAAGTGTCCCCCTGCCCAGTGTCATTGGAGCCAACAGATTGAGACTGAGTTTGGTTCAGAAGCAAAGGAAACTTTATATTTTGATCAGAGAATGGAGAGGTGAGAGCATGTGCTACCCCGTGGGCTGTGGGCTGGGCTGCTGTGTAGAGATCCTGTCAGAGTCAGTGGGTGGGAGGGGGCGGAGCTCTCAAGGGCCCAGTTGGCTGCAGCTCAGGCTCTATATCGCGGAGTCTGCACTGTGCTCCAGGAGCTGAGGTGTCGACCCAGCCATTCTGCACTAGGAAATCTGGTCTGAAGTGCCGGCTGTTGAACCTCTGTATGTGGGACCCTAGGAGCACGTGAAATTAGACAAAGCACAAAGGATAAAAAAGGTTAGACTTTATTTTATTGCCCAGATTCTATTTTTATCTCCCAGGGATTTTTAAGGGGCTTTGCCTGGGACAAAGCCCTCTTCTGCATTTTGTCCCCTTCCTCATTCTTAGAGGGCTGAGGGTGCAGACCCTTCATCTGTAACTGCTGAGTGCTGAGTTAGGAGCCCTCATACCCGTGGGCGAGGGTCAGAACTTCTCCCCAGCAGCCTCCAGGTGACGTTGATTGTCCCCAGGCCTCCTGCCTCCCTGCTTGTCCGCCTGAGCACAAGTATTGGTAGTGTTATAGATTCTAATGACCTTTAAGGGTCCAGGAAGGAGATGTGCAGTGATGCTGTGAGGTCCAGTTTCAACCCGCCCCACATTTGTTCGGCCACCTTAGGCTGACCGTTTCTGCCAGCGTAGATGCTCTGACCAGTAGTCTGTGCTTTCTTCAATTAGGCCACTGAATTAACGTAAAAACAGCACCAGGTGTCAGGACCCTGCCTGCTCAACTCCCAGACAGTCCAGGGTCAGTGGTGATGAAGGACCATGACGGCCACTGAGTCAACAGCGTTTTGAAGTAAACAGGAATCCAGCCGGTCTTATTGGCCACCATCATCACAGTGTCTGTAGGCTCTTCTATGGTGACAGCGTGATATACATTCCCCCGCCAAGATTATTACCTCCCCTCTGGGTGCAGTACGTCCTGCAAGCAGTAGTCTACTCTTTTGGGACACACTCTTGTTGTTTTATGAGAGAAACCCCAGGTCAAGTGATGGTCACACGAGTCGTCATGGTGCCCCTTTGCCCCGGTTATCTCTCTGGAGGTTGGAGTTGGAGGGCCTCCTCACTCAAGGTCAGTGTGCCCACGGAGCAAACGCTGCAACTTCAGGGCATGGTTGGGGGTTAGGAGCACCACGTGGTGTCCTTTTCCCTTAGGAGTGAGGTGGCCTTTTGGGCTGCTGATTTCCAGGTTTTCAGATACTGCCAGTATCTTGGCCAGATGTGGTGGTGGGCCAAGCCCCTTGGTGACCGTAGTTTATCCTACCTGGATGGCATTCTTGCATTGTTCCATTTCAAGTGGTCCCAGGTTTTGCACTAATACTCCAATGGCGATTCACCGTTCACCAGGAATGTAAAGGTCAAAGGGTTTAGCTAAATTAGGGAGTTCCAGGGCAAGGGTCTGAATTGACTGCTCTTTCCATTCTTGAAAGGCCACTTCTGGATTCTATTCAAAAGGATCATCATCTTTTCCTTTCAGTGTTTCATATAGAGGCCCAGCTAGTAGACTGTAGTTAGGGATCCAGAAGCAGCAAACCCTGGCCTCCCCAGGAACCCGTAAGCTGTCTTCTAGTTTTAGAAATGGGTAAGGCTGTAAATTGTTTCTTCCCTTTCCTGGGATGGGCTTCTCCGACCTTCTGTGAGAATGAAGCCCAGGCAGGTCACTGTAGTCTGTGATATTTGAGCTTTTTCTTGGACAACTTGTATCCTTTATTGGCTTGGTAGTTCAGAGGTCTCCTTAGTAGGGCTGGCGATCAGAATGTCGTCTGCATATTGAAGGAGTGTTTCCTTTTCCAGAGGTAGAACTTTTAGGTCTTTAGCTGAGCTTTCCCCAAAGATGGTGTGGGAATTTTTGAACCCTTGGTGCAACACGGCCCGGAAGTATTGTTTTAGTTGTATGTTGAGTCCTGCCACTCACAAGCCAAAATTTCTTGTGACTCTGGGACTAATAGAATACAAAAGAAGGCATCATTGAAGACTAATACAGAATACCATGTCCTGGTGGTTGGTAGAATTACCAGCAGGGTGTAGGATTTAGGAACTACTGGAGGTCTATCCTCGGTGGCTTCACTGACTGTCCTGACATCCTTTACCAGGACTCCAGCAGCCCATGGGGCTCTCGAGGTCAGGCCAATCCCAGGATATGGAGCTCACCTGGGCAGGTACCTCACCCCCACCCCAGCCCACGGGGCTCTCGTGTTCATGCCCCTCCCAGGATATGGGGTTCCCTGGGCAGGTTCCCCTGCAGCCCATGGGGCTCTCGTGGTCAGACCCCTCCCCGGATACAGAGCTACCCTTGCAGATACCCTGGCAGGGCTGGGCACACAGGAACCATGCACATCGCCCTCAATTCAGAGCACTCCCAACTCACCTGTCACTCAGATCTGACACAGAGCACCTCAGAGCAGGACTTGAACTAACAAACAGCAGCTCCGACAGGTCTGTGACCCTGGGCATCACTCTGTGTGGCCTCCCTCCACCTGGTCTTCCAGAGACTTCCACTGCACCCGGGGCACCAGGCCTCTGTCTCCACCCACCACCCACCCCTCCTCTCCCTGACTCCTGGGTTCCTCTCATTAGGAGAGGGTTTTCTTGAAGTTGTCTCCCACTCATGGGCCAGATAATATAATTACAAAACAAGCCAGAGCTGCAGCCCCTTGTCTATCCTGACTCTCAGGAGCCCACACCTGTTACTTGGACCTGGCCGATTCAGCAAGTTCCAGTTTCTGCAACTGTGAGCCCCTGAGGGGTGATTATTGGCTGGCCTGGGAAGCCTGACCGTGCCGGCCAGCCCTCCCCAGGTGTGCCTGGTTTGAGATCAATATAAACACCGCTCCAGGCAGCAAGAGCCCCTGCAGCTGTGCCTGACGCCATTTTCTCTGCCCTGTCAGCAGTCTCGGGGGTGGACTGGTGGGAGGGAGTGAGAGGCCATGGCTTTGTTGGTGGCCCAGTGTGAGTGGGGCTCTGCTGGACTTTCTGCAGCAGTTGCCAAGATGCCACCTGCTAAAGAAGAGGATGTGTCACCCATACCTGCCGCTGGAATTTCTCCCTGGGCAGAGGTGAGTGAGGAAGAAAGCAGTGGGGGCCGGAACAGCAGGGGTATCTCAGGCAGGGAAATGGAAAACATCCAGAAGAGCACCCAGGGCCAGGACCATCCTGGCTGGCCTGCAGGCACCAAGTCGGCTGGCATGCTCTTGCTCATGTGGCTCCATGGCCCTTCCTCTAGGATTTCATGTCCTTGTACATATTCAGGTGTTTTACCTGGGAAGGGTGGGAACATTTCAGCAGCAGCTGGCCTGGGGCTCGGCCCACGTTTACTCACAGATGCCTCGGCACGGTCCCCCAGCTTTGCAATGAGGACGCTTGTTGTGTGGGGCCTGCTGGCTGAATGGGAGATGATTCCCCAACACTGACCAACTTCAGAATTGTTTACAACTGGAGCAAGTGCCCTGATACGGTTTTCCTCTGTGTAACTGGTGGGTTCTGTTTTTTTTTCTTTCTTTCGTTTTTGGTTCAAGGTAGATTTTATTCCTCTTTTTTGTATTTACAGATATAAGCATGGAAATAATTTATTCATATAAATACATGTATGTGAAGGGAAGAATATTTTGTCTGTTTTACTTTTTGTAATTTTGAATTTTATTTTATTTTTTTATACAGCAGGTTCTTTTTGGTTATCTATTTTATACATATAAATGTATACATGCCAATCCCAATCTCTCAACTCCTCCCACCACCACCCCACAACAGCTTTCCCCCCTTGGTGTCCATACTTTTGTTGTCTACATCTGTTGCTCTATTTCTGCCTTGCAAAACGGTTCATCTGTACAATTTTTCTAGGTTCCACATATATGCATTAATAGACAATATTTGTTTTTCTATTTCTGACTTACTTCACTCTTTATGACAGTCTCTAGATCCATCAACGTCTCTACAAATGACCCACTTTCATTCCTTTTTATGGCTTAGTGATATTCCATTTTATATATGTACCACATATTTATGCATTCGTCTGTCTGTGGGCATTTAGGTTGCTTCCATTACCTGGATATTGTAAATAGTGATGCAATGAACATTGCGGTGAATGTCTCTTTTTGATTTATGGTTTTGTCTGGGTATATGCCCAGTAGTGGCATTGCTGTATCATATGGTAATTCTATTCTTAGTTTTATAAGAAACTCCATAATGTTCTCCACAGTGACTGTATCAATTTACATTCCCAACAATAGTGGAAGAGGGTTCCTTATCTCCACACCCTTTCCAGCATCTGTTGTTTGTAGATTTTCTGATGATGCCCATTCTAACAGGTGTGAGGTGATACACCATGGATGAGTCTATTTCGTTGAGCAAAGAGTAGGTCTTGCCTATTACATATTTGGCTTATGGAACGGTATGTGTGCTAATTACAATCTCTGGTTTTATACAGCACCCCAACTCAACTTTCCCCTTAAGCAAGCATAAGTTTTTATCTAAATGTGAGACTCTGTTCGGTTTTGTAATTCAGTTTATGTGTAGCCAAGTTTACACTCTCTCTATTAGTGATATCTAATGATAATTATCTTACTCTGTGTGACATATTTCTCTATTTCTCTTAGAATCATCATACTCAAATCCACTCAATTTGCTGCTACAGGCCTGATGACATTGATTTCATTGCTGAGTGATATTCCGTTGTACGTAAGTAGCACAACTCCTTTATCCATTTTTTTCTTTCTGGGATATTTAATTTGTACTGGATTCGAGGTTCTTGTAAACACAGCAGCCCTAAATTTTGTGTTGGCTGTGTCTTGTTGATTTTAATTTTCCTAAGCTATAGGGCCAAAAGTGGAAGTGCCCTAGGGTCTGTAGCTTTGTTTCTCAGATGTTTCAGGATACACCATAAACATCTCCAGAGTGTCTGTTGGCAACTTACCTCCCGCCCATCAGCATAACAAGGCTCCCTGTTCTCCATGGCCTGTCCTGTGTATCTGGTTTTTACACTTTTTTCAGATGGCCCTTTTGACGAATGGGAAATGAGACTTCATTGTAGTGCGGATTTCCATTGCTCGAGTGCTTGGTTGGCCAAAAAGGGCATATGCGTTTTTTCCTGAATATATTCAGGAAAAACTGTATACGCACTTTTGTCCAAGTGCATCACTGTCAAAGATCTGCCGCTTTTCACATGCTTTAAATGCAATTCCAATCTACCTCCTGAAATATGATTCCTGCAATTCTGCCTCGTTTTCAAGTCCTCTTTGCAGACTTACTTCAATATATTTTTGCCAATAGCTATCATTTATAACTCTGCAGGTTTGTGAATTACAGTGCCCGTGATTTCCTTTAAAACTCGTTTCCTTGAAAGCTGGCCACAGAACCGCAGGTTTGCTTCAGGCCGTAATCAGGGTCTAACACGTCACTCTGAGCCTTTGGTTAATTCCTCTTCCTGGTGGGAAATTAGAGTTAAATGTGCCCCTCCAGACACCTGCCTCACTCCCAGCCCCTTGGGGATGTGTGTCCTCTGGTTTGAGGCCCCATGTGCTGGGTCCCTCACCTTTCGCTGATGTGGCCCCACTGGTGTGAGGACACTCCTGCCTGGTTCCCATCCTCTTGGTGATGTGGGCCCTCCGGTGAGAGTCTGATACTGGTTGGGTTACTCACACTTCTGTGAGGTGGGACCTCTTCTCTGAGGTCACTCCTGCCTGGCTGGCACACCCCGCCTTGGCGACGTCGGCCCTCTGGTGGGAGTTGATGCCTGCTGGGAGTCTCCTCCCCTCGGTAATGAGGGCCCTCTGGCATCAGGCCATAACTCCTGGGCTCCAAAAATTTTCTGATGTGCGCCCTGTGGCGCGAGTACACTCCTGCCAGTTTCCCAACCCCATGGGAATGTGGGCCTTCTGCTCTGAGGTCCCAACGTTGGGTTGCTCAGTTTCATGATGAGGGCCCTCAGGTGTGAGTTCACTCCGGCCTGGATCCCATAGCCTCGCTGCTCCTGGCCACCTGCTGGGAGATTCCAACTGCGGGATTCCTCACCTTTTTTCTTCTATGGGCCCTCTGTTTTGAGACTCCTCCTGCCTGCCTCACTCCCAGCCCCTTGGTGATGTGTGTCCTCTTGTTTGAGGCCACGTGTGCTGGGTCCCTCACCTTTCGATGATGTGGCCCCACTGGTGTGAGGACACTCCTGCCTGGTTCCTATCCCTTTGAGGATGTGGGCCCTCTGGTGAAAGTCTGATCCTGGCTGGGTTCCTCACCCTTCTGTGAGGTGGGCCCTCTGCTGTGAGGTCACTCCTGCCTGGCTGGCACACCCCGCCAGGGCAACATCGGCCCTCTTGTGGCAGTTGGAGCCTGCTGGGAGCCTCCTCCCCTCGGTGATGACGGCCCTCTTGCATCAGGCCCTAACTGCTGGGTACCCACATTTTCTGATACGTGCTAAGTGGTGCGAGGACACTCCTGCGAGGTTCCCATCCCCATGGGGATGTGGGCCTTCTGCTCTGAGGTCCCAATGGCTGGGTTGCTCACAGTTTCATGATGTGGGCCCTCTGCTGTGAGTTCACTGCAGCCTGGATCGCATAGACTCGGTGCTCTGGGCCGCCTGCTGGGAGGTTCCCACTGCAGGATTCCTCAGCTTTTTTTTTCTATGGGCCCTGTGTTTTGAGGCTCCTCCTGCCTGCCTCAGTCCAAGCCCCTTGGAGATGTGGGTCTTCTGGTTTAGGCCACATGTGCTGGGTTCCTCACCTTTCTATGATGTGGCCACACTGGTGTGAAGACAGTCCTGCCTGTTTCTGATCCCCTTGGTGATGTGGGCCCTCTTGTGAGAGTCTTATCCTGGCTGGGTTCCTCACCCTTCTGTGAGGTAGGCCTTCTGCTGTGAGGTCACTCCTGCCTGGCTGTCACATGTCACCTTGGCGACATGGGCCCTCAGTTGGGAGTTGGTGCCTGCTTGGAGTCTCCTCCCCTTGGTAATGAGGGCCCTCTGGCATCAGGCCCTAACTTCTGAGTTCCCAAAATTCTCTGATGTGTGCCCTGTGGTGCGAGTACACTTATGCCATGTTCCCAACCACATGGGAATGTGGACCTTCTGCTCTGAGGTCCCAACGGCTGGGTTGCTCAGAGTTTCATGATGAGGGCCCTCTGTTTTGAGTTCAGTCAGGTCTGGATCCCATAGCCTCGCTGCTCCTGGCCGCCTGCTGGGAGGTTCCAACTGCTGGATTCCTCACCATTTTTATTCCATGGGCCCTATGTTTTGAGGCTCCTCCTGCCTGCCTCACTCCCAGCCCCTTGGTGATGTGTGTCCTCTGGTTTGAGGCCACGTGTGCTGGGTCACTCACATTTCGGTGATGATGCCTCACTGGTGTGAGGACACTCCAGCCTGGTTCCCATTCCCTTGGTGATGTGGGCCCTGTGGTGAAAGTCTGATCCTCTTTTGGTTCCTCACACTTTTGTGAGGTGGGCCCTCTGCTCTGAGGTCACTCCTGCCTGGCTGGCACATCCCGCATTGGTGATGGCGGCCCTCTGGTAGCAGTTGGAGCCTGCTGGGAGCCTCCTCTCCTCGGTGATGAGAGCCCTCTGGTGTCAGGCCCTAACTGCTGGGCTCCCCACATTTGCTGATGTGTGCCCACTGGTGCGATGACACTCCTGCTTGGTTCCCTTCCCCATGGGGATGTGGGCCTTGTGCTCTGAGGTCACAATGGCTGGTTTGCTCACAGTTTCATGATGAGGGCCCTCTGTTGTGAGTTCAGCACTGCCTGGATCCCATAGCCTCGGTGCTCTGGGCCGCCTGCTGGGATGTTCCAACTGCTGGGTTCCTCAAGTTTTTTATACAATGGGCCATGTGTTGTGAGGTTAATCCTGCCTGCCTCGCTCCGAAACTCATGGTGATGTGGGTCCTCTGGTTTGAGGCCACATTTTTTGTGTACCTCAACTTTTGATGATGTGGCCCCATGGGTGTGATGATACTCCTGCGTGGTTCACAGCCCCTTGCTGATGTGGGCACTCTGGTGAGAGTCTGATCCTGGCTGGGTTCCTTACCCTTCTGTGAGGTGGGCCCTCTGATGTGAGGTCACTCCTGCCTGGCTGGCTCACATCGCCTTGGCGATGTGGGCACTCTGTTGGCCATGAAAGCATGCTGGGAGCCCCCTACCCTCTTTAATGAGGGCCCTGAAAAAAGGCATATGCACTTTTTGACCAAGTGCATCATTGTCGAGGATCTGCCTCTTCTCCTATGCTTTAAATGCAATTCCCGTCTACCCGTGAAATCGTTTTCCTGCAATTCTGCCCCGCTTACAAGTCCTCTTCGCAGCATTCTTTCAATATTTTTTTGGGGTATAGCGGTCATTTATAACTCTGCAGGTTTTTGAGTTACAGTGCCCCTGAGCTCCTTTCTTCAACTCGCTATCTTGTGAGCTGGCCGCAAACCCGCAGGATTGCTTCAGGCCCTAATCTGGTTCCGGCACGGCATGCTGAGCCTTTGGTTAATTCCTCTTCCTGGTGGGAAATGAGCATTAAATTTGCCCGTGCAAACACCTACAGCTAGTCTCTCATTGGTTCTCCCTATTCCTGTTCATCTTGTGCAGAAATTGCAAACTGTGCCAAACAGGAGGTTAAAGGCAGTGACTCTCCAAGTGGGGAGAGTGTTAGTAAAGGGTCTGGAATGGTGAATCCGAGTAAAAGGGGACGAAAACTGAGATGCATTTGAAAACGTTTCCCGGTCACACGGTGCACCATACTGTGGGTTTCCCATGCATGTTTTAGCTGAAGGAAGAATCGCTTAAACCTGGAGAGTTGGGACCCATGGAATGGGTACCATGCAGTATGACTTCAAAAGGTCTGCATTTGCTCATCGAACCTCACCAATGCTATCAGCCTGAAGTGCCCAACCTTATGTCTCACTCAGCTCTGGGTGTAGATGTGGTAAATCCAGGTTGCATCACAAGCCCTGAATGAATTATTTAAGAATTGCTCTCTATTTCACTGTCCTTGTGTTTTGTTTTTGTAATTCATTTTGATAATGGGATTTATCGGATTTTCTCTGCTGCATTCATCCCACTGTACACACTCTTCATTCTCTTATGGAGACATATAAATCCATGGGTTTGAAGATTCTTACTAGTCAGGTGTATTCCTAGGCTTTGAATATGGGGTGATTAGTCCATTTCGTTGAGCAAGGTGTAGGTCTTGACTATTACATATTTGGCTTATGGAAAGGTATCTGTGCTAATTTCTATCTCTGGTTTTATGCAGCACCCCAACTCACCTTTCCCCTTAAGCAAGCATAAGTTGGTTTTCTAAATTTGAGACCCTGTTCTGTTTTGTAATTCAGTTCATGTGTATCCAAGTTTACATTTTGTGTATTAGTGATATCTTATGATGTTTCATTTTCTGTGTGACTTATTTCACTTAGAATCATCGTACCTGAATCCACTCATTATGCTGCGACAGGCCTGATGACACAAATTTCATTGCTGAGTGATACTCCATTGTACGTACGTAAAACAACTTCTTTATCCATTTTTCACATTCTGGGATATTTAACTTGTACCGTAGACGAGGTTCTTGTAAACAGAGCCGTCCGAAATTTTGGGTTGGCTGTGTGTTTTTGATTTTAATTTCCCTAAGCTATAGGACCATAAGTGGAAGTGCCGTAGGCTCCGTTGCTTTGTTTCTTAGGTGTTCCAGGAAACACCATACACTTCTCCAGAGTGGCTGTTGGCAATTTACATCCCGCCCATCAGCATAACAAGGCTCCCTGTTCTCCATGGCCTGTCCTGCATTTCTGGATTTTACACTTTTTTCAGATGGCCCTTTTGACCGGGGGGCAGGGAGACTTCATTGTAGTGCAGATTTCTTTAACATGCTTGCTTGGTTGGCCAAAAAGGGCGAATGCGTTTTTTCCTGAATATATTCAGGAATAAACGCATACACTCTTTTTGGCCAAGAGCATCATTGTCGACGTTCTGCCTCTTTTCCTATGCTTTAAATGCAATTCCCGTCTACCCCCTGAAATCGTTTTACCGCAATTCTGCCATACATAGAAGTTCTCTTCGCAGCCTTCCTTCAATATATTTTTGGACGATAGCTGTCATTTATAACTCTGCAGGTTTGTGAGTTACAGTGCCCCTTAGCTCCTTTCTTCTACTCGCTATCTTGTGAGCTGGCCGCAAACCCGCAGGATTGCTTCAGGCCCTAATCTGGTTCCGGCATGGCATGCTGAGCCTTAGGTTAATTCCTCTTCCTGGTGGGAAATGAGCGTTAAATTTGCCCGTGCAGACAGCTACAGCTAGTCTCTCATTGGTTCTCCCTATTCCTGTTCATCTTGCGCAGAAATTACAAACTGTGCCAAACAGGAGGTTAAAGGCAGTGACTCTCCAAGTGGGGAGAGTGTTAGTAAAGGGTCTGGAATGGTGAACCCGAGTAAAAGGGGACAAAAACTGAGATGCATTTGAAAACCTTTGCCGTTCACACGGTGTACCATACTGTGGGTTTCCCATGCATGTTTTAGCTGAAGGAAGAATCCCTTAAACCTGGAGAGTTGGGTCCCATGGAATGGGTACCATGCAGAATGACTTCAAAGGGTCTGCATTTGCTCATCGGACCTCACCAATGCTATCAGCCCAAAGTGTCCAACCTTATGTCTCACTCAGCTCTGGGTGTAGATGTGGTAAATCCAGGTTGCATCACAAGCCCTGAATGAATTATTTAAGAATTGCTCTCTATTTCACTGTCCTTGTGTTTTGTTTTTTAATTCATTTTGATAATGGGATTTATCGGATTTTCACTGCTGCATTCATCCCACTGTACACAGGCTTCATTCTCTTACGGAGACATATAAATCCATGGGTTTGAAGATTCTTACTAGTCAGGTGTATTCCTAGGCGTTGAATATGGGGTGTTTAGTCCATTTCGTTGATCAAGGTGTAGGTCTTGACTATTACATATTTGGCTTATGGAAAGGTATCTGTGCTAATTTCTATCTCTGGTTTTATGCAGCACCCCAACTCACCTTTCCCCTTAAGCAAGCATAAGTTGGTTTTCTAAACTTGAGACCATGTTCTGTTTTGTAATTCAGTTCATGTGTAGCCAAGTTTACATTCCGTGTATTAGTGATATCTTACGATGTTTCATTTTCTGTGTGACTTATTTCACTTAGAATCATCGTACCTGAATCCACTCATTATGCCGCGGCAGGCCTGATGACATATATTTCATTGGTGACTGGTATTCCATTGTACGTACGTACCACAACTTCTTTATCCATTTTTCACTTTCTGGGATATTTAACTTGTACCGTAGCCGAGGTTTTTGTAAACAGAGCCGTCCGAAACTTTGGGGTGGCTGTGTGTTTTTGATTTAAATTTCCCTAAGCTATAGGACCATAATTGGAAGTGCAGTAGGCTCCGTTGCTTTGTTTTTTAGGTGTTCCAGGAAACACCATACACTTCTCCAGAGTGGCTGTTGGCAATTTACATCCCGCCCATCAGCATAACAAGGCTCCCTGTTCTCCATGGCCTGTGCTGCCTTTCTGGATTTTACACTATTTTCAGATGGCCCTTTTGACCAGGGGGCAGTGAGACTTCATTGTAGTGCAGATTTCTTTAACATGCTTGCTTGGTTGGCCAAAGAGTGCGTATGGTTTTCTTCCTGAATATATTCAGAAAAAAACGCATACGCCATTTTTGGCCAAGAGCATCATTGTCGACGTTCTGCCTCTTTTCCTATGCTTTAAATGCAATTCCCGTCTACCCCCTGAAATCGTTTTCATGCAATTCTGCCCCAATTACAAGTCGTCTTCGCAGCCTTCCTTCAATATATTTTTGGACGATAGCTGTCATTTATAACTCTGCAGGTTTGTGAGTTACAGTGCCCCTGAGCTCCTTTCTTCAACTCGCTATCTTGTGAGCTGGCCGCAAACCCACAGGATTGTTTCAGGCCCTAATTTGGTTCCGGCACGGCATGCTGAGCCTTTGGTTAATTCCTCTTCCTGGTGGGAAATGAGCATTAAATTTGCCCGTGCAGACACCTACAGATAGTCTCTCATTGGTTCTCCCTATTCCTGTTCATCTTGCGCAGGAATTGCAAACTGTGCCAAACAGCAGGTTAAAGGCACTGACTCTCCAAGTGGGGAGAGTGTTAGGAAAGGGTCTGGAATGGTGAACACGAGTAAAAGGGGACGAAAACTGAGATGCATTTGAAAACGTTTGCCGGTCACACGGTGCACCATACTGTGGGTTTGCCATGCATGATTTAGCTGAAGGAAGAATTCCTTAAACCTGGAGAGTTGGGACCCATGGAATGGGTACAATGCAGTATGACTTCAAAGGGTTTGCATTTGCTCATCGAACCTCACCAATGCTATCAGCCCGAAGTGCCCAACCTTATGTCTCACTCAGCTCTGGGTGTAGATGTGGTAAATCCAGGTTTCATCACAAGCCCTGAATGAATTATTTAAGAATTGCTCTCTATTTCACTGTCAGTGTGTTTTGTTTTTGTAATTCATTTTGATAATGGGATTTATCGGATTTTCTCTGCTGCATTCATGCCGCTGTACACACGCTTCATTCTCTTATGGAGACATATAAATCCATGGGTTTGAAGATTCTTACTAGCCAGGTGTATTCCTAGGTGTTGAATATGGGGTGTTTAGTCCATTTCGTTGAGCAAGAGGTAGGTCTTGACTATTACATATTTGGCTTATGGAAAGGTGTCTGTGCTAATTTCTATCTCTGGTTTTATGCAGCACCCCAACTCACCTTTCCCCTTAAGCAAGCGTAAGTTGGTTTTCTAAATTTGAAACCCTGTTCTGTTTTGTAATTCAGTTCATGTGTAGCCAAGTTTACATTCCGTGTATTAGTGATATCTTATGATGTTTCATTTTCTGTGTGAATTATTTCACTTAGAATCATCATACCTGAATCCACTCAATATGCCGCGACGTGCCTGATGACATAGATTTCATTGCTGAGTGACATTCCATTGTACGTACGTACCACAACTTTTTTATCCATTTTTCACATTCTGGGATATTTAACTTGTACCGTAGACGAGGTTCTTGTAAACAGAGCCGTCTGAAACTTTGGGGTGGCTGTGTGTTTTTATTTTAATTTCCCTAAGCTATAGGGCCATAAGTGGAAGTGCCATAGGCTCCGTTGCTTTGTTTTTTAGGTTTTCCAGGAAACACCATACTCTTCTCCAGAGTGGCTGTTGGCAATTTACATCCCGCCCATCAGCATAACAAGGCTCCCTCTTCTCCATGGTCTGTGCTGCCTTCCTGGATTTTACACTTTTTTCAGATGGCCCTTTTGACCGGGGAGCAGTGAGACTTCATTGTAGTGCAGATTTCTTTAACATGCTTGCTTTGTTGGCCAAAAAGGGCGTATACGTTTTTTCCTGAATATATTCAGGAAAAAACGCATACGCCCTTTTTGGCCAAGAGCATCACTGTCGACGTTCTGCCTCTTTTCCTATGCTTTAAATGCAATTCCCGTCTACCCCCTGAAATCGTTTTCCTGCAATTCTGCCATGCATAGAAGTTCTCTTCGCAGCCTTCCTTCAATATATTTTTGGACGATAGCTGTCATTTATAACTCTGCATGTTTGTGAGTTTCAGTGCCCCTGAGCTCCTTTCTTCTACTCGCTATCTTGTGAGCTGGCCGCAAACCCGCAGGATTGCTTCAGGTCCTAATCTGGTTCCAGCATGGCATGCTGAGCCTTAGGTTAATTCCTCTTCCCTGTGGGAAAAGAGCGTTAAATTTGCCTGTGCAGACAGCTACAGCTAGCCTCTCATTTGTTCTCCCTATTCCTGTTCATCTTGCGCTGAAATTGTAAACTGTGCCAAACAGGAGGTTAAAGGCACTGACTCTCCAAGTGGGGAGAATGTTAGTTAAGCGTCTGGAATGGTGAACCCGAGTATAAAGGGAGGAAAACTGAGATGCATTTGAAAACGTTTCCCAATCACATGGTGGACGATACTCTGGGTTTCCCATACATGATTTAGCGGAAGGAAGAATCCCTTAAACCTGGAGAGTTGGGACCCATGGAATGGGTACCATGCAGTATGACTTCAAAGGGTCTGCATTTGCTCACCGAACCTCACCAATGCTATCAGAACGAAGTGTCCGGCCTTATGTCTCCCCATCTCTGGGTGTAGATGTGGTAAATCCAGGTTGCATCAGAAGCCCTGAGTGAATTATTTAAGAATTGCTCTCTATTTCACTGTCATTGTGTTGTGTTTTTGAAATTTATTTTGATAATGGGATTTATCAGATTTTCACTGCTGCGTTCAGGCCACTGAACACACGCTTGATTCTCTTACGGAGACATATAAATCCATGGGTTTTAAGATTCTTACTAGGCAGGTATATTCCTAGGCGTTGAATATGGGGTGTTGAGTCCATTTCGTTGAGCAAGGAGTAGGTCATGTCTATTACATATTTGGCTTATGGAATGGTTTCTGTGCGTATTTATATCTGTTTTTATGCAGCACCCAAACTCACCTTTCCCAAAAAGCAAGCATAAGTTGGTTTTCTAAATTGGAGACCCTGTTCTGTTTTGTAATTCAGTACATGTGTAGCCAAGTTTACATTCCGTGTATTAGTGATATCTTATGATGTTTCTTTTTCTGTGTGACCTATTTCACTTAGGATCATCGTACCTGAATCCACGCATTATGCCGCTATGGGCCTGATGACATAGGTTTCATTGCTGAGTGATATTCCATTGTACGTACGTACCACAACTTCTTTATCCATTTTTCGCTCTCTGGGATATTTAACTTGTACCGTAGACGAGGTTCTTGTAAACAGAGCCGTTCCAAACGTTGGGGTGGCTGTGTGGTTTTGATTTCAATTTCCCTAACTATAGGACCATAAGCGAAAGTGCCATAGGCGGTGTTGCTTTTGTTATTTATGTGTTTCAGGAAACACCATACACTTCTCCAGAGTGGCTGTTGGCAATTCACATCCCGCCCATCAGCATAACAATGCTCCCTGTTCTCCATGGCCTGTCCTGCCCCTCTGGATTTTATACTTTTTTCAGATGGCCCTTTTGAGCGGGGGGCAGTGAGACTTCATTGTAGTGCAGATTTCTTTAACATGCTTGCTTGGTTGGCCAAAAAGGGCGTATGCGTATTTTCCTGAATATATTCAGAAAAAAACGCATACGCCGTTTTAGGCCAAGTGCATCATTCTCGCCGTTCTGCCTCTTTTCCTATGCTTTAAGTGCAATTCCAGTCTACCCCCTGAAATCGTTTTCCTCAATTTCTGCCCAACTTCCAAGTCCTCTTCGCAGCCTTCCTTCAATATATTTTTGGACGATAGCTGTCATTTATAACTCTGCAGGTTTGTGAATTACAGTGCCCTTGAGCCCCTTTCTTCAACTCGCTTTCCTGTGAGCTGGCCGCAAAACCGCAGGATTGCTTCAGGCCCTAATCTGGTTCCGGCACAGCATGCTGAACCTTTGGTTAATTCCTCTTCCTAGTGGGAAATGTGTGTTACATTTGCCCTTGCAGACACCTACAGCTGGTATCTCATTGGTTCTCACTTTTCCTATTCATCTTGCACAGAATTTGCAAACTGTGCCAAACAGGAGGTTAAAGGCACTGACTCTCCAAGTGGGGAGAGTGTTAGTAAACCGTGTGGAATGGTGAACCCGAGTACCAGGGGAAGAAAACTGTGATGCATTTGAAAACGATTCCCACTCACAGGGAGGACGTTACTCTGGGTTTCCCATGCATGTTTTAACGGAAGGAAGAATCCCTTAATCCTGGAGAGTTGGGACCCATGGAATGGTACCATGCAGTATGACTTCATACGGTCTGAATTTGCTCACGGAACCTCACCAATGCTATCAGCCCGAAGTGTGCAGCGTTATGTTTCACCCAGCTCTGGGTGTAGATGTGGTAAATCCAGGTTGCATCACAAGCCCTGAATGAATTATTTAAGAATTGTTCCCTATTTCACTCTCATTGTGTTCTGTATTTGAAATTTATTTTGATAATGGGATTTATCGGATTTTCACTGCTGCGTTTATGCCGCTGTACACACGTTGATTCTCTTACGGAGACATATAAATCCATGGGTTTTAAGATTCTTACTAGTCAGGTATATTCCTAGGCGTTGAATATGGAGTGTTGAGTCCATTTCGTTGAGCAGCGAGTAGCTCTTGACTATTACACATTTGGCTTATGGAACGGTATCTGTACTACTTTCAATCTCTGGTTTTATGCAGCATCCCAACTCACCTTTCCCCATTAGCAAGCATAAGTTGGGTTCCTAATTTCAGACCCTGTTCTGTTTTGTATTTCAGTTCATGTGTAGCCAAGTTTACATTCCGTGTATTAGTGATATCTTATGTTGCTTTAAATGATATCTTATGTTGTGTGTCTTTTTCTTTTGAATTATGTGACTTCGAACGATCATACGTAACTCCTCTGGAGTTGTTACAACTGGCCGTATTTCTTTGATTTCCAGGCTGAGTAAAATTCCGGTCTACGTAAGTACCACATCTCTATCCATTTTTTCCCTCCAGAGACATTTAAGTTATATCCTAGTCGAGGATCTTTTAAACTGAGAGGCGGTAAATATTGGGGTGCCTGAGTCCTCTCGATTTTTGTTTTTCCCAAGATATACGTCCATGAGTGCTAGTGCCCTGTGCCCTGTAGCTCATTTTTTAGATGCTTTAGTAAACACAATACACTTCTCCAGAGTGACCAGTGGCAATATACGTTTCCACTATAAGCCTCACAGGGCTCCCTTTTCTCCTTGCCCTGTCCTGCATTTCTGGTGTTTACACTTTATGAGGAAGGCTCTTCTGACTGATGCGAAGTGATATCTTTTGTAGTATTGATTTCCAGTGCCCACCTGTTTGGTTGGCTAAAAAGTGTATGCCCTTTTCTTGAATATATACAGAAAAAAACGCATATACACTTTTTGGCCAACGGCAATGTTGGCAATGTTCAACCCCTTTTCTTGTGCTTAATGGCGAGTCCTTTTACCTCTTCCAATCCCTTTCCTGCCATTCTCCATTGCTTACAAGTCCTTTTCTCTGACTTTCCTCAAGACATTTTTCAGTGATAGATATTTTCAACTCTGCAGTTTCGTGAATTTTAGTGCCCCTGAGTTCCATTTTTCAAATTGTGTTTATGGGAACTGGCCACAAAGCAGTGGAATTTCCTCAAGCCCTATTCTGTTACCATGGGCAACCCTAGCCTTTGGTCAATTCGTCTTCCTGATTGGAAATGAGAGTGACATGTGCCTGTCCGAACACCTAGGACTTGCCAGTCATTGTTCCTCCTCCTTCCGCTTCATCCTCTGGACAAATTCCAAACTGTATGCAACAGGATTTTGACAATGCTGACATCTCCAAGTGGGGAGACTGTTATTAAAGACGCTGGAGGGGTGAACCCTAGTACCAGGAGATGAGGAGATGAGATGCCTTTTCCAAACTCATCCTGATCAGACGGTATACCATCCTCTGGGTGTGACAGGCAAGTTTTAGTTGTAGGAAGGGTCCCATTCATGTGAGGAGAACACCAGGGCTTTTTCAAAATCAGTGTCTCTCCACAACCCAAACTGGGGAATTTTTTAAGCTACGGCTACACATATGTTCATTAAGGGCCTTGGGAAGTAGGCAGAGTCCAAGCTTTAGATGATTGAAGTCTTCAGGGTCAGAAGCACTCACCACCGGCTTCCCTTAGGTTCCATTTTAACTGTCATTGATAGATGATGTCAATAAAAATATCTATTCTTTTTCAGATTATTTCCCCTTATAGGTTATTGCAAAATATTGAGTGTAGTTCCCTGTGCTATACAGTAGTTCCTTGTTGATGATCGATTTTATACATAGCAGTGTGTATGTGTTAATCCCAAACTGTTAATTTATCCCTCCTCCCAACTTTCCCCTTTGGTAATAATAAATTATAAGATTTTATACTTCTCAGAAATGGGGGAGCTGAAAGAGAGGTATCATTTTCAATGGAAAAGCATTTAAAACAAGATTCAAGCTTTAACCAAGGTTATTAGATGTACATCCTTGGAAAGAAATCACTTCGTTTCTCTAATATTGACCTGACAAATTAGACAAACCTTTTCACTGAACTTGCTTATAATAAAGTGATGGAAATATCAAATGGAAGTGTTAGAAACATCTTATTTTACCCGAGCCTTATACACTGTTCTATGTTAATTACAGTTTGGCTCACACATCTGTTCATTGAAGTTACAATGTTCTCAATTTCTGTTACTGATCCTCCAGAGTGGACCCCAACAAGTGTCCCCCTGCCCGGTGTCATTGGAGCCAACAGATCGAGACTGAGTTTGGTTCAGAAGCAAAGGAAACTTTATATTTTGATCAGAGAATGGAGAGGTGAGAGCATGTGTTACCCTGTGGGCTGTGGGCTGGGCTGCTGTGTAGAGATCCTGTCAGAGTCAGTGGGAGGGAGGGGGCGGAGCTCTCGAGGGCCCGGTTGGCTGCAGCTCAGGATCTATATCACGGAGTCTGCACTGGGCCCCAGGAGCTGATGTGTCGACCCAGCCATTCTGCACTAGAAAATCTGGTCTGAAGTGCCAGGTGTGGAACCAATGTATGCGGGACTCTAGGAGCACGTGAAATTAGACAAAGCACAAAGGATAAAAAAGTTTAGACTTTATTTTATTGCCCAGATTCTATTTTTATCTCACAGGGATTTTTAAGGGGTTTGCCTGGGACAAACCCCTCTTCTGCCTTTTGTCCCCTTCCTCATTCTTGGAGTGCTGAGGGTGCAGACCCTTCTTCTGTAACTGCTGAGTGCTGAGTTAGGAGCCCTCATACCCGCGGGTGAGGGTCAGATCTTCTCCCCAGTAGCCTGCAGATGACATTGATTGTTCCCAGGCCTCCTGCCTCCCTCTTCGTCCGCCTGAGCACCAGTATTGGAAGTGTGATAGATTCTAATGACCTTTAAGGGTCCAGGAAGGAGATGTGCAGTGATGCTGTGAGGTCCAGTTTCACCCCGCCCCACATTTGTTCGGCCAACTTAGGCTGACCTTTTCTGCCAGGCTAGATGCTCTGACCAGTAGTCTGTGCTTTCTTCAATTAGACCCCTGAATTAACGTAAAAACAGCACCAGGTGTCAGGACTCTGCCCGCTCAACTCCTAGACAGTCCAGGGTCAGTGGTGATGATGGACCATGATGGCCACTGAGTTAACAGCCTTTTGAAGTAAACAGGAGTCCAGCCGGTCTTATTGGCCACCATCATCACGGTGTCTGTAGGCTTTTCTATGGTGACAGCGTGATATACGGTTCCCCCGCCAAGATTATTAGGTCCGCTCTGGGTGCAGTAAGTCCTGCAAGCAGTAGTCTACTCTTTTGGGACACACTCTTGTTGTTTTATGAGAGAAACTCCAGGTCAAGTGATGGTCACACGAGTCGTCATGTTGCCCCATTGCCCCCGGTTATCTCTCTGGAGGTTGGAGTTGGAGGGCCTCCTCACTCGAGGTCAGTGTGCCCACGGAGCAAACGCTGCAACTTCAGGGCATGCCTGGGGGTTAGGATCACCACGTGTGGTCCTTTTCCCTTAGGAGGGAGGTGGCCTTTTGGGCTGCTGATTTCCAGGTTTTTAGATACTGCCAGTATCTTGGCCAGATGTGGTGGTGGGCCAAGCCCCTTGGTGACCGTAGTTTATCCTACCTGGATGGCATTCTTGCATTGTTCCATTTCAAGTGGTCCCAGGTTTTGCACTAATACCCCAATGGCGATTCACCTTTCACCAGGAATGTAAAGGTCAAAGGGTTTAGCTAAATTAGGGAGTTCCAGGGCAAGGGTCTGAATTGACTGCTCTTTCCATTCTTGAAAGGCCACTTCTGGATTCTATTCTAAAGGATCATCATCTCTTCCTTTCAGTGTTTCATATAGAGGCCCAGCTAGTAGACTGTCGTTAGGGATCCAGAAGCAGCAAACCCTGGCCTCCCCAGGAAGCCCTCAGCTGTCTTCTAACTTTAGAAAGGGGTAAGGCTGAAAATTGTTTCTTCTCTTTCCTGGAATGGGCTTCTCCGTCCTTCTGTGAGAATGAAGCCCAGGCAGGTCACCACAGTCTGTGATATTTGAGCTTTTTCTTGGACACCTTCTATCCTTTATTGGCTTGGTAGTTCAGAGGCCTCCTTAGTAGGGCTGGTGACCAGAATGTCATCTGCATATTGAAGGAATGTTTCCTTTTCCAGAGGTAGAACTTTTAGGTCTTTAGCTGAGCTTTCCCCAAAGATGGTGTGGGAATTTTTGAACCCTTGGGTCAAGACGGCCCGGAAATATTGTTTTAGTTGTATGTTGAGTCCTGCCACTCACAAGCCAAAATTTCTTGTGACTCTGGGACTAATGGAATACAAAAGAAGGCATCATTGAAGACTAATACAGAATACCAAGTCCTGGTGGTTGGTAGAATGACCAGCAGGGTGTAGGATTTAGGAACTACTGGAGGTATATCCTCAGTGGCTTCACTGACTGTCCTGACATCCTTTACCAGGACTCCAGCAGCCCATGGGGCTTTCGAGGTCAGGCCAAACCCAGGATATGGAGCTCACCTGGGCATGTACCCCACCCCCAAGCTAGCCCACGGGGCTCTCGTGTTCAGGCCCCTCCCAGGATATGGTGTTCCCTGGGCACGTCCCCTGCAGCCCATGGGGCTCTCGTGGTCAGGCCGCTCCCAGTATACAGAGCTACCCTTGCAGGTACCATGGCAGGGCTGGGCACACAGGAACCGTGCACATAGCCCTAATTGCAGAGCACTCCCAGCTCACCTGTCGCTCAGGTCTGACACAGAGCACCTCAGAGCAGGACTTGAACTAACAAACAGCAGCTCTGACAGGTCTGTGACCCTGGGCATCACTCTGTGTGGCCTCCCTCCACCTGGTCTTCCAGAGACTTCCACTGCACCCGGGGCACCAGGCCTCTGTCTCCACCCACCACCCAACCCTCCTCTCCCTGACTCCTGGCTTCCTCTCATTAGGAGAGGGTTTTCTTGAAATTGTCTCCCACTCATGGGCCAGATAATATGATTTGAAAACAAGCCAGAGCTGCAGAGCCTTGTCTATCCTGACTCTCAGGAGCCCACACCTGTTCCTTGGACCTGGCCAATTCAGCAAGTTCCATTTTCCACAACTATGAGCCCCTGAGTGGTGATTATTGGCTGGCCTGGGAAGCCTGACCGTGCTGGCCAGCCCTCCCCAGGTGTGCCTGGGTTCAGATCAATATAAACACCGCTCCAGGCAGCAAGAGCCCCTGCAGCTGTGCCTGACGCCATTTTCTCTGCCCTGTCAGCAGTCTTGGGGCTGGGCTCGTGGGAGGGAGTGAGAAGCCATGGCTTTGTGGGTGGCCCAGTGTGAGTGGGGCTCTGCTGGACTTTCTGCAGCAGTTGCCAAGATGCCACCTGCTAAAGAAGAGGATGTGTCACCCATACCTGCTGCTGGAATTTCTCCCTGGGCAGAGGTGAGGAAGGAAGAAAGCAGTGGGGGCCGGGACAGCAGGGGTATCTCAGGCAGGGAAATGGAAAGCTTCCAGAAGAGCACCCAGGGCCAGGACCATCCTGGCTGACCTGCAGACACCATGTCGCCTGGCATGCTGTCGCTCATGTGGCTCCATAGCCCTTCCTCTAGGCTTTCAAGTCCTTGTACATATTCAGATGTTTTACCTGGGATGGGTGGGAACATTTCAGCAGCAGCTGGCCTGGGTCTCGGCCCACGTTTACTCACAGATGCCTCGGCACGGTACCCCAGCATTGCAATTGGGACGCTTGTTGCGTGGGGCCTGCTGGCTGAATGGGAGATGATTCCCCACCACTGACCAACTTCAGAATTGTTTACAACTGGAGCAAGTGCCTTGATACGGTTTTCCTTTGTGTAACTGGTGGGTTCTGTTTTTTTTTTTTCTTTTTTTCGTTTTTGGTTCAAGGTAGATTTTATTCCTCTTTTTTGTATTTACAGATATAAGCATGGAAATAATTTATTCATATAAATACATGTATGTGAAGGGAAGAATATTTTTTCTGTTTTACTTTTTTAAATTTTATTTTTTTAAATTTGAATTTTATTTTATTTTTTTATACAGCAGGTTCTTTATGGTTATCTATTTTATACATATAAATGTATACATGCCAATCCCAATCTCTCAACTCCTCCCACCACCACCCACCCAACAGCTTTCCCCCCTTGGTGTCCATACGTTTGTTGTCTAGATGTGTTGCTCTATTTCTGCCTTGCAAAACGGTTCATCTGTACAATTTTTCTAGGTTCCACATATATGCATTAATATACAAGATTTGTTTCTCTCTTTCTGACTTACTTCACTCTGTATGACAGTCTCTAGATCCATGAACGTCTCTACAAATGACCCAATTTCATTCCTTTTTACGGCTTAGTAATATTCCATTTTATATATGTACCTCATCTTTATGCATTCGTCTGTCTGTGGGCATTTAGGTTGCTTCCATTACCTGGATATTGTAAATAGTGATGCAATGAACATCACGATGAATGTCTCTTTTTGATTTATGGTTTTGTCTGGGTATATGCCCAGTAGTGGGATTGCTGTATCATATGGTATTTCTATTGTTAGCTTTATAAGAAACTCCATAATGTTCTCCAGAGTGACTGTATCAATTTACATTCCCAACAATAGTGGAAGAGGGTTCCTTATCTCCACACCCTTTCCAGCATTTGTTGTTTGTAGATTTTCTGATGATGCCCATTCTAACAGGTGTGAGGTGATACACCATGGATGAGTCTATTTCGTTGAGCAAAGAGTAGGTCTTGTCTATTACATATTTGGCTTATGGAACGGTATGTGTGCTAATTTCAATCTCTGGTTTTATACAGCACCCCAACTCAACTTTCCCCTTAAACAAGCATAAGTTTTTTACCTAAATGTGAGACTCTGTTCGGTTTTGTAATTCAGTTTATGTGTAGCCAAGTTTACACTCCCTCTATTAGTGATATCTTATGATAATTATCTTTCTTTGTGTGACATATTTCTCTTAGAATCATCATACTCAAATCCACTCAATTTGCTGCTACAGGCCTGATGACATTGATTTCATTGCTGAGTGACATTCCGTTGTACGTAAGTAGCACAACTCCTTTATACATTTTTTTTCTTTCTGGGATATTTAATTTGTACTGGACTTGAGGTTCTCGTAAACACAGCAGCCCTAAATTTTGTGTTGGCTGTGTCTTGTTGAGTTTAATTTTACTAAGCTATAGGGCCATAAGTGGAAGTGCCCTAGGCTCTGTAGCTTTGTTTTTTAGATGTTTCAGGATACACCATAAACATCTCCAGAGTGTCTGTTGGAAATTTACATCCCGCCCATCAGCATAACAAGGCTCCGTGTTCTCCATGGTCTGTCCTGTGTTTCTGGTTTTTACACTTCTTTGCAGACTTACTTCAATATATTTTTGACAATAGCTGTCATTTATAACTCTGCAGGTTTGTAAATTACAGTGCCCCTGATTTCCTTTCTTAACTCGTTTCCTTGTAAGCTGGCCACAAAACCGCAGGTTTGCTTCAGGCCGTAATCTGGTTCTGGCACGGAACGCTGACCGTTTGGTTAATTCCACTTCCTGGTGGGAAATGAGAGTTAAATGTGCCCGTCCAGACACCTGCCTCACTCCCAGCCCCTTAGTGATGTGTGTCCTCTGGTTTGAGACCACATGTGCTGGGTTCCTCACCTTTCAATGATGTGGCCCCAATGGTGTGAGGAAACTCCTGCCTGGTTCCAATCCCCTTGGTGATGTGGGCCCTCTGGTGAGAGTCTGATCCTGGCTGGGTATCTCACCCTTCTGTGAGGTGGGCCCTCTGCTGTGAGGTAACTCCTGCCTGGCTTGCTCCCGTTGCCTTGGAGATGTAGGCCCTCTGGTGGCAGTTGGAGCCTGCTGGGTGCCTCCTCTCCTCGGTGATGAGTGCCCTCTGGCGTCAGGTTCTAACTGCTGTGCTCCCCACGTTTTTTGATGTGAGCCCAGTGATGCCAGGACACTCTTGTAAGGTTCCCATCCCCATGGGGATGTGGCCCTTCTGCTCTGAGGTCCCAACGCCTGGGTTGCTTACAGTTTCATGGTGTTGGCTCTCTGGTGTTAGTTCACTCAGGCCTAGATCCCATAGCCTCTGTGCTCTGGGCCACCTGCTGCGAGGTTCCAACTGCTGGATTCCTCACCATTTTTATTCTTTGTGCCCTGTGTTGTGAGGCACCTCCTGCCTGCCTCACTCCCCACCATTGGTGATGTAGGTCCTGTGGTTTGAGGCTACATGTGCCGGTTTCCTCACCTTTTAGTGATGTGACCCCACTGGTGTGAGGACACTCCTGCCTGGTTCCCATCCCCTTGGTGACGTGGGCCCTCTGGTGAGAGTCTGATCCTGCCTGGATTCTTCACACTTCTGGGAGGTGGGCCCTCTTCTGTGAGGTCACTCCTGCCTGTCTGGCACACGTCACCTTGGCCACGTGGGCCCTCTGGTTGCAGTTGGAGCAGGCTGGGAGCCTCCTCCCCTCGGTGATGAGGGCCCTCTGGCATCAGGCCCTAACTGCTGGGCTCCCCACATTTTCTGATGTTTGCCCACTGGTGTGATGACACTCCTGCCAGGTTCCCATCCCCATGGGGATGTGGGTCTTCTGCTCTGAGGTCCCAAAGGCTGGGTTGCTCACAGTGTCAGGATGTGGGCCCTCTGCTGTGAGTACCCGCCGGCATGGATTCCATAGCCTTGGTGCTCTGGGCCACCTGCTTGGAGCTTCCAACTGCTGGATTCCTCACCTTTTTTATTCTATGGACCGTCTGTTGTGAGTCTCCTCCTGCATGCCTCACTCCCAGCCCCTTCGTGATGTGTGTCCTCTTGTTTGAGGCCACACGTCCGGGGTTCCACACATTTCGATGATGTGGCCCCACTGGTGTGAGGGCACTCCTGCCTGGTTCCCATCCACTTGGTGATATGTGCCCTCTGGTGAGAGTCTTATCCTGGTTGGGTTCGTCACACTTCTGTGAAGTGAGCCCTCTGCTCTGAGGCCAATCCTGCCTGGGTGGCGCACCCTGCCTTGGCGACATCGGCCCTCTGGTGGCAGTTGGAGCCTGCTGGGAGCCTCCTCCCCTTGGTGATGAGGGCGCTGTGGCGTCAGGCTTTAACTGCTGGCCTCCCAACATTTTCTGATGTGTGCCCACTGGTGCGATGACACTCCTGCCAGGTTCCCATCCCCAAGGGGATGTGGGCCTTGTGCTCTGAGGTCCCAATGGCTGGGTTGCTCACAGTATCATGATGTGAGCCCTCTGTTGTGAGTTCACTGCGGCCTAGATCCCATAGACTCGGTGCCCTGGGCCGCCTGCTGGGAGGTTCCAATTACTGGATTCCTCACCTTTTTTATTGTATGGGCCCTGTGTTGTGAGGCTACTCCTGCCTGCCTCACTCCGAGGCCCTTGGAGATGTGGGTCCTCTGGTTTGAGGCCACATGTGCTGGGTTCCTCACCTTTCTATGATGTGGCCACACTGGTGTTAGGACACTCCTGCGTGGTTCCAATCCCCTTGGTGATGTGAGCCCTCTGGCGAGAGTCTTATCCTGGCTGGGTTCCTCACCCTTCTGTGAGGTAGGCCCTCTGCTGTGAGGTCACTCCTGCCTGGCTGGCTAACGTCACCTTGGCGACGTGGGCCCTCAGTTGTGTGTTGGTGTCTGCTGGGAGTCTCCTTCCCTCGGTAATGAGGGCCCTCTGGCGTCAGGCCCTAACTCCTGGGCTCTCAAAATTTTCTGATGTGCGCCCTGTGGTGCCAGTACACTCCTGCCAGGTTCCCAACCCCATGGGAATGTGGGCCTTCTGCTCTGAGGTCCCAAAGGCTGGGTTTCTCACAGTTTCATGATGAGGGCCCTCTGGTGTGAGTTCACCCGGCCTGGATCCCATAGCCTCGCTACTCCTGGCCACCTGCTGCGAGGTTCCAACTGCGGGATTCCTCACCGTCTTTATTCTATGGGCCCTCTGTTTTGAGGCTCCTCCTGCCTGCCTCACTCCCAGCCCCTTGTTGATGTGTGTCCTCTGATTAGAGGCCACGTGTGCTGGGTCCCACACCTTTCGATGATGTGGCCCCACTGGTGTGAGGATACTTGTGCCTGGTTCCCCTCCCCTTGGTGATGTGGGCCCTCTGGTGAGAGTCTGATCCTGGCTGGGTTCCTCACACTTCTGTGAGGTGGGCCCTCTGCTGTGAGGTAACTCCTGCCTGGCTTCCCATTGCCTTGGTTACGTCGGCCCTCTGGTGGCAGTTGGAACCTATTGGGAGCCTCCTACCCTCGGTGATGAGGGCCCTCTAGTGTCAGGCCATAACTGCTGGGCTCCCCACGTTTTCTGATGTGAGCCCAGTGATAACAGGACACTCCTGTAAGGTTCCCATCCCCATGGGGATGTGGGTCTTCTGCTCTGTGGTTCCAACGCCTGGGTTGCTCACAGTTTCATGACATAGGCTCTCTGGTGTTAGTTCGCTCAGGCCGGGATCCCATAGCCTGTGTGCTCCTTGCTGCATGCTAGGAGGTTCCAACTGCGGGAATCCTCACCTTTTTTATTCTGTGGGTCCTCTCTTTTGAGGCTCCTACTGCCTGCCTCACTCCCAGCCCCTTGGAGATGTGGGTCCTCTTGTTTAGGCCACATGTTCTGGGTTCTTCACCTTCCTATGATTTGGCCACACTGGTGTGAGGCCACTCCTGCCTGGCTTGCTCCCGTTGCCTTGGTGACGTCGGACCTCTGGTGGCAGTTGGAGCCTTCTTGTACCCTCCTCTCCAAGGTGATGAGGGCCCTCCTACGTCAGGCTCTAACTTCTGGGCTCCCCACGATTTCTGATGTGAGCCCAGTGATGCCAGGACACTCCTGTAAGGTTCCAATCCTCATGGGGATGTGGGCCTTCTGCTCTGTGGTCGCAACGCCTGTGTTGCTCACAGTTTCGTTATGTTGGCACTCCGGTGTTAGTTCACTCAGGCCTAGATCCCATAGCCTCTGTGCTCTGGGCCGCCTGCTGGGAGGTTCAACTTCTGGATTCCTCACCTTTCTTATACTTTGGGCCCTGTGTTGTGAGGCTCCTCCTGCCTGCCTCACACTGAGCCCCTTGGTGATGTAGGTCTTCTGGTTTGAGACCACGTGTGCCGTTTGCCTCACCTTTTAGGGATGTGGCCCTACTGGTGCGATGACCCTCCTGCCAGGTTCCCATCCCCATGCAGATTTGGACCTTCGGTTCTGAGGTCCCAGCATCTGGGTTGCTCACAGTGTCAGGATGTGGGCCCTCTGCTGTGAGATCACTCCGGCATGGATCCCAAAGACTCGGTGCTCTGGGCCACCTGCTTGGAGTTTCCAACTGCTGGATTCCTCACCTTTTTTCTTCTATAGGCCCTGTGTTGTGAGACATCTCCTACCTGACTCACTCCGAGCCCCTTTTTGATGTGGCTCTTCTGGTTTGAGGCCACATGTGCTGGGTTCCTCACCTTTCAATGATGTGGCCCCACTGGTGTGAGCACACTCCTGCCTGTTTCCCATCCCCTTGGTGATATGGGCCCTCTGGTGAGAGTCTGATCCTGGTTGGGTTCCTCACTCTTTTGTGAGCTTGGCCCTCTGCTCTGAGGTCACCGCTGCCTGGCTGGCACACCCCACCTTGGCGACGTCGGCCCTCTGGTGGCAGTTGGAGCGTGCTGGGAGCCTCCTCCCCTCAGTGATGAAGGCCCTTTGGCGTCAGGCCCTAACTGCTGGATTCCCACATTTTCTAATACGTACTAAGTGGTGCGAGGACACTCCTGCCAGGTTCCCATCCCCATGGGGATGTGGGCCTTCTGCTCTGAGGTCCCAACGGCTGAGTTGCTCACAGTTTCATGATGTGGGCCCTCTGCTGTGAGTTCACTTTGTCCTGGATCCCATAGACTCCGTGCTCTGGGCCGCCTTCTGCGAGGTTCCAACTGCTGGATTCCTCACATTTTTTAATCTATGGGCCCTGTGTTGTTAGGCTAGTCCTGCCTGCCTCACTCCGAGCCCCTTGGAGATGTGAGTCCTCTGGTTTAGGTCCTCTGGTTTAGGCCACATGTTCTGGGTTCCTCACCTTTCTATGATTTGGCCACACTGGTGTGAGGCCACTCCTGCCTGGATCTGATCCCCTTGGTGATGTGGGCCCTCTGGTGAGAGTCTTATCCTGGCTGGGTACCTCACCCTGCTGTGACATAGGCCCTCTGCTGTGAGGTCACTCCTTCCTGGCTGGCGCACGTCACCTTGGCGACGTGGGCCCTCAGTTGGGAGTTGGTGCCTGCTGGGAGTCTCCTCCCCTCGGTAATGAGGGCCCTCTTGCGTCAGGCCCTAACTCCTGGGCTCCCATACTTTTCTGATGTGTGCCCTCTAGTGAGAGTACACTCCCGCCAGGTTCCCAACGCCATGGGAATGTGGGCCTTCTGCTCTGTGGTCCCAACCGCTGGGTTTTTCACAGTTTCGTGATGAGGGCCCTCTGTTTTGAGTTCACACCGGCCGGGATCCCATAGCCTCGCTGCTCCTAGCCGTCTGCTGGGAGGTTCCAACTGCGGGATTCCTCACCTTTTTTATTTTATGGGCCCTCTGTTTGAGACACCTCCTGCCTGCCTCACTCTGAGCCCTTTGTTGATGTGGGTCCTCTGGTTAGGCCATATGTTCTGGGTTCCTCACTTTTCTATGATTTGGCCACACTGGTGTGAGGCCACTCCTGCCTGGTTCTGATCCCCTTGGTGATGTGGACCCTCTGGTGACAGTCTGATCCTGGTTGGGTTCCTCACACTTCTGTGAGCTTGGCCCTCTGCTCTGAGGTCATTCCTTCCTGGCTGGCCCACCCCACCTTGGCGACGTCGGCCCTCTGGTGGCTGTTGGAGCGTGCTGAGAGCCTCCTCGCCTCAGTGATGAGGGCCCTTTGGCGTCATCCCCTAACTGCTGGGTACCCACATTTTCTACTACGTACTAAGTGGTGCGAGGACACTCCTGCCAGGTTCCCATCTTCATGGGGATGTGGGCCTTCTGCTCTGAGGTCCCAACGGCTGGGTTTCTCACATTTTCATGATGTTGGCCTTCTGCTGTGAGTTCACTTTGGCCTGGATCTCATAGACTCTGTGCTCTGGGCCGCCTGCTGCAAGGTTCCAACTGCTGGATTCCTCACATTTTTTAATCTATGGGTCCTGTGTTGTTAGGCTAGTCCTGCATGCCTCACTCCGAGCACCTTAGAGATGTGGTTCCTGTGGTTTAGGCCACATGTTCTGGGTTCCTCACCTTTCCATTATTTGGCCACACTGGTGTGAGGATACTTCTGCCTGGTTCCGATCCCCTTGGTGATGTGGGCCCTCTGGTGAGAGTCTTAACCTGGCTGGGTTCCTCACCCTTCTGTGACGTATGCCCTCTGCTGTGAGGTCACTCCTGCCTGGCTGGCGCACTTCACCTTGGCGACGTGGGCCCTCAGTTGGGATTTGGTGCCTGCTGGGAGTTTCCTCCCTTCGGTAATGAGGGTCCTCTGGCGTCAGGCCCTAACTCCTGGGCTCCCAAACTTTTCTGATGTGTGCCCTGTGGTGCGAGTACACTCCTGCCAGGTTCCCAACCCCATGGGAATGTGGGCCTTCTGCTCTGTGGACACAACGGCTGTGTTGTTCACAATTTCATGATGAGGGCCCTCTGTTGTGAGTTCACACCAGCCGGGATCCCATAGCCTCACTGTTCCTTGCCGCCTGCTGGGACGTTCCAACTGCGGGATTCCTCACTTTTTTACTCTATGGGCCCTCGGTTTTGAGGCTACTCCTGCCTGCCTCCGTCCCAGCCCCTTGGTGATGTGTGTCCTCTGGTTTGCGGCCACGTGTGTTGCGTCCCTCACCTTTTGATGATGTGGCCCCATTGGTGTGAGAACACTCCTGCCTGGTTCCCATCCCCTTGGTGTTGTGGGCCCTCTGGTGAGAGTCTGATCTTTGCTGGGTTCCTGACCCTTCTTTGAGGTGGGCCCTCTTCTGTGAGGTAACTCCTGCCTGGCTTGCTCCCATGGCCTTGGTGACGTCGGCCATCTGGTGGCAGTTGGAGCCTGCTGGGAACCTCCTCTCCTAGGTGATGAGGGCCCTCTGGCATCAGGCTCTAACTGCTGGGCACCCCACGTTTTCTGACTGAGCCCAGTGATGCCAGCACACTCCTGTAAGGTTCCCATCCCCATGGGGATGTGGGCCTGCTGCTCTGTGGTCCCAACGCCTGGGTTGCTCACAGTTTCGTGATGTTGGTTCTCTAGCGTTAGTTCACTCAGGCCTAGATCCCATAGCCTCTGTGCTCTGGGCCGACTGCTGGGAGGTTCCAACTGCGGCATTCCTCACCTTTTTTATTCTATGGGCCCTGTGTTGTGAGGCTCCTCCTGCCTGCCTCACTCCAAGCCCCTTGGTGATGTAGGTCCTCTCGTTTGAAGCCACATGTGCCAGTTGCCTCTCCGTTTAGGTATGTGGCCCCACTGGAGTGAGGACACTCCTGACTGGTTCCCATCCTCTTGTTGATGTGGGCCTTCTGGTGAGAGTCTGATCCTGGCTTGATTCCTCACACTTCTGGGAGGTGGATCCTCTGCTGTTTGGTCACTCCTGCCTGGCTGGCACACGTCGCCTTGGCCACATGGGCCCTCTGGTTGCAGTAGGAGCGTGCTGGGAGCCTCCTCCCATCGGTGATGAGGGCCCTTTCGCGTCAGGCCCTAACTGCTGGGCTCCCCACATTTTCTGACGTGCGCCCACTGGTGCGATGACACTCCTGCCAGGTTCCCATCCCCATGCGGATTTGGGCCTTCTTTTCTGAGGTGCCAACGGCTGGGTTGCTCACAGTGTCAGGATGTGGGCCCTCTGCTGTGAGTTCACTCCGGCATGGATCCCATAGCCTCGGTGCTCCGAGCCACATGCTTGGAGCTTCCAACTGCAGGATTCCTTACCTTTTTTCTTCTATGGGCCGTGTGTTGTGAGACACTCCCTGCCTGCCTCACTCTGAGCCCCATGTTGATGTGGGTCTTCTGGTTTGATGCCACATGTGGTGGGTTCCTCGTCTTTCAATGATGTGGCCCCACTGGAGTGAGAACACTCCTGCCTGGTTCCCATGCCCTTGGTGATGTGGGGTCTCTGGTGAGAGTCTCATCCTGGTTGGGTTCCTCACAGTTCCGTAAGGTTGGCCCTCTGCCCTGAGGTCACTCCTGCCTGGCTGGCACACCCTGCCTTGGTGTCGTCAGCCCTCTGGCGGCAGTTGGAGCATGCTGGGAGCCTTCTCCTCTCGGTGATGAGGACCCTCTGGTTCAGGCCCTAACTGCTGGGTACCCACATTTTCTGATACGTGCTAAGTGGTGAGAGGACACTCCTGCCAGGTTCCCATCCCCATGCGGTTTTGGGCCTTCTGCTCTGGGGTCACAACGGCTGGGTTGCTCACAGTGTCAGGATGTGGTTCCTCTGCTGTGATTTCACTCCAGCATGGATCCCATAGCCTCGGTGCTCTGGGACAACTGCTTGGAGCTTCCAACTGCTGGATTCCTCACCTTTTTTCTTCTATGTGCACTGTGTTGTGAGACACCTCCTCCCTGCCTCACTCCGAGCCCCTTTTTGATGTGGGTCTTCTGGTTCGAGGCCACATGTGCTGGGTTCCTCACCTTTCAATGATGTGGCCCCACTCGTCTCAGAACACTCCTGCCTGGTTCCCATCGCCTTGGTGATGTGGGCCCTCTGGTGAGAGTCTGATCCTGCTTGGGTTCCTCACACTTCCGTGAGCTTGGCCCTCTGCTCTCAGGTCACACCTGCCTGGCTAGCACAAACCGCCTTGGTGATGTCGGCCCTCTGGCGGTAGTTGGAGCGTGCTGGGAACCTCCTCTCCTCGGTGATGAGGGCACTGTCGCGTCAGACCCTAACTGCTGGGTACCCACATTTTCTGATACGTACTAAATGGTGCGAGGACACTCCTGCCAGGTTCCCATCCCCATGGGGATGCGGGACTTCTACTCTGATGTCCAAACGGCTGGGTTGCTCAAAGTTTCATGATGTTGGCCCTCTGCTGTGAGTTCACAGTGGCCTGGATCCCATAGACTGGGTGCTGTGGGCCACCTGCTGGGAGGTTCCAACTGCAGGATTCCTCACATTTTTTATTCTATGGGCCCTGCATTTTGAGGCTAGTCCTGCCTGCTTCACTCCGAGCCCCTTGGAGATGTGGGTCCTCTGGTTTAGGCCATATTTTCTGGGTTCCTCACTTTTCTATGATTTGGCCACACTGGTGTGAGGCCACTCCTGCATGGTTCTGATCCCCTTGGTGATGTGGGCACTCTGGTGAGAGTCTTATCCTGGCTGCGTTCCTCCCCCTTCTGTGACGTAGGCCCTCTGCTGTGAGGTCACTCCTGCCTGGCTGACGCACATCAACTTGGCAACGTGGGCCCTCAGTTGGGAGTTGGTGACTGCTAGGAGTCTGCTCCCCTCGGTAATTAGGGCCATCTGGGGTCAGGCCCTAACTCCTGGGCTCCCAAAATTTTCTGAGGTGTGCCCTGTGGTGCGAGTACACTCCTGCCAGGTTTCCAACCCCACCAGAATGTGGGCCTTCTGTTCTGTGGTCCCAACAGCTGTGTTGTTCACAGTTTCATGGTGAGGGCCCTCTGTTGTGAGTTCACACCGGCCGGGATCCCATAGCCTCGCTGCTCCTTGCCGCATGCTAGGAGGTTCCAACTGCGGGATTCCTCACATTTTTTATTCTATGGGTCCTCTGTTTTGAGGCTCCTCTTTCCTGCCTCACTCCCAGCCCCTTGTTGATGTGTGTCCTCTGATTAGAGGCCACGTGTGCTGGGTCCCTCAACTTTTGATGATGTGGCTCCACTGGTGTGAGGACACTCCTGCCTGGTTCCCATCCCCTTGGTGATGTGGGCCCTCTGGTGAGAGTCTGATCCTGGCTGGGTACCTCACCCTTCTGTGAGGTGGGCCCTCTGACATGATGCCACTCCTGCCTGGCTGGCACACGTCGCCTTGGTGACATGGGCTCTCTGTTGGCCATTGGAGTGTGCTGGGAGCCTCCTCCCTTCTTTAATGAGGGCCCTGGATAAAACGCATATGCCCTTCTTGGCCAAGTGCATCATTGTCGACGTACTGCCTCTTTTCCTATGCTTTAAATGCAATTACTGTCTACCTCCTGAAATCGGTTTCCTGAAATTCTGCCCCACTTTCAAGTCTGCTTCGCAGCCTTACTTCAATATATTTTTGGAAGATAGCTGTCATTGATAACTGCAGATTTGTGAATGACAGTGCCCCTGAGCTCTTTTTTTCAACTCGCTTTCTTTTGAGCTGGCCACAAAACTGCAGGATTGCTTCAGGCCCTAATCTTGTTCCGGCATGGCACGCTGAGCCTTTGGTTCATTCCTCTTCCTGGTGGGAAATGAGAGTTAAATTTGCCCGTGCAGACAGCTACAGCTACTCTCTCATTAGTTGTCCCTATTCCTGTTCATCTTCCGCAGTAATTGCAAACTTTGCCAAACAGGAGGTTAAAGGCACTGACTCTTCAAGTGGGGAGAGTGTTAGAAAAGCGTCTGGAATGGTGAACCTGAGTACCAGGGGACGAAAACTGAGATGCATTTGAAAACGTTCCCAGGTGACACGGTACACCATAATGTGGGTTACCCATGCATGTTTTAGCTGAAGGAAGAATCACTTAAACCTGGAGATTTGGGACCCTTGGAATGGGTACCAGGCAGTATGACTTCAAAGGGTCTGCATTTGCTCATCGAACCTCACCACTGCTATCAGCCCGAAGTGTCCAACCTTATGTCTCACTCAGCTTTGGGTGTAGATGTGGTAAGTCCTGGTTGCATCACACGCCCTGAATGAATTATTTAAGAATTGCTCTCTATTTCACTGTCATTGTGTTTTGTTCTTGGAATTCATTTTGATAATGGGATTTATCGGATTTTCTCTGCTGCCTTCATGCAGCTGTACACACGCTTGATTCTCTTATGGAGACATATAAATCCATGGGTTTGAAGATACTTACTAGTCAGGTGTATTCCTAGGCGTTGAATATAGGGTGTTTAGTCCATTTCGTTGAGCAAGGGGTAGGTGTTGACTATTACATATTTGACTTATGGAATGGTATCTGTGCTAATTTCTATCTCTGGTTTTATGCAGCACCCCAACTCACCTTTCCCCTTAAGCAAACATATGTTGGTTTTCTAAATTTGAGACCCTGTTCTGTTTTGTAATTCAAGTCATGTGTAGCCAAGATTACATTCCGCATATTAGTGATATCTTATGATATTTCATTTTCTCTGTGACTTATTTCACTTAGAATCATCATACCTGAATCCACTCATTATGCCACGACGGGCCTGAGGATATAGATTTCATTGGTGAGTGATATACCATTGTACGTACGTACCACAACTTCTTTATCCATTTTTCGCTTTCTGGGATATTTAACTTGTACCGTAGACGAGGTTCTTGTAAACAGAGCCGTCTGAAACTTTGGGGTGGCTGTGTGTTTCTGATTTAATTTCCCTAAGCTATAGGAACATAAGTGGAAGTGCCATAGGCTGTGTTGCTTTGTTTCCTACGTGTTTCAGGAAACACCATACACTTCTCCAGAGTGGCTGTTGGCAATTCACATCCCGCCGATCAGCATAACAAGGCTCCCTCTTCTCCATGGCCTGTCCTGCTTTTTCGATTTTACACTTTTTTCAGATGGCCCTTTTGACCGGGGGGCCGTGAGACTTCATTGTAGTCCAGATTTCCTTTACACGCTTTCTTGGTTGGCCAAAAAGGGCGTATGTGTTTTTTCCTGAATATATTCAGGAAGAAACGCATACGCACTTTTTGGCCCAGTGCATCATTGTCGACATTCTGCCTGTTATCCTATGCTTTAAGTGCAATTCCAGTCTACCCCCTGAAATCGTTTTCCTGAAATTCTGCCCCGCTTTCAAGTCCTCTTTGAAGACTTACTTCAATACATTTTTGGACGATAGCTGTCGTTCATAATTCTGCAGGTTTGTGAATTACAGTGCCCCTGAGATCCTTTCTTCAACTCGCTATCTTGTGAGCTGGCCGCAAAACCGCAGGATTGCTTCAGGCCCTAATCTGGTTCCGGCAGGGCCCGCTGAGCCTTTCGTTAATTCCTCTTCCTGGTGGGAAATGAGCGTTCCATTTACCCGTGCAGACACCTACAGCTAGTCTCTCATTGGTTCTCCCTATTCCTGTTCATCTTGTGCAGAAATTGCAAACTGTGCCAAACAGCAGGTTAAAGGCACTGACTCTACAAGTGGGGAGAGTGTTAGTAAAGGGTCTGGAATTGTGAACCCGAGTAAAAGGGGACAAAAACTGAGATGCATTTGAAAACGTTTCCCGGTCACACGGTGCACCATACTGTGGGTTTCCCATGCATGTTTTAGCTGAAGGAAGAATCGCTTAAACCTGGAGAGTTGGGACCCATGGAATGGGTACCATGCAGTATGACTTCAAATGGTCTGCATCTGCTCATCGAACCTCACCAATGCTATCAGCCCGAAGTGTCCAACTTTATGTCTCACTCAGCTCTGGGTGTAGATGAGGTAAATCCAGGTTGCATCACAAGCCCTGAATGAATTATTTAAGAATTGCTCTCTATTTCACTGTCATTGTGTTTTGTTTTTGTAATTCATTTTGATAATGGGATTTATCGGATTTTCTCTGCTGCCTTCATGCAGCTGTACACACGCTTGATTCTCTTATGGAAACATATAAATCCATGGGTTTGAAGATTCTTACTAGTCAGGTGTATTCCTAGGCGTTGAATATAGGGTGTTTAGCCCATTTCGTTGAGCAAGGGGTAGGTCTTGACTATTACATATTTGACGTATGGAATGGTATCTGTGCTAATTTCTATCTCTGGTTTTATGCAGCACCCGAACTCACCTTTCCCCTTAAGCAAACATAAGTTGGTTTTCTAAATTTGAGGCACTGTTCTATTTTGTAATGCAGTTCATGTGTAGCCAAGATTACATTCGGTGTATTAGTGATATCTTATGATGTTTCATTTTCGGTGTGACTTATTTCACTTAGAATCATCGTACCTGAATCCACTCATTATGCCACGACGGGCCAGATGACATAGATTTCATTGGTGAGTGATATTCCATTGTACGTACGTACCACAACTTCTTTCTCCATTTTTCGCTTTCTGGGATATTTAACTTGTACCGTAGACGAGGTTCTTGTAAACAGATCCGTCTGAAACTTTGGGGTGGCTGTGTGTTGTGGATTTCAATTTCCCTAAGCTATAGGACCATAAGTGGAAGTGCCGTAGGCTCCGTTGCTTTGTTTTTTAGGTGTTTCAGGAAACACCATACACTTCTCCAGAGTGGCTGTTGGCAATTTACATCCCACCCATCAGCATAACAAGGCCCCCTGTTCTGCATGGACTGTGCTGCATTTCTGGATTTTACACTTTTTTCAGATGGCCCTTTTGACCGGGGGGCAGTGAGACTTCATTGTAGTGCAGATTTCTTTAACATGCTTGCTTGGTTGGCCAAAAAGGGCGTATGCGTTTTTTCCTGAATATATTCAGGAAAAAACGCATAGGCCCTTTTTGGCCAAGTGCATCATTGTCGACGTTCTGCCTCTTTTCCTATGCTTTAAATGCAATTCCAGTCTACCCCCTGAAATCGTTTTCCTGCAATTCTGCCCCGCTTTCAAGTCCTCTTCGCAGCCTTCCTTCAATATATTTTTGGACGATAGCTGTCATTTATAACTCTGCAGGTTTGTGAATTAGAGTGCCCCTGAGCTCCTTTCTTCAAATCGCTTTCTTGTGAGCTGGCCGCAAACCCGCAGCATTGCCTAAGGCCCTAATCTAGTTCCGGCACGGCATGCTGAGCCTTTGGTTAATTTCTATTTCTGGTGGGATATGAGCGTAAAATTTGCCCGTGCGGACACCTACAGCTAGTCTCTCATTGGTTCTCCCTATTTCTGTTCATCTTGCACAGAAATTGCAAACTGTGCCAAACAGCAGGTTAAAGGCACTGACTCTCCAAGTGGGGAGAGTGTTAGTAAAGGGTCTGGAATTGTGAACCCGAGTAAAAGGGGACGAAACCTGAGATGCATTTGAAAACGTTTCCCGGTCACACGGTGCACCATACTGTGGGCTTCCCATGCATGCTTTAGCTGAAGGAAGAATCGCTTAAAACTGGAGAGTTGGGACCCATGGAATGGGTACCATGCAGTATGACTTCAAATGGTCTACATTTGCTCATCGAACCTCACCAATGCTATCAGCCCGAAGTGTCCAACCTTATGTCTCACTCAGCTCTGGTTGTAGATGAGGTAAATCCAGGTTGCATCACAAGACCTGAATGAATTATTTAAGAATTGCTCTCTATTTCACTGTCATTGTGTTTTGTTTTCGTAATTCATTTTGGTAATAGGATTTATCGGATTTTCTCTGCTGCCTTCATGCAGCTATACACACGCTTGATTCTCTTATGGAGACATATAAATCCATGGGTTTGAAGATTCTTACTAGTCAGGTGTATTCCTAGGCGTTGAATATAGGGTGTTTAGCCCATTTCGTTGAGCAAGGGGTAGGTCTTGACTATTACATATTTGACGTATGGAATGGTATCTGTGCTAATTTCTATCTCTGGTTTTATGCAGCACCCCAACTCACCTTTCCCCTTAAGCAAACGTAAGTTGGTTTTCTAAATATGAGACCCTGTTCTGTTTTGTAATTCAGTTCATGTTTAGCCAAGATTACATTCGGTGTATTAGTGATATCTTATGATGTTTCTTTTTCTGTGTGAGTTTTTCTCTTAGAATCATCGTACCTGAATCCACTCATTATGCCACGACGGGCCAGGTGACATAGATTTCATTGCTGAGTGATATTCCATTGTATGTACGTACCACAACTTCTTTATCCATTTTTCGTTTTCTGGGATATTTAACTTGTACCGTAGACGAGGTTCTTGTAAACAGAGCCGTCTGAAACTTTGGGGTGGCTGTGTTTTTTTGATTTTAAGTTCCCTAAGCTATAGGACCATAAGTGGAAGTGCCGTAGGCTCCGTTGCTTTGTTTTTTAGGTGTTTCAGGAAACACCATACACTTCTCCAGAGTGGCTGCTGGCAATTTACATCCCACCCATCAGCATAACAAGGCTCCCTGTTCTCCATGGCCTGTGCTGCATTTATGGATTTTACACTTTTTTCAGATGGCCCTTTTGACTGGGGGGCAGTGAGACTTCATTGTAGTGCAGATTTCTTTAACATGCTTGCTTGGTTGGCCAAAAAGGGCGTATGCGTTTTTTCCTGAATATATTCAGGAAAAAACGCATACGCCCTTTTTGGCCAAGTGCATCATTGTCGACGTTCTGCCTCTTTCCTATGCTTTAAATGCAATTCCAGTCTACCCCCTGAAATCGTTTTCCTGCAATTCTGCCCCGCTTTCAAGTCCTCTTCGCAGCCTTCCTTCAATATATTTTTGGACGATAGCTGTTATTTATAACTCTGCAGGTTTTTAATTAGAGTGACCCGGAGCTCCTTACTTCAAATCGCTTTCTTGTGAGCTGGCCGCAAACCCGCAGGATTGCTTCAGGCCCTAATCTGGTTCCGGCACGGCATCCTGAGCGTTTGGTTAATTCCTCTTCCTGGTTGGAAATGAGCATTAAATTTGCCCGTGCACACACCTACAGCTAGTCTCTCATTGGTTCTCCCTATTCCTGTTCATCTCGCGCAGAAATTGCAAACTGTGCCAAACAGGAGGTTAAAGGCACTGACTCTCCAAGTGGGGAGAGTGTTAGTAAAGGGTCTGGAATTGTGAACCCGAGTAAAAGGGGACGAAAACTGAGATGCATTTGAAAACGTTTCCCGGTCACACGGTGCACCATACTGTGGGTTTCCCATGCATGTTTTAGCTGAAGGAAGAATCGCTTAAACCTGGAGAGTTGGGACCCATGGAATGGGTACCATGCAGTATGACTTCAAATGGTCTGCATTTGCTCATCGAACCTCACCAATGCTATCAGCCCGAAGTGTCCAACCTTATGTCTCACTCAGCTCTGGGTGTAGATGAGGTAAATCCAGATTGCATCACAAGCCCTGAATGAATTATTTAAGAATTGCTTACTATTTCACTGTCATTGTGTTTTGTTTTTGTAATTCATTTTGATAATGGGATTTATCGGATTTCCTCTACTGCCTTCATGCAGCTGTACACACTCTTGGTTCTCTTATGGAGACATATAAATCCATGGGTTTGAAGATTCTTACTAGTCAGGTGTATTCCTAGGCGTTGAATATAGGGTGTTTAGCCCATTTCATTGAGCAAGGGGTAGGTCTTGACTAATACATATTTGACGTATGGAATGGTATCTGTGCTAATTTCTATCTCTGGTTTTATGCAGCACCCCAACTCACCATTCCCCTTAAGCAAACATAAGTTGGTTTTCTAAATTTGAGACACTGTTCTGTTTTGTAATTCAGTTCATGTGTAGCCAAGATTACATTCGGTGTATTAGAGATAACTTATGATGTTTCATTTTCTGTGTGACTTATTTCTCTTAGAATCATCGTACCTCAATCCACTCATTATGCCACGACGGGCCAGATGACATAGATTTCATTGGTGAGTGATATTCCATTGTACGTACGTACCACAACTTCTTTATCCTTTTTTCTTTTTCTGGGATATTTAACTTGTACCGTAGACGAGGTTCTTGTAAACAGAGCCGTCTGAAACTTTGGGGTGGCTGTGTGTTTTTGATTTTAATTTCCCTAAGCTATAGGACCATAAGTGGAAGTGCCGTAGGCTCCGTTGCTTTGTGTTTTAGGTGTTTCAGGAAACACCATACACTTCTCCAGAGTGGCTGTTGGCAATTTACATCCCACCCATCAGCATAACAAGGCTCCCTTTTCTCCATGGCCTGTGCTGCATTTCTGGATTTTACACTTTTTTCAGATGGCCCTTTTGACCGGGGGGCAGTGAGACTTCATTGTAGTGTAGATTTCTTTAACATGCTTGCTTGGTTGGCCAAAAAGTGCGTATGCGTCTTTTCCTGAATATATTCAGGAAAAAACGCATACGCCCTTTATGGCCAAGTGCATCATTGTCGACCTTCTGCCTCTTTTCTTATGCTTTAAATGCAATTCCAGTCTACCCCCTGAAATCGTTTTCCTGCAATTCTGCCCCGCTTTCAAGTCCTCTTCGCAGCCTTCCTTCAATATATTTTTGGACGATAGCTGTTATTTATAACTCTGCAGGTTTGTGAATTACAGTGCCCCTGAGCTCCTTTCTTCAAATCGCTTTCTTGTGAGCTGGCCGCAAACCCGCAGGATTGCTTCAGGCCCTAATCTGGTTCCGGCACGGCATGCTGAGCCTTTGGTTAATTCCTCTTTCTGGTGGGAAATGAGCGATAAATTTGACCGTGCAGACACCTACAGCTAGTCTCTCATTGGATCTCCCTATTCCTGTTCATCTTGCGCAGAAATTGCAAACTGTGCCAAACAGGAGATTAAAGGCACTGACTCTCCAAGAGGGGAGAATGTTAGTAAAGGGTCTGGAATTGTGAACACGAGTAAAAGGGGACAAAAACTGAGATGCATTTGAAAATGTTTCCCGTTCACACGGTGCACCATACTGTGGGTTTCCCATGCATGCTTTAGCTGAAAGAAGAATCGCTTAAACCTGGAGAGTTGGGACCCATGGAATGGGTACCATGTAGTATGACTTCAAATGGTCTGCATTTGCTCATCGAACCTCACCAATGCTATCAGCCCGAAGTGTCCAACCTTATGTCTCACTCAGCTCTGGGTTTAGATGAGGTAAATCCAGGTTGCATCACAAGCCCTGAATGAATTATTTAAGAATTGCTCTCTATTTCACTGTCATTGTGTTTTGTTTTTGTAATTCATTTTGATAATGGGATTTATCGGATTTTCTCTGCTGCCTTCATGCACCTGTACACACGCTTGATTCTCTTATGGAGACATATAAATCCATGGGTTTGAAGATTCTTACTAGTCAGGTGTATTCCTAGGTGTTGAATATAGGGTGTTTAGCCCATTTTGTTGAGCAAGGGGTAGGTCTTGACTATTACATATTTGACGTATGGAATGGTATCTGTGCTAATTTGTATCTCTGATTTTATGCAGCACCCCAACTCACCTTTCCCCTTAAGCAAACATAAGTTGGTTTTCTAAATTTGAGACCCTGTTCTGTTTTGTAATTCAGTTCATGTGTAGCCAAGATTTCATTCGGTGTATTAGTGATATCTTATGATGTTTCATTTTCTGTGTGACTTATTTCACTTAGAATCATCGTACCTGAATCCACTAATTATGCCACGACGGGCCAGATGACATAGATTTCATTGGTGACTGATATTCCATTGTACGTACGTACCACAGCTTCTTTATTCATTTTTCGCTTTCTGGGATATTTAACTTGTACCGTCGACGATGATCTTGTAAACAAAGCCGTCTGAAATTTTGGGGTGGCTGTGTGTTTTTGATTTTCGTTTCCCTAAGCTATAGGACCATAAGTGGAAGTGCCGTAGGCTCCGTTGCTTTGTTTTTTAGGTGTTTCAGGAAACACCATACACTTTTCCAGAGTGGCTCTTGGCAATTTATATCCCACCCATCAGCATAACAAGGACTCCTGTCCTCCATGGCCTGTGCTGCATTTCTGGATTTTACACTTTTTTCAGAAGGCCCTTTTGACCGGGGGCAGTGAGACTTCATTGTAGTGCAGATTTCTTTAACATGCTTGCTTGGTTGGCCAAAGAGGGCGTATACGTTTTTTCCTGAATATATTCAGGAAAAAACGCATACGCCCTTTTTGGCCAAGTGCATCATTGTCGACGTTCTGCCTCTTTTCCTATGCTTTAAATGCAATTCCAGTCTACCCCCTGAAATCGTTTTCCTGCAATTCTGCCCCGCTTTCAAGTCCTCTTCGCAGCCTTCCTTCAATATATTTTTGGACGATAGCTGTCATTTATAACTCTGCATGTTTGTGAATTACAGTGCCCCTGAGCTCCTTTCTTCAGATCGCTTTCTTGTGAGCTGGCCGCAAACCCGCAGGATTGCTTCAGGCCCTAATCTGGTTCCGGCACGGCATGCTGAGCCTTTGGTTAATTCCTCTTCCTGGTGGGAAATGAGCGTTAAATTTGCCCCTGCAGACACCTACAGCTAGTCTCTCATTGGTTCTCCCTATTCCTGTTCATCTTGTGCAGAAATTGCAAACTGTGCCAAACAGCAGGTTAAAGGCACTGACTCTCCAAGTGGGGAGAGTGTTAGTAAAGGGTCTGGAATTGTGAACCCGAGTAAAAGGGGACAAAAACTGAGATGCATTTGAAAACGTTTCCCGGTCACACGGTGCACCATACTGTGGGTTTCCCATGCATGCTTTAGCTGAAGGAAGAATCGCTTCAACCTGGAGAGTTGGGACCCATGGAATGGGTACCATGTATTATGACCTTAAATGGTCTGCATTTGCTCATCGAACCTCACCAATGCTATCAGCCCGAAGAGTCCAACCTTATGTCTCATTCAGCTCTGGGTTTAGATGAGGTAAATCCAGGTTGCATCACAAGCACTGAATGAATTATTTACGAAATGCTCTCTATTTCACTGTCATTGTGTTTTGTTTTTGTAATTCATTTTGATAATAGGATTTAGCGGATTTTCTCTGCTGCCTTCATGCAGCTGTACACACGCTTGATTCTCTTATGGAGACATATAAATCCATGGGTTTGAAGATTCTTACTAGTCAGGTGTATTCCTAGGCGTTGAATACAGGGTGTTTAGACCATTTCGTTGAGCAAGGGGTAGGTCTTGACTATTATATATTTGACGTATGGAATTGTATCTGTGCTAATTTCTATCTCTGGTTTTATGCAGCACCCCAACTCACCTTTCCCCTTAAGCAAACATAAGTTGGTTTTCTAAATTTGAGACCCTGTTCTGTTTTGTAATTCAGTTCATGTGTAGCCAAGATTACATTCGGGGTATTAGTGATATCTTATGATGTTTCATTTTCTGTGTGACTTATTTCACTTAGAATCATCGTACCTGAATCCACTCATTATGCCAGGACGGGCCAGAGGACATAGATTTCATTGGTGAGTGATATTCCATTGTACGTACGTACCACAACTTCTTTATCCATTTTTCGCTTTCTGGGATATTTAACTTGTACCTTAGACGAGGTTCTTGTAAACAGAGCCGTCTGAAACTGTGGGGTGGCTGTGTGTTTTTGATTTTAATTTCCCTAAGCTATAGGACCATAAGTGGAAGTGCCGTAGGCTCCGTTGCTTTGTTTTTTAGGTGTTTCAGGAAACACCATACACTTCTCCTGAGTGGCTGTTGGCAATTTACATCCCACCCATCAGCATAACAAGGCTCCTTGTTCTCCATGGCCTGTGCTGCATTTCTGGATTTTACAGTTTTTTCAGATGGCCCTTTTGACAGGGGGGCAGTGAGACTTCATTGTAGTGCAGATTTCTTTAACATGCTTGCTTGGTTGGCCAAAAAGGGCGTATGCGTTTTTTCCTGAATATATTCAGGAAAAAACGCATACGCACTTTTTGGCCAAGTGCATCATTGTCGACGTTCTGCCTCTTTTCCTATGCTTTAAATGCAATTCCAGTCTACCCCCTGAAATCGTTTTCCTGCAATTCTGCCCCGCTTTCAAGTCCTCTTCGCAGCCTTCCTTCAATATATTTTTGGACGATAGCTGTCATTTATAACTCTGCAGGTTTGTGAATTAGAGTGCCCCTGAGCTCCTTTCTTCAAATCGCTTTCTTGTGAGCTGGCAGCAAACCCGCAGGATTGCTTCAGGCCCTAATCTGGTTCCGGCACGGCATGCTGAGCCTTTGGTTAATTCCTCTTCCTGGTGGGAAATGAGCGTTAAATTTGCCCCTGGAGACACCTACAGCTAGTCTCTCATTGGTTCTCCCTATTCCTGTTCATCTTGCGCAGAAATTGCAAACTGTGCCAAACAGGAGTTTAAAGGCACTGACTCTCCAAGTGGGGAGAGTCTTAGTAAAGGGTCTGGAATTGTGAACCCGAGTAAAAGGGGACAAAAACTGAGATGCATTTGAAAACGTTTCCCGGTCACACGGTGCAGCATACTGTGGGTTTCCCATGCATGTTTTAGCTGAAGGAAGAATCGCTTAAACCTGGAGAGTTGGGACCCATGGAATGGGTACCATGCAGTATGACTTCAAATGGTCTGCATTTGCTCATCGAACCTCACCAATGCTATCAGCCCAAAGTGTCCAACCTTATGTCTCACTCAGCTCTGGGTATAGATGAGGTAAATCCAGGTTCCATCACAAGCCCTGAATGAATTATTTAAGAATTGCTCTCTATTTCACTGTCATTGTGTTTTGTTTTTGTAATTCATTTTGATAATGGGATTTATCGGATTTTCTCTGCTGCCTTCATGCAGCTGTACACACGCTTGATTCTCTTATGGAGACATATGAATCCATGGGTTTGAAAATTCTTTCTAGTCAGGTGTATTCGTAGACGTTGAATATAGGGTGTTTAGCCCATTTCGTTGAGCAAGTGGTAGGTCTTGACTATTACGTATTTGACTTATGGAATGGTATCTGTGGTAATTTCTAACTCTGGTTTTATGCAGCACCCCAACTCACCTTTCCCCTTACGCAAACATAAGTTGGTTTTCTAAATTTGAGACCCTGTTCTGTTTTGTAATTCAGTTCATGTGTAGCCAAGATTACATTCGTTGTATTAGTGATATCTTATGATGTTTCATTTTCTGTGTGACTTATTTCACTTAGAATCATCGTACCTGAATCCACTCATTATGCCACGACGGGCCAGATGACATAGATTTCATTGGTGAGTGATATTCCATTGTACGTACGTACCACAACTTCTTTATCCATTTTTCGCTTTCTGGGATATTTAACTTGTACCTTAGACGAGGTTCTTGTAAACAGAGCCGTCTGAAACTTTGGGGTGGCTGTGTGTTTTTGATTTTAAGTTCCCTAAGCTATAGGACCATAAGTGGAAGTGCCGTAGGCTCCATTGCTTTGTTTTTTAGGTGTTTCAGGAAACACCATACACTTTTCCAGAGTGGCTGATGGCAATTTACATCCCACCCATCAGCATAACAAGGCTCCCTGTTCTCCATGGCCTGTGCTGCATTTCTGGATTTTACACTTTATTCAGATGGCCCTTTTGACCGGGGGGCAGTGAGACTTCATTGTAGTGCAGATTTCTTTAACATGCTTGCTAGGTTGGCCAAAAAGGGCGTATGCGTTTTTTCCTGAATATATTAAGGAAAAAACGCAAACGCCCTTTTTGCCAAGTGCATCATTGTCGACGTTCTGCCTCTTTTCCTATGCTTTAAATGCAATTCCAGGCTACCCCCTGAAATCATTTTCCTGCAATTCTGCCCCGCTTTCAAGTCCTCTTCGCAGCCTTCCTTCAATATATTTTTGGACGATAGCTGTCATTTATAACTCTGCAGATTTGTGAATTACATTGCCCCTGAGCTCATTTCTTCAAATCGCTTTCTTGTGAGCTGGCCTTAAACCCGCAAGATTGCTTCAGGCCGTAATCTGGTTCCGGCACGGCATGCTGAGCGTTTGGTTAATTCCTCTTCCTGGGTGGAAATGAGCGTTAAATTTGCCCGTGCAGGCACCTACAGCTAGTCTCTCATTGGTTCTCCCTATTCCTGTTCATCTTGCACAGAAATTGCAAACTGTGCCAAACAGGACGATAAAGGCACTGACTCTACAAGTGGGGAGAGTGTTAGTAAAGGGTCTGGAATTGTGAACCCGAGTAAAAGAGGACAAAACTGAGATGCATATGAAAACGTTTCCCGGTCACACGGTGCACCATACTGTGGGTTTCCCATGCATGCTTTAGCTGAAGGAAGAATCGCTTAAACCTGGAGAGTTGGGACCCATGGAATGGATACCATGTATTATGACTACAAATGGTCTGCATTTGCTCATCGAACCTCACCAATGCTATCAGCCCGAAGTGTCCAACCTTATGTCTCACTCAGCTCTGGGTTTAGATGAGGTAAATCCAAGTTGCATCACAAGCCCTGAATGAATTATTTAAGAATTGCTCTCTATTTCACTGTCATTGTGTTTTGTTTTTGTAATTCATTTTGATAATGGGATTTATCGGATTTTCTCTGCTGCCTTCATGCAGCTGTACACACGCTTGATTCTCTTATGGAGACATATAAATCCATTGGTTTGAAGATTCTTACTAGTCAGGTGTATTCCTAGGCGTTGAATATAGGGTGTTTAGCCCATTTCGTTGAGCAAGGGTTAGGTCTTGACTATTACGTATTTGACTTATGGAATGGTATCTGTTCTCATTTCTAACTCTGGTTTTATGCAGCACCCCAACACACCTTTTCCCTTACGCAAACATAAGTCGGTTTTCTAAATTTGAGACCCTGTTCTGTTTTGTATTTCAGTTCATGTGTAGCCAAGATTACACTCGGTGTATTAGTGATATCTTATGATGTTTCAATTTCGGTGTGACTTATTTCACTTAGAATCATAGTACCTGAATCCACTCATTATGCCACGATGGGCCAGATGACATAGATTTCATTGGTGAGTGATATTCCCTCGTACGAACGTACCACAACTTCTTTATCCATTTTTCACTTTCTGGGATACTTTACTTGTACCGTAGACGAGTTTCTTGTAAACAGAGCCGTCTGAAACTTTGGGGTGGCTGTGTGTTTTGATTTTAATTTCCCTAAGCTATAGGACCATAAGTGGAAGTGCCGTAGGCTCCGTTGCTTTATTTCTTAGGTGTTTCAGGAAACACCATACACTTCTCCAGAATGGCTCTTCGCAATTTACATCCCAACCATCAGCATAACAAGGCTCCCTGTTCTCCATGGCCTGTGCTGCATTTCTGGATTTTACACTTTTTTCAGATGGCCCTTTTGACCAAGGGGCAGTGAGACTTCATTGTAGTGCAGATTTCTTTAACATGCTTGCTTGGTTGGCCAGAAAGGGCGTATGCGTTTTTTCCTGATTATATTCAGGAAAAAACTCATACGCCCTTTTTGGCCAAGTGCATCATTGTCGACGTTCTGCCTCTTTTCCTATGCTTTAAATGCAATTCCAGTCTACCCCCTGAAATCGTTTTCCTGCAATTCTGCCCCGCATTCAAGTCCTCTTCGCAGCCTTCCTTCAATATATTTTTGGACGATAGCTGTCATTTATAACTCTGCAGTTTTGTGAATTACAGTGCCCCTGAGCTCCTTTCCTCAAATCGCTTTCTTGTGAGCTGGCCGCAAAACCGCAGGATTGCTTCAGGCCCTAATCTGGTTCCGGCACGGCATGCTGAGCCTTTGGTTAATTCCTCTTCCTGGTGGGAAATGAGCGTTAACTTTGCCCCTGCAGACACCTATAGCTAGTCTCTCATTGGTTCTCCCTATTCCTGTTCATCTTGTGCAGAAATTGCAAACTGTGCCAAACAGCATGTTAAAAGCCCTGACTCTCCAAGTGGGGAGAGTGTTAGTAAAGGGTCTGGAATTGTGAACCCGAGTAAAAGGGGACAAAAACTGAGATGCATTTGAAAACGTTTCCCAGTCACACGGTGCAGCATACTGTGGGTTTCCCATGCATGTTTTAGCTGAAGGAAGAATCGCTTAAACCTGGAGAGTTGGGACCCATGGAATGGGTACCATGCAGTATGACTTCAAATGGTCTGCATTTGCTCATCGAACCTCACCAATGCTATCAGCCCGAAGTGTCCAACCTTATGTCTCACTCAGCTCTGGGTGTAGATGAGGTAAATCCAGGTTGCATCACAAGCCCTGAATGAATTATTTAAGAATTGCTCTCTATTTCACTGTCATTGTGTTTTGTTTTTGTAATTCATTTTGATAATGGGATATATCGGATTTTCTCTGCTGCCTTCATGCAGCTGTACACACGCTTGATTCCCTTATGGAGACATATAATCCATGGGTTTGAAAATTCTTTCTAGTCAGGTATAATCCTAGGCGTTGAATATAGGGTGTTTAGCCCATTTCGTTGAGCAAGGGGTAGGTCTTGACTATTACATATTTGACGCATGGAGTGGTATCTGTGTTAATTTCTATCTCTGGTTTTATGCAGCACCCCAACTCACCTTTCCACTTAAGCAAACATAAGTTGGTTTTCTAAATTTGAGACCCTGTTCTTTTTTGTAATTCAGTTCATGTGTAGCGAAGATTACTTTCGGTGTATTAGTGATATCTTATGATGTTTCATTTTCTGTGTGACTTATTTCACTTAGAATCATCGTACCTGAATCCACTCATTATGGCATGACGGGCCAGATGACACAGATTTCATTGGTGATTGATATTCCATTGTACGTACGTACCACAACTTCTTTATCCATGTTTCGCTTTCTGGGATATTTAGCTTGTACCGTAGACGAGGTTCTTGTAAACAGAGCCGTCTGAAACTTTGGGGTGGCTGTGTTTTTTTGATTTTAAGTTCCCTAAGCTATAGGACCATAAGTGGAAGTGCCGAAGGCTCCGTTGCTTTGTTTTTTAGGTGTTTCAGGAAACACCATACACTTCTCCAGAGTGGCTGTTGGCAATTTACATCCCACCCATCAGCATAAAAAGGCTCCCTGTTCTCCAGGGCCTGTGCTGCATTTCTGGATTTTACACTTTTTTCAGATGGCCCTTTTGACCGGGGGGCAGTGAGACTTCATTGTAGTGCAGATTTCTTTAACATGCTTGCTTGGTTGACCAAAAAGGGCGTATGCGTTTTTTCCTGAATATATTCAGGAAAAAACTCATACGCCCTTTTTGGCCAAGTGCATCATTGTCGACGTTCTGCCTCTTTTCCTATGCTTTAAATGCAATTCCAGTCTACCCCATGAAATCGTTTTCCTGCAATTCTGCCCCGCTTTCAAGTCCTCTTCGCAGCCTTCCTTCAATATATTTTTGGACGATAGCTGTCATTTATAACTCTGCAGGTTTGTGAATTACAGTGCCCCTGAGCTCCTTTCTTCAAATCGCTTTCTTTTGAGCTGGCCGCAAACCCGCAAGATTGCTTCAGGCCCTAATCTGGTTCCGGCACGGCATGCTGAGCCTTTGGTTAATTCCTCTTCCTGGTGGGAAATGAGCGTTAAATTTACCCCTGCAGACACCTACAGCTAGTCTCTCATTGGTTCTCCCTATTCCTGTTCATCTTGTGCAGAAATTGCAAACTGTGCCAAACAGCATGTTAAAAGCCCTGACTCTCCAAGTGGGGAGAGTGTTAGTAAAGGGTCTGGAATTGTGAACCCGAGTAAAAGGGGACAAAAACTGAGATGCATTTGAAAACGTTTCCCAGTCACACGGTGCAGCATACTGTGGGTTTCCCATGCATGTTTTAGCTGAAGGAAGAATCGCTTAAACCTGGAGAGTTGGGACCCATGGAATGGGTACCATGCAGTATGACTTCAAATGGTCTGCATTTGCTCATCGAACCTCACCAATGCTATCAGCCCGAAGTGTCCAACCTTATGTCTCACTCAGCTCTAGGTGTAGATGAGGTAAATCCAGGTTGCATCACAAGCCCTGAATGAATTATTTAAGAATTGCTCTCTATTTCACTGTCATTGTGTTTTGTTTTTGTAATTCATTTTGATAATGGGATTTATCGGATTTTCTCTGCTGCCTTCATGCAGCTGTACACACGCTTGATTCCCTTATGGAGACATATAATCCATGGGTTTGAAAATTCTTTCTAGTCAGGTATAATCCTAGGCGTTGAATATAGGGTGTTTAGCCCATTTCGTTGAGCAAGGGGTAGGTCTTGACTATTACATATTTGACGCATGGAGTGGTATCTGTGTTAATTTCTATCTCTGGTTTTATGCAGCACCCCAACTCACCTTTCCACTTAAGCAAACATAAGTTGGTTTTCTAAATTTGAGACCCTGTTCTTTTTTGTAATTCAGTTCATGTGTAGCGAAGATTACTTTCGGTGTATTAGTGATATCTTATGATGTTTCATTTTCTGTGTGACTTATTTCACTTAGAATCATCGTACCTGAATCCACTCATTATGGCATGACGGGCCAGATGACACAGATTTCATTGGTGATTGATATTCCATTGTACGTACGTACCACAACTTCTTTATCCATGTTTCGCTTTCTGGGATATTTAGCTTGTACCGTAGACGAGGTTCTTGTAAACAGAGCCGTCTGAAACTTTGGGGTGGCTGTGTTTTTTTGATTTTAAGTTCCCTAAGCTATAGGACCATAAGTGGAAGTGCCGAAGGCTCCGTTGCTTTGTTTTTTAGGTGTTTCAGGAAACACCATACACTTCCCCAGAGTGGCTGTTGGCAATTTACATCCCACCCATCAGCATAAAAAGGCTCCCTGTTCTCCAGGGCCTGTGCTGCATTTCTGGATTTTACACTTTTTTCAGATGGCCCTTTTGACCGGGGGGCAGTGAGACTTCATTGTAGTGCAGATTTCTTTAACATGCTTGCTTGGTTGACCAAAAAGGGCGTATGCGTTTTTTCCTGAATATATTCAGGAAAAAACTCATACGCACTTTTTGGCCAAGTGCATCATTGTCGACGTTCTGCCTCTTTTCCTATGCTTTAAATGCAATTCCAGTCTACCCCATGAAATCGTTTTCCTGCAATTCTGCCCCGCTTTCAAGTCCTCTTCGCAGCCTTCCTTCAATATATTTTTGGACGATAGCTGTCATTTATAACTCTGCAGGTTTGTGAATTACAGTGCCCCTGAGCTCCTTTCTTCAAATCGCTTTCTTTTGAGCTGGCCGCAAACCCGCAAGATTGCTTCAGGCCCTAATCTGGTTTCGGCACGGCATGCTGAGCCTTTGGTTAATTCCTCTTCCTGGTGGGAAATGAGCGTTAAATTTACCCCTGCAGACACCTACAGCTAGTCTCTCATTGGTTCTCCCTATTCCTGTTCATCTTGCGCAGAAATTGCAAACTGTGCCAAACAGCAGGTTAAAGGCAGTGACTTTCCAAGTGGGGAGAGTGTTAGTAAAGGGTCTGGAATTGTGAATCCGAGTAAAAGGGGACGAAAACTGAGATGCATTTGAAAACGTTTCCCGGTCACACGGTGCAGCATACTGTGGGTTTCCCATGCATGTTTTAGCTGAAGGAAGAATCGCTTAAACCTGGAGAGTTGGGACCCATGGAATGGGTACCATGCAGTATGACTTCAAATGGTCTGCATTTGCTCATCGAACCTCACCAATGCTATCAGCCCGAAGTGTCCAACCTTATGTCTCACTCAGCTCTGGGTGTAGATGAGGTAAATCCAGGTTGCATCACAAGCCCTGAATGAATTATTTAAGAATTGCTCTCTATTTCACTGTCATTGTGTTTTGTTTTTGTAATTCATTTTGATAATAGGATTTATCGGATTTTCTCTGCTGCCTTCATGCAGCTGTACACACGCTTGATTCTCTTATGGAGACATATAAATCCATGGGTTTGAAAATTCTTACTAGTCAGGTGTATTCCTAAGTGTTGAATATAGGGTGTTTAGCCCATTTCGTTGAGCAAGCGGTAGGTCTTGACTATTACATATTTGACGTATGGAATGGTATCTGTGCTAATTTCTATCTGTGGTTTTATGCAGCACCCCAACTCACCTTTCCCCATCAGCAAGCATAAGTTGGTTTTCTAAATTTGAGACCCTGTTCTGTTTTGTATTTCAGTTCATGAGTAGCCAAGATTACATTCGGTGTATTAGTGATATCTTATGATGTTTCATTTTCTGTGTGACTTATTTCTCTTAGAATCATCGTATCTGAATCCACTCATTATGCCACGATGGGCCAGATGACATAGATTTCATTGGTGAGTGATATTCCATTGTACGTACGTACCACAACTTCTTTCTCCATTTTTCGCTTTCTGGGATATTTAACTTGTACCGTAGACGAGGTTCTTGTAAACAGAGCCGTCTGAAACTTTGGGGTGGCTGTGTGTTTTTGATTTTAATTTCCCTAAGCTATATGACCATAAGTGGAAGTGCCGTAGGCTCCGTTGCTTTGTTTTTTAGGTGTTTCAGGAAACACCATACACTTCTCCAGAGTGGCTGCTCGCAATTTACATCCCACCCATCAGTATAACAAGGCTCCCTGTTCTCCATGGCCTGTGCTGCATTTCTGGATTTTACACTTTCTTCAGATGGCCCTTTTGACGGGGGGCAGTGAGACTTCATTGTAGTGCAGATTTCTTTAAAATGCTTGCTTGGTTGGCCAAAAAGGGCGTATGCGTTTTTTCCTGAATATATTCAGGAAAAAACGCATACGCCCTTTTTGGTCAAGTGCATCATTGTCGACGTTCTGCCTCTTTTCCTATGCTTTAAATGCAATTCCAGTCTACCCCCTGAAATCGTTTTCCTGCAATTCTGCTCCGCTTTCAATTCTTCTTCGCAGCCTTCCTTCAATATATTTTTGGACGATAGCTGTCATTTATAACTCTGCAGGTTTGTGAATTAAAGTGCCCCTGAGCTCCTTTCTTCAAATCGCTTTCTTTTGAGCTGGCCGCAAACCCGCAGGATTGCTTCAGGCCCTAATCTGGTTCTGGCATGGCATGCTGAGCCTTTGGTTAATTCCTCTTCCTGGTTGGAAATGAGCGTTAAATTTGCCCGTGCAGACACTTACAGCTAGTCTCTCATTGGTTCTCCCTATTCCTGTTTATCTTGCGCAGAAATTGCAAACTGTGCCAATCAGCAGGTTAAAGGCACTGACTCACATAGTGGGGAGAGTGTTAGTAAACGGTCTGGATTTGTGAACCCGAGTAAAAGGGGACAAAACCTGAGATGCATTTGAAAACGTTTCCCGGTCACACGGTGCACCATATTGTGGGTTTCCCATGCATGCTTTAGCTGAAGGAAGAATCGCTTAAACCTGGAGATTTGGGACCCATGGAATGGGTATCATGTAGCATGACTTCAAATGGTCTGCATTTCCTCATCGAACCTCACCAATGCTATCAGCCCGAAGTGTCCAACCTTATGTCTCACTCAGCTCTGGGTGTAGATGAGGTAAATCCAGGTTGCATCACAAGCCCTGAAAGAATTATTTAAGAATTGCTCTCTATTTCACTGTCATTTTTTTTTTCGTAATTCATTTTGATAATAGTATTTATCGGATTATCTCTGCTGCCTTCATGCAGCTGTACACACGCTTGATTCTCTTATGGAGACATATAAATCCATGGGTTTGAAGATTCTTACTAGTCAGGTTTATTCCTAGGCGTTGAATATAGGGTGTTTAGCCCATTTCGTTGAGCAAGGGGTAGGTCTTGACTATTACATATTTGACATATGGAATGGTATCTGTGCTAATTTCTATCTCTGGTTTTATGTAGCACCCCAACTCACCATTCCCCTTAAGCAAAGGTAAGTTGGTTTTCTAAATTTGAGACACTGTTCTGTTTTGTAATTCAGTTCATGTGTAGCCAAGATTATATTCGGTGTATTAGAGATAACTTATGATGTTTCATTTTCTGTGTGACTTATTTCACTTAGAATCATCGTACCTGAATCCACTCATTATGCCACGACGGGCCTGATGACATAGATTCCTTTGGTGAGTGATATTCAATTGTACGTAGGTACCACAACTTCTTTCTCCATTTTTCGCTTTCTGGGATATTTAACTTGTACCGTAGACGAGGTTCTTGTAAACAGAGCCGTCTGAAACTTTGGGGTGGCTGTGTGTTGTGGATTTTAATTTCCCTAAGCTATAGGACCATAAGTGGAAGTGCCGTAGGCTCCGTTGCTTTGTTTTTTAGGTGTTACAGGAAACACCATACACTTTTCCAGAGTGGCTTTTGGCAATTTACATCCCACCCATGAGCATAACACGGCTCCCTGTTCTCCATGGCCTGTGCTGCATTTCTGGATTTTACACTTTTTCAGATGGCCCTTTTGACCGGGGGGCAGTGAGACTTCATTGTAGTGCAGATTTCTTTAACATGCTTGCTTGGTTGGCCAAAAAGGGCGTATGCGTTTTTTCCTGAATATATTCAGGAAAAAACGCATACGCCCTTTTGGGCCAAGTGCATCATTGTCGACATTCTGCCTCTTTTCTTATGCTTTAAATGCAATTCCAGTCTTCCCCCTGAAATCGTTTTCCAGCCATTCTGCCCCGCCTTAAAGTCCTTTTCGCAGCCTTCCTTCAATATATTTTTGGACGATAGCTGTCATTTATAACTCTGCAGGTTTGTGAATTAGAGTGCCCCTGAGCTCCTTTCTTCAAATCGCTTTCTTTTGAGCTGGCCGCAAACCCGCAGGATTGCTTCAGGCCCTAATCTGGTTCCGGCACGGCATGCTGAGCGTTTGTTTAATTCCTCTCCCTGGTTGGAAATGAGCGTTAAATTTGCCCGTGCAGACACCTACAGCTAGTCTATCATTGGTTCTCCCTAATCCTGTTCATCTTGCGCAGAAATTGCAAACTGTGCCAAACAGCAGGTTATAGGCACTGACTCTCAAAGTGGGGAGAGTGCTAGTAAACGGTCTGGAATTGTGAACCCGAGTAAAAGGGGACAAAACCTGAGATGCATTTGAAAACGTTTCCCAGTCACACGGTGCACCATATTGTGGGTTTCCCATGCATGCTTTAGCTGAAGGAAGAATCGCTTAAACCTGGAGATTTGGGACCCATGGAATGGGTACCACGTAGCATGACTTCAAATGGTCTGCATTTGCTCATCGAACCTCACCAATGCTATCAGCCCGAAGTGTCCAACCTTATGTCTCACTCAGCTGTGGGTGTAGATGAGGTAAATCCAGGTTGCATCACAAGCCCTGAATCAATTATGTAAGAATTGCTCTCTATTTCACTGTCATTGTGTTTTTTTCGTAATTCATTTTGATAATAGGATTTATCGGATTTTCTCTGCTGCATTCATGCAGCTGTACACACGCTTGATTCTCTTATGGAGACATATAAATCCATGGGTTTGAAGATTCTTACTAGTCAGGTGTATTCCTAGGCGTTGTATATAGGGTGTTTAGCCCATTTCGTTGAGCAAGGGGTAGGTCTTGACTATTACATATTTGACGTATGGAATGGTATCTGTGCTAATTTCTATCTCTGGTTTTATGCAGCACCCCAACTCACCTTTCCCCTTAAGCAAACATAAGTTGGTTTTCTAAATTTGAGACCCTGTTCTGTTTTGTAATTCAGTTCATGTGTAGCCAAGATTACATTCGGTGTATTAGTGATATCTTATGTTGTTTCATTTTCTGTGAGACTTATTTCTCTTAGAATAATCGTACCTGAATCCACTCATTATGCCACGACAGGCCAGATGACATAGATTTCATTGGTGAGTGATATTCCATTGTACGTACGTACCACAACTTCTTTATCCATTTTTCGCTTTCTGGGATATTTAACTTGTACCGTAGACGAGGTTCTTGTAAACAGAGCCGTCTGAAACTTTGGGGTGGCTGTGTGTTTTTGATTTTAATTTCCCTAAGCTATAGGACCATAAGTGGAAGTGCCGTAGGCTCCGTTGCTTTGTTTTTTAGGTGTTTCAGGAAACACCATACACTTCTCCAGAGTGGCTGTTGGCAATTTACATCCCACCCATCAGCATAACAAGGGTCCATGTTCTCCATGGCCTGTGCTGCATTTCTGGATTTTACACTTTTTTCAGATGGCCCTTTTGACCGGGGGGCAGTGAGACTTCATTGTAGTGCAGATTTCTTTAACATGCTTGCTTGGTTGGCCAAAAAGGGCGTATGCGTTTTTTCCTGAATATATTCAGGAAAAAACGCATACGCCCTTTTTGGCCAAGTGCATCATTGTCGACGTTCTGCCTCTTTTCCTATGCTTTAAATGCAATTCCAGTCTACCCCCTGAAATCGATTTCCTGCAATTCTGCCCCGCTTTCAAGTCCTCTTCGCAGCCTTCCTTCAATATATTTTTGGACGATAGCTGTCATTTATAACTCTGCAGGTTTGTGAATTACAGTGTCCCTGAGCTCCTTTCTTCAAATCGCTTTCTTGTGAGCTGGCCGCAAACCCGCAGGATTGCTTCAGGCCCTAATCTGGTTCCGGCAGGCATGCTGAGCCTTTGGTTAATTCCTCTTCCTGGTGGGAAATGAGCATTAAATTTGCCCCTGCAGAAACCTACAGCTAGTCTCTCATTGGTTCTCCCTATTCCTGTTCATCTTGCGCAGAAATTGCAAACTGTGCCAAACAGGAGGTTATAGGCACTGACTCTCCACGTGGGGAGAGTGTTAGTAAAGGGTCTGGAATTGTGAACCCGAGTAAAAGAGGACGAAATCTGAGATGCATTTGAAAACGTTTACCGGTCACACGGTGCACCATACTGTGGGTTTCCCATGCATGTTTTAACTGAAGGAAGAATCGCTTAAACCTGGAGAGATGGGACCCATGGAATGGGTACCATGTATTATGACTTCAAATGGTCTGCATTTGCTCATCGAACCTCACCAATGCTATCAGCCCGAAGTGTCCAACTTTATGTCTCACTCAGCTCTGGGTTTAGATGAGGTAAATCCAGGTTGCATCACAAGCCCTGAATGAATTATTTAAGAATTGCTCTCTATTTTACTGTCATTGTGTTTTGTTTTTGTAATTCATTTTGATAATAGGATTTATCGGATTTTCTCTGCTGCCTTCATGCAGCTGTACACACGCTTGATTTTCTTATGGAGACATATAAATCCATGGGTTTGAAGATTCTTACTAGTCAGGTGTATTCCTAGGCGTTGAATATAGGGTGTTTAGCCCATTTCGTTGAGCAAGGGGTAGGTCTTGACTATTATATATTTGACGTATGGAATGGTATCTGTGCTAATTTCTATCTCTGGATTTATGCAGCACCCCAACTTACCTTTCCCCTTAAGCAAACATAAGTTGGTTTTCTAAATTTGAGACCCTGTTCTGTTTTGTAATTCAGTTCATGTGTAGCCAAGATTACATTCGGTGTATTAGTGATATCTTATGATGTTTCATTTTCTGTGTGACTTATTTCACTTAGAATCATCGTACCTGAATCCACTCATTATGCCACGACAGGCCAGATGACATAGATTTCATTGGTGAGTGATATTCCTCTTTACGTACGTACCACAACTTCTTTACCCATTTTTCGCTTTCTGGGATATTTAACTTGTACCGTAGACGAGGTTCTTGTAAACAGAGCCGTCTGAAACTTTGGGGTGGCTGTGTGTTTTTGATTTTAATTTCCCTAAGCTATAGGACCATAAGTGGAAGTGCCGTAGGCTCCGTTGCTTTGTTTTTTAGGTGTTTCAGGAAACACCATACACTTCTCCAGAGTGGCTGTTGGCAATTTACATCCCACCCATCAGCATAACAAGGGTCCATGTTCTCCATGGCCTGTGCTGCATTTCTGGATTTTACACTTTTTTCAGATGGCCCTTTTGACCGGGGGGCAGTGAGACTTCATTGTAGTGCAGATTTCTTTAACATGCTTGCTTGGTTGGCCAAAAAGGGCGTATGCGTTTTTTCCTGAATATATTCAGGAAAAAACGCATACGCCCTTTTTGGCCAAGTGCATCATTGTCGACGTTCTGCCTCTTTTCCTATGCTTTAAATGCAATTCCAGTCTACCCCCTGAAATCGATTTCCTGCAATTCTGCCCCGCTTTCAAGTCCTCTTCGCAGCCTTCCTTCAATATATTTTTGGACGATAGCTGTCATTTATAACTCTGCAGGTTTGTGAATTACAGTGTCCCTGAGCTCCTTTCTTCAAATCGCTTTCTTGTGAGCTGGCCGCAAACCCGCAGGATTGCTTCAGGCCCTAATCTGGTTCCGGCAGGCATGCTGAGCCTTTGGTTAATTCCTCTTCCTGGTGGGAAATGAGCATTAAATTTGCCCCTGCAGAAACCTACAGCTAGTCTCTCATTGGTTCTCCCTATTCCTGTTCATCTTGCGCAGAAATTGCAAACTGTGCCAAACAGGAGGTTATAGGCACTGACTCTCCACGTGGGGAGAGTGTTAGTAAAGGGTCTGGAATTGTGAACCCGAGTAAAAGAGGACGAAATCTGAGATGCATTTGAAAACGTTTACCGGTCACACGGTGCACCATACTGTGGGTTTCCCATGCATGTTTTAACTGAAGGAAGAATCGCTTAAACCTGGAGAGATGGGACCCATGGAATGGGTACCATGTATTATGACTTCAAATGGTCTGCATTTGCTCATCGAACCTCACCAATGCTATCAGCCCGAAGTGTCCAACTTTATGTCTCACTCAGCTCTGGGTTTAGATGAGGTAAATCCAGGTTGCATCACAAGCCCTGAATGAATTATTTAAGAATTGCTCTCTATTTTACTGTCATTGTGTTTTGTTTTTGTAATTCATTTTGATAATAGGATTTATCGGATTTTCTCTGCTGCCTTCATGCAGCTGTACACACGCTTGATTTTCTTATGGAGACATATAAATCCATGGGTTTGAAGATTCTTACTAGTCAGGTGTATTCCTAGGCGTTGAATATAGGGTGTTTAGCCCATTTCGTTGAGCAAGGGGTAGGTCTTGACTATTATATATTTGACGTATGGAATGGTATCTGTGCTAATTTCTATCTCTGGATTTATGCAGCACCCCAACTTACCTTTCCCCTTAAGCAAACATAAGTTGGTTTTCTAAATTTGAGACCCTGTTCTGTTTTGTAATTCAGTTCATGTGTAGCCAAGATTACATTCGGTGTATTAGTGATATCTTATGATGTTTCATTTTCTGTGTGACTTATTTCACTTAGAATCATCGTACCTGAATCCACTCATTATGCCACGACAGGCCAGATGACATAGATTTCATTGGTGAGTGATATTCCTCTTTACGTACGTACCACAACTTCTTTACCCATTTTTCGCTTTCTGGGATATTTAACTTGTACCGTAGACGAGGTTCTTGTAAACAGAGCCGTCTGAAACTTTCGGGTGGCTGTGTGTTTTTGATTTTAATTTCCCTAAGCTATAGGACCATAAGTGGAAGTGCCGTAGGCTCCGTTGCTTTGTTTTTTAGGTGTTTCAGGAAACACCATACCCTTCTCCAGAGTGGCTCTTGGCAATTTACATCCCACCCATCAGCATAACAAGGCTCCCTGTTCTCCATGGCCTGTGCTGCATTTCTGGATTTTACACTTTTTTCAGATGGCCCTTTTGACTGGGGGGCAGTGAGACTTCATTGTAGTGCAGATTTCTTTAACATGCTTGCTTGGTTGGCCAAAAAGGGCGTATGCGTTTTTTCCTGAATATATTCAGGAAAAAACGCATACGCCCTTTTTGGCCAAGTGCATCTTTGTCGACGTTCTGCCTCTTTTCTTATGCTTTAAATGCAATTCCTGTCTACACCCTGAAATCGTTTTCCCTTAATTCTGCCCCACTTTCAAGTCCTCTTCGCAGCCTTCCTTCAATATATTTTTGGACGATAGCTGTCATTTATAACTCTGCAGGTTTGTGAATTACAGTGCCCCTGAGCTCCTTTCTTCAAATCGCTTTCTTGTGAGCTGGCAGCAAACCCGCAGGATTGCTTCAGGCCCTAATCTGGTTCCGGCACGGCATGCTGAGCGTTTGGTTAATTCCTCTTCCTGGTTGGAAATGAGCGTTAAATTTTCCCGTGCAGACACCTACAGCTAGTCTCTCATTGGTTCTCCCTATTCCTGTTCATCTTGCGCAGAAATTGCAAATTGTGCCAAACAGCAGGTTATAGGCACTGACTCTCCAAGTGGGGAGAGTGTTAGTAAAGGGTCTGGAATTGTGAACCCGAGTAAAAGGGGACGAAAACTGAGATGCATTTGAAAACGTTTCCCGGTCACACAGTGCACCATACTGTGGGTTTCCCATGCATGTTTTAGCTGAAGGAAGAATCGCTTCAACCTGGAGAGTTGGGACCCATGGAATGTGTACCATGTGTTATGACTTCAAATGGTCTGCATTTGCTCATCGAACCTCACCAATGCTATCAGCCCGAAGTGTCCAACCTTATGTCTCACTCAGCTCTGGGTTTAGATGAGGTAAATCCAGGTTGCATCACAAGCCCTGAATGAATTATTTAAGAATTGCTCTCTATTTCACTGTCATTGTGTTTTGTTTTTGTAATTCATTTTGATAATAGGATTTATCGGATTTTCTCTGCTGCCTTCATGCAGCTGTACACACGCTTGATTCTCTTATGGAGACATATAAATCCATGGGTTTGAAGATTCTTACTAGTCAGGTGTATTCCTAGGCGTTGAATATAGGGTGTTTAGCCCATTTCGTTGAGCAAGCGGTAGGTCTCGACTATTACATATTTGACGTATGGAATGGTATCTGTGCTAATTTCTATCTCTGCTTTTAAGCAGCACCCCAACTCATCTTTCCCCTTTCGCAAACATAAGTTGGTTTTCTAAATTTGAGACGCTGTTCTGTTTTGTAATTCAGTTCATATGTAGGCACGATTACATTCGGTGTATTAGGGATATCTTATGATGTTTCATTTTCGGTGTGACTTATTTCACTTAGAATCATCGTACCTGAATGCACTCATTATGCCACGACGGGCCAGATGACATAGATTTCATTGGTGAGTGATATTCCATTGTACGTACGTACCACAACTTCTTCATTCATTTTTCGCTTTCTGGGATATTTAACTTGTACCGTAGACGAGGTTCTTGTAAACAGAGCCATCTGAAACTTTGGGGTGGCTGTGTGTTTTTGATTTTAATTTCCCTAAGCTATAGGACCATAAGTGGAAGTGCCGTAGGCTCCGTTGCTTTGTTTTTTAGGTGTTTAAGGAAACACCATACACTTCTCCAGAGTGGCTGTTGGCAATTTACATCCCACCCATCAGCATTACAAGGCTCCATGTTCTCCATGGCCTGTGCTGCATTTCTGGATTTTACACTTTTTTCAGATGGCCCTTTTGACCGGGGGGCAGTGAGACTTCATTGTAGTGCAGATTTCTTTAACATGCTTGCTTGGTTGGCCAAAAAGGGCGTATGCGTTTTTTCCTGAATATATTCAGGAAAAAACGCATACGCCCTTTTTGGCCAAGTGCATCATTGTCGACGTTCTGCCTCTTTTCCTATGCTTTAAATGCAATTCCAGTCTACCCCCTGAAATCGATTTCCTGCAATTCTGCCCCGCTTTCAAGTCCTCTTCGCAGCCTTCCTTCAATATATTTTTGGACGATAGCTGTCATTTATAACTCTGCAGGTTTGTGAATTACAGTGTCCCTGAGCTCCTTTCTTCAAATCGCTTTCTTGTGAGCTGGCCGCAAACCCGCAGGATTGCTTCAGGCCCTAATCTGGTTCCGGCAGGCATGCTGAGCCTTTGGTTAATTCCTCTTCCTGGTGGGAAATGAGCATTAAATTTGCCCCTGCAGAAACCTACAGCTAGTCTCTCATTGGTTCTCCCTATTCCTGTTCATCTTGCGCAGAAATTGCAAACTGTGCCAAACAGGAGGTTATAGGCACTGACTCTCCACGTGGGGAGAGTGTTAGTAAAGGGTCTGGAATTGTGAACCCGAGTAAAAGAGGACGAAATCTGAGATGCATTTGAAAACGTTTACCGGTCAAACGGTGCACCATACTGTGGGTTTCCCATGCATGTTTTAACTGAAGGAAGAATCGCTTAAACCTGGAGAGATGGGACCCATGGAATGGGTACCATGTATTATGACTTCAAATGGTCTGCATTTGCTCATCGAACCTCACCAATGCTATCAGCCCGAAGTGTCCAACTTTATGTCTCACTCAGCTCTGGGTTTAGATGAGGTAAATCCAGGTTGCATCACAAGCCCTGAATGAATTATTTAAGAATTGCTCTCTATTTTACTGTCATTGTGTTTTGTTTTTGTAATTCATTTTGATAATAGGATTTATCGGATTTTCTCTGCTGCCTTCATGCAGCTGTACACACGCTTGATTTTCTTATGGAGACATATAAATCCATGGGTTTGAAGATTCTTACTAGTCAGGTGTATTCCTAGGCGTTGAATATAGGGTGTTTAGCCCATTTCGTTGAGCAAGGGGTAGGTCTTGACTATTATATATTTGACGTATGGAATGGTATCTGTGCTAATTTCTATCTCTGGATTTATGCAGCACCCCAACTTACCTTTCCCCTTAAGCAAACTTAAGTTGGTTTTCTAAATTTGAGACCCTGTTCTGTTTTGTAATTCAGTTCATGTGTAGCCAAGATTACATTCGGTGTATTAGTGATATCTTATGATGTTTCATTTTCTGTGTGACTTATTTCACTTAGAATCATCGTACCTGAATCCACTCATTATGCCACGACAGGCCAGATGACATAGATTTCATTGGTGAGTGATATTCCTCTTTACGTACGTACCACAACTTCTTTATCCATTTTTCGCTTTCTGGGATATTTAACTTGTACCGTAGACTAGGTTCTTGTAAACAGAGCCGTCTGAAACTTTCGGGTGGCTGTGTGTTTTTGATTTTAATTTCCCTAAGCTATAGGACCATAAGTGGAAGTGCCGTAGGCTCCGTTGCTTTGTTTTTTAGGTGTTTCAGGAAACACCATACCCTTCTCCAGAGTGGCTCTTGGCAATTTACATCCCACCCATCAGCATAACAAGGCTCCCTGTTCTCCATGGCCTGTGCTGCATTTCTGGATTTTACACTTTTTTCAGATGGCCCTTTTGACTGGGGGGCAGTGAGACTTCATTGTAGTGCAGATTTCTTTAACATGCTTGCTTGGTTGGCCAAAAAGGGCGTATGCGTTTTTTCCTGAATATATTCAGGAAAAAACGCATACGCCCTTTTTGGCCAAGTGCATCTTTGTCGAAGTTCTGCCTCTTTTCTTATGCTTTAAATGCAATTCCTGTCTACACCCTGAAATCGTTTTCCTGCAATTCTGCCCCACTTTCAAGTCCTCTTCGCAGCCTTCCTTCAATATATTTTTGGACGATAGCTGTCATTTATAACTCTGCAGGTTTGTGAATTACAGTGCCCCTGAGCTCCTTTCTTCAAATCGCTTTCTTGTGAGCTGGCAGCAAACCCGCAGGATTGCTTCAGGCCCTAATCTGGTTCCGGCACGGCATGCTGAGCGTTTGGTTAATTCCTCTTCCTGGTTGGAAATGAGCGTTAAATTTTCCCGTGCAGACACCTACAGCTAGTCTCTCATTGGTTCTCCCTATTCCTGTTCATCTTGCGCAGAAATTGCAAATTGTGCCAAACAGCAGGTTATAGGCACTGACTCTCCAAGTGGGGAGAGTGTTAGTAAAGGGTCTGGAATTGTGAACCCGAGTAAAAGGGGACGAAAACTGAGATGCATTTGAAAACGTTTCCCGGTCACACAGTGCACCATACTGTGGGTTTCCCATGCATGTTTTAGCTGAAGGAAGAATCGCTTCAACCTGGAGAGTTGGGACCCATGGAATGTGTACCATGTATTATGACTTCAAATGGTGTGCATTTGCTCATCGAACCTCACCAATGCTATCAGCCCGAAGTGTCCAACCTTATGTCTCACTCAGCTCTGGGTTTAGATGAGGTAAATCCAGGTTGCATCACAAGCCCTGAATGAATTATTTAAGAATTGCTCTCTATTTCACTGTCATTGTGTTTTGTTTTTGTAATTCATTTTGATAATAGGATTTATCGGATTTACTCTGCTGCCTTCATGCAGCTGTACACACGCTTGATTCTCTTATGGAGACATATAAATCCATGGGTTTGAAGATTCTTACTAGTCAGGTGTATTCCTAGGCGTTGAATATAGGGTGTTTAGCCCATTTCGTTGAGCAAGCGGTAGGTCTCGACTATTACATATTTGACGTATGGAATGGTATCTGTGCTAATTTCTATCTCTGCTTTTATGCAGCACCCCAACTCATCTTTCCCCTTTCGCAAACATAAGTTGGTTTTCTAAATTTGAGACGCTGTTCTGTTTTGTAATTCAGTTCATATGTAGCCACGATTACATTCGGTGTATTAGGGATATCTTATGATGTTTCATTTTCGGTGTGACTTATTTCACTTACAATCATCGTACCTGAATCCACTCATTATGCCACGACGGGCCAGATGACATAGATTTCATTGGTGAGTGATATTCCATTGTACGTACGTACCACAACTTCTTCATTCATTTTTCGCTTTCTGGGATATTTAACTTGTACCGTAGATGAGGTTCTTGTAAACAGAGCCGTGTGAAACTTTTGGGTGGCTGTGTTTTTTTGATTTTAAGTTCCCTAAGCTATAGGACCATAAGTGGAAGTGCTGTAGGCTCCGTTGCTTTGTTTTTTAGGTGTTTCAGGAAACACAATACACTTCTCCAGAGTGGCTGTTGGCAATTTACATCCCACCCATCAGCATAACCAGGCTCCCTGTTCTCCATGGCCTGTGCTGCATTTCTGGATTTTACACTTTTTTCAGATGGCCCTTTTGACCGGGGGGCAGTGAGACTTCATTGTAGTGCAGATTTCTTTAACATGCTTGCTTGGTTGACCAAAAAGTGCGTATGCGTTTTTTCCTGAATATATTCAGGAAAAAACGCATACGCACTTTTTGGCCAAGTGCATCATTGTCGACGTTCTGCCTCATTTCCTATGCTTTAAATGCAATTCCAGTCTACCCCCTGAAATCGTTTTCCTGCAATTCTGCCCCGCTTTCAAGTCCTCTTCGCAGCCTTCCTTCAATATATTTTTGGACGATAGCTGTCATTTATAACTCTGCAGGTTTGTGAATTACAGTGCCCCTGAGCTCCTTTCTTCAAATCGCTTTCTTTTGAGCTGGCCGCAAACCCACAAGATTGCTTCAGGCCCTAATCTGGTTCCGGCACGGCATGCTGAGCCTTTGGTTAAATCCTCTTCCTGGTGGGAAATGAGCGTTAAATTTACCCCTGCAGACACCTGCAGCTAGTCTCTCATTGGTTCTCCCTATTCCTGTTCATCTTGCGCAGAAATTGCAAACTGTGCCAAACAGGAGTTTAAAGGCACTGACTCTCCAAGTGGGGAGAGTCTTAGTAAAGGGTCTGGAATTGTGAACCTGAGTAAAAGGGGACAAAAATTGAGATGCATTTGAAAACGTTTCCCGGTCACACGGTGCAGCATACTGTGGGTTTCCCATGCATGTTTAAGCTGAAGGAAGAATCGCTTAAACCTGGAGAGTTGGGACCCATGGAATGGGTACCATGCAGTATGACTTCAAATGGTCTGCATTTGCTCATCGAACCTCACCAATGCTATCAGCCCGAAGTGTCCAACCTTATGTCTCACTCAGCTCTTGGTATAGATGAGGTAAATCCAGGTTGCATCACAAGCCCTGAATGAATTATTTAAGAATTGCTCTCTATTTCACTGTCATTGTGTTTTGTTTTTGTAATTCATTTTGATAATGGGATTTATCGGATTTTCTCTGCTGCCTTCATGCAGCTGTACACACGCTTGATTCCCTTATGGAGACATATAATCCATGGGTTTGAAAATTCTTTCTAGTCAGGTATAATCCTAGGCGTTGAATATAGGGTGTTTAGCCCATTTCGTTGAGCAAGGGGTAGGTCTTGACTATTACATATTTGACGCATGGAGTGGTATCTGTGTTAATTTCTATCTCTGGTTTTATGCAGCACCCCAACTCACCTTTCCCCTTAAGCAAACATAAGTTGGTTTTCTAAATTTGAGACCCTGTTCTTTTTTGTAATTCAGTTCATGTGTAGCGAAGATTACATTCGGTGTATTAGTGATATCTTATGATGTTTCATTTTCTGTGTGACTTATTTCACTTAGAATCATCGTACCTGAATCCACTCATTATGGCATGACGGGCCAGATGACACAGATTTCATTGGTGATTGATATTCCATTGTACGTAAGTACCACAACTTCTTTATCCATGTTTCGCTTTCTGGGATATTTAGCTTGTACCGTAGACGAGGTTCTTGTAAACAGAGCCGTCTGAAACTTTGGGGTGGCTGTGTTTTTTTGATTTTAAGTTCCCTAAGCTATAGGACCATAAGTGGAAGTGCCGAAGGCTCCGTTGCTTTGTTTTTTAGGTGTTTCAGGAAACACCATACACTTCTCCAGAGTGGCTGTTGGCAATTTACATCCCACCCATCAGCATAAAAAGGCTCCCTGTTCTCCAGGGCCTGTGCTGCATTTCTGGATTTTACACTTTTTTCAGATGGCCCTTTTGACCGGGGGGCAGTGAGACTTCATTGTAGTGCAGATTTCTTTAACATGCTTGCTTGGTTGACCAAAAAGGGCTTATGCGTTTTTTCCTGAATATATTCAGGAAAAAACGCATACGCACTTTTTGGCCAAGTGCATCATTGTCGACGTTCTGCCTCTTTTCCTATGCTTTAATTGCAATTCCAGTCTACCCCATGAAATCGTTTTCCTGCAATTCTGCCCCGCTTTCAAGTCCTCTTCGCAGCCTTCCTTCAATATATTTTTGGACGATAGCTGTCATTTATAACTCTGCAGGTTTGTGAATTACAGTGCCCCTGAGCTCCTTTCTTCAAATCGCTTTCTTTTGAGCTGGGCACAAACCCGCCGGATTGATTCAGGCCCTAATCTGGTTCCGGCACGGCATGCTGAGCGTTTGGTTAATTCCTCTTCCTGGTTGGAAATGAGTGTTAAATTTGCCCGTGCAGACACCTACAGCTAGTCTCTCATTGGTTCTCCCTATTCCTGTTCAACTTGTGCAGAAATTGCAAACTGTGCCAAACAGCAGGTTAAAGGCACTGACTCTCCAACTGGGGAGCGTGGTAGTAAAGGGTCTGGAATTGTGAACCCGAGTAAAAGGGGACGAAACCTGAGATGCATTTGAAAACGTTTCCCAGTCACACGGTGCACCATACTGTGGGTTTCCCATGCATGATTTAGCTGATTGAAGAATCGCTTAAACCTGGAGAGTTGGGACCCATGGAATGGGTTCCATGCAGTATGACTTCAAATGGTCTGCATTTGCTCATCGAACCTCACCAATGCTATCTGCCCGAAGTGTCCAACTTTATGTCTCACTCATATCTGGTTTTAGATGAGGTAAATCCAGGTTGCATCACAAGCCCTGAATGAATTATTTAAGAATTGCTCTCTATTTCACTGTCATTGTGATTTGTTTTTGTAATTCATTTTGATAATAGGATTTATCGGATTTTCTCTGCTGCCTTCATGCAGCTGTACACACGCTTGATTCTCTTATGGAGACATATAAATCCATGGGTTTGAAGATTCTTACTAGTCCGGTGTATTCCTAGGCGTTGAATATAGGGTGTTTAGCCCATTTCGTTGAGCAAGGGGTAGGTCTTGACTATTACATATCTGATGTATGGAATGGTATCTGTGCTAATTTCTATCTCTGGTTTTATGCAGCACCCCAACTCACCTTTCCCCATAAGCAAGCATAAGTTGGTTTTCTAAATTTGAGACCCTGTTCTGTTTTGTATTTCAGTTCATGTGTAGCCAAGATTACGTTCCATGTATTAGTGATATCTTATGATGTTTCATTTTCTGTGTGACTTATTTCTCTTAGAATCATCGTACCTGAATCCACTCATTATGCCACGACGGGCCAGATGACATAGATTTCATTGGTGAGTGATATTCCATTGTACGTTCGTACCACAACTTCTTTATCCATTTTTCGCTTTCTGGTATATTTAACTTGTACCTTAGACGAGGTTCTAGTAAACAGAGCCGTCTGAAACTTTGGGGTGGCTGTGTGTTTTTTATTTTAATTTCCCTAAGCTATAGGACCATAAGTGGAAGTGCCGTAGGCTCTGTTGCTTTGTTTTTTAGGTGTTTCAGGAAACAGCATACACTTCTCCAGAGTGGCTCTTGGCAATTTACATCCCACCCATCAGCATAACAAGGCCCCCTGTTCTCCCTGCCCTGTGCTGCATTTCTGTATTTTACACTTTTATCAGATGGCCGTTTTGACCCGGGGGCAGTGAGACTTCATTGTAGTGCAGATTTCTGTAACATGCTTGCTTGGTTGGCCAAAAAGGGCGTATGCGTTTTTTCCTGAATATATTCAGGATAAAACGCATACCCCCTTTTTCTCCAAGGGCATCATTTTCGACGTTCTGCCTCTTTTCCTATGCTTTAAATGCAATTCCAGTCTACCCCCTGAAATCGTTTTCCTGCAATTCTGCCCCGCTTTCAAGTCCTCTTCGCAGCCTTCCTTCAATATATGTTTGGACGATAGCTGTCATTTATAACTCTGCAGGTTTGTGAATTACAGTGCCCCTGAGCTCCTTTCTACAAATCGCTTTCTTTTGAGCTGGCCGCAAACCCGCAGGATTACTTCAGGCCCTAATCTTGTTCTGGCACGGCATGCTGAGCCTTTGGTTAATTCCTCTTCCTGGTTGGAAATGAGCATTAAATTTGCCCGTGCAGACACCTACAGCTAGTCTCTCATTGGTTCTCCCTATTCCTGTTCATCTTGCGCAGAAATTGCAAACTGTGACAAACAGCAGGTTAAAGGCACTGACTCTCCAAGTGGGGAGAGTGTTAGTAAAGGGTCTGGAATTGTGAACCCGAGTAAAAGGGGACGAAATCTGAGATGCATTTGAAAACGTTTCCCGGTCACATGGTGCACCATACTGTGGGTTTCCCATGCATGCTTTAGCTGAAGGAAGAATCGCTTAAACCTGGAGAGTTGGGACCCAATGAATGGGTACCATGCAGTATGACTTCAAATGGTCTGCATTTGCTCATCGAACCTCACCAATGCTATCAGCCCGAAGTGTCCAACCTTATGTCTCACTCAGCTCTGGGTGTAGATGAGGTAAATCCAGGTTGCATCAGAAGCCCTGAATGAATTATTTAAGAATTGCTCTCTATTTCACTGTCATTGTGTTTTGTTTTTGTAATTCATTTTGATAATAGGATTTATCGGATTTTCTCTGCTGCCTTCATGCAGCTGTACACACGCTTGATTCTCTTATGGAGACATATAAATCCATGGGTTTGAAAATTCTTACTAGTCAGGTGTATTCCTAAGTGTTGAATATAGGGTGTTTAGCCCATTTCGTTGAGCAAGCGGTAGGTCTTGACTATTACATATTTGACGTATGGAATGGTATCTGTGCTAATTTCTATCTCTGGTTTTATGCAGCACCCCAACTCACCTTTCCCCATAAGCAAGCATAAGTTGGTTTTCTAAATATGAGACCCTGTTCTGTTTTGTAATTCAGTTCATGTGTAGCCAAGATTACATTCGGTGTATTAGGGATATCTTATGATGTTTCATTTTCGGTGTGACTTATTTCACTTAGAATCATCGTACCTGAATCCACTCATTATGCCGCGACGGGCCAGATGACATAGATTTCATTGGTGATTGATATTCCATTGTACGTACGTACCACAACTTCTTTATCCATTTTTCACTTTCTTGTATATTTAACTTGTACCGTAGACGAGGTTCTTGTAAACAGAGCCGTCTGAAACTTTGGGGTGGCTGTGTGTTTTTGATTTTAATTTCCCTAAGCTATATGACCATAAGTGGAAGTGCCGTTGGCTCCGTTGCTTTGTTTTTTAGGTGTTTCAGGAAACACCATACACTTCTCCAGAGTGGCTCTTGGCAATTTACATCCCACCCATCAGCATAACAAGGCTCCCTGTTCTCCATGGCCTGTGCAGCACTTCTGGATTTTACACTTTTTTCAGATGGCCCTTTTGACCGGGGGGCAGTGAGACTTCATTGTAGTGCAGATTTCTTTAACATGCTTGCTTGGTTGGCCAAAAAGGGCGTATGCGTTTTTTCCTGAATATATTCAGGAAAAAACGCATACGCACTTTTTGGCCAAGTGCATCATTTTCGACGTTCTGCCTCTTTTCCTATGCTTTAAATGCAATTCCAGTCTACCGCCTGAAATCGTTTTCCTGCAATTCTGCCCCGCTTTCAAGTCCTCTTCGAAGACTTACTTCAATACATTTTTGGACGATAGCTGTCATTTATAACTCTGCAGGTTTGTGAATTATTGTGCCCCTGAGCTCCTATCTTCAAATCGCTTTCTTGTGAGCTGGCCGCAAACCCGCAGGATTGCTTCAGGCCCTAATCTCGTTCCGGCCCGGCATGCTGAGCCTTTGGTTAATTCCTCTTCCTGGTGGGAAATGAGCGTTAAATTTGTCCGTGCAGACACCTACAGCTAGTCTCTCATTGGTTCTCCCTATTCCTGTTCATCTTGTGCAGAAATTGCAAACTGTGCCAAACAGCAGATTAAAGGCACTGACTCTAAAAGTGGGGAGAGTGTTAGTAAAGGGTCTGGAATTGTGAACCCAAGTAAAAGGGGACAAAAACTGAGATGCATTTGAAAACGTTTCCCGGTCACACGGTGCACCATACTGTGGGTTTCCCATGCATGTTTTAGCTGAAGGAAGAATCGCTTAAACCTGGAGAGTTGGGACCCATGGAATGGGTACCATGCAGTATGACTTCAAATGGTCTGCATCTGCTCATCGAACCTCACCAATGCTATCAGCCCGAAGTGTCCAACTTTATGTCTCATTCAGCTCTGGGTGTAGATAACGTAAATCCAGGTTGCATCACAAGCACTGAATGAATAATTTAAGAATTGCTCTCTATTTCACTGTCATTGTGTTTTGTTTTTGTAATTCATTTTGATAATGGGATTTATCGGATTTTCTCTGCTGCCTTCATGCAGCTGTACACACGCTTGACTCTCTTATGGAGACATATAAATCCATGGGTTTGAAGATTCTTACTAGTCAGGTGTATTCCTAGGCGTTGAATATAGGGTGTTTAGCCCATTTCTTTGAGCAAGGTGTAGGTCTTGACTATTACATAGTTGACGTATGGAATGGTATCTGTGCTAATTTCTATCTCTGGTTTTATGCAGCACCCCAACTCACCTTTCCCCTTAAGCAAACATAAGTTGGTTTTCTAAATTTGAGACCCTGTTCTGTTTTGTAATTCAGTTCATGTGTAGCCAAGATTACATTCGGTGTATTAGTGATATCTTATGATGTTTCATTTTCTGTGTGACTTATTTCACTTAGAATCATCGTACCTGAATCCACTCATTATGCCACGACGGGCCAGATGACATAGATTTCATTGGTGAGTGATATTCCATTGTACGTACGTACCACAACTTCTTTATCCATTTTTCGCTTTCTGGGATATTTAACTTGTACCGTAGACGAGGTTCTTGTAAACAGAGTCGTCTGAAACTTTGGGGTGGCTGTGTGTTTTTGATTTTAATTTCCCTAAGCTATAGGACCATAAGTGGAAGTGCCGTAGGCTCCGTTGCTTTGTTTTTTAGGTGTTTCAGGAAACACCATACACTTCTCCAGAGTGGCTCTTGGCAATTTACATCCCACCTATCAGCATAAGAAGGCTCCCTGTTCTCCATGGCCTGTGCTGCATTTCTGGATTTTACACTTTTTTCAGATGGCCCTTTTGACCGGGGGGCAGTGAGACTTCATTGTAGTGCAGATTTCTTTAACATGTTTGCTTGGTTGGCAAAAAAGCGCGTATGCGTTTTTTCCTGAATATATTCAGGAAAAAACGCATACGCCCTTTTTGGCCAAGTGCATCATTGTCGACGTTCTGCCTCTTTTCCTATGCTTTAAATGCAATTCCAGTCTACCCCCTGAAATCGTTTTCCTACAATTCTGCCCCGCTTTCAAGTCCTCTTCGCAGCCTTCCTTCAATATATTTTTGGACGATAGTTGTCATTTATAACTCTGCAGGTTTTGAATTAGAGTGACCCTGAGCTCCTTTCTTCAAATCGCTTTCTTGTGAGCTGGCCGCAAACCCGCAGGATTGCTTCAGGCCCTAATCTGGTTCCAGCACGGCATCCTGAGCGTTTCGTTAATTCCTCTTCCTGGTTGGAAATGAGCGTTAAATTTGCCCGGGCAGACACCTACAGCTAGTCTCTCATTGGTTCTCCCTATTCCTGTTCATCTTGCGCAGAAATTGCAAACTGTGCCAAACAGGAGGTTAAAGGCACTGACTCTCCAAGTGGGGAGAGTGTTAGTAAAGGGTCTGGAATTGTGAACCCGAGTAAAAGGGGACGAAAACTGAGATGCATTTGAAAACGTTTCCCGGTCACACGGTGCACCATACTGTGGGTTTCCCATGCATGTTTTAGCTGAAGGAAGAATCGCTTAAACCTGGAGAGTTGGGAACCATGGAATGGGTACCATGCAGTATGACTTCAAATGGTCTGCATTTGCTCATCGAACCTCACCAATGCAATCAGCCCGAAGTGTCCAACCTTATGTCTCACTCAGCTCTGGGTTTAGATGAGGTAAATCCAGGTTGCACCACAAGCCCTGAATGAATTATTTAAGAATTGCTCTCTATTTCACTGTCATTGTGTTTTGTTTTTGTAATTCATTTTGATAATAGGATTTATCGGATTTTCTCTGCTGCCTTCATGCAGCTGTACACACGCTTGATTCTCTTATGGAGACATATAAATCCATGGGTTTGAAGATTCTTACTTGTCAGGTGTATTCCTAGGCGTTGAATATAGTGTGTTTAGCCCATTTCGTTGAGCAAGGGTTAGGTCTTGACTATTACGTATTTGACTTATGGAATGTTATCTGTGCTAATTTCTAACTCTGGTTTTATGCAGCACCCAAACTCATCTTTCCCCTTTCGCAAACATAAGTTGGTTTTCTAAATTTGAGACCCTGTTCTGTTTTGTAATTCAGTTCATATGTAGCCACGATTACATTCGGTGTATTAGGGATATCTTATGATGTTTCATTTTCGGTGTGACTTATTTCACTTAGAATCATCGTACCTGAATCCACTCATTATGCCACGACAGGCCAGATGACATAGATTTCATTGGTGAGTGATATTCCATTGTACGTACGTACCACAACTTCTTCATTCATTTTTCGCTTTCTGGGATATTTAACTTGTACCGTAGATGAGGTTCTTGTAAACAGAGCCGTGTGAAACTTTTGGGTGGCTGTGTTTTTTTGATTTTAAGTTCCCTAAGCTATAGGACCATAAGTGGAAGTGCTGTAGGCTCCGTTGCTTTGTTTTTTAGGTGTTTCAGGAAACACCATACACTTCTCCAGAGTGGCTGTTGGCAATTTACATCCCACCCATCAGCATAACAAGGCTCCCCGTTCTCCATGGCCTGTGCTGCATTTCTGGATTTTACACTTTTTTCAGATGGCCCTTTTGACCGGGGGGCAGTGAGACTTCATTGTAGTGCAGATTTCTTTAACATGCTTGCTTGGTTGACCAAAAAGGGCTTATGCGTTTTTTCCTGAATATATTCAGGAAAAAACGCATACGCACTTTTTGGCCAAGTGCATCATTGTCGACGTTCTGCCTCTTTTCCTATGCTTTAAATGCAATTCCAGTCTACCCCCTGAAATCGTTTTCCTGCAATTCTGCCCCGCTTTCAAGTCCTCTTCGCAGCCTTCCTTCAATATATTTTTGGACGATAGCTGTCATTTATAACTCTGCAGGTTTGTGAATTACAGTGCCCCTGAGCTCCTTTCTTCAAATCGCTTTCTTGTGAGCTGGCCGCAAAACCGCAGGATTGCTTCAGGCCCTAATCTGGTTCCGGCACGGCATGCTGAGCGTTTGGTTAAATCCTCTTCCTGGTGGGAAATGAGCGTTAAATTTACCCCTGCAGACACCTACAGCTAGTCTCTCATTGGTTCTCCCTATTCCTGTTCATCTTGCGCAGAAATTGCAAACTGTGCCAAACAGGAGTTTAAAGGCACTGACTCTCCAAGTGGGGAGAGTCTTAGTAAAGGGTCTGGAATTGTGAACCTGAGTAAAAGGGGACAAAAATTGAGATGCATTTGAAAACGTTTCCCGGTCACACGGTGCAGCATACTGTGGGTTTCCCATGCATGTTTAAGCTGAAGGAAGAATCGCTTAAACCTGGAGAGTTGGGACCCATGGAATGGGTACCATGCAGTATGACTTCAAATGGTCTGCATTTGCTCATCGAACCTCACCAATGCTATCAGCCCGAAGTGTCCAACCTTATGTCTCACTCAGCTCTTGGTATAGATGAGGTAAATCCAGGTTCCATCACAAGCCCTGAATGAATTATTTAAGAATTGCTCTCTATTTCACTGTCATTGTGTTTTGTTTTTGTAATTCATTTTGATAATGGGATTTATCGGATTTTCTCTGCTGCCTTCATGCAGCTGTACACACGCTTGATTCCTTTATGGAGACATATGAATCCATGGGTTTGAAAATTCTTTCTAGGCAGGTGTAATCCTAGGCGTTTAATATAGGGTGTTTAGCCCATTTTGTTGAGCAAGGGGTAGGTCTTGACTATTACGTATTTGACTTATGGAATGGTATCTGTGTTAATTTCTATCTCCGGTTTTATGCAGCACCCCAACTCACGTTTCCCCTTACGCAAACATAAGTTGGTTTTCTAAATTTGAGACCCTGTTCTGTTTTGTTATTCAGTTCATGTGTAGCCAAGATTACATTCGGTGTATTAGTGATATCTTATGATGTTTCATTTTCTGTGTGACTTATTTCACTTAGAATCATCGTACCTGAATCCACTCATGATGCCATGACGGGCCAGATGACATAGATTTCATTGGTGATTGATATTCCATTGTACGTACACACCACAACTTCTTTATCCATGTTTCGCTTTCTGGGATATTTAGCTTGTACCGTAGACGAGGTTCTTGTAAACAGAGCCGTCTGAAACTTTGGGGTGGCTGTGTTTTTTTGATTTTAAGTTCCCTAAGCTATAGGACCATAAGTGGAAGTGCCGTAGGCTCCGTTGCTTTGTTTTTTAGGTGTTTCAGGAAACACCATACACTTCTCCAGAGTGGCTGTTGGCAATTTACATCCCACCCATCAGCATAACAAGGCTCCCTGTTCTCCATGGCCTGTGCAGCACTTCTGGATTTTACACTTTTTTCAGATGGCCCTTTTGACCGGGGGGCAGTGAGACTTCATTGTAGTGCAGATTTCTTTAACATGCTTGCTTGGTTGGCCAAAAGGCCGTATGCGTTTTTTCCTGAATATATTCAGGAAAAAACGCATACGCACATTTTGGCCAAGTGCATCATTGTCGACTTTCTGCCTCTTTTCCTATGCTTTAAATGCAATTCCAGTCTACCGCCTGAAATCGTTTTCCTGCAATTCTGCCCCGCTTTCAAGTCCTCTTCGAAGACTTATTTCAATACATTTTTGGACGATAGCTGTCATTTATAACTCTGCAGGTTTGTGAATTACAGTGCCCCTGAGCTCCTTTCTTCAAATCGCTTTCTTGTGAGCTGGCAGCAAACCCGCAGGATTGCTTCAGGCCCTAATCTGGTTCCGGCACGGCATGCTGAGCGTTTGGTTAATTCCTCTTCCTGGTTGGAAATGAGCGTTAAATTTTCCCGTGCAGACACCTACAGCTAGTCTCTCATTGGTTCTCCCTATTCCTGTTCATCTTGCGCAGAAATTGCAAATTGTGCCAAACAGCAGGTTATAGGCACTGACTCTCCAAGTGGGGAGAGTGTTAGTAAAGGGTCTGGAATTGTGAACCCGAGTAAAAGGGGACGAAAACTGAGATGCATTTGAAAACGTTTCCCGGTCACACAGTGCACCATACTGTGGGTTTCCCATGCATGTTTTAGCTGAAGGAAGAATCGCTTCAACCTGGAGAGTTGGGACCCATGGAATGTGTACCATGTATTATGACTTCAAATGGTGTGCATTTGCTCATCGAACCTCACCAATGCTATCAGCCCGAAGTGTCCAACCTTATGTCTCACTCAGCTCTGGGTGTAGATGAGGTAAATCCAGGTTGCATCAGAAGCCCTGAATGAATTATTTAAGAATTGCTCTCTATTTCACTGTCATTGTGTTTTGTTTTTGTAATTCATTTTGATAATAGGATTTATCGGATTTACTCTGCTGCCTTCATGCAGCTGTACACACGCTTGATTCTCTTATGGAGACATATAAATCCATGGGTTTGAAGATTCTTACTAGTCAGGTGTATTCCTAGGCGTTGAATATAGGGTGTTTAGCCCATTTCGTTGAGCAAGCGGTAGGTCTCGACTATTACATATTTGACGTATGGAATGGTATCTGTGCTAATTTCTATCTCTGCTTTTATGCAGCACCCCAACTCATCTTTCCCCTTTCGCAAACATAAGTTGGTTTTCTAAATTTGAGACGCTGTTCTGTTTTGTAATTCAGTTCATATGTAGCCACGATTACATTCGGTGTATTAGGGATATCTTATGATGTTTCATTTTCGGTGTGACTTATTTCACTTACAATCATCGTACCTGAATCCACTCATTATGCCACGACGGGCCAGATGACATAGATTTCATTGGTGAGTGATATTCCATTGTACGTACGTACCACAACTTCTTCATTCATTTTTCGCTTTCTGGGATATTTAACTTGTACCGTAGATGAGGTTCTTGTAAACAGAGCCGTGTGAAACTTTTGGGTGGCTGTGTTTTTTTGATTTTAAGTTCCCTAAGCTATAGGACCATAAGTGGAAGTGCTGTAGGCTCCGTTGCTTTGTTTTTTAGGTGTTTCAGGAAACACAATACACTTCTCCAGAGTGGCTGTTGGCAATTTACATCCCACCCATCAGCATAACCAGGCTCCCTGTTCTCCATGGCCTGTGCTGCATTTCTGGATTTTACACTTTTTTCAGATGGCCCTTTTGACCGGGGGGCAGTGAGACTTCATTGTAGTGCAGATTTCTTTAACATGCTTGCTTGGTTGACCAAAAAGTGCGTATGCGTTTTTTCCTGAATATATTCAGGAAAAAACGCATACGCACTTTTTGGCCAAGTGCATCATTGTCGACGTTCTGCCTCATTTCCTATGCTTTAAATGCAATTCCAGTCTACCCCCTGAAATCGTTTTCCTGCAATTCTGCCCCGCTTTCAAGTCCTCTTCGCAGCCTTCCTTCAATATATTTTTGGACGATAGCTGTCATTTATAACTCTGCAGGTTTGTGAATTACAGTGCCCCTGAGCTCCTTTCTTCAAATCGCTTTCTTTTGAGCTGGCCGCAAACCCACAAGATTGCTTCAGGCCCTAATCTGGTTCCGGCACGGCATGCTGAGCCTTTGGTTAAATCCTCTTCCTGGTGGGAAATGAGCGTTAAATTTACCCCTGCAGACACCTGCAGCTAGTCTCTCATTGGTTCTCCCTATTCCTGTTCATCTTGCGCAGAAATTGCAAACTGTGCCAAACAGGAGTTTAAAGGCACTGACTCTCCAAGTGGGGAGAGTCTTAGTAAAGGGTCTGGAATTGTGAACCTGAGTAAAAGGGGACAAAAATTGAGATGCATTTGAAAACGTTTCCCGGTCACACGGTGCAGCATACTGTGGGTTTCCCATGCATGTTTAAGCTGAAGGAAGAATCGCTTAAACCTGGAGAGTTGGGACCCATGGAATGGGTACCATGCAGTATGACTTCAAATGGTCTGCATTTGCTCATCGAACCTCACCAATGCTATCAGCCCGAAGTGTCCAACCTTATGTCTCACTCAGCTCTTGGTATAGATGAGGTAAATCCAGGTTGCATCACAAGCCCTGAATGAATTATTTAAGAATTGCTCTCTATTTCACTGTCATTGTGTTTTGTTTTTGTAATTCATTTTGATAATGGGATTTATCGGATTTTCTCTGCTGCCTTCATGCAGCTGTACACACGCTTGATTCCCTTATGGAGACATATAATCCATGGGTTTGAAAATTCTTTCTAGTCAGGTATAATCCTAGGCGTTGAATATAGGGTGTTTAGCCCATTTCGTTGAGCAAGGGGTAGGTCTTGACTATTACATATTTGACGCATGGAGTGGTATCTGTGTTAATTTCTATCTCTGGTTTTATGCAGCACCCCAACTCACCTTTCCCCTTAAGCAAACATAAGTTGGTTTTCTAAATTTGAGACCCTGTTCTTTTTTGTAATTCAGTTCATGTGTAGCGAAGATTACATTCGGTGTATTAGTGATATCTTATGATGTTTCATTTTCTGTGTGACTTATTTCACTTAGAATCATCGTACCTGAATCCACTCATTATGGCATGACGGGCCAGATGACACAGATTTCATTGGTGATTGATATTCCATTGTACGTAAGTACCACAACTTCTTTATCCATGTTTCGCTTTCTGGGATATTTAGCTTGTACCGTAGACGAGGTTCTTGTAAACAGAGCCGTCTGAAACTTTGGGGTGGCTGTGTTTTTTTGATTTTAAGTTCCCTAAGCTATAGGACCATAAGTGGAAGTGCCGAAGGCTCCGTTGCTTTGTTTTTTAGGTGTTTCAGGAAACACCATACACTTCTCCAGAGTGGCTGTTGGCAATTTACATCCCACCCATCAGCATAAAAAGGCTCCCTGTTCTCCAGGGCCTGTGCTGCATTTCTGGATTTTACACTTTTTTCAGATGGCCCTTTTGACCGGGGGGCAGTGAGACTTCATTGTAGTGCAGATTTCTTTAACATGCTTGCTTGGTTGACCAAAAAGGGCTTATGCGTTTTTTCCTGAATATATTCAGGAAAAAACGCATACGCACTTTTTGGCCAAGTGCATCATTGTCGACGTTCTGCCTCTTTTCCTATGCTTTAATTGCAATTCCAGTCTACCCCATGAAATCGTTTTCCTGCAATTCTGCCCCGCTTTCAAGTCCTCTTCGCAGCCTTCCTTCAATATATTTTTGGACGATAGCTGTCATTTATAACTCTGCAGGTTTGTGAATTACAGTGCCCCTGAGCTCCTTTCTTCAAATCGCTTTCTTTTGAGCTGGGCACAAACCCGCCGGATTGATTCAGGCCCTAATCTGGTTCCGGCACGGCATGCTGAGCGTTTGGTTAATTCCTCTTCCTGGTTGGAAATGAGTGTTAAATTTGCCCGTGCAGACACCTACAGCTAGTCTCTCATTGGTTCTCCCTATTCCTGTTCAACTTGTGCAGAAATTGCAAACTGTGCCAAACAGCAGGTTAAAGGCACTGACTCTCCAACTGGGGAGCGTGTTAGTAAAGGGTCTGGAATTGTGAACCCGAGTAAAAGGGGACGAAACCTGAGATGCATTTGAAAACGTTTCCCAGTCACACGGTGCACCATACTGTGGGTTTCCCATGCATGATTTAGCTGATTGAAGAATCGCTTAAACCTGGAGAGTTGGGACCCATGGAATGGGTACCATGCAGTATGACTTCAAATGGTCTGCATTTGCTCATCGAACCTCACCAATGCTATCTGCCCGAAGTGTCCAACTTTATGTCTCACTCATATCTGGTTTTAGATGAGGTAAATCCAGGTTGCATCACAAGCCCTGAATGAATTATTTAAGAATTGCTCTCTATTTCACTGTCATTGTGATTTGTTTTTGTAATTCATTTTGATAATAGGATTTATCGGATTTTCTCTGCTGCCTTCATGCAGCTGTACACACGCTTGATTCTCTTATGGAGACATATAAATCCATGGGTTTGAAGATTCTTACTAGTCCGGTGTATTCCTAGGCGTTGAATATAGGGTGTTTAGCCCATTTCGTTGAGCAAGGGGTAGGTCTTGACTATTACATATCTGATGTATGGAATGGTATCTGTGCTAATTTCTATCTCTGGTTTTATGCAGCACCCCAACTCACCTTTCCCCATAAGCAAGCATAAGTTGGTTTTCTAAATTTGAGACCCTGTTCTGTTTTGTATTTCAGTTCATGTGTAGCCAAGATTACGTTCCATGTATTAGTGATATCTTATGATGTTTCATTTTCTGTGTGACTTATTTCTCTTAGAATCATCGTACCTGAATCCACTCATTATGCCACGACGGGCCAGATGACATAGATTTCATTGGTGAGTGATATTCCATTGTACGTTCGTACCACAACTTCTTTATCCATTTTTCGCTTTCTGGTATATTTAACTTGTACCTTAGACGAGGTTCTAGTAAACAGAGCCGTCTGAAACTTTGGGGTGGCTGTGTGTTTTTTATTTTAATTTCCCTAAGCTATAGGACCATAAGTGGAAGTGCCGTAGGCTCTGTTGCTTTGTTTTTTAGGTGTTTCAGGAAACAGCATACACTTCTCCAGAGTGGCTCTTGGCAATTTACATCCCACCCATCAGCATAACAAGGCCCCCTGTTCTCCCTGCCCTGTGCTGCATTTCTGTATTTTACACTTTTATCAGATGGCCGTTTTGACCCGGGGGCAGTGAGACTTCATTGTAGTGCAGATTTCTGTAACATGCTTGCTTGGTTGGCCAAAAAGGGCGTATGCGTTTTTTCCTGAATATATTCAGGATAAAACGCATACCCCCTTTTTCTCCAAGGGCATCATTTTCGACGTTCTGCCTCTTTTCCTATGCTTTAAATGCAATTCCAGTCTACCCCCTGAAATCGTTTTCCTGCAATTCTGCCCCGCTTTCAAGTCCTCTTCGCAGCCTTCCTTCAATATATGTTTGGACGATAGCTGTCATTTATAACTCTGCAGGTTTGTGAATTACAGTGCCCCTGAGCTCCTTTCTACAAATCGCTTTCTTTTGAGCTGGCCGCAAACCCGCAGGATTACTTCAGGCCCTAATCTTGTTCTGGCACGGCATGCTGAGCCTTTGGTTAATTCCTCTTCCTGGTTGGAAATGAGCATTAAATTTGCCCGTGCAGACACCTACAGCTAGTCTCTCATTGGTTCTCCCTATTCCTGTTCATCTTGCGCAGAAATTGCAAACTGTGACAAACAGCAGGTTAAAGGCACTGACTCTCCAAGTGGGGAGAGTGTTAGTAAAGGGTCTGGAATTGTGAACCCGAGTAAAAGGGGACGAAATCTGAGATGCATTTGAAAACGTTTCCCGGTCACACGGTGCACCATACTGTGGGTTTCCCATGCATGCTTTAGCTGAAGGAAGAATCGCTTAAACCTGGAGAGTTGGGACCCAATGAATGGGTACCATGCAGTATGACTTCAAATGGTCTGCATTTGCTCATCGAACCTCACCAATGCTATCAGCCCGAAGTGTCCAACCTTATGTCTCACTCAGCTCTGGGTGTAGATGAGGTAAATCCAGGTTGCATCAGAAGCCCTGAATGAATTATTTAAGAATTGCTCTCTATTTCACTGTCATTGTGTTTTGTTTTTGTAATTCATTTTGATAATAGGATTTATCGGATTTTCTCTGCTGCCTTCATGCAGCTGTACACACGCTTGATTCTCTTATGGAGACATATAAATCCATGGGTTTGAAAATTCTTACTAGTCAGGTGTATTCCTAAGTGTTGAATATAGGGTGTTTAGCCCATTTCGTTGAGCAAGCGGTAGGTCTTGACTATTACATATTTGACGTATGGAATGGTATCTGTGCTAATTTCTATCTCTGGTTTTATGCAGCACCCCAACTCACCTTTCCCCATAAGCAAGCATAAGTTGGTTTTCTAAATATGAGACCCTGTTCTGTTTTGTAATTCAGTTCATGTGTAGCCAAGATTACATTCGGTGTATTAGGGATATCTTATGATGTTTCATTTTCGGTGTGACTTATTTCACTTAGAATCATCGTACCTGAATCCACTCATTATGCCGCGACGGGCCAGATGACATAGATTTCATTGGTGATTGATATTCCATTGTACGTACGTACCACAACTTCTTTATCCATTTTTCACTTTCTTGTATATTTAACTTGTACCGTAGACGAGGTTCTTGTAAACAGAGCCGTCTGAAACTTTGGGGTGGCTGTGTGTTTTTGATTTTAATTTCCCTAAGCTATATGACCATAAGTGGAAGTGCCGTTGGCTCCGTTGCTTTGTTTTTTAGGTGTTTCAGGAAACACCATACACTTCTCCAGAGTGCCTCTTGGCAATTTACATCCCACCCATCAGCATAACAAGGCTCCCTGTTCTCCATGGCCTGTGCAGCACTTCTGGATTTTACACTTTTTTCAGATGGCCCTTTTGACCGCGGGGCAGTGAGACTTCATTGTAGTGCAGATTTCTTTAACATGCTTGCTTGGTTGGCCAAAAAGGGCGTATGCGTTTTTTCCTGAATATATTCAGGAAAAAACGCATACGCACTTTTTGGCCAAGTGCATCATTTTCGACGTTCTGCCTCTTTTCCTATGCTTTAAATGCAATTCCAGTCTACCGCCTGAAATCGTTTTCCTGCAATTCTGCCCCGCTTTCAAGTCCTCTTCGAAGACTTACTTCAATACATTTTTGGACGATAGCTGTCATTTATAACTCTGCAGGTTTGTGAATTATTGTGCCCCTGAGCTCCTATCTTCAAATCGCTTTCTTGTGAGCTGGCCGCAAACCCGCAGGATTGCTTCAGGCCCTAATCTCGTTCCGGCCCGGCATGCTGAGCCTTTGGTTAATTCCTCTTCCTGGTGGGAAATGAGCGTTAAATTTGTCCGTGCAGACACCTACAGCTAGTCTCTCATTGGTTCTCCCTATTCCTGTTCATCTTGTGCAGAAATTGCAAACTGTGCCAAACAGCAGATTAAAGGCACTGACTCTAAAAGTGGGGAGAGTGTTAGTAAAGGGTCTGGAATTGTGAACCCAAGTAAAAGGGGACAAAAACTGAGATGCATTTGAAAACGTTTCCCGGTCACACGGTGCACCATACTGTGGGTTTCCCATGCATGTTTTAGCTGAAGGAAGAATCGCTTCAACCTGGAGAGTTGGGACCCATGGAATGGGTACCATGCAGTATGACTTCAAATGGTCTGCATCTGCTCATCGAACCTCACCAATGCTATGAGTCCGAAGTGTCCAACTTTATGTCTCATTCAGCTCTGGGTGTAGATAACGTAAATCCAGGTTGCATCACAAGCACTGAATGAATAATTTAAGAATTGCTCTCTATTTCACTGTCATTGTGTTTTGTTTTTGTAATTCATTTTGATAATGGGATTTATCGGATTTTCTCTGCTGCCTTCATGCAGCTGTACACACGCTTGACTCTCTTATGGAGACATATAAATCCATGGGTTTGAAGATTCTTACTAGTCAGGTGTATTCCTAGGCGTTGAATATAGGGTGTTTAGCCCATTTCTTTGAGCAAGGTGTAGGTCTTGACTATTACATAGTTGACGTATGGAATGGTATCTGTGCTAATTTCTATCTCTGGTTTTATGCAGCACCCCAACTCACCTTTCCCCTTAAGCAAACATAAGTTGGTTTTCTAAATTTGAGACCCTGTTCTGTTTTGTAATTCAGTTCATGTGTAGCCAAGATTACATTCGGTGTATTAGTGATATCTTATGATGTTTCATTTTCTGTGTGACTTATTTCACTTAGAATCATCGTACCTGAATCCACTCATTATGCCACGACGGGCCAGATGACATAGATTTCATTGGTGAGTGATATTCCATTGTACGTACGTACCACAACTTCTTTATCCATTTTTCGCTTTCTGGGATATTTAACTTGTACCGTAGACGAGGTTCTTGTAAACAGAGTCGTCTGAAACTTTGGGGTGGCTGTGTGTTTTTGATTTTAATTTCCCTAAGCTATAGGACCATAAGTGGAAGTGCCGTAGGCTCCGTTGCTTTGTTTTTTAGGTGTTTCAGGAAACACCATACACTTCTCCAGAGTGGCTCTTGGCAATTTACATCCCACCCATCAGCATAAGAAGGCTCCCTGTTCTCCATGGCCTGTGCTGCATTTCTGGATTTTACACTTTTTTCAGATGGCCCTTTTGACCGGGGGGCAGTGAGACTTCATTGTAGTGCAGATTTCTTTAACATGTTTGCTTGGTTGGCAAAAAAGCGCGTATGCGTTTTTTCCTGAATATATTCAGGAAAAAACGCATACGCCCTTTTTGGCCAAGTGCATCATTGTCGACGTTCTGCCTCTTTTCCTATGCTTTAAATGCAATTCCAGTCTACCCCCTGAAATCGTTTTCCTACAATTCTGCCCCGCTTTCAAGTCCTCTTCGCAGCCTTCCTTCAATATATTTTTGGACGATAGTTGTCATTTATAACTCTGCAGGTTTTGAATTAGAGTGACCCTGAGCTCCTTTCTTCAAATCGCTTTCTTGTGAGCTGGCCGCAAACCCGCAGGATTGCTTCAGGCCCTAATCTGGTTCCAGCACGGCATCCTGAGCGTTTCGTTAATTCCTCTTCCTGGTTGGAAATGAGCGTTAAATTTGCCCGGGCAGACACCTACAGCTAGTCTCTCATTGGTTCTCCCTATTCCTGTTCATCTTGCGCAGAAATTGCAAACTGTGCCAAACAGGAGGTTAAAGGCACTGACTCTCCAAGTGGGGAGAGTGTTAGTAAAGGGTCTGGAATTGTGAACCCGAGTAAAAGGGGACGAAAACTGAGATGCATTTGAAAACGTTTCCCGGTCACACGGTGCACCATACTGTGGGTTTCCCATGCATGTTTTAGCTGAAGGAAGAATCGCTTAAACCTGGAGAGTTGGGAACCATGGAATGGGTACCATGCAGTATGACTTCAAATGGTCTGCATTTGCTCATCGAACCTCACCAATGCAATCAGCCCGAAGTGTCCAACCTTATGTCTCACTCAGCTCTGGGTTTAGATGAGGTAAATCCAGGTTGCACCACAAGCCCTGAATGAATTATTTAAGAATTGCTCTCTATTTCACTGTCATTGTGTTTTGTTTTTGTAATTCATTTTGATAATAGGATTTATCGGATTTTCTCTGCTGCCTTCATGCAGCTGTACACACGCTTGATTCTCTTATGGAGACATATAAATCCATGGGTTTGAAGATTCTTACTTGTCAGGTGTATTCCTAGGCGTTGAATATAGTGTGTTTAGCCCATTTCGTTGAGCAAGGGTTAGGTCTTGACTATTACGTATTTGACTTATGGAATGTTATCTGTGCTAATTTCTAACTCTGGTTTTATGCAGCACCCAAACTCATCTTTCCCCTTTCGCAAACATAAGTTGGTTTTCTAAATTTGAGACCCTGTTCTGTTTTGTAATTCAGTTCATATGTAGCCACGATTACATTCGGTGTATTAGGGATATCTTATGATGTTTCATTTTCGGTGTGACTTATTTCACTTAGAATCATCGTACCTGAATCCACTCATTATGCCACGACAGGCCAGATGACATAGATTTCATTGGTGAGTGATATTCCATTGTACGTACGTACCACAACTTCTTCATTCATTTTTCGCTTTCTGGGATATTTAACTTGTACCGTAGATGAGGTTCTTGTAAACAGAGCCGTGTGAAACTTTTGGGTGGCTGTGTTTTTTTGATTTTAAGTTCCCTAAGCTATAGGACCATAAGTGGAAGTGCTGTAGGCTCCGTTGCTTTGTTTTTTAGGTGTTTCAGGAAACACCATACACTTCTCCAGAGTGGCTGTTGGCAATTTACATCCCACCCATCAGCATAACAAGGCTCCCCGTTCTCCATGGCCTGTGCTGCATTTCTGGATTTTACACTTTTTTCAGATGGCCCTTTTGACCGGGGGGCAGTGAGACTTCATTGTAGTGCAGATTTCTTTAACATGCTTGCTTGGTTGACCAAAAAGGGCTTATGCGTTTTTTCCTGAATATATTCAGGAAAAAACGCATACGCACTTTTTGGCCAAGTGCATCATTGTCGACGTTCTGCCTCTTTTCCTATGCTTTAAATGCAATTCCAGTCTACCCCCTGAAATCGTTTTCCTGCAATTCTGCCCCGCTTTCAAGTCCTCTTCGCAGCCTTCCTTCAATATATTTTTGGACGATAGCTGTCATTTATAACTCTGCAGGTTTGTGAATTACAGTGCCCCTGAGCTCCTTTCTTCAAATCGCTTTCTTGTGAGCTGGCCGCAAAACCGCAGGATTGCTTCAGGCCCTAATCTGGTTCCGGCACGGCATGCTGAGCGTTTGGTTAAATCCTCTTCCTGGTGGGAAATGAGCGTTAAATTTACCCCTGCAGACACCTACAGCTAGTCTCTCATTGGTTCTCCCTATTCCTGTTCATCTTGCGCAGAAATTGCAAACTGTGCCAAACAGGAGTTTAAAGGCACTGACTCTCCAAGTGGGGAGAGTCTTAGTAAAGGGTCTGGAATTGTGAACCTGAGTAAAAGGGGACAAAAATTGAGATGCATTTGAAAACGTTTCCCGGTCACACGGTGCAGCATACTGTGGGTTTCCCATGCATGTTTAAGCTGAAGGAAGAATCGCTTAAACCTGGAGAGTTGGGACCCATGGAATGGGTACCATGCAGTATGACTTCAAATGGTCTGCATTTGCTCATCGAACCTCACCAATGCTATCAGCCCGAAGTGTCCAACCTTATGTCTCACTCAGCTCTTGGTATAGATGAGGTAAATCCAGGTTCCATCACAAGCCCTGAATGAATTATTTAAGAATTGCTCTCTATTTCACTGTCATTGTGTTTTGTTTTTGTAATTCATTTTGATAATGGGATTTATCGGATTTTCTCTGCTGCCTTCATGCAGCTGTACACACGCTTGATTCCTTTATGGAGACATATGAATCCATGGGTTTGAAAATTCTTTCTAGGCAGGTGTAATCCTAGGCGTTTAATATAGGGTGTTTAGCCCATTTTGTTGAGCAAGGGGTAGGTCTTGACTATTACGTATTTGACTTATGGAATGGTATCTGTGTTAATTTCTATCTCCGGTTTTATGCAGCACCCCAACTCACGTTTCCCCTTACGCAAACATAAGTTGGTTTTCTAAATTTGAGACCCTGTTCTGTTTTGTTATTCAGTTCATGTGTAGCCAAGATTACATTCGGTGTATTAGTGATATCTTATGATGTTTCATTTTCTGTGTGACTTATTTCACTTAGAATCATCGTACCTGAATCCACTCATGATGCCATGACGGGCCAGATGACATAGATTTCATTGGTGATTGATATTCCATTGTACGTACACACCACAACTTCTTTATCCATGTTTCGCTTTCTGGGATATTTAGCTTGTACCGTAGACGAGGTTCTTGTAAACAGAGCCGTCTGAAACTTTGGGGTGGCTGTGTTTTTTTGATTTTAAGTTCCCTAAGCTATAGGACCATAAGTGGAAGTGCCGTAGGCTCCGTTGCTTTGTTTTTTAGGTGTTTCAGGAAACACCATACACTTCTCCAGAGTGGCTGTTGGCAATTTACATCCCACCCATCAGCATAACAAGGCTCCCTGTTCTCCATGGCCTGTGCAGCACTTCTGGATTTTACACTTTTTTCAGATGGCCCTTTTGACCGGGGGGCAGTGAGACTTCATTGTAGTGCAGATTTCTTTAACATGCTTGCTTGGTTGGCCAAAAGGCCGTATGCGTTTTTTCCTGAATATATTCAGGAAAAAACGCATACGCACATTTTGGCCAAGTGCATCATTGTCGACTTTCTGCCTCTTTTCCTATGCTTTAAATGCAATTCCAGTCTACCGCCTGAAATCGTTTTCCTGCAATTCTGCCCCGCTTTCAAGTCCTCTTCGAAGACTTATTTCAATACATTTTTGGACGATAGCTGTCATTTATAACTCTGCAGGTTTGTGAATTACAGTGCCCCTGAGCTCCTTTCTTCAAATCGCTTTCTTGTGAGCTGGCAGCAAACCCGCAGGATTGCTTCAGGCCCTAATCTGGTTCCGGCACGGCATGCTGAGCGTTTGGTTAATTCCTCTTCCTGGTTGGAAATGAGCGTTAAATTTTCCCGTGCAGACACCTACAGCTAGTCTCTCATTGGTTCTCCCTATTCCTGTTCATCTTGCGCAGAAATTGCAAATTGTGCCAAACAGCAGGTTATAGGCACTGACTCTCCAAGTGGGGAGAGTGTTAGTAAAGGGTCTGGAATTGTGAACCCGAGTAAAAGGGGACGAAAACTGAGATGCATTTGAAAACGTTTCCCGGTCACACAGTGCACCATACTGTGGGTTTCCCATGCATGTTTTAGCTGAAGGAAGAATCGCTTCAACCTGGAGAGTTGGGACCCATGGAATGTGTACCATGTATTATGACTTCAAATGGTGTGCATTTGCTCATCGAACCTCACCAATGCTATCAGCCCGAAGTGTCCAACCTTATGTCTCACTCAGCTCTGGGTTTAGATGAGGTAAATCCAGGTTGCATCACAAGCCCTGAATGAATTATTTAAGAATTGCTCTCTATTTCACTGTCATTGTGTTTTGTTTTTGTAATTCATTTTGATAATAGGATTTATCGGATTTACTCTGCTGCCTTCATGCAGCTGTACACACGCTTGATTCTCTTATGGAGACATATAAATCCATGGGTTTGAAGATTCTTACTAGTCAGGTGTATTCCTAGGCGTTGAATATAGGGTGTTTAGCCCATTTCGTTGAGCAAGCGGTAGGTCTCGACTATTACATATTTGACGTATGGAATGGTATCTGTGCTAATTTCTATCTCTGCTTTTATGCAGCACCCCAACTCATCTTTCCCCTTTCGCAAACATAAGTTGGTTTTCTAAATTTGAGACGCTGTTCTGTTTTGTAATTCAGTTCATATGTAGCCACGATTACATTCGGTGTATTAGGGATATCTTATGATGTTTCATTTTCGGTGTGACTTATTTCACTTACAATCATCGTACCTGAATCCACTCATTATGCCACGACGGGCCAGATGACATAGATTTCATTGGTGAGTGATATTCCATTGTACGTACGTACCACAACTTCTTCATTCATTTTTCGCTTTCTGGGATATTTAACTTGTACCGTAGATGAGGTTCTTGTAAACAGAGCCGTGTGAAACTTTTGGGTGGCTGTGTTTTTTTGATTTTAAGTTCCCTAAGCTATAGGACCATAAGTGGAAGTGCTGTAGGCTCCGTTGCTTTGTTTTTTAGGTGTTTCAGGAAACACAATACACTTCTCCAGAGTGGCTGTTGGCAATTTACATCCCACCCATCAGCATAACCAGGCTCCCTGTTCTCCATGGCCTGTGCTGCATTTCTGGATTTTACACTTTTTTCAGATGGCCCTTTTGACCGGGGGGCAGTGAGACTTCATTGTAGTGCAGATTTCTTTAACATGCTTGCTTGGTTGACCAAAAAGTGCGTATGCGTTTTTTCCTGAATATATTCAGGAAAAAACGCATACGCACTTTTTGGCCAAGTGCATCATTGTCGACGTTCTGCCTCATTTCCTATGCTTTAAATGCAATTCCAGTCTACCCCCTGAAATCGTTTTCCTGCAATTCTGCCCCGCTTTCAAGTCCTCTTCGCAGCCTTCCTTCAATATATTTTTGGACGATAGCTGTCATTTATAACTCTGCAGGTTTGTGAATTACAGTGCCCCTGAGCTCCTTTCTTCAAATCGCTTTCTTTTGAGCTGGCCGCAAACCCACAAGATTGCTTCAGGCCCTAATCTGGTTCCGGCACGGCATGCTGAGCCTTTGGTTAAATCCTCTTCCTGGTGGGAAATGAGCGTTAAATTTACCCCTGCAGACACCTGCAGCTAGTCTCTCATTGGTTCTCCCTATTCCTGTTCATCTTGCGCAGAAATTGCAAACTGTGCCAAACAGGAGTTTAAAGGCACTGACTCTCCAAGTGGGGAGAGTCTTAGTAAAGGGTCTGGAATTGTGAACCTGAGTAAAAGGGGACAAAAATTGAGATGCATTTGAAAACGTTTCCCGGTCACACGGTGCAGCATACTGTGGGTTTCCCATGCATGTTTAAGCTGAAGGAAGAATCGCTTAAACCTGGAGAGTTGGGACCCATGGAATGGGTACCATGCAGTATGACTTCAAATGGTCTGCATTTGCTCATCGAACCTCACCAATGCTATCAGCCCGAAGTGTCCAACCTTATGTCTCACTCAGCTCTTGGTATAGATGAGGTAAATCCAGGTTGCATCACAAGCCCTGAATGAATTATTTAAGAATTGCTCTCTATTTCACTGTCATTGTGTTTTGTTTTTGTAATTCATTTTGATAATGGGATTTATCGGATTTTCTCTGCTGCCTTCATGCAGCTGTACACACGCTTGATTCCCTTATGGAGACATATAATCCATGGGTTTGAAAATTCTTTCTAGTCAGGTATAATCCTAGGCGTTGAATATAGGGTGTTTAGCCCATTTCGTTGAGCAAGGGGTAGGTCTTGACTATTACATATTTGACGCATGGAGTGGTATCTGTGTTAATTTCTATCTCTGGTTTTATGCAGCACCCCAACTCACCTTTCCCCTTAAGCAAACATAAGTTGGTTTTCTAAATTTGAGACCCTGTTCTTTTTTGTAATTCAGTTCATGTGTAGCGAAGATTACATTCGGTGTATTAGTGATATCTTATGATGTTTCATTTTCTGTGTGACTTATTTCACTTAGAATCATCGTACCTGAATCCACTCATTATGGCATGACGGGCCAGATGACACAGATTTCATTGGTGATTGATATTCCATTGTACGTAAGTACCACAACTTCTTTATCCATGTTTCGCTTTCTGGGATATTTAGCTTGTACCGTAGACGAGGTTCTTGTAAACAGAGCCGTCTGAAACTTTGGGGTGGCTGTGTTTTTTTGATTTTAAGTTCCCTAAGCTATAGGACCATAAGTGGAAGTGCCGAAGGCTCCGTTGCTTTGTTTTTTAGGTGTTTCAGGAAACACCATACACTTCTCCAGAGTGGCTGTTGGCAATTTACATCCCACCCATCAGCATAAAAAGGCTCCCTGTTCTCCAGGGCCTGTGCTGCATTTCTGGATTTTACACTTTTTTCAGATGGCCCTTTTGACCGGGGGGCAGTGAGACTTCATTGTAGTGCAGATTTCTTTAACATGCTTGCTTGGTTGACCAAAAAGGGCTTATGCGTTTTTTCCTGAATATATTCAGGAAAAAACGCATACGCACTTTTTGGCCAAGTGCATCATTGTCGACGTTCTGCCTCTTTTCCTATGCTTTAATTGCAATTCCAGTCTACCCCATGAAATCGTTTTCCTGCAATTCTGCCCCGCTTTCAAGTCCTCTTCGCAGCCTTCCTTCAATATATTTTTGGACGATAGCTGTCATTTATAACTCTGCAGGTTTGTGAATTAGAGTGACCCTGAGCTCCTTTCTTCAAATCGCTTTCTTGTGAGCTGGCCGCAAACCCGCAGGATTGCTTCAGGCCCTAATCTGGTTCCGGCACGGCATGCTGAGCCTTTGGTTAAATCCTCTTCCTGGTGGGAAATGAGCGTTAAATTTACCCCTGCAGACACCTGCAGCTAGTCTCTCATTGGTTCTCCCTATTCCTGTTCATCTTGCGCAGAAATTGCAAACTGTGCCAAACAGGAGTTTAAAGGCACTGACTCTCCAAGTGGGGAGAGTCTTAGTAAAGGGTCTGGAATTGTGAACCTGAGTAAAAGGGGACAAAAATTGAGATGCATTTGAAAACGTTTCCCGGTCACACGGTGCAGCATACTGTGGGTTTCCCATGCATGTTTAAGCTGAAGGAAGAATCGCTTAAACCTGGAGAGTTGGGACCCATGGAATGGGTACCATGCAGTATGACTTCAAATGGTCTGCATTTGCTCATCGAACCTCACCAATGCTATCAGCCCGAAGTGTCCAACCTTATGTCTCACTCAGCTCTTGGTATAGATGAGGTAAATCCAGGTTGCATCACAAGCCCTGAATGAATTATTTAAGAATTGCTCTCTATTTCACTGTCATTGTGATTTGTTTTTGTAATTCATTTTGATAATAGGATTTATCGGATTTTCTCTGCTGCCTTCATGCAGCTGTACACACGCTTGATTCTCTTATGGAGACATATAAATCCATGGGTTTGAAGATTCTTACTAGTCCGGTGTATTCCTAGGCGTTGAATATAGGGTGTTTAGCCCATTTCGTTGAGCAAGGGGTAGGTCTTGACTATTACATATCTGATGTATGGAATGGTATCTGTGCTAATTTCTATCTCTGGTTTTATGCAGCACCCCAACTCACCTTTCCCCATAAGCAAGCATAAGTTGGTTTTCTAAATTTGAGACCCTGTTCTGTTTTGTATTTCAGTTCATGTGTAGCCAAGATTACGTTCCATGTATTAGTGATATCTTATGATGTTTCATTTTCTGTGTGACTTATTTCTCTTAGAATCATCGTACCTGAATCCACTCATTATGCCACGACGGGCCAGATGACATAGATTTCATTGGTGAGTGATATTCCATTGTACGTTCGTACCACAACTTCTTTATCCATTTTTCGCTTTCTGGTATATTTAACTTGTACCTTAGACGAGGTTCTAGTAAACAGAGCCGTCTGAAACTTTGGGGTGGCTGTGTGTTTTTTATTTTAATTTCCCTAAGCTATAGGACCATAAGTGGAAGTGCCGTAGGCTCTGTTGCTTTGTTTTTTAGGTGTTTCAGGAAACAGCATACACTTCTCCAGAGTGGCTCTTGGCAATTTACATCCCACCCATCAGCATAACAAGGCCCCCTGTTCTCCCTGCCCTGTGCTGCATTTCTGTATTTTACACTTTTATCAGATGGCCGTTTTGACCCGGGGGCAGTGAGACTTCATTGTAGTGCAGATTTCTGTAACATGCTTGCTTGGTTGGCCAAAAAGGGCGTATGCGTTTTTTCCTGAATATATTCAGGATAAAACGCATACCCCCTTTTTCTCCAAGGGCATCATTTTCGACGTTCTGCCTCTTTTCCTATGCTTTAAATGCAATTCCAGTCTACCCCCTGAAATCGTTTTCCTGCAATTCTGCCCCGCTTTCAAGTCCTCTTCGCAGCCTTCCTTCAATATATGTTTGGACGATAGCTGTCATTTATAACTCTGCAGGTTTGTGAATTACAGTGCCCCTGAGCTCCTTTCTACAAATCGCTTTCTTTTGAGCTGGCCGCAAACCCGCAGGATTACTTCAGGCCCTAATCTTGTTCTGGCACGGCATGCTGAGCCTTTGGTTAATTCCTCTTCCTGGTTGGAAATGAGCATTAAATTTGCCCGTGCAGACACCTACAGCTAGTCTCTCATTGGTTCTCCCTATTCCTGTTCATCTTGCGCAGAAATTGCAAACTGTGACAAACAGCAGGTTAAAGGCACTGACTCTCCAAGTGGGGAGAGTGTTAGTAAAGGGTCTGGAATTGTGAACCCGAGTAAAAGGGGACGAAATCTGAGATGCATTTGAAAACGTTTCCCGGTCACACGGTGCACCATACTGTGGGTTTCCCATGCATGCTTTAGCTGAAGGAAGAATCGCTTAAACCTGGAGAGTTGGGACCCAATGAATGGGTACCATGCAGTATGACTTCAAATGGTCTGCATTTGCTCATCGAACCTCACCAATGCTATCAGCCCGAAGTGTCCAACCTTATGTCTCACTCAGCTCTGGGTGTAGATGAGGTAAATCCAGGTTGCATCAGAAGCCCTGAATGAATTATTTAAGAATTGCTCTCTATTTCACTGTCATTGTGTTTTGTTTTTGTAATTCATTTTGATAATAGGATTTATCGGATTTTCTCTGCTGCCTTCATGCAGCTGTACACACGCTTGATTCTCTTATGGAGACATATAAATCCATGGGTTTGAAAATTCTTACTAGTCAGGTGTATTCCTAAGTGTTGAATATAGGGTGTTTAGCCCATTTCGTTGAGCAAGCGGTAGGTCTTGACTATTACATATTTGACGTATGGAATGGTATCTGTGCTAATTTCTATCTCTGGTTTTATGCAGCACCCCAACTCACCTTTCCCCATAAGCAAGCATAAGTTGGTTTTCTAAATATGAGACCCTGTTCTGTTTTGTAATTCAGTTCATGTGTAGCCAAGATTACATTCGGTGTATTAGGGATATCTTATGATGTTTCATTTTCGGTGTGACTTATTTCACTTAGAATCATCGTACCTGAATCCACTCATTATGCCGCGACGGGCCAGATGACATAGATTTCATTGGTGATTGATATTCCATTGTACGTACGTACCACAACTTCTTTATCCATTTTTCACTTTCTTGTATATTTAACTTGTACCGTAGACGAGGTTCTTGTAAACAGAGCCGTCTGAAACTTTGGGGTGGCTGTGTGTTTTTGATTTTAATTTCCCTAAGCTATATGACCATAAGTGGAAGTGCCGTTGGCTCCGTTGCTTTGTTTTTTAGGTGTTTCAGGAAACACCATACACTTCTCCAGAGTGGCTCTTGGCAATTTACATCCCACCCATCAGCATAACAAGGCTCCCTGTTCTCCATGGCCTGTGCAGCACTTCTGGATTTTACACTTTTTTCAGATGGCCCTTTTGACCGGGGGGCAGTGAGACTTCATTGTAGTGCAGATTTCTTTAACATGCTTGCTTGGTTGGCCAAAAAGGGCGTATGCGTTTTTTCCTGAATATATTCAGGAAAAAACGCATACGCACTTTTTGGCCAAGTGCATCATTTTCGACGTTCTGCCTCTTTTCCTATGCTTTAAATGCAATTCCAGTCTACCGCCTGAAATCGTTTTCCTGCAATTCTGCCCCGCTTTCAAGTCCTCTTCGAAGACTTACTTCAATACATTTTTGGACGATAGCTGTCATTTATAACTCTGCAGGTTTGTGAATTATTGTGCCCCTGAGCTCCTATCTTCAAATCGCTTTCTTGTGAGCTGGCCGCAAACCCGCAGGATTGCTTCAGGCCCTAATCTCGTTCCGGCCCGGCATGCTGAGCCTTTGGTTAATTCCTCTTCCTGGTGGGAAATGAGCGTTAAATTTGTCCGTGCAGACACCTACAGCTAGTCTCTCATTGGTTCTCCCTATTCCTGTTCATCTTGTGCAGAAATTGCAAACTGTGCCAAACAGCAGATTAAAGGCACTGACTCTAAAAGTGGGGAGAGTGTTAGTAAAGGGTCTGGAATTGTGAACCCAAGTAAAAGGGGACAAAAACTGAGATGCATTTGAAAACGTTTCCCGGTCACACGGTGCACCATACTGTGGGTTTCCCATGCATGTTTTAGCTGAAGGAAGAATCGCTTCAACCTGGAGAGTTGGGACCCATGGAATGGGTACCATGCAGTATGACTTCAAATGGTCTGCATCTGCTCATCGAACCTCACCAATGCTATCAGCCCGAAGTGTCCAACTTTATGTCTCATTCAGCTCTGGGTGTAGATAACGTAAATCCAGGTTGCATCACAAGCACTGAATGAATAATTTAAGAATTGCTCTCTATTTCACTGTCATTGTGTTTTGTTTTTGTAATTCATTTTGATAATGGGATTTATCGGATTTTCTCTGCTGCCTTCATGCAGCTGTACACACGCTTGACTCTCTTATGGAGACATATAAATCCATGGGTTTGAAGATTCTTACTAGTCAGGTGTATTCCTAGGCGTTGAATATAGGGTGTTTAGCCCATTTCTTTGAGCAAGGTGTAGGTCTTGACTATTACATAGTTGACGTATGGAATGGTATCTGTGCTAATTTCTATCTCTGGTTTTATGCAGCACCCCAACTCACCTTTCCCCTTAAGCAAACATAAGTTGGTTTTCTAAATTTGAGACCCTGTTCTGTTTTGTAATTCAGTTCATGTGTAGCCAAGATTACATTCGGTGTATTAGTGATATCTTATGATGTTTCATTTTCTGTGTGACTTATTTCACTTAGAATCATCGTACCTGAATCCACTCATTATGCCACGACGGGCCAGATGACATAGATTTCATTGGTGAGTGATATTCCATTGTACGTACGTACCACAACTTCTTTATCCATTTTTCGCTTTCTGGGATATTTAACTTGTACCGTAGACGAGGTTCTTGTAAACAGAGTCGTCTGAAACTTTGGGGTGGCTGTGTGTTTTTGATTTTAATTTCCCTAAGCTATAGGACCATAAGTGGAAGTGCCGTAGGCTCCGTTGCTTTGTTTTTTAGGTGTTTCAGGAAACACCATACACTTCTCCAGAGTGGCTCTTGGCAATTTACATCCCACCCATCAGCATAAGAAGGCTCCCTGTTCTCCATGGCCTGTGCTGCATTTCTGGATTTTACACTTTTTTCAGATGGCCCTTTTGACCGGGGGGCAGTGAGACTTCATTGTAGTGCAGATTTCTTTAACATGTTTGCTTGGTTGGCAAAAAAGCGCGTATGCGTTTTTTCCTGAATATATTCAGGAAAAAACGCATACGCCCTTTTTGGCCAAGTGCATCATTGTCGACGTTCTGCCTCTTTTCCTATGCTTTAAATGCAATTCCAGTCTACCCCCTGAAATCGTTTTCCTACAATTCTGCCCCGCTTTCAAGTCCTCTTCGCAGCCTTCCTTCAATATATTTTTGGACGATAGTTGTCATTTATAACTCTGCAGGTTTTGAATTAGAGTGACCCTGAGCTCCTTTCTTCAAATCGCTTTCTTGTGAGCTGGCCGCAAACCCGCAGGATTGCTTCAGGCCCTAATCTGGTTCCAGCACGGCATCCTGAGCGTTTCGTTAATTCCTCTTCCTGGTTGGAAATGAGCGTTAAATTTGCCCGGGCAGACACCTACAGCTAGTCTCTCATTGGTTCTCCCTATTCCTGTTCATCTTGCGCAGAAATTGCAAACTGTGCCAAACAGGAGGTTAAAGGCACTGACTCTCCAAGTGGGGAGAGTGTTAGTAAAGGGTCTGGAATTGTGAACCCGAGTAAAAGGGGACGAAAACTGAGATGCATTTGAAAACGTTTCCCGGTCACACGGTGCACCATACTGTGGGTTTCCCATGCATGTTTTAGCTGAAGGAAGAATCGCTTAAACCTGGAGAGTTGGGAACCATGGAATGGGTACCATGCAGTATGACTTCAAATGGTCTGCATTTGCTCATCGAACCTCACCAATGCAATCAGCCCGAAGTGTCCAACCTTATGTCTCACTCAGCTCTGGGTTTAGATGAGGTAAATCCAGGTTGCACCACAAGCCCTGAATGAATTATTTAAGAATTGCTCTCTATTTCACTGTCATTGTGTTTTGTTTTTGTAATTCATTTTGATAATAGGATTTATCGGATTTTCTCTGCTGCCTTCATGCAGCTGTACACACGCTTGATTCTCTTATGGAGACATATAAATCCATGGGTTTGAAGATTCTTACTTGTCAGGTGTATTCCTAGGCGTTGAATATAGTGTGTTTAGCCCATTTCGTTGAGCAAGGGTTAGGTCTTGACTATTACGTATTTGACTTATGGAATGTTATCTGTGCTAATTTCTAACTCTGGTTTTATGCAGCACCCAAACTCATCTTTCCCCTTTCGCAAACATAAGTTGGTTTTCTAAATTTGAGACCCTGTTCTGTTTTGTAATTCAGTTCATATGTAGCCACGATTACATTCGGTGTATTAGGGATATCTTATGATGTTTCATTTTCGGTGTGACTTATTTCACTTAGAATCATCGTACCTGAATCCACTCATTATGCCACGACAGGCCAGATGACATAGATTTCATTGGTGAGTGATATTCCATTGTACGTACGTACCACAACTTCTTCATTCATTTTTCGCTTTCTGGGATATTTAACTTGTACCGTAGATGAGGTTCTTGTAAACAGAGCCGTGTGAAACTTTTGGGTGGCTGTGTTTTTTTGATTTTAAGTTCCCTAAGCTATAGGACCATAAGTGGAAGTGCTGTAGGCTCCGTTGCTTTGTTTTTTAGGTGTTTCAGGAAACACCATACACTTCTCCAGAGTGGCTGTTGGCAATTTACATCCCACCCATCAGCATAACAAGGCTCCCCGTTCTCCATGGCCTGTGCTGCATTTCTGGATTTTACACTTTTTTCAGATGGCCCTTTTGACCGGGGGGCAGTGAGACTTCATTGTAGTGCAGATTTCTTTAACATGCTTGCTTGGTTGACCAAAAAGGGCTTATGCGTTTTTTCCTGAATATATTCAGGAAAAAACGCATACGCACTTTTTGGCCAAGTGCATCATTGTCGACGTTCTGCCTCTTTTCCTATGCTTTAAATGCAATTCCAGTCTACCCCCTGAAATCGTTTTCCTGCAATTCTGCCCCGCTTTCAAGTCCTCTTCGCAGCCTTCCTTCAATATATTTTTGGACGATAGCTGTCATTTATAACTCTGCAGGTTTGTGAATTACAGTGCCCCTGAGCTCCTTTCTTCAAATCGCTTTCTTGTGAGCTGGCCGCAAAACCGCAGGATTGCTTCAGGCCCTAATCTGGTTCCGGCACGGCATGCTGAGCGTTTGGTTAAATCCTCTTCCTGGTGGGAAATGAGCGTTAAATTTACCCCTGCAGACACCTACAGCTAGTCTCTCATTGGTTCTCCCTATTCCTGTTCATCTTGCGCAGAAATTGCAAACTGTGCCAAACAGGAGTTTAAAGGCACTGACTCTCCAAGTGGGGAGAGTCTTAGTAAAGGGTCTGGAATTGTGAACCTGAGTAAAAGGGGACAAAAATTGAGATGCATTTGAAAACGTTTCCCGGTCACACGGTGCAGCATACTGTGGGTTTCCCATGCATGTTTAAGCTGAAGGAAGAATCGCTTAAACCTGGAGAGTTGGGACCCATGGAATGGGTACCATGCAGTATGACTTCAAATGGTCTGCATTTGCTCATCGAACCTCACCAATGCTATCAGCCCGAAGTGTCCAACCTTATGTCTCACTCAGCTCTTGGTATAGATGAGGTAAATCCAGGTTCCATCACAAGCCCTGAATGAATTATTTAAGAATTGCTCTCTATTTCACTGTCATTGTGTTTTGTTTTTGTAATTCATTTTGATAATGGGATTTATCGGATTTTCTCTGCTGCCTTCATGCAGCTGTACACACGCTTGATTCCTTTATGGAGACATATGAATCCATGGGTTTGAAAATTCTTTCTAGGCAGGTGTAATCCTAGGCGTTTAATATAGGGTGTTTAGCCCATTTTGTTGAGCAAGGGGTAGGTCTTGACTATTACGTATTTGACTTATGGAATGGTATCTGTGTTAATTTCTATCTCCGGTTTTATGCAGCACCCCAACTCACGTTTCCCCTTACGCAAACATAAGTTGGTTTTCTAAATTTGAGACCCTGTTCTGTTTTGTTATTCAGTTCATGTGTAGCCAAGATTACATTCGGTGTATTAGTGATATCTTATGATGTTTCATTTTCTGTGTGACTTATTTCACTTAGAATCATCGTACCTGAATCCACTCATGATGCCATGACGGGCCAGATGACATAGATTTCATTGGTGATTGATATTCCATTGTACGTACACACCACAACTTCTTTATCCATGTTTCGCTTTCTGGGATATTTAGCTTGTACCGTAGACGAGGTTCTTGTAAACAGAGCCGTCTGAAACTTTGGGGTGGCTGTGTTTTTTTGATTTTAAGTTCCCTAAGCTATAGGACCATAAGTGGAAGTGCCGTAGGCTCCGTTGCTTTGTTTTTTAGGTGTTTCAGGAAACACCATACACTTCTCCAGAGTGGCTGTTGGCAATTTACATCCCACCCATCAGCATAACAAGGCTCCCTGTTCTCCATGGCCTGTGCAGCACTTCTGGATTTTACACTTTTTTCAGATGGCCCTTTTGACCGGGGGGCAGTGAGACTTCATTGTAGTGCAGATTTCTTTAACATGCTTGCTTGGTTGGCCAAAAGGCCGTATGCGTTTTTTCCTGAATATATTCAGGAAAAAACGCATACGCACATTTTGGCCAAGTGCATCATTGTCGACTTTCTGCCTCTTTTCCTATGCTTTAAATGCAATTCCAGTCTACCGCCTGAAATCGTTTTCCTGCAATTCTGCCCCGCTTTCAAGTCCTCTTCGAAGACTTATTTCAATACATTTTTGGACGATAGCTGTCATTTATAACTCTGCAGGTTTGTGAATTACAGTGCCCCTGAGCTCCTTTCTTCAAATCGCTTTCTTGTGAGCTGGCAGCAAACCCGCAGGATTGCTTCAGGCCCTAATCTGGTTCCGGCACGGCATGCTGAGCGTTTGGTTAATTCCTCTTCCTGGTTGGAAATGAGCGTTAAATTTTCCCGTGCAGACACCTACAGCTAGTCTCTCATTGGTTCTCCCTATTCCTGTTCATCTTGCGCAGAAATTGCAAATTGTGCCAAACAGCAGGTTATAGGCACTGACTCTCCAAGTGGGGAGAGTGTTAGTAAAGGGTCTGGAATTGTGAACCCGAGTAAAAGGGGACGAAAACTGAGATGCATTTGAAAACGTTTCCCGGTCACACAGTGCACCATACTGTGGGTTTCCCATGCATGTTTTAGCTGAAGGAAGAATCGCTTCAACCTGGAGAGTTGGGACCCATGGAATGTGTACCATGTATTATGACTTCAAATGGTGTGCATTTGCTCATCGAACCTCACCAATGCTATCAGCCCGAAGTGTCCAACCTTATGTCTCACTCAGCTCTGGGTTTAGATGAGGTAAATCCAGGTTGCATCACAAGCCCTGAATGAATTATTTAAGAATTGCTCTCTATTTCACTGTCATTGTGTTTTGTTTTTGTAATTCATTTTGATAATAGGATTTATCGGATTTACTCTGCTGCCTTCATGCAGCTGTACACACGCTTGATTCTCTTATGGAGACATATAAATCCATGGGTTTGAAGATTCTTACTAGTCAGGTGTATTCCTAGGCGTTGAATATAGGGTGTTTAGCCCATTTCGTTGAGCAAGCGGTAGGTCTCGACTATTACATATTTGACGTATGGAATGGTATCTGTGCTAATTTCTATCTCTGCTTTTATGCAGCACCCCAACTCATCTTTCCCCTTTCGCAAACATAAGTTGGTTTTCTAAATTTGAGACGCTGTTCTGTTTTGTAATTCAGTTCATATGTAGCCACGATTACATTCGGTGTATTAGGGATATCTTATGATGTTTCATTTTCGGTGTGACTTATTTCACTTACAATCATCGTACCTGAATCCACTCATTATGCCACGACGGGCCAGATGACATAGATTTCATTGGTGAGTGATATTCCATTGTACGTACGTACCACAACTTCTTCATTCATTTTTCGCTTTCTGGGATATTTAACTTGTACCGTAGATGAGGTTCTTGTAAACAGAGCCGTGTGAAACTTTTGGGTGGCTGTGTTTTTTTGATTTTAAGTTCCCTAAGCTATAGGACCATAAGTGGAAGTGCTGTAGGCTCCGTTGCTTTGTTTTTTAGGTGTTTCAGGAAACACAATACACTTCTCCAGAGTGGCTGTTGGCAATTTACATCCCACCCATCAGCATAACCAGGCTCCCTGTTCTCCATGGCCTGTGCTGCATTTCTGGATTTTACACTTTTTTCAGATGGCCCTTTTGACCGGGGGGCAGTGAGACTTCATTGTAGTGCAGATTTCTTTAACATGCTTGCTTGGTTGACCAAAAAGTGCGTATGCGTTTTTTCCTGAATATATTCAGGAAAAAACGCATACGCACTTTTTGGCCAAGTGCATCATTGTCGACGTTCTGCCTCATTTCCTATGCTTTAAATGCAATTCCAGTCTACCCCCTGAAATCGTTTTCCTGCAATTCTGCCCCGCTTTCAAGTCCTCTTCGCAGCCTTCCTTCAATATATTTTTGGACGATAGCTGTCATTTATAACTCTGCAGGTTTGTGAATTACAGTGCCCCTGAGCTCCTTTCTTCAAATCGCTTTCTTTTGAGCTGGCCGCAAACCCACAAGATTGCTTCAGGCCCTAATCTGGTTCCGGCACGGCATGCTGAGCCTTTGGTTAAATCCTCTTCCTGGTGGGAAATGAGCGTTAAATTTACCCCTGCAGACACCTGCAGCTAGTCTCTCATTGGTTCTCCCTATTCCTGTTCATCTTGCGCAGAAATTGCAAACTGTGCCAAACAGGAGTTTAAAGGCACTGACTCTCCAAGTGGGGAGAGTCTTAGTAAAGGGTCTGGAATTGTGAACCTGAGTAAAAGGGGACAAAAATTGAGATGCATTTGAAAACGTTTCCCGGTCACACGGTGCAGCATACTGTGGGTTTCCCATGCATGTTTAAGCTGAAGGAAGAATCGCTTAAACCTGGAGAGTTGGGACCCATGGAATGGGTACCATGCAGTATGACTTCAAATGGTCTGCATTTGCTCATCGAACCTCACCAATGCTATCAGCCCGAAGTGTCCAACCTTATGTCTCACTCAGCTCTTGGTATAGATGAGGTAAATCCAGGTTGCATCACAAGCCCTGAATGAATTATTTAAGAATTGCTCTCTATTTCACTGTCATTGTGTTTTGTTTTTGTAATTCATTTTGATAATGGGATTTATCGGATTTTCTCTGCTGCCTTCATGCAGCTGTACACACGCTTGATTCCCTTATGGAGACATATAATCCATGGGTTTGAAAATTCTTTCTAGTCAGGTATAATCCTAGGCGTTGAATATAGGGTGTTTAGCCCATTTCGTTGAGCAAGGGGTAGGTCTTGACTATTACATATTTGACGCATGGAGTGGTATCTGTGTTAATTTCTATCTCTGGTTTTATGCAGCACCCCAACTCACCTTTCCCCTTAAGCAAACATAAGTTGGTTTTCTAAATTTGAGACCCTGTTCTTTTTTGTAATTCAGTTCATGTGTAGCGAAGATTACATTCGGTGTATTAGTGATATCTTATGATGTTTCATTTTCTGTGTGACTTATTTCACTTAGAATCATCGTACCTGAATCCACTCATTATGGCATGACGGGCCAGATGACACAGATTTCATTGGTGATTGATATTCCATTGTACGTAAGTACCACAACTTCTTTATCCATGTTTCGCTTTCTGGGATATTTAGCTTGTACCGTAGACGAGGTTCTTGTAAACAGAGCCGTCTGAAACTTTGGGGTGGCTGTGTTTTTTTGATTTTAAGTTCCCTAAGCTATAGGACCATAAGTGGAAGTGCCGAAGGCTCCGTTGCTTTGTTTTTTAGGTGTTTCAGGAAACACCATACACTTCTCCAGAGTGGCTGTTGGCAATTTACATCCCACCCATCAGCATAAAAAGGCTCCCTGTTCTCCAGGGCCTGTGCTGCATTTCTGGATTTTACACTTTTTTCAGATGGCCCTTTTGACCGGGGGGCAGTGAGACTTCATTGTAGTGCAGATTTCTTTAACATGCTTGCTTGGTTGACCAAAAAGGGCTTATGCGTTTTTTCCTGAATATATTCAGGAAAAAACGCATACGCACTTTTTGGCCAAGTGCATCATTGTCGACGTTCTGCCTCTTTTCCTATGCTTTAATTGCAATTCCAGTCTACCCCATGAAATCGTTTTCCTGCAATTCTGCCCCGCTTTCAAGTCCTCTTCGCAGCCTTCCTTCAATATATTTTTGGACGATAGCTGTCATTTATAACTCTGCAGGTTTGTGAATTACAGTGCCCCTGAGCTCCTTTCTTCAAATCGCTTTCTTTTGAGCTGGGCACAAACCCGCCGGATTGATTCAGGCCCTAATCTGGTTCCGGCACGGCATGCTGAGCGTTTGGTTAATTCCTCTTCCTGGTTGGAAATGAGTGTTAAATTTGCCCGTGCAGACACCTACAGCTAGTCTCTCATTGGTTCTCCCTATTCCTGTTCAACTTGTGCAGAAATTGCAAACTGTGCCAAACAGCAGGTTAAAGGCACTGACTCTCCAACTGGGGAGCGTGTTAGTAAAGGGTCTGGAATTGTGAACCCGAGTAAAAGGGGACGAAACCTGAGATGCATTTGAAAACGTTTCCCAGTCACACGGTGCACCATACTGTGGGTTTCCCATGCATGATTTAGCTGATTGAAGAATCGCTTAAACCTGGAGAGTTGGGACCCATGGAATGGGTACCATGCAGTATGACTTCAAATGGTCTGCATTTGCTCATCGAACCTCACCAATGCTATCTGCCCGAAGTGTCCAACTTTATGTCTCACTCATATCTGGTTTTAGATGAGGTAAATCCAGGTTGCATCACAAGCCCTGAATGAATTATTTAAGAATTGCTCTCTATTTCACTGTCATTGTGATTTGTTTTTGTAATTCATTTTGATAATAGGATTTATCGGATTTTCTCTGCTGCCTTCATGCAGCTGTACACACGCTTGATTCTCTTATGGAGACATATAAATCCATGGGTTTGAAGATTCTTACTAGTCCGGTGTATTCCTAGGCGTTGAATATAGGGTGTTTAGCCCATTTCGTTGAGCAAGGGGTAGGTCTTGACTATTACATATCTGATGTATGGAATGGTATCTGTGCTAATTTCTATCTCTGGTTTTATGCAGCACCCCAACTCACCTTTCCCCATAAGCAAGCATAAGTTGGTTTTCTAAATTTGAGACCCTGTTCTGTTTTGTATTTCAGTTCATGTGTAGCCAAGATTACGTTCCATGTATTAGTGATATCTTATGATGTTTCATTTTCTGTGTGACTTATTTCTCTTAGAATCATCGTACCTGAATCCACTCATTATGCCACGACGGGCCAGATGACATAGATTTCATTGGTGAGTGATATTCCATTGTACGTTCGTACCACAACTTCTTTATCCATTTTTCGCTTTCTGGTATATTTAACTTGTACCTTAGACGAGGTTCTAGTAAACAGAGCCGTCTGAAACTTTGGGGTGGCTGTGTGTTTTTTATTTTAATTTCCCAAAGCTATAGGACCATAAGTGGAAGTGCCGTAGGCTCTGTTGCTTTGTTTTTTAGGTGTTTCAGGAAACAGCATACACTTCTCCAGAGTGGCTCTTGGCAATTTACATCCCACCCATCAGCATAACAAGGCCCCCTGTTCTCCCTGCCCTGTGCTGCATTTCTGTATTTTACACTTTTATCAGATGGCCGTTTTGACCCGGGGGCAGTGAGACTTCATTGTAGTGCAGATTTCTGTAACATGCTTGCTTGGTTGGCCAAAAAGGGCGTATGCGTTTTTTCCTGAATATATTCAGGATAAAACGCATACCCCCTTTTTCTCCAAGGGCATCATTTTCGACGTTCTGCCTCTTTTCCTATGCTTTAAATGCAATTCCAGTCTACCCCCTGAAATCGTTTTCCTGCAATTCTGCCCCGCTTTCAAGTCCTCTTCGCAGCCTTCCTTCAATATATGTTTGGACGATAGCTGTCATTTATAACTCTGCAGGTTTGTGAATTACAGTGCCCCTGAGCTCCTTTCTACAAATCGCTTTCTTTTGAGCTGGCCGCAAACCCGCAGGATTACTTCAGGCCCTAATCTTGTTCTGGCACGGCATGCTGAGCCTTTGGTTAATTCCTCTTCCTGGTTGGAAATGAGCATTAAATTTGCCCGTGCAGACACCTACAGCTAGTCTCTCATTGGTTCTCCCTATTCCTGTTCATCTTGCGCAGAAATTGCAAACTGTGACAAACAGCAGGTTAAAGGCACTGACTCTCCAAGTGGGGAGAGTGTTAGTAAAGGGTCTGGAATTGTGAACCCGAGTAAAAGGGGACGAAATCTGAGATGCATTTGAAAACGTTTCCCGGTCACACGGTGCACCATACTGTGGGTTTCCCATGCATGCTTTAGCTGAAGGAAGAATCGCTTAAACCTGGAGAGTTGGGACCCAATGAATGGGTACCATGCAGTATGACTTCAAATGGTCTGCATTTGCTCATCGAACCTCACCAATGCTATCAGCCCGAAGTGTCCAACCTTATGTCTCACTCAGCTCTGGGTGTAGATGAGGTAAATCCAGGTTGCATCAGAAGCCCTGAATGAATTATTTAAGAATTGCTCTCTATTTCACTGTCATTGTGTTTTGTTTTTGTAATTCATTTTGATAATAGGATTTATCGGATTTTCTCTGCTGCCTTCATGCAGCTGTACACACGCTTGATTCTCTTATGGAGACATATAAATCCATGGGTTTGAAAATTCTTACTAGTCAGGTGTATTCCTAAGTGTTGAATATAGGGTGTTTAGCCCATTTCGTTGAGCAAGCGGTAGGTCTTGACTATTACATATTTGACGTATGGAATGGTATCTGTGCTAATTTCTATCTCTGGTTTTATGCAGCACCCCAACTCACCTTTCCCCATAAGCAAGCATAAGTTGGTTTTCTAAATATGAGACCCTGTTCTGTTTTGTAATTCAGTTCATGTGTAGCCAAGATTACATTCGGTGTATTAGGGATATCTTATGATGTTTCATTTTCGGTGTGACTTATTTCACTTAGAATCATCGTACCTGAATCCACTCATTATGCCGCGACGGGCCAGATGACATAGATTTCATTGGTGATTGATATTCCATTGTACGTAAGTACCACAACTTCTTTATCCATTTTTCACTTTCTTGTATATTTAACTTGTACCGTAGACGAGGTTCTTGTAAACAGAGCCGTCTGAAACTTTGGGGTGGCTGTGTGTTTTTGATTTTAATTTCCCTAAGCTATATGACCATAAGTGGAAGTGCCGTTGGCTCCGTTGCTTTGTTTTTTAGGTGTTTCAGGAAACACCATACACTTCTCCAGAGTGGCTCTTGGCAATTTACATCCCACCCATCAGCATAACAAGGCTCCCTGTTCTCCATGGCCTGTGCAGCACTTCTGGATTTTACACTTTTTTCAGATGGCCCTTTTGACCGGGGGGCAGTGAGACTTCATTGTAGTGCAGATTTCTTTAACATGCTTGCTTGGTTGGCCAAAAAGGGCGTATGCGTTTTTTCCTGAATATATTCAGGAAAAAACGCATACGCACTTTTTGGCCAAGTGCATCATTTTCGACGTTCTGCCTCTTTTCCTATGCTTTAAATGCAATTCCAGTCTACCGCCTGAAATCGTTTTCCTGCAATTCTGCCCCGCTTTCAAGTCCTCTTCGAAGACTTACTTCAATACATTTTTGGACGATAGCTGTCATTTATAACTCTGCAGGTTTGTGAATTATTGTGCCCCTGAGCTCCTATCTTCAAATCGCTTTCTTGTGAGCTGGCCGCAAACCCGCAGGATTGCTTCAGGCCCTAATCTCGTTCCGGCCCGGCATGCTGAGCCTTTGGTTAATTCCTCTTCCTGGTGGGAAATGAGCGTTAAATTTGTCCGTGCAGACACCTACAGCTAGTCTCTCATTGGTTCTCCCTATTCCTGTTCATCTTGTGCAGAAATTGCAAACTGTGCCAAACAGCAGATTAAAGGCACTGACTCTAAAAGTGGGGAGAGTGTTAGTAAAGGGTCTGGAATTGTGAACCCAAGTAAAAGGGGACAAAAACTGAGATGCATTTGAAAACGTTTCCCGGTCACACGGTGCACCATACTGTGGGTTTCCCATGCATGTTTTAGCTGAAGGAAGAATCGCTTCAACCTGGAGAGTTGGGACCCATGGAATGGGTACCATGCAGTATGACTTCAAATGGTCTGCATCTGCTCATCGAACCTCACCAATGCTATCAGCCCGAAGTGTCCAACTTTATGTCTCATTCAGCTCTGGGTGTAGATAACGTAAATCCAGGTTGCATCACAAGCACTGAATGAATAATTTAAGAATTGCTCTCTATTTCACTGTCATTGTGTTTTGTTTTTGTAATTCATTTTGATAATGGGATTTATCGGATTTTCTCTGCTGCCTTCATGCAGCTGTACACACGCTTGACTCTCTTATGGAGACATATAAATCCATGGGTTTGAAGATTCTTACTAGTCAGGTGTATTCCTAGGCGTTGAATATAGGGTGTTTAGCCCATTTCTTTGAGCAAGGTGTAGGTCTTGACTATTACATAGTTGACGTATGGAATGGTATCTGTGCTAATTTCTATCTCTGGTTTTATGCAGCACCCCAACTCACCTTTCCCCTTAAGCAAACATAAGTTGGTTTTCTAAATTTGAGACCCTGTTCTGTTTTGTAATTCAGTTCATGTGTAGCCAAGATTACATTCGGTGTATTAGTGATATCTTATGATGTTTCATTTTCTGTGTGACTTATTTCACTTAGAATCATCGTACCTGAATCCACTCATTATGCCACGACGGGCCAGATGACATAGATTTCATTGGTGAGTGATATTCCATTGTACGTACGTACCACAACTTCTTTATCCATTTTTCGCTTTCTGGGATATTTAACTTGTACCGTAGACGAGGTTCTTGTAAACAGAGTCGTCTGAAACTTTGGGGTGGCTGTGTGTTTTTGATTTTAATTTCCCTAAGCTATAGGACCATAAGTGGAAGTGCCGTAGGCTCCGTTGCTTTGTTTTTTAGGTGTTTCAGGAAACACCATACACTTCTCCAGAGTGGCTCTTGGCAATTTACATCCCACCCATCAGCATAAGAAGGCTCCCTGTTCTCCATGGCCTGTGCTGCATTTCTGGATTTTACACTTTTTTCAGATGGCCCTTTTGACCGGGGGGCAGTGAGACTTCATTGTAGTGCAGATTTCTTTAACATGTTTGCTTGGTTGGCAAAAAAGCGCGTATGCGTTTTTTCCTGAATATATTCAGGAAAAAACGCATACGCCCTTTTTGGCCAAGTGCATCATTGTCGACGTTCTGCCTCTTTTCCTATGCTTTAAATGCAATTCCAGTCTACCCCCTGAAATCGTTTTCCTACAATTCTGCCCCGCTTTCAAGTCCTCTTCGCAGCCTTCCTTCAATATATTTTTGGACGATAGTTGTCATTTATAACTCTGCAGGTTTTGAATTAGAGTGACCCTGAGCTCCTTTCTTCAAATCGCTTTCTTGTGAGCTGGCCGCAAACCCGCAGGATTGCTTCAGGCCCTAATCTGGTTCCAGCACGGCATCCTGAGCGTTTCGTTAATTCCTCTTCCTGGTTGGAAATGAGCGTTAAATTTGCCCGGGCAGACACCTACAGCTAGTCTCTCATTGGTTCTCCCTATTCCTGTTCATCTTGCGCAGAAATTGCAAACTGTGCCAAACAGGAGGTTAAAGGCACTGACTCTCCAAGTGGGGAGAGTGTTAGTAAAGGGTCTGGAATTGTGAACCCGAGTAAAAGGGGACGAAAACTGAGATGCATTTGAAAACGTTTCCCGGTCACACGGTGCAGCATACTCTGGGTTTCCTATGCATGCTTTAGCTGAAGGAAGAATCGCTTAAACCTGGAGAGTTGGGACCCATGGAATGGGTACCATGCAGTATGACTTCAAATCGTCTGCATTTGCTCATCGAACCTCACCAATGCTATCTGCCCGAAGTGTCCAACCTTATGTCTCACTCATATCTGGGTTTAGATGAGGTAAATCCAGGTTGCATCACAAGCCCTGAATGAATTATTTAAGAATTGCTCTCTATTTCACTGTCATTGTGTTTTGTTTTTGTAATTCATTTTGATAATAGGATTTATCGGATTTTCTCTGCTGCCTTCATGCAGCTGTACACACGCTTGATTCTCTTATGGAGACATATAAATCCATGGGTTTGAAGATTCTTACTTGTCAGGTGTATTCCTAGGCGTTGAATATAGTGTGTTTAGCCCATTTCGTTGAGCAAGGGTTAGGTCTTGACTATTACGTATTTGACTTATGGAATGTTATCTGTGCTAATTTCTAACTCTGGTTTTATGCAGCACCCAAACTCATCTTTCCCCTTTCGCAAACATAAGTTGGTTTTCTAAATTTGAGACCCTGTTCTGTTTTGTAATTCAGTTCATATGTAGCCACGATTACATTCGGTGTATTAGGGATATCTTATGATGTTTCATTTTCGGTGTGACTTATTTCACTTAGAATCATCGTACCTGAATCCACTCATTATGCCACGACAGGCCAGATGACATAGATTTCATTGGTGAGTGATATTCCATTGTACGTACGTACCACAACTTCTTCATTCATTTTTCGCTTTCTGGGATATTTAACTTGTACCGTAGATGAGGTTCTTGTAAACAGAGCCGTGTGAAACTTTTGGGTGGCTGTGTTTTTTTGATTTTAAGTTCCCTAAGCTATAGGACCATAAGTGGAAGTGCTGTAGGCTCCGTTGCTTTGTTTTTTAGGTGTTTCAGGAAACACCATACACTTCTCCAGAGTGGCTGTTGGCAATTTACATCCCACCCATCAGCATAACAAGGCTCCCCGTTCTCCATGGCCTGTGCTGCATTTCTGGATTTTACACTTTTTTCAGATGGCCCTTTTGACCGGGGGGCAGTGAGACTTCATTGTAGTGCAGATTTCTTTAACATGCTTGCTTGGTTGACCAAAAAGGGCTTATGCGTTTTTTCCTGAATATATTCAGGAAAAAACGCATACGCACTTTTTGGCCAAGTGCATCATTGTCGACGTTCTGCCTCTTTTCCTATGCTTTAAATGCAATTCCAGTCTACCCCCTGAAATCGTTTTCCTGCAATTCTGCCCCGCTTTCAAGTCCTCTTCGCAGCCTTCCTTCAATATATTTTTGGACGATAGCTGTCATTTATAACTCTGCAGGTTTGTGAATTACAGTGCCCCTGAGCTCCTTTCTTCAAATCGCTTTCTTGTGAGCTGGCCGCAAAACCGCAGGATTGCTTCAGGCCCTAATCTGGTTCCGGCACGGCATGCTGAGCCTTTGGTTAAATCCTCTTCCTGGTGGGAAATGAGCGTTAAATTTACCCCTGCAGACACCTACAGCTAGTCTCTCATTGGTTCTCCCTATTCCTGTTCATCTTGCGCAGAAATTGCAAACTGTGCCAAACAGGAGTTTAAAGGCACTGACTCTCCAAGTGGGGAGAGTCTTAGTAAAGGGTCTGGAATTGTGAACCTGAGTAAAAGGGGACAAAAATTGAGATGCATTTGAAAACGTTTCCCGGTCACACGGTGCAGCATACTGTGGGTTTCCCATGCATGTTTAAGCTGAAGGAAGAATCGCTTAAACCTGGAGAGTTGGGACCCATGGAATGGGTACCATGCAGTATGACTTCAAATGGTCTGCATTTGCTCATCGAACCTCACCAATGCTATCAGCCCGAAGTGTCCAACCTTATGTCTCACTCAGCTCTTGGTATAGATGAGGTAAATCCAGGTTCCATCACAAGCCCTGAATGAATTATTTAAGAATTGCTCTCTATTTCACTGTCATTGTGTTTTGTTTTTGTAATTCATTTTGATAATGGGATTTATCGGATTTTCTCTGCTGCCTTCATGCAGCTGTACACACGCTTGATTCCTTTATGGAGACATATGAATCCATGGGTTTGAAAATTCTTTCTAGGCAGGTGTAATCCTAGGCGTTTAATATAGGGTGTTTAGCCCATTTTGTTGAGCAAGGGGTAGGTCTTGACTATTACGTATTTGACTTATGGAATGGTATCTGTGTTAATTTCTATCTCCGGTTTTATGCAGCACCCCAACTCACGTTTCCCCTTACGCAAACATAAGTTGGTTTTCTAAATTTGAGACCCTGTTCTGTTTTGTTATTCAGTTCATGTGTAGCCAAGATTACATTCGGTGTATTAGTGATATCTTATGATGTTTCATTTTCTGTGTGACTTATTTCACTTAGAATCATCGTACCTGAATCCACTCATGATGCCATGACGGGCCAGATGACATAGATTTCATTGGTGATTGATATTCCATTGTACGTACACACCACAACTTCTTTATCCATGTTTCGCTTTCTGGGATATTTAGCTTGTACCGTAGACGAGGTTCTTGTAAACAGAGCCGTCTGAAACTTTGGGGTGGCTGTGTTTTTTTGATTTTAAGTTCCCTAAGCTATAGGACCATAAGTGGAAGTGCCGTAGGCTCCGTTGCTTTGTTTTTTAGGTGTTTCAGGAAACACCATACACTTCTCCAGAGTGGCTGTTGGCAATTTACATCCCACCCATCAGCATAACAAGGCTCCCTGTTCTCCATGGCCTGTGCAGCACTTCTGGATTTTACACTTTTTTCAGATGGCCCTTTTGACCGGGGGGCAGTGAGACTTCATTGTAGTGCAGATTTCTTTAACATGCTTGCTTGGTTGGCCAAAAGGCCGTATGCGTTTTTTCCTGAATATATTCAGGAAAAAACGCATACGCACATTTTGGCCAAGTGCATCATTGTCGACTTTCTGCCTCTTTTCCTATGCTTTAAATGCAATTCCAGTCTACCGCCTGAAATCGTTTTCCTGCAATTCTGCCCCGCTTTCAAGTCCTCTTCGAAGACTTATTTCAATACATTTTTGGACGATAGCTGTCATTTATAACTCTGCAGGTTTGTGAATTACAGTGCCCCTGAGCTCCTTTCTTCAAATCGCTTTCTTGTGAGCTGGCAGCAAACCCGCAGGATTGCTTCAGGCCCTAATCTGGTTCCGGCACGGCATGCTGAGCGTTTGGTTAATTCCTCTTCCTGGTTGGAAATGAGCGTTAAATTTTCCCGTGCAGACACCTACAGCTAGTCTCTCATTGGTTCTCCCTATTCCTGTTCATCTTGCGCAGAAATTGCAAATTGTGCCAAACAGCAGGTTATAGGCACTGACTCTCCAAGTGGGGAGAGTGTTAGTAAAGGGTCTGGAATTGTGAACCCGAGTAAAAGGGGACGAAAACTGAGATGCATTTGAAAACGTTTCCCGGTCACACAGTGCACCATACTGTGGGTTTCCCATGCATGTTTTAGCTGAAGGAAGAATCGCTTCAACCTGGAGAGTTGGGACCCATGGAATGTGTACCATGTATTATGACTTCAAATGGTGTGCATTTGCTCATCGAACCTCACCAATGCTATCAGCCCGAAGTGTCCAACCTTATGTCTCACTCAGCTCTGGGTGTAGATGAGGTAAATCCAGGTTGCATCACAAGCCCTGAATGAATTATTTAAGAATTGCTCTCTATTTCACTGTCATTGTGTTTTGTTTTTGTAATTCATTTTGATAATAGGATTTATCGGATTTACTCTGCTGCCTTCATGCAGCTGTACACACGCTTGATTCTCTTATGGAGACATATAAATCCATGGGTTTGAAGATTCTTACTAGTCAGGTGTATTCCTAGGCGTTGAATATAGGGTGTTTAGCCCATTTCGTTGAGCAAGCGGTAGGTCTCGACTATTACATATTTGACGTATGGAATGGTATCTGTGCTAATTTCTATCTCTGCTTTTATGCAGCACCCCAACTCATCTTTCCCCTTTCGCAAACATAAGTTGGTTTTCTAAATTTGAGACGCTGTTCTGTTTTGTAATTCAGTTCATATGTAGCCACGATTACATTCGGTGTATTAGGGATATCTTATGATGTTTCATTTTCGGTGTGACTTATTTCACTTACAATCATCGTACCTGAATCCACTCATTATGCCACGACGGGCCAGATGACATAGATTTCATTGGTGAGTGATATTCCATTGTACGTACGTACCACAACTTCTTCATTCATTTTTCGCTTTCTGGGATATTTAACTTGTACCGTAGATGAGGTTCTTGTAAACAGAGCCGTGTGAAACTTTTGGGTGGCTGTGTTTTTTTGATTTTAAGTTCCCTAAGCTATAGGACCATAAGTGGAAGTGCTGTAGGCTCCGTTGCTTTGTTTTTTAGGTGTTTCAGGAAACACAATACACTTCTCCAGAGTGGCTGTTGGCAATTTACATCCCACCCATCAGCATAACCAGGCTCCCTGTTCTCCATGGCCTGTGCTGCATTTCTGGATTTTACACTTTTTTCAGATGGCCCTTTTGACCGGGGGGCAGTGAGACTTCATTGTAGTGCAGATTTCTTTAACATGCTTGCTTGGTTGACCAAAAAGTGCGTATGCGTTTTTTCCTGAATATATTCAGGAAAAAACGCATACGCACTTTTTGGCCAAGTGCATCATTGTCGACGTTCTGCCTCATTTCCTATGCTTTAAATGCAATTCCAGTCTACCCCCTGAAATCGTTTTCCTGCAATTCTGCCCCGCTTTCAAGTCCTCTTCGCAGCCTTCCTTCAATATATTTTTGGACGATAGCTGTCATTTATAACTCTGCAGGTTTGTGAATTACAGTGCCCCTGAGCTCCTTTCTTCAAATCGCTTTCTTTTGAGCTGGCCGCAAACCCACAAGATTGCTTCAGGCCCTAATCTGGTTCCGGCACGGCATGCTGAGCCTTTGGTTAAATCCTCTTCCTGGTGGGAAATGAGCGTTAAATTTACCCCTGCAGACACCTGCAGCTAGTCTCTCATTGGTTCTCCCTATTCCTGTTCATCTTGCGCAGAAATTGCAAACTGTGCCAAACAGGAGTTTAAAGGCACTGACTCTCCAAGTGGGGAGAGTCTTAGTAAAGGGTCTGGAATTGTGAACCTGAGTAAAAGGGGACAAAAATTGAGATGCATTTGAAAACGTTTCCCGGTCACACGGTGCAGCATACTGTGGGTTTCCCATGCATGTTTAAGCTGAAGGAAGAATCGCTTAAACCTGGAGAGTTGGGACCCATGGAATGGGTACCATGCAGTATGACTTCAAATGGTCTGCATTTGCTCATCGAACCTCACCAATGCTATCAGCCCGAAGTGTCCAACCTTATGTCTCACTCAGCTCTTGGTATAGATGAGGTAAATCCAGGTTGCATCACAAGCCCTGAATGAATTATTTAAGAATTGCTCTCTATTTCACTGTCATTGTGTTTTGTTTTTGTAATTCATTTTGATAATGGGATTTATCGGATTTTCTCTGCTGCCTTCATGCAGCTGTACACACGCTTGATTCCCTTATGGAGACATATAATCCATGGGTTTGAAAATTCTTTCTAGTCAGGTATAATCCTAGGCGTTGAATATAGGGTGTTTAGCCCATTTCGTTGAGCAAGGGGTAGGTCTTGACTATTACATATTTGACGCATGGAGTGGTATCTGTGTTAATTTCTATCTCTGGTTTTATGCAGCACCCCAACTCACCTTTCCCCTTAAGCAAACATAAGTTGGTTTTCTAAATTTGAGACCCTGTTCTTTTTTGTAATTCAGTTCATGTGTAGCGAAGATTACATTCGGTGTATTAGTGATATCTTATGATGTTTCATTTTCTGTGTGACTTATTTCACTTAGAATCATCGTACCTGAATCCACTCATTATGGCATGACGGGCCAGATGACACAGATTTCATTGGTGATTGATATTCCATTGTACGTAAGTACCACAACTTCTTTATCCATGTTTCGCTTTCTGGGATATTTAGCTTGTACCGTAGACGAGGTTCTTGTAAACAGAGCCGTCTGAAACTTTGGGGTGGCTGTGTTTTTTTGATTTTAAGTTCCCTAAGCTATAGGACCATAAGTGGAAGTGCCGAAGGCTCCGTTGCTTTGTTTTTTAGGTGTTTCAGGAAACACCATACACTTCTCCAGAGTGGCTGTTGGCAATTTACATCCCACCCATCAGCATAAAAAGGCTCCCTGTTCTCCAGGGCCTGTGCTGCATTTCTGGATTTTACACTTTTTTCAGATGGCCCTTTTGACCGGGGGGCAGTGAGACTTCATTGTAGTGCAGATTTCTTTAACATGCTTGCTTGGTTGACCAAAAAGGGCTTATGCGTTTTTTCCTGAATATATTCAGGAAAAAACGCATACGCACTTTTTGGCCAAGTGCATCATTGTCGACGTTCTGCCTCTTTTCCTATGCTTTAATTGCAATTCCAGTCTACCCCATGAAATCGTTTTCCTGCAATTCTGCCCCGCTTTCAAGTCCTCTTCGCAGCCTTCCTTCAATATATTTTTGGACGATAGCTGTCATTTATAACTCTGCAGGTTTGTGAATTAGAGTGACCCTGAGCTCCTTTCTTCAAATCGCTTTCTTGTGAGCTGGCCGCAAACCCGCAGGATTGCTTCAGGCCCTAATCTGGTTCCGGCACGGCATGCTGAGCCTTTGGTTAAATCCTCTTCCTGGTGGGAAATGAGCGTTAAATTTACCCCTGCAGACACCTGCAGCTAGTCTCTCATTGGTTCTCCCTATTCCTGTTCATCTTGCGCAGAAATTGCAAACTGTGCCAAACAGGAGTTTAAAGGCACTGACTCTCCAAGTGGGGAGAGTCTTAGTAAAGGGTCTGGAATTGTGAACCTGAGTAAAAGGGGACAAAAATTGAGATGCATTTGAAAACGTTTCCCGGTCACACGGTGCAGCATACTGTGGGTTTCCCATGCATGTTTAAGCTGAAGGAAGAATCGCTTAAACCTGGAGAGTTGGGACCCATGGAATGGGTACCATGCAGTATGACTTCAAATGGTCTGCATTTGCTCATCGAACCTCACCAATGCTATCAGCCCGAAGTGTCCAACCTTATGTCTCACTCAGCTCTTGGTATAGATGAGGTAAATCCAGGTTGCATCACAAGCCCTGAATGAATTATTTAAGAATTGCTCTCTATTTCACTGTCATTGTGTTTTGTTTTTGTAATTCATTTTGATAATGGGATTTATCGGATTTTCTCTGCTGCCTTCATGCAGCTGTACACACGCTTGATTCCCTTATGGAGACATATAATCCATGGGTTTGAAGATTCTTTCTAGTCAGGTATAATCCTAGGCGTTGAATATAGGGTGTTTAGCCCATTTCGTTGAGCAAGGGGTAGGTCTTGACTATTACATATTTGACGCATGGAGTGGTATCTGTGTTAATTTCTATCTCTGGTTTTATGCAGCACCCCAACTCACCTTTCCCCTTAAGCAAACATAAGTTGGTTTTCTAAATTTGAGACCCTGTTCTTTTTTGTAATTCAGTTCATGTGTAGCGAAGATTACATTCGGTGTATTAGTGATATCTTATGATGTTTCATTTTCTGTGTGACTTATTTCACTTAGAATCATCGTACCTGAATCCACTCATTATGGCATGACGGGCCAGATGACACAGATTTCATTGGTGATTGATATTCCATTGTACGTAAGTACCACAACTTCTTTATCCATGTTTCGCTTTCTGGGATATTTAGCTTGTACCGTAGACGAGGTTCTTGTAAACAGAGCCGTCTGAAACTTTGGGGTGGCTGTTTTTTTTTGATTTTAAGTTCCCTAAGCTATAGGACCATAAGTGGAAGTGCCGAAGGCTCCGTTGCTTTGTTTTTTAGGTGTTTCAGGAAACACCATACACTTCTCCAGAGTGGCTGTTGGCAATTTACATCCCACCCATCAGCATAAAAAGGCTCCCTGTTCTCCAGGGCCTGTGCTGCATTTCTGGATTTTACACTTTTTTCAGATGGCCCTTTTGACCGGGGGGCAGTGAGACTTCATTGTAGTGCAGATTTCTTTAACATGCTTGCTTGGTTGACCAAAAAGGGCTTATGCGTTTTTTCCTGAATATATTCAGGAAAAAACGCATACGCACTTTTTGGCCAAGTGCATCATTGTCGACGTTCTGCCTCTTTTCCTATGCTTTAATTGCAATTCCAGTCTACCCCATGAAATCGTTTTCCTGCAATTCTGCCCCGCTTTCAAGTCCTCTTCGCAGCCTTCCTTCAATATATTTTTGGACGATAGCTGTCATTTATAACTCTGCAGGTTTGTGAATTACAGTGCCCCTGAGCTCCTTTCTTCAAATCGCTTTCTTTTGAGCTGGGCACAAACCCGCCGGATTGATTCAGGCCCTAATCTGGTTCCGGCACGGCATGCTGAGCGTTTGGTTAATTCCTCTTCCTGGTTGGAAATGAGTGTTAAATTTGCCCGTGCAGACACCTACAGCTAGTCTCTCATTGGTTCTCCCTATTCCTGTTCAACTTGTGCAGAAATTGCAAACTGTGCCAAACAGCAGGTTAAAGGCACTGACTCTCCAACTGGGGAGCGTGTTAGTAAAGGGTCTGGAATTGTGAACCCGAGTAAAAGGGGACGAAACCTGAGATGCATTTGAAAACGTTTCCCAGTCACACGGTGCACCATACTGTGGGTTTCCCATGCATGATTTAGCTGATTGAAGAATCGCTTAAACCTGGAGAGTTGGGACCCATGGAATGGGTACCATGCAGTATGACTTCAAATGGTCTGCATTTGCTCATCGAACCTCACCAATGCTATCTGCCCGAAGTGTCCAACTTTATGTCTCACTCATATCTGGTTTTAGATGAGGTAAATCCAGGTTGCATCACAAGCCCTGAATGAATTATTTAAGAATTGCTCTCTATTTCACTGTCATTGTGATTTGTTTTTGTAATTCATTTTGATAATAGGATTTATCGGATTTTCTCTGCTGCCTTCATGCAGCTGTACACACGCTTGATTCTCTTATGGAGACATATAAATCCATGGGTTTGAAGATTCTTACTAGTCCGGTGTATTCCTAGGCGTTGAATATAGGGTGTTTAGCCCATTTCGTTGAGCAAGGGGTAGGTCTTGACTATTACATATCTGATGTATGGAATGGTATCTGTGCTAATTTCTATCTCTGGTTTTATGCAGCACCCCAACTCACCTTTCCCCATAAGCAAGCATAAGTTGGTTTTCTAAATTTGAGACCCTGTTCTGTTTTGTATTTCAGTTCATGTGTAGCCAAGATTACGTTCCATGTATTAGTGATATCTTATGATGTTTCATTTTCTGTGTGACTTATTTCTCTTAGAATCATCGTACCTGAATCCACTCATTATGCCATGACGGGCCAGATGACATAGATTTCATTGGTGAGTGATATTCCATTGTACGTTCGTACCACAACTTCTTTATCCATTTTTCGCTTTCTGGTATATTTGACTTGTACCTTAGACGAGGTTCTAGTAAACAGAGCCGTCTGAAACTTTGGGGTGGCTGTGTGTTTTTTATTTTAATTTCCCTAAGCTATAGGACCATAAGTGGAAGTGCCGTAGGCTCTGTTGCTTTGTTTTTTAGGTGTTTCAGGAAACAGCATACACTTCTCCAGAGTGGCTCTTGGCAATTTACATCCCACCCATCAGCATAACAAGGCCCCCTGTTCTCCCTGCCCTGTGCTGCATTTCTGTATTTTACACTTTTATCAGATGGCCGTTTTGACCCGGGGGCAGTGAGACTTCATTGTAGTGCAGATTTCTGTAACATGCTTGCTTGGTTGGCCAAAAAGGGCGTATGCGTTTTTTCCTGAATATATTCAGGATAAAACGCATACCCCCTTTTTCTCCAAGGGCATCATTTTCGACGTTCTGCCTCTTTTCCTATGCTTTAAATGCAATTCCAGTCTACCCCCTGAAATCGTTTTCCTGCAATTCTGCCCCGCTTTCAAGTCCTCTTCGCAGCCTTCCTTCAATATATGTTTGGACGATAGCTGTCATTTATAACTCTGCAGGTTTGTGAATTACAGTGCCCCTGAGCTCCTTTCTACAAATCGCTTTCTTTTGAGCTGGCCGCAAACCCGCAGGATTACTTCAGGCCCTAATCTTGTTCTGGCACGGCATGCTGAGCCTTTGGTTAATTCCTCTTCCTGGTTGGAAATGAGCATTAAATTTGCCCGTGCAGACACCTACAGCTAGTCTCTCATTGGTTCTCCCTATTCCTGTTCATCTTGCGCAGAAATTGCAAACTGTGACAAACAGCAGGTTAAAGGCACTGACTCTCCAAGTGGGGAGAGTGTTAGTAAAGGGTCTGGAATTGTGAACCCGAGTAAAAGGGGACGAAATCTGAGATGCATTTGAAAACGTTTCCCGGTCACACGGTGCACCATACTGTGGGTTTCCCATGCATGCTTTAGCTGAAGGAAGAATCGCTTAAACCTGGAGAGTTGGGACCCAATGAATGGGTACCATGCAGTATGACTTCAAATGGTCTGCATTTGCTCATCGAACCTCACCAATGCTATCAGCCCGAAGTGTCCAACCTTATGTCTCACTCAGCTCTGGGTGTAGATGAGGTAAATCCAGGTTGCATCAGAAGCCCTGAATGAATTATTTAAGAATTGCTCTCTATTTCACTGTCATTGTGTTTTGTTTTTGTAATTCATTTTGATAATAGGATTTATCGGATTTTCTCTGCTGCCTTCATGCAGCTGTACACACGCTTGATTCTCTTATGGAGACATATAAATCCATGGGTTTGAAAATTCTTACTAGTCAGGTGTATTCCTAAGTGTTGAATATAGGGTGTTTAGCCCATTTCGTTGAGCAAGCGGTAGGTCTTGACTATTACATATTTGACGTATGGAATGGTATCTGTGCTAATTTCTATCTCTGGTTTTATGCAGCACCCCAACTCACCTTTCCCCATAAGCAAGCATAAGTTGGTTTTCTAAATATGAGACCCTGTTCTGTTTTGTAATTCAGTTCATGTGTAGCCAAGATTACATTCGGTGTATTAGGGATATCTTATGATGTTTCATTTTCGGTGTGACTTATTTCACTTAGAATCATCGTACCTGAATCCACTCATTATGCCGCGACGGGCCAGATGACATAGATTTCATTGGTGATTGATATTCCATTGTACGTACGTACCACAACTTCTTTATCCATTTTTCACTTTCTTGTATATTTAACTTGTACCGTAGACGAGGTTCTTGTAAACAGAGCCGTCTGAAACTTTGGGGTGGCTGTGTGTTTTTGATTTTAATTTCCCTAAGCTATATGACCATAAGTGGAAGTGCCGTTGGCTCCGTTGCTTTGTTTTTTAGGTGTTTCAGGAAACACCATACACTTCTCCAGAGTGCCTCTTGGCAATTTACATCCCACCCATCAGCATAACAAGGCTCCCTGTTCTCCATGGCCTGTGCAGCACTTCTGGATTTTACACTTTTTTCAGATGGCCCTTTTGACCGGGGGGCAGTGAGACTTCATTGTAGTGCAGATTTCTTTAACATGCTTGCTTGGTTGGCCAAAAAGGGCGTATGCGTTTTTTCCTGAATATATTCAGGAAAAAACGCATACGCACTTTTTGGCCAAGTGCATCATTTTCGACGTTCTGCCTCTTTTCCTATGCTTTAAATGCAATTCCAGTCTACCGCCTGAAATCGTTTTCCTGCAATTCTGCCCCGCTTTCAAGTCCTCTTCGAAGACTTACTTCAATACATTTTTGGACGATAGCTGTCATTTATAACTCTGCAGGTTTGTGAATTATTGTGCCCCTGAGCTCCTATCTTCAAATCGCTTTCTTGTGAGCTGGCTGCAAACCCGCAGGATTGCTTCAGGCCCTAATCTCGTTCCGGCCCGGCATGCTGAGCCTTTGGTTAATTCCTCTTCCTGGTGGGAAATGAGCGTTAAATTTGTCCGTGCAGACACCTACAGCTAGTCTCTCATTGGTTCTCCCTATTCCTGTTCATCTTGTGCAGAAATTGCAAACTGTGCCAAACAGCAGATTAAAGGCACTGACTCTAAAAGTGGGGAGAGTGTTAGTAAAGGGTCTGGAATTGTGAACCCAAGTAAAAGGGGACAAAAACTGAGATGCATTTGAAAACGTTTCCCGGTCACACGGTGCACCATACTGTGGGTTTCCCATGCATGTTTTAGCTGAAGGAAGAATCGCTTAAACCTGGAGAGTTGGGACCCATGGAATGGGTACCATGCAGTATGACTTCAAATGGTCTGCATCTGCTCATCGAACCTCACCAATGCTATCAGCCCGAAGTGTCCAACTTTATGTCTCATTCAGCTCTGGGTGTAGATAACGTAAATCCAGGTTGCATCACAAGCACTGAATGAATAATTTAAGAATTGCTCTCTATTTCACTGTCATTGTGTTTTGTTTTTGTAATTCATTTTGATAATGGGATTTATCGGATTTTCTCTGCTGCCTTCATGCAGCTGTACACACGCTTGACTCTCTTATGGAGACATATAAATCCATGGGTTTGAAGATTCTTACTAGTCAGGTGTATTCCTAGGCGTTGAATATAGGGTGTTTAGCCCATTTCTTTGAGCAAGGTGTAGGTCTTGACTATTACATAGTTGACGTATGGAATGGTATCTGTGCTAATTTCTATCTCTGGTTTTATGCAGCACCCCAACTCACCTTTCCCCTTAAGCAAACATAAGTTGGTTTTCTAAATTTGAGACCCTGTTCTGTTTTGTAATTCAGTTCATGTGTAGCCAAGATTACATTCGGTGTATTAGTGATATCTTATGATGTTTCATTTTCTGTGTGACTTATTTCACTTAGAATCATCGTACCTGAATCCACTCATTATGCCACGACGGGCCAGATGACATAGATTTCATTGGTGAGTGATATTCCATTGTACGTACGTACCACAACTTCTTTATCCATTTTTCGCTTTCTGGGATATTTAACTTGTACCGTAGACGAGGTTCTTGTAAACAGAGTCGTCTGAAACTTTGGGGTGGCTGTGTGTTTTTGATTTTAATTTCCCTAAGCTATAGGACCATAAGTGGAAGTGCCGTAGGCTCCGTTGCTTTGTTTTTTAGGTGTTTCAGGAAACACCATACACTTCTCCAGAGTGGCTCTTGGCAATTTACATCCCACCCATCAGCATAAGAAGGCTCCCTGTTCTCCATGGCCTGTGCTGCATTTCTGGATTTTACACTTTTTTCAGATGGCCCTTTTGACCGGGGGGCAGTGAGACTTCATTGTAGTGCAGATTTCTTTAACATGTTTGCTTGGTTGGCAAAAAAGCGCGTATGCGTTTTTTCCTGAATATATTCAGGAAAAAACGCATACGCCCTTTTTGGCCAAGTGCATCATTGTCGACGTTCTGCCTCTTTTCCTATGCTTTAAATGCAATTCCAGTCTACCCCCTGAAATCGTTTTCCTACAATTCTGCCCCGCTTTCAAGTCCTCTTCGCAGCCTTCCTTCAATATATTTTTGGACGATAGTTGTCATTTATAACTCTGCAGGTTTTGAATTAGAGTGACCCTGAGCTCCTTTCTTCAAATCGCTTTCTTGTGAGCTGGCCGCAAACCCGCAGGATTGCTTCAGGCCCTAATCTGGTTCCAGCACGGCATCCTGAGCGTTTCGTTAATTCCTCTTCCTGGTTGGAAATGAGCGTTAAATTTGCCCGGGCAGACACCTACAGCTAGTCTCTCATTGGTTCTCCCTATTCCTGTTCATCTTGCGCAGAAATTGCAAACTGTGCCAAACAGGAGGTTAAAGGCACTGACTCTCCAAGTGGGGAGAGTGTTAGTAAAGGGTCTGGAATTGTGAACCCGAGTAAAAGGGGACGAAAACTGAGATGCATTTGAAAACGTTTCCCGGTCACACGGTGCACCATACTGTGGGTTTCCCATGCATGTTTTAGCTGAAGGAAGAATCGCTTAAACCTGGAGAGTTGGGAACCATGGAATGGGTACCATGCAGTATGACTTCAAATGGTCTGCATTTGCTCATCGAACCTCACCAATGCAATCAGCCCGAAGTGTCCAACCTTATGTCTCACTCAGCTCTGGGTTTAGATGAGGTAAATCCAGGTTGCACCACAAGCCCTGAATGAATTATTTAAGAATTGCTCTCTATTTCACTGTCATTGTGTTTTGTTTTTGTAATTCATTTTGATAATAGGATTTATCGGATTTTCTCTGCTGCCTTCATGCAGCTGTACACACGCTTGATTCTCTTATGGAGACATATAAATCCATGGGTTTGAAGATTCTTACTTGTCAGGTGTATTCCTAGGCGTTGAATATAGTGTGTTTAGCCCATTTCGTTGAGCAAGGGTTAGGTCTTGACTATTACGTATTTGACTTATGGAATGTTATCTCTGCTAATTTCTAACTCTGGTTTTATGCAGCACCCAAACTCATCTTTCCCCTTTCGCAAACATAAGTTGGTTTTCTAAATTTGAGACCCTGTTCTGTTTTGTAATTCAGTTCATATGTAGCCACGATTACATTCGGTGTATTAGGGATATCTTATGATGTTTCATTTTCGGTGTGACTTATTTCACTTAGAATCATCGTACCTGAATCCACTCATTATGCCACGACAGGCCAGATGACATAGATTTCATTGGTGAGTGATATTCCATTGTACGTACGTACCACAACTTCTTCATTCATTTTTCGCTTTCTGGGATATTTAACTTGTACCGTAGATGAGGTTCTTGTAAACAGAGCCGTGTGAAACTTTTGGGTGGCTGTGTTTTTTTGATTTTAAGTTCCCTAAGCTATAGGACCATAAGTGGAAGTGCTGTAGGCTCCGTTGCTTTGTTTTTTAGGTGTTTCAGGAAACACCATACACTTCTCCAGAGTGGCTGTTGGCAATTTACATCCCACCCATCAGCATAACAAGGCTCCCCGTTCTCCATGGCCTGTGCTGCATTTCTGGATTTTACACTTTTTTCAGATGGCCCTTTTGACCGGGGGGCAGTGAGACTTCATTGTAGTGCAGATTTCTTTAACATGCTTGCTTGGTTGACCAAAAAGGGCTTATGCGTTTTTTCCTGAATATATTCAGGAAAAAACGCATACGCACTTTTTGGCCAAGTGCATCATTGTCGACGTTCTGCCTCTTTTCCTATGCTTTAAATGCAATTCCAGTCTACCCCCTGAAATCGTTTTCCTGCAATTCTGCCCCGCTTTCAAGTCCTCTTCGCAGCCTTCCTTCAATATATTTTTGGACGATAGCTGTCATTTATAACTCTGCAGGTTTGTGAATTACAGTGCCCCTGAGCTCCTTTCTTCAAATCGCTTTCTTGTGAGCTGGCCGCAAAACCGCAGGATTGCTTCAGGCCCTAATCTGGTTCCGGCACGGCATGCTGAGCGTTTGGTTAAATCCTCTTCCTGGTGGGAAATGAGCGTTAAATTTACCCCTGCAGACACCTACAGCTAGTCTCTCATTGGTTCTCCCTATTCCTGTTCATCTTGCGCAGAAATTGCAAACTGTGCCAAACAGGAGTTTAAAGGCACTGACTCTCCAAGTGGGGAGAGTCTTAGTAAAGGGTCTGGAATTGTGAACCTGAGTAAAAGGGGACAAAAATTGAGATGCATTTGAAAACGTTTCCCGGTCACACGGTGCAGCATACTGTGGGTTTCCCATGCATGTTTAAGCTGAAGGAAGAATCGCTTAAACCTGGAGAGTTGGGACCCATGGAATGGGTACCATGCAGTATGACTTCAAATGGTCTGCATTTGCTCATCGAACCTCACCAATGCTATCAGCCCGAAGTGTCCAACCTTATGTCTCACTCAGCTCTTGGTATAGATGAGGTAAATCCAGGTTCCATCACAAGCCCTGAATGAATTATTTAAGAATTGCTCTCTATTTCACTGTCATTGTGTTTTGTTTTTGTAATTCATTTTGATAATGGGATTTATCGGATTTTCTCTGCTGCCTTCATGCAGCTGTACACACGCTTGATTCCTTTATGGAGACATATGAATCCATGGGTTTGAAAATTCTTTCTAGGCAGGTGTAATCCTAGGCGTTTAATATAGGGTGTTTAGCCCATTTTGTTGAGCAAGGGGTAGGTCTTGACTATTACGTATTTGACTTATGGAATGGTATCTGTGTTAATTTCTATCTCCGGTTTTATGCAGCACCCCAACTCACGTTTCCCCTTACGCAAACATAAGTTGGTTTTCTAAATTTGAGACCCTGTTCTGTTTTGTTATTCAGTTCATGTGTAGCCAAGATTACATTCGGTGTATTAGTGATATCTTATGATGTTTCATTTTCTGTGTGACTTATTTCACTTAGAATCATCGTACCTGAATCCACTCATGATGCCATGACGGGCCAGATGACATAGATTTCATTGGTGATTGATATTCCATTGTACGTACACACCACAACTTCTTTATCCATGTTTCGCTTTCTGGGATATTTAGCTTGTACCGTAGACGAGGTTCTTGTAAACAGAGCCGTCTGAAACTTTGGGGTGGCTGTGTTTTTTTGATTTTAAGTTCCCTAAGCTATAGGACCATAAGTGGAAGTGCCGTAGGCTCCGTTGCTTTGTTTTTTAGGTGTTTCAGGAAACACCATACACTTCTCCAGAGTGGCTGTTGGCAATTTACATCCCACCC